>NW_024098092.1:280000-880000 GCF_016545835.1 Crotalus tigris | reverse complement strand
TCCTCAAAGTAGCCACTTCTCCATCATTTACCAGGCTCCCTCCCACCCATTAAGCAAATGTACTTTAAATTGATTTCAAATTAGCAGATTAATGGTTCTCTCTATCTCCCCGGCTGTCAGTTCAGCAGTGAAAATACTCTCCAGAAGTTGGGTCTAGTTTGAATCAGGGGGACCCAAAAGGGACGTTAAAAGGTTTTCTCTCTCGCCACCCAACCCCTATTTTTTGATCACGCTCTGCGAGGGCCTATTGAGGAAAAAAAAAACCTGCTGACTTTTCCTATGGGGGCCGAATAAAAGAAGGGGGATGCGAAACTCTGCAAGAATTTGCTGCATCAACATTTTTTCCCCCTTAAATGGGCGCCCTGCCTCCCCCCCCCACTTCGCCCCGCTTTTCTATTAACTCTCCCAGTAAATGCGCTTCAATACGATCAAATTGATTGGGTGTTGTTAAATAACTTGGCAATTTATAGCACCATTAAAAAAAGCTCGCCCCCCCTCCCACCGCTGGCTATTTGCTTGGACTGTTGTACAATGCTCCCCCATCTCCATAAAAAGCCAAATCCCCCCATCCCTCTCTATCTGGGCAGTTCACATTTTGCAGAGGGCCCAGCTGCTCCCTACGAAGTAAAGCTGCAAGACCAATTTCCGTGGGTGGAGATAAGCGGTGGAGGAAGGAAGATGTCAGCAAAAGGACTCCATCTGAATTGTTGAAGATGTGATGAACCAAACACGGCCTATTCAAGAGAGTTTGCCCAGGCAGAGAATAACTGGGATTCTGTCATTACTTGAACTGGTTATCTTCTCTCCAAGGCAATAAGAGTATAAAAGCATTGAATCTCAGAAGTTGGACGAGGGCCCTTATTGCATATGGAGATTATCAATCCTCCCGATCCTGGTGTCCCAAAGGTTTTATACCTAGGCAGGAAAAACCAAAGGTACAAAGTACAGATTAGATGAAAACTGGCTCAAAAACGCTGTGAGAGGGACCTCGGAGTCCTAGTGGACGATCACTTAAGTATGAGCTGGCCGTGTGCGGCAGTAGCCAAAAAAGCTAAGACAATTTCTGAAGGCAAGCCATTCCACTGTCCTCACTGTTAGGGAGTTAATTCCAGGTTTGCTTCTCTCCTTGATTAGTTTCAATAGAATAGAATAGAATAGAATAGAATAGAATAGAATAGAATAGAATAGAATAGAATAGAATAGAATAGAAGAGAGAATAGAGTAGAGTAGAATATAGAATAGAATAGAATACTGTATAGAAGAGAGAATAGAGTAGAGTAGAATATAGAATAGAATAGAATAGAATTATGGGATAGAAGAATAGAATGGAATGGAGAATAGAATAGAATAGAATTATGGGATAGAAGAATAGAATGGAATGGAATGGAGAAGAGAATAGGATAGGATAGGATAGAACCTTGGAGGTCTTCTAATCTAGCCCCCTGCTCAAACAGGAGAACTTATACCATCTCAGACAAGCGACTGTCCAGCTTCTTCTTAAAAACCTCCAGTGATGGAGCGCCCACGATTTCTGGTGGGAAGCTGTTCCACTGGTTAATTGTCCTCACTGTTAGGAAGTTTCTCCTTAATTCCAGGTTGCTTCTCTCTTTGATCAGTCTCCAACTATTGTTTCTCGTCCTTCCCTCTGGTGCTTTGGAGAATAATTTGACCCCCTCTTTTTTGAGGCAGCCCCTGAGATACTGGAACACTGCTATCATGTCTCCCCTATTTCTTCTTTTCTTTAGACTAGCTAAACCCATTGTTTCTTTTTCTTGCATTCTGGTGCTTAGGAAAATAAGTTGACTTCTTCTTCTTTGTGGCACTAAGAGCTCAGCGAGTCTTATTTTTTCCCCAGGGCAATTTCTTGGCTTCCAAGGCATTTTTTGCTATTCTGACACACACACACACACACACACACACAGAGCCCCAGAATGGATTTTTAATAGCATTTACAGGACTTAACCGCAGTTCATTTAGAGACCGTTCAAAGTTACAACGGCACTGGAAAAAAAAACGACCATTTTTCACGCAGCCTCCCCAAAATTCAGGCACTTGGCAACTAACTCGTACTTATGACGGTTGCAGTGTCCTGGGCTCATGGGATCCTCTTTCGCGACCGTCTGACGAGCAGCGTCAATGGGGGAAGTCCCGCTTAATAACCACGTTACTCACTTAGCTCTGCCGGGATTCCGATTGATTGTTTTTTCCAAAAGGCAACTGGACTTTCTTCTTCAGTTCTGACTGTGGCAAGAAAAGGGATAAAACCGGGCAAAATTCACCTAGCAACGGCCTCTTAGTAACCCAGTAAATCTGGTTTCCTCCATTGACTTTGCTTGTCAAAAGGAGATTGTGTGACCCCGGGAGCCTGCAGCTACGCTCGATTGTTTATCAAGGACGACCTGTATTTTAGCTCATCTTTTTGTCTCATTGAATTCCCCCAGCCTGCCTCCCTCCCGCTGTATCCTGACCGGTTTCTTTGAACCTCAAGTTGGTCAATTGTGTTTTAATTTGCTTTTTCAGCACGCTGTGATTCAGGAAAAGCTAATAACCAGAGCCTTTGCAGGCAGCTCCGAGCAGCAGCAGAACCACCTGGCGTGTCTTTTTCCGTTACCTGGGAAAGAACATCTGGGCAGGCTGGATGATGCCCACCCTTTGAACTGGGAGTGTTAAGCGGGCTGACAAATTCGCCTCCTGAGTAATGGGAGCCTTCGGTGCTTGTACACATTTGTGCTGAGCCAACGCAAATTTATTCCGCATTACTGGATGTCAGAAAGGTTGCCAGGGGCTGCCTTTGATTTACGGCTCAAGCCTGCAATTGTTCCCGTTCTTGCGTTCTTTGCAAGAAGGCCGGGCTCCAGCTTGTAAGTGTGGGGGGTTGTGCTCAAAGTCTGCAGTGGGAGGGCCTTGCTCGGAATTAAAATAAAAATAAAAATAAAAGGGACGAGTGCGGAATCTGCACCAAACTTTGAAACTCGTAATGCAGGCCGTCCTCAACTTAGCAAATTATCCGTTGCTCAGCCAGACAGTCGTTCAGTTGGGTTTTGCTCCATTTTACCACCTTCCAGCAGTTGTGGAGTTAGTAACCCAGCAAATCTGGTTTCCCCCGTTGACTTTGCTTGTCAAAAGGGGATCGTGTGACCCCGAGAGCCTGCAGCTTCGGATACTATGGAGAAGAGTTTCCAGTGTAGGCTGGAAATGAGACCCAAGATGGAAAGAACTGGGCTGGGACGGGGTGGGGAATGGGGCAGTGGTGGGATTCAAATATGTGAACAACCAGATCACGTGAAGTGTTCCTACTACTTTACAAGGCCTTGGTAAGGCCACACTTGGAATACGGCATCCAGTTTATAATAATAATAAAGTTGGAAGGGACCTTGGAGGTCATCTAGTCCAACCCCCTGCTCAGGCAGGAAACCCTACACCATTTCGGACAAATGGCTGTCCAGTCTCTTCTTAAAAACTTCCAGTGTTGGAGCATTCACCGCTTCTGGAGGCAGGTGGTTCCACTGGTTAATTGTCCTCACTGTTAGGAAGTTTCTCCTTAGTTCTAGGTTGCTTCTCTCCTTGGTTAGTTTCCAACCGTTGCTTCTTGTCCTGCCTTCAGGTGCTTTGGAGAAGCGCTTGACTCCCTCTTCTTTGGGGCAGCCCCTGAGATATTGGAACACTGCTGTCATGTCACCCGTTCCGTTCTGTGCGTTGGTAAGGCATTGAGACGAGGCAGGAGTAACAACAGTTGCTTCTTTATTTAATCTCCAACAGAACAACACAAAATGGCGCGGATCCCTTTTATACCCCCTTTCAGGGAGCAGCATCAACCAATCGATGCAACGTATCTTTCCCGCCTTGCGCATGCGCAATAGGCTGGAGACAGCCTGTCTGGTCCGGGCACCCACGTGGTCTGCCCGGGTCTCTCTGCAGCTTCTTGCGCCTGCTGTGTCAATCACAGCCCAGGACATAACATCACCCCTGGTTCTTCTTTTCACTAGACTAGACCAGTGGTTCTCAACCTTTTTAATGCCGCGACCCCCAACCGGTCGTAAGTCGAGGACTACTCAACCGGTCGTAAGTCGAGGACTACTCAACTGGTGCAGCACCGTTTGCAGAACGGGACTTTTGGCGGGCTCAGCAGGGCAGAGACAGCCTGGACAATTCCTATTGGCTTTTGAAAGCCAATTGAATCGGACTCTATTCAAGAGTGTCTATTCTATTGGCTTTCGAAAGCCAATAGAATAAAAGGGAGGAGCGCAGCTAAGGAAAAGGGGGGGGAAATGGCGGACTGCGTTGTTTGGCGACCCCCGTGAAATGGTTGTTCGACCCCAAATGGGGTCCCGACCCACAGGTTGAGAACCACTGTGCTAGACATACCCAATTCCTGCAACCGTTCTCCAAACATTACGATCCCCAGCCGCCTAATCTGGAGAAGCTCCGCCTTCCTTAGGCCCAGGAGAATCTCATTTGTCCAGATCCGGTCAAAGATATTTAATAGGATGGTGATGTCGTTTGCTTTTCCAATTTGGATTCAGGGAGCTGGTTGGGAGGCTGCTGAGTTGACTCTCCAGATGCTCCACGGAGAAGAATCGCCAGCCTCACATTGTTCTTCCCTTCGACTTTCGCGCCCGTCCCGTAATATTCAATTAGCGCCACGTCTGCCTGCAGAGCAGCCCTCTTGACGTCGCCTCGGCCCCGTTGCGTTCGCAGTCAATAAGCAGCTTTGAATTGCCCATTAAATTCAGATTTGATATCGGAGGAATTGAGACAGGGAGAAGGAGGCGAGGCGACGCTGTGTTCTCTCTGGGGCCCTGCGGCAGGAACATGTATGGGCACGCACACACGATGCTTCTTTTATAGCTCCCGGGCTCCAGAAAGCCCTGGGTACGACTCGCTCCTTTGGGGCAATTTAAATTGCAGATGACATTTTCAATTAGCTTTCTCTGCCTGCCTAGCTGGGAGAGTTGGAACTGAATAATGGACGCCGAGTGGCCTCATTCTGCTTCGAAGGCTCTTCAATCAGAAGCCCCCAACCCTTGGGGCACCAGGGACCGATTCCGTGGAGAGAGGTTTTTCCGCAGACCGGAGGGTGTGTGGTTTTTGTGTGCTGCCTGCATCCCGCGGATGGGGCTTTGCTTGTTTGTGTGGACCAGTTGCTGGCATGCCACAATCCGATGCCGGTCCACGGGCCGGGGATTGGGGACCCCTGCCTTAAATGGAGGGGCTGAGGCCGAACTCATTGCAGTTCCTCTGGGAGGGCACCAGAGACACGCTGGCCGTTTCCAGCTTGGTCTGATGATCATCAAACCCCTGAGATGGAAACAGAGGGGCCCATCCTTACAATTTCCTCCCGGGAGCCTGTCCCGGAATTTAATTCACACGTCAAGAGTCCTCTTTGCTTGTCCCTACCCCACCATCACCATCAGGGGCATCGGAGAGAAAGAGAAAGCAAGCCTGCCGGCAAGTGACTGGTCCTCATGGTTCCCCCAGTCATCTAAGCTGTTCTTTTTTTTGCTGGGCACCACACACAGAAGTTCAGCTTAAGGGGGAAGAAAACCTGGTATTGGGGTGGGCTGTTTTGAGGCAGGGAAAGATAGCTCTGCCTGGCAGAGAACCCGCTCCTCCCCAGCATCCTCCCCCCCCCAGTTCTTCTTCTTCTTCCTGCAGTCCCATCTCTCACCAGTTCATTACTGTTTAATTTAATCACTGCCTGTCACTGAGGCACCATTTATCCTGCTGGTCGCTGGAGAGGTTTACCTATTTATTTTAGATTTCAAGCGAACAGCTCCTGGCAAGGGCAGGAGGCGTTTTTTTTTTTCCTGCTATAATTTGTTTTGCTAATCCTGACAGGTGGAAAATGAAACCCATCTCCCCCTCCCCAGTGCCCCACTAGCTCACCCACCCACCCACCCACCCCCTCTTTCTTGCATGTTAATCTATTTCCTCCTTGGGACACCCCCCCCCCCTTGGTGGCCTATCCATCATCCTCCATGCCAGAAATCAATCCTTACCCTCCTTCCATTCCCGCAGCCAGAAGTGTCAGCCTGCGCCTTTTTATCCAAGCGTAGAAGCTGCATTTTAGCATTTTGGACCAATCCCCCCCCCTCCATGGGGGTGGGTGGGAGAGATTTTCAACCCCAAACAAGGTAGTGCTCAGTTATCTACAGAGTTCTACGTTGGTCCTCTTTGCCCCGAAACGTGTCAACGTTTGAACAAGGCTCCAGGCCCCTTGCCGGTTTTGGGTGGTAAATAATAAAACTGCTCTGATTTTTTTTCAGGCGAGGTAACGTGGAAGGAAGGGAAAAGTCGGGGAGCGAGTGGGAGGTTAAGGGTCTGGCAGCCCTCGTCAGCCTTTCGAAGCAGACCAGACAGAAAACGGCCACCAGCTGAGCTAATTCTACTGTGTTGTAAAGGCTGCGTTAACAGAATCTTGCAATCTCAATTTTGCAATCAAGAAACCAGGAAGGGTCTATGGAAATTCTCCATCTTTCAGGTCAGGGTTGTCCCAAAGGTGCTTCCCCTCCCCCCCCTGTTAAGATTCATTTCCCCTCTTTTTTTTTTGACCTGGCATCTAGGGTCCCCCCCCCTCTTTGCTGACCTACAGGGTTGAACACACCCATAAATCAAATGTGGTGTTTAAGGGCAAGGAACAACAGCCTGTCCTTGGAGCTGTTGGGTCAAGTTGCCGAATCAAACTTAGTTTAGTCCCCATCTGGAAAAGGCCGGTCTCTTTTTCTGGGCCACAGCCCAATTCCTTCCCCCCCCCCCTTGCTTTGCCCAGCTTCTAATGATCTTGGCTGGCTGGCTTTGCCGTGCCAGATAAAAATGTTTGGCCCCATAAACCTTCCTTGTCTGCTCGTAAACCCTGGCAAGGTAATTAATCAGCAAGACATTAAACCTTTTTTGTAAACGGTGAACGCTCCTCGGCGAGCACCACTTGAAATTAATACCTTTCTCATATCCCAGGAATTGGCCTTTCTCCTCCCCCCCCCCACCCGCCGCCTCCTGTATTCTCCCCAAATGGAATTATGGAGTTTTAAAAAGGACAGGAATTTTCGCTGATGAGCCCAAGTCATTATTCATTCATGAACGGTTGCAAAAAAGAAAAAAACAACGGAGAAAGAGAAAAATCTTTCCAATTAATTAGCGAGACTAAAAAAAATCTCTCTTTCCTGTTAAACCAGCTTAAGCGGGGGAATATATATATTGCAGCTTACGGTCACACGAGGAGGGGAAAAAGGGTGGTGATATTGGTACAAGCAAGGAAAGCTTTATTCTTATTCTTATTCTTCAGAGGTTTTAGCCTCTAGCCCCTTACTCACCTTGACTGTTCTTCTCCGCCCTCTTTCCAGAATTTCTGTGTCTTTTTTATAATAGGGTGACCAAAACTGAATGCGGTAGCTCAAGTCTGGCCTTACCAAGGCTTTATAAAATGATACTAAAACGTCACGTGATCTTGATGCAATCCCTCTGTTAGCGGCACCGCCAGTGCAACTGTCAACGCTGCTAACATCGGATGTTTTTGCATTGACAACAGAGGGAAATGTAGCCATCTTTTACCTTTTGCTTTTAGATTTTGATGATGCTGGCAGGGGGGATGTGAACGAGAGTCCAGCTAGACATAACAACACTAAACCTAGCGTGAGAATCAAGGTTCTTGAGCCCAAAGCTGATAAAGAATTGGGGGAGCTGGAGAACTGGAGAGGAGGCCCACATGTCAAGCTAATTGGGGAATGTGATTTATGACCGTTAATTGGAGGAGGGAATTGTGCTTTGATACTATGGGCTCAGGGAAGGGGAATTCAGTTTTTGGCTTCAATTATGCAGTGCCGATGTTATGCTACTCAAAATAAAGATTCTTTAAGGTAAACAATGCCTCGAAGTTCTTTTGAAGAGTTTCATCTGTCGGAACCATGACAGCAACCTTGAATTTGCCTCTGGCTGGCTGGCTGGGATGAACAGCTTGTTAAGGAAATTAATCGGCCGCTTGTCTAACTGGGGAAGCCTCTTTTAACGAACACGGTAGCAGGGGACGATGGTTTTTCAGACTCCTTTTTCTTCTTCGTGCCACGGAGTCTGAGAATAGCAGCATGCCTTCATTAGCAGGAGCTTGGCTTCATTTTCATTTTGATTTGGTTTTGTGTTTTATTTTTATTTATTTATTTTTTAAATAAAACCTTGCAAGCAAAATCATCTCTCATCCGGGCTTCTTCGCCAGCAAATACAAAAAAGTTCATAGTTCGGGGCATAATTATCTCATCATCTCAGCCATTTTTTTTCTTCCCCTTCAGGGCAATTAAGGAGCAGCTCATTAAATTTAGCGGTTACTGAGCTTTCCGAAACAAGACCGGGATGCATATTTATAAAGCTTTTTCTTCTCAAAAATGCCACCCGCTTTACCTAATGAAGCCTAATGAATCTGACAATTCCAATGCGTTAAGCGGCCAATTGCTCAGAAAGAAAGCAGGGGTGATTAAAGACCGATACCGTTTTGGTTTTTTTTTTTTAAGGAAACGGGAAGTCGGTGGACCTGGGAACTCCCTGCTACAAGATCTGGCAAAGGTCACCATCTTCAAAAACAACAACAACCCAGCATTGGAACTCCCTGCCACAAGATCTGGCAAAGGTCACCATCTTCAAAAACAACAACAACCCAGCATGAGGGAAAAAGAGTAGATTGATCTCTTTATCTCTCTGCAACTTTCGAAGGTTCAAAGTACGATCAATGCTACCATATTAAATTTAAATATTTGAAGTAGGAAAAAGGGAAGCAAAGCATTGTCTTTGCAGAGAGAGGAACGGGGGGTTCTCGACTAATATGGGGCGCCCTATTAAACGCCCCTTCCTTGTTGTCATTCTGAACACACCCTCTTTTAAAAGCCACGCCCATTTCCCCGCCCACACACCTGGCTATCAAAGCATTTCTCTAATCCCTCCAGAGTCAAAACCGGTCAGGATGGAGCTTTGGACACACCTAAAAAAACAGGCAGAGCATCAATGTGGTGGCCTCCATTTTGACTTTTTTGACCCTTGCCCTGTCCATACCCCTCTGAGTTATTGAATTCCTTTGTAAACATCCCAGGAAGCTGAAAGCAACGTGGAGATTAAACTCCCAAACCTTTAAAACTCTTTTGATTTCTCCAACGATTGCCTTTCCTATCCTTTTTCCCTTTTTCTTTGACGGGACTGTAAACAGCAGGCAGGCCATCGTTTAAAATCTAATTACTCTGAAACTTCAGTGCAATTAAGAGAGGGAAGGGCCGGGGTGCCCCCAGCTCCACCACAGCCGTTTTTTCTTCTCCGGAGGCGTTTGCTAATTTCCTAATTATTTCCTTTTTATCTCCCAGCATTATGGATTTTCCGAGGAGTAACATTAAAATCAGCAGGGAAGGAATGCAGGCGGCTTCTGCTTTTTCCAACCATGCTTGGCTCTGCTTCTTTGCTTTGTCCTCAGTTGCATTCCTGGGCTGCGCGTTCAGAACGCCGGGCAACCGATGAAACGGAAAGCAGAAAAAGATAATGTCGCATCAAGATCATCTCAAGGAGCAGAGAGCCAGACTGACAAACACAAAAAAAGGCTTCCTGGGAACCTGGGTGCTTTCCCGTGGTAGCGCAGTGGTTGGAATGTAGTATTGCAGTTTGCCAACTCTGCCCACAGTCTGGAGTTCGATCCCGACTGGCTCAAGGTCAACTCAGCCTTCTGTCTTTCCGAGGTCGGTAAAGTGAGGACCCAGATTGTCGGGGGGCAATGGGATGACTCTTTAAACCCCTCAGAGAGGTCTGTAAAGCACTGTGAAGCGGTATATAAGTCTAAGTGCTGTTGCTCTTGCTGTAGCTGATCGGATGTTGCATTAAGAGCCGTGGAGGCACAGTGGTTAGAATATATTGTTGCAAGCTGATTCTGCCCACTGCCATCAGTTCGATCCTGACCGGCTCAAGATTGACTCAATCTTCCATCCTTCCAAGGCCGGTAAAATGAGGACCCAGATTGTCAGGGAGCAACAGGCCAACTCTGTAAACCCCTCAGAGAGGGCTGTAAAGCCCTGTGAAGCGGTATATAAGTCTAAGGGCTATTGCTATTGCTGTAGTTGATTGGGCTGAAAAGCACAACGTATATAAATGCTATTGCTCTTGCCTTGCCCATCATCTTCCTGCAGCCACATCCTGGAGGCAGCTGAAGCTTCTATACAGTCTTCAAGGGCAGCCATTGCAGTCATCCAGATAAAAGGTGGGACGGCTCTCTCAATCCCAGTCCCAAGGCTTTCCTGGCCACAGCCGCCACCTGCTCCATCGCCAGGAGCAATGAGTGACACACAATTCCCCAAATGACACATCTTGGAAGGGTGGTGAGGCCTTCAAGATGAGAAATCCCCAGCTTGTCAACCTTCAGATCCAGATATCCCCAGTGGTGGGATTCAGCCAGTTCCCACCAGTTCAGCAGAACCGGTAGCTAATTTTTTTGTTGCCCTGGCCCAGAATGAAATTTCCGGAAGCGGCATCCACACAGAGAACCGGTTGTTCGCCTGTTTGAATCCCACCACTGGACACTCCACTCCTGCTGAACCCCCAAACTGGCTCCCTGTTTCCCAGGCCACGCCTGGGGTGGGGGCTCTGCAGCTTCGTTGCTTCGCTGAGCGCCTACTTTGCCTGGACCGAATTCCTCCTTTTCTCGCTTCTTCCTTCCTTGCAGAGCGCGGGAAAGTCTGAAGCCGCGTCAGCAGCCAATTTCCACCCCCAGAGGGTGCCCACCTAATTGAAAATGCCATCTGTAATCTAAATGTCAGCGCTGAGATGGTTATTAAAGCCCCACTCGATCGCCGTGCCTCATTTCGCGGTTTCAAAACAAGACAGGCGAGGGCCGCTAATGAAGCGTGGAAGCTGAGCTGCGACGCAGTGAATCACGCCTTCCCGCCTGCCGGGGATCTCCTCGTTTCTGACTCTGCCCTCATCCTCCCAGCTTGATGCTGCCCATTGGAGCTTCAGAAGGCATGAAGGAACACCTCTGAACATGTGCAGAGTGCTCCCTCCTCTTCCACCTGCTCCCAAAGGGCCATCCCTGTCGCCTTTGAGGCCGAAGGCTATTTTGCAGCGATCAGAAGAGTTCTTGAGATCTGCAGAACCACGGCTCCCACCCCCAGCTTCCATTTTTGGGTCTTCTCACAGAACATCATCAGAGTTGGAAAGGGACCTTGGAGGTCATCTAGTCCAACCCCCTGCTCAGGCAGGAAACCCTATACCATTTCGGACAAATGGCTGTCCAGTCTCTTCTTAAAAACTTTCAGTGTTGGAGCATTCACCGCTTCTGGAGGCAGGTTGTTCCACTGGTTAATTGTTCTCACTGTCAGGAAGTTCCTCCTTAGTTCCAGGTTGCTTCTCTCCTTGATTAGTTTCCATTAGTTGCTTCTTGTCCTGCCTTCAGGTGCTTTGGAGAAGAGCTTGACTCCCTCTTCTTTGGGGCAGCCCCTGAGATACTGGAACGCTGCTATCATGTCCCCCCCTCGTCCTTCTCACTAGACTAGACATACCTAAATCCTGTAATTGTTCTTTATATGTTTTGGCCTCCAGTCCCCTACGCATCCTTGTTGCTCTTCTCTGCCCTCTTTCCAGAATCTCAACATCTCATATCGTGGTGACCATGTTTAAGTGGCTTGTCCACTAGGATTCCCTTTAGCAGTTACTGCCTTTGAGCCACTGTCAATTACTCTCCTCAAAGTAATTCCCCCCCCCCTCATATTGGAAAAGGTGGTCATTGATCAGGGAGTCCCGGCTTTGCTTCCCAGGATAATTTCATCGGCAACACACACACACATATAAACCCTGCCAGGACAACTACGCCATGGGAAACAGCTGCAATAGATTGGATTATTTCATTTGCTAGCGATGGAAGGAACACAATTTAATTCCCCGAACAAGGCCAGGAGAGAAAAATCACTTTTTCTTAACCATTTTCCCCATTCTTTGAAGTCATTTTTTGTTCGTTGCCAGGAGAAAAACGTGGCAGATAACGGGGAATTGAAGCCACTGCCTCCGTTCTTCCATCAGCGAGGAAAGTGACAATTCTGGGGAAAAAAAAAACCTTTCTTTTTTTAATTCATTCCTCAAATCCTTCCATTCCTTGAGGTTATTGATTTCTAGCCTGGGGGACATAATGCTTAAATAATAATAATAAAAAAATGGGTTGTGAGCAGGCAGGGAGATAGAATGTTTTTTTTAAAAGCAAAGAAAGGAACGGTGGTGCTCTGCTCCACCATTTCTTTATTGAAAAATAAAAGCCAAAGAATGCATTATTTGTCGTTTTTAAACATTAACAGAATAACAGAGTTGGAAGGGACCTTGGAGGTCATCTAGTCCAGCCCCCTGCTCAAGCAGAAAACCCAAAAACATTTCAGACAAATGGCTGTCCAATCTCTTCTTAAAAACCTCCAGTGTTGGAGCATTCACCGCTTCTGGAGGCAGGTTGTTCCACTGGTTAATTGTTCTAAGAGCCAGGAAATTTCTCCTTAGTTCTAGGTTGCTTCTCTCCTTGATTAGTTTTCATCAATTGCTTCTTGTCCTGCCTTCAGGTGCTTTGGAGAATAGCTTGACTCCCTCTTCTTTGGGGCAGCCCCTGAGATATTGGAATGCTGCTATCATGTCCCCCCTTGTCCTTCTCTTCGTTAAACTAGACATTCCCAATTCCCGCAACCATTCTTCATATATTTCAGCCTCCAGTCCCCTGATCATCTTTGTTGCTCTTCTCTGCCCTCTTTCTAGAGCAGTGGTTCTCAACCTGTGGGTCGGGACCCCCATTTCACGGGGGTCGCCAAACAAGGCTGTCTGCCATTTTCCCCCCCTTTTCTTTGGCCCCTAGCACCCGGTGATGTATAAGTGGTTGGGGGTCACCACAACATGGGGAACTGTATTATGGGGTCGTGGCATTAGAAAGGTTGAGAACCACTGTTCTAGAGTCTCAACATCTTTTTTATATCGTGGTGACCCAGACTGGATGCAGCATTCCAAGTGTGGCCTTACTAAGGCTTTGTAAAGTAGTACTAACACTTCTCATGATTCTGATTCCTATTGTTCTGTGAATGCAGCCAAGATTGCATTGATTTCAAAGCATTCCAAGCCTATAGGACTCCACCATCACTCCTTCCTCTTCACAAAAAAACAGATTTAGCAGACTTAAAGCCCAATGTGACAAATACAGGGGGAGAACACTGATCGGGGAAAATACTGAACATGAACTGGGGAAACCCTGTCCCTGTTTATCTCAGTGGTTCGTGTATGGTGTTTAGCTGGTTTGAGGTACTAAAGGTGGGACTTACTTATTCTGTGTGTTTTCTAAGAAAGGATCTAAGGAAGGGTGAGGAGTGAGCAGGAAATTTTGGGGCTACAACAGGATCAATATATCTTTCCATTTTGCTACTGGAAATATGTCCTATTTACCATAACACACCAGTAAAAGAAGAGAAATTGCAAGAAATAACATTCATACAAAAAAATAATCAGGATAATAACACGTCAGATAGTACTCTTGAGGCCCCATATCTCATTAGAGGTGAAGAAAAAAACC
Organism: Crotalus tigris; assembly: GCF_016545835.1. Classification (NCBI taxonomy): domain Eukaryota; kingdom Metazoa; phylum Chordata; class Lepidosauria; order Squamata; family Viperidae; genus Crotalus; species Crotalus tigris. The sequence goes on along the minus strand of NW_024098092.1, from coordinate 866,457 downwards.
CTTTAAAATTCACTTAAAACCATGCCTGTAAATGTCTGGAAAACTGCAAGGGGCAGAAAAGCCTGCCCCCTGGTGGCCGCCCCTCACATTGCAGGTTTGGAAGAAAAAAATCCCAGCAATTAATGTGAATAAAAATAACCAGGGTACAGATCAAGGTAAATGCGAGGTGGGATACGGGTAATTCCGACGTGGCATTGGGCTCCCAGCCCTCAGAACTCAACTAGAGCCGAAAACGGGCCGTCCACTTATGGCCATCTTCTCCCATAAGTGGACCAATTGTTTTCCTGACTTTTTTCTAGTTTCTTTACATGGTGAAAGATAACTTTATTAATATTATTTTAAGATTTGTTTCCAGTCTTAGTTTGTTCTGAGTTGTAGCTTTCCTTACTTCTTCTTTACAGATTCGGGCTACATGCTGGTATTCTGCCTTAGTTTTATGTCCGCCTTTCCTCATTTTATACTTCTTTTTTGTCTTTCAGTCTATCAGAGGAGTCATTATGCAATCAGGCTGGTTTCTTCTGGGATCTCTTATTTTTATTTTTTTAGTGGTTTTGTGCTAGACTGGGTTTTTATAATTTCAGTTTTTAGAGTTTCTCAAGCCTCTTGAGTTGCTTTCTCCTTAAAGATTTCCATCAATGAAATCCTTCCAAACTCTAAGTTTATTGAAATTATCTCTCTTAAAGCCCAAGAATGTGATCAGCTTAGCTTCGTTGAAGGCCCCAGGCAGGTTCCTGGCCAGGAAAGCCACCGTGAAGCAGATGGCAGCCAGGAAGCCCATGTATCTGAGGGTGACATAGAACATGATCACAGCCCCTTCGTTGTGTTGCAGAATGATCTCTCCAAGGCTGGGAGTGGAGATCAGAGTCAGGGAATGGGGAAGAAACTCCCAACTAGATGGAGCAGATGATCATTTGGACAGCAGAACAAGAAAGGATGATGGAGTTGGCCAAACTCTTCCCCAACCATCTCTTCACTCGGTTTCCTGGTTTTGTGGCCAGGAAAACCAGCATTGCCGTGATGGTTTTGGCCAAGAGAGAAGAAATGGCAAGCGAGAAGATAGGCTGAAAACCGTTTGTCGGAAAAGGCAGGTGGCTTTTCTTGGTGGGCCAGAGAAAAGGAGGCTTTGGAATGTGTTCATGAGGTTACCTTAGTCAAGATGGATTAAAATAAGAGTGTTTTAATGTCCATCTGGAAATGGAATGAAATGAATTGTGCAGGATTGATTGATCACAGTTTGAAACAGCCATCTCGAGTGGGAAAGGAGCACGAGATCAGGAAAGCCAAAGTGTGCAGAGACACACAATGTCTACATCTCAGGCTAAGGCAGTTATTATTTATCCTGAGGGCAGCAATTTAATATTGTATTATGTTTGCTGTTCACAAGACCGGTTTCCAAGGTGACAGTTGGACAACTCAATGGAGAGAAAAAAAAGAGAGGCAGAAACCCCCAGCCCTTTCATAATTATAGGGAAGGGGTGATAGAGCTGGAAGTGAGCCTGTGAAACAATAACTCATCTCCCAAAGACACAGAAAATATTTTCCCTCTGTGTGTGTGTAATTTTTTGTTCTGATGACCGATTTTTGATTGAGCTTGATTTTGTTCTTGGAGGCTGGCCACATTATTGCTTCAGCCATTTTGTGGTGGCACCCTTGAGCTTTAACTTTCAAAGTAAAGTGAATTTTCGCTCAAACTCATCAGGGATCTATTTCAGATTCATGACATGCTTGCACATTAACTGGCCCCCAGGGTTTTCTCTTGAATCATTATGACAACAAAGATAAGGTTTCATTTTCTCCAGCAACAGGTACCATGGATTCCCTAAAGGGCCAATTTCAAGGACAGAGATCCCCAAGGCCTCCATTCTCGATGACTGATTTAAATGGATATTTGCCCTTATCATTATGAACCATATGGGGGTTATTTCTCTCCAGAGATAGGCCCAACAATTTTTGAATGCAAGAATTAGTTAAATTAGGCAGGCATCTCTCCTGAGGGGGAAAAATTATCTTCAAAGTTTTAGCTCTGCTCTTTGGCTCAATCTTTCAGCCAGAGACTTTTGTCAGACACACGGAGTCAGGGGTAGCTCACTTCTCACACTGACCTGGAAGGCCCTAAATGGAAACCTTTCCTGGTTCAAAACTAGACTTTAGGCAAAAAGTATCACTATCTCCTTTCCCCAGATGCAAAAGATCTCTGCTTTCTTCCTAGTGATTCAAGAGATGCAAATTTCTCCTTGATTCTCCACCACCCCCAAACCCCTCTTTATTGTATAGAAGGGTAGGGGGTGTCCTGGAGTCTTCCAGATGTGGTTACAACCTTCACCCGTTTCCCACTGGGGCAATATTGATGTTCCTGCAGATGTGGAAGAGGGACACCACTAGGCAGTAGTACAATTCTAATTCCACTGTACAATTTCTGGTCTACGTCACCACTTCAGAGAATCGTGCTACCAGGAAGGGACCCTGGGAATGTAGCAGCCACCTCCACCATTGTTGATATCAGTGGCTGAACTTAGAAAAGAACCCGGAAACTCAGATGCTGGAGCTAATGGTCCTGGGGCAGCTCCTGGCCATCTTATCCCTGAAGATGCAAAGCTGGATTTGAGAATGTGGAGCAGAGACCTGTTCCCAGTTGGTGGCCCTAGCAGAAGACTTTATTTTGAGTAGCATAATATCGGCACTGCATAATTGAAGCCAAAAACTGAATTTCCCTCCCCTGAGTACATAGTATCAAAGCACAATTCCCTCCTCCAATTAACAGTCATAAATCACATTCCCCAATTAGCTTGAAGCCCGGGCTTCCTCTCCAGCTCTCCAGCCTGCCAATTCTTTATCAGCTCTGGGCTCAATAACCTTGATTCTCACACTAGGTTTAGTGTTGTTATGTCTAGCTAGACTCTCCTTTACATCTGCCCCCTCCCAGCATCATCTAACTCTAAAAGCGACAGGTAAAAGATGGCTACATTGCCATCTGTTGTCAATACAAAAACATCCGATGTTAGCAGCGTTGAAAGACAGCAGAAGACAATTCCCTTGTTACTGAACTATCTTCACCCAGCATCACTTTCTGGACATGTCCTGACAGGAAGGACCACAACCACTACAGATAAGTGTCCCCAGAGGTGTATCTGAGGTTTTTCACTAACATGCTTTTCTCCAGCTACTCCTCTGCATGTGGAGCCCAGAAGAAGTTCAGGATCCCAAGAGGAGAAGTTTCTTCTCACTGTAATTATGACCACCTGGGTCTCTGAGATCTCTACGCCTTTGATAGAGACATCAGACTGAAGCTATACGCGAAGGATGTTGCATCAGCCAAGGATACATTTCTTAAGTCAGCCTTTGTGGGAACAAGTATTTGGGCAGAAAGAGGCTGTGCTTTGGATGGTATCTTTCTCTCCTTTCCAGATGAAGCTGTTTCTCAGCTTTATAGGACAAAACCCTCCAGCATTTCCACCTTGTGAGAGTGTTTCTGTTGTTGGTGTTGAAAACAGGAAGGGGATGAATAAAGCCCAATCAATCATGGACCTCCTGCTTCTGCTTCTTATGCTTCTGGTATCCCAATCAGTCTCTGGAAAACTTGGGATGAAATGCCTGCTGAGTTTGGAGCAGCAGAAAAGATGGAGTTTTTACGGGCCAGGAGACCATCTGATCAGTATAGTCAACACAGCATCGACAATATTGCGTATAGCATTTCCTTTCAACACGGTTCCTTCTATTCAGTTGGAATTGTACATCATTCGAGTTAATGGAGTTGCATTTGCAGTTCCAACACTCTCCTTTTCTTCATATTCCTCTTATTCCCAGATTGCAGGACGTGTCTAATTTCTTGTCTGATTTTGATTTCCATGGCTTCCCTCTTCTGTCTTATTTTGTGGAAGAGAATCAAATCCAAAGATGGGGCTGAAAAAAAAAAACAGTTTATTTTTCTCTCCCAGTCCGTTGGTGAACTCATCACCTGATTGCTGACTTGTGCTTAAAGTACTGATTGGAACAGTTGTAGTTACCTCAGCCCAGCTCATTTCAGGATTTGTGTAACTGATTAGCTTTGGGTCAATAGAATCTACTTAAGACCCTGTAGGCTTGTAGACACAAAGCGGATTCTTTTTTTTTTTTTTAAAGGTTTGTTGTAGCTGCTGCTAATTTTTTTTTGCAATAGAAATAATAATGTTTTTTCACAAATCATACTCTTCACTTCTGCCATCCAAGTGTTCAACAAGAATCCCCATTTCCTGCATAATCTCACACTGGGCTGCAACATCCATGACAACTATTTCAGCCAGAGGGATAGAATCAAGATCACGTGAAGTATTAATACCACTTTACAATGCCATGGTAAGGCCACACTTGGTCACCACGATGTAAAAAAGATGTTGAGACTCTAGAAAGAGTACAGAGAAGAGCAACAAAGATGATCAGGGGACTGGAGACTAAAACATACCAGGAACAGTTGCTGGAATTGGTTATCTCCAGTTTAATGAAGAGAAGGACGAGGGGGAACATGATAGCAGTGCTCCAATATCTCAGGGGCTGCCCCAAAGAAGAGGGAGTCAAGCTATTCTCCAAAGCGCCTGAAGGCAGGACAAGAAGCAACAGATGGAAACTAATCAAGGAGAGAAGCAACCTAGAACTTTCCTGACAGTGAGAACAATTAACCAGTGGAACAACCTGCCTCCAGAAGCGGTGAATGCTCCAACACTAGAAGTTTTTAAGAAGAGACTGGACATCCATTTGTCTGGAATGGTATAGGGTTTCCTGCCTGAGCAGGGGGTTGGACTAGATGATCTCCAAGATACCTTCCTTCTTCTTCTTCTTCTTCTTCTTCTTCTTCTTCTTCTTCTTCTTCTTCTTCTTCTTCTTCTTCTTCTTCTTCTTCTTCTTCTTCTTCTTCTTTTTCTTCTTCTTCTTCTTCTTCTTCTTCTTCTTCTTCTTCCTATTATTATTATTATTATTATTATTATTATTATTATTATTATTATTATTATTATTATTATTATTATTACTATAGCAGCCCTTTACGTACTTCAGATGCCTTGCTGGGTGCGCTCTCTACTGGAGAAGGCAATATTCCCCATTACAGCTGTGGAAAGTCAATGTCTTTGTTCTCTTCATAGAGTTTATTAGCATCCTGGAGAGATTTCTTCCTTCCCTTTCAACCACACTCAAAGATTTGCCTGGACCTATTGAAGGAAAAGTCTGAATCCTCATAAACTTTGAATTATTTTCATTGACAACATGCAGACTTCTCAAATACGTCCATAGTTTTTGGAACTTCAGTTTTATGGATAAGAAAAAAACCAAAAGATTACGCCTTTGAACCCAATTTATTTGTGGAAGGCCAGTTTCCACAGCATTATTTTCGCTGTTCTCTTCCAAGCCATGTCTTTTCGGTCAAAAAACGAAGAAGATGCATGCAAATAGCCCCACTGGAGACCCAGGAAAAAAGGAACAGAATACGGATCAGAAATGACCTCCATTTTTACAGTGTCATGAAGACTCTGGTCCATGTCTTGAATGCTGTCTATTCCTCCAAATTGAGGAGGAGAAGGAAGGAAGGAGAAAAGATCCTGGGGGCTCCAAGGCTGCAGCCGTGGCAGGTATGGGGGTCCCAATATGGATCCATTAATGTCGGTTCCTTTGGAAAAGGAATCCAGAGGAGAAGGAGAGGAACCATCTCAACCCAACAGATTTGTCAATGGAATAGCTCAGGAAATTATGTTCCAAGGAGCAGAAACCACGACAGATAAATTTTGATATTAAACATTGCTCATTTTAAAAAGCTGTATGAATCTTTAAATGAATCCCGGTATGTACGGGTTTGTGATTAGCATCGTAGGATTCTACCTTTATGAATTTGAAGGAGACGCTGAGACCGTCTAGCTAGCTCAACTCCTCTTCTCTGCATGAATCCCAGTTAAAGCTTCTCTGACTGGTGGCTGTTGGGTCTTTGCATTCAGACAATCCGTGAAGAGAAGAATGAATTTCTGTGCTTTACTAGCTCAGCTCTAAAAGCGGTCCGCCTTTTTAGGAAGTTTTCGTTCAGCCAGAATCTCCTCTTTTGTCACTGAGTTCACGGTGCCGTGTCTGACATTCAGAAATAGCAATGAAAAATATCTTAAACTTCTGTCTAAAATGTTTTACTTATTGGAAAAAAGGGCTGCATCCTCCCTTTTCCAAGATTCTCTTCCATTCCTGTAAAGCAACGTCTCCTTATTGTCTTTCCTCAAGGTATCTTTGATATCTTCCTTGGCTTCATTGCTTTTCCCTAAAGCTGTTCCAGGGTTTTGCAATGTCTTCTTCAAGCACGGTGCCACCATGGGGACCTGCTACTTGGGTTGGGGTCTCTTCAAATCAGGATGCTGACTTCCTGAGATTTTTATGGATGCATTAGCCTTCTTTTCACGAGCATCATACTGCCGGCTCAATATTCAGTTTGCAAACAACTGCCGGTAGTATTTTGAGATTAATTTCACTGATATAATGATCGGAGTTTGGTATCCCTCATCTTTCTTCCAACGAACCATTAATGTTCTTACATGAGACATTATACTTTGTCAAGCCCAAGATGCTAAAAGTAAGGTATTTTTCTATTGCTTTTTTTACTCATGCACCCTTCTCTGTGAAGAAACTATAAATATTTCTCTGGAAAACTGATATTCTTCCAATTAGATCAAATTAGCTTTGTTGGAAAGTAGTTATGAACCTCGCATCAAATCTTGCACGGCAACGATTTATCAACTTCTTCTGTATTAATGACAACATAGAAAAATGGATGACTAAGGACAAATTGTTATTCAGGACTACAAAGGCTGCGGAGATTGTCAACCATCCAGGTCAAAGATGCTTCTCAAAAGGCAACTTTCTTAAAAGGAAGGAAAAACTACAAGGAAAAGCTAAGAAAATCTAGTTGCCTTTGAAAAGCAGCTTTGCGATAACTTCCCGGTGTTGTGTGAAAGATTAAAATGATAGTGGAAGATTTGTACTTTCATACTGAAAAAAAAAATCTGTTAATGCAGCATTACAATAAAGTTGAATTGGTTCATCTGGAGAAGATTAGCCTGGCAACTTTCTTCTTGACAAATCAATGCCTTGGTAAGGCCACACTTGGAATGCTGCATCCAGTTATGGTCACCACGATGTAAAAAAGATGTTGAGACTCTAGAAAGAGTACAGAGAAGAGCAACAAAGATGATTAGGGGACTGGAGGCTAAAACATAAGGAACGGTTGCTGGAATTGCGTATGTCTAGTTTAATAAAGAGAAGGGCGAGGGGGGACATGATAGCAGCGTTCCAGTATCTCAGGGGCTGCCCCAAAGAAGAGGGAGTCAAGCTATTCTCCAAAGCACCTGAAGGCAGGACAAGAAGCAACGGATGGAAACGACTCAAGGAGAGAAGCAACCTAGAACTAAGGAGAAACTTCCTGACAGTGAGAACAATTAACCAGTGGAACAGCCTGCCTCCACAAGTTGTGAATGCTCCAACACTGGAGGTTTTTAAGAAGAGACTGGACAGCCCTTTGTCCGAAATGGTATAGGGTTTCCTGCCTGAGCAGGGGGTTGGACTCGATGACCTCCAAGGTCCCTTCCAACTTTATTATTATTATTATTATTATTATTATTATTATTATTATTATTATTAATCCACGCTTTCTGGTAATTAACCTGTTGTTTTCAAGGAGTTTATGAATCATCTCTTTTTCTCCATTATTCATTTTATTTGCCATCTACTCTAGAATGTTCCCTACCATTGGCCAATTGTGTCAATTATATTTTCTCAATATGTATTTTGTCAGTATCTGATTAGCAAACTTTTCTCAATCTTTTTCATTCTCTTACGAAGATACTGGTAACATTTCATGAAGCATATTTGCAAGTTAGACCACTCTGGAAGAAAGATTCAAAGGTGGGATAAGAAACCAGATGTTCTGCTTTTAAAATTCCTGGATGTTTCCATTCTAGTTCCACCCTTTCCTGGAGAAGAATGAGTTTTTCAATATTTCCTCCATGAAATTCTACACGGACCAAAATGGAGATGTAACAGCAGATCTGTACATTAAAAGCATGTTGGTTCTTGCCAAAGAGAATCCTAAGAAAAAGGTTCTAGGGACTTTTGAAAGACAGAGACTTATATTCAAACAAGATATGCCTTCACAGCTAAAGTTGCTCAACAAGAGGGGAGAAAGTTTTGTGTCTTTTCTTTGTTTCCAAAACTTGAGGTCCCATTTCAAGTGGGCTAAAGAATTGACGCCTTTGAACTCTGGTGCTGGAAAAGACTCCTGCAAGTCCCCTGGACTGCAAAGCGATCCAACCGGTCAGTCCTAAAGGAGATCAACCCTGACTGCTCTTTAGAAGGCCAGATCCTGAAGTTGAAACTCAAGTCCTTTGGCCACCTAATGAGAAGGAAGGGCTCACTGGAGAAGAGCCTAATGCTGGGAAAGATGGGCAATAGAAGAATGGGACGACGGAGAATGAGGTGGCTGGATGGAGTCCCTGAAGCAGCAGGCGTGAGCTTAAATGGACTCCAGAAGATGGTAGAGAACAGGAAGGCCTGGAGGAATGTTGTCCATGGGGTCGCGATGGGTCGGACACAACTTCGCAACTAACAACAAGAACAAAGCCTAGTTCCCAAGGTGATTGACCTTCTTTGAGAAATGAAAACCTTGATTGTTTTCTTAGACTTCAGTACTCTTCTATTTTGTGGACCTTCTACCATTTAGTGTCTCCATCAAACTTGTGAGAAAGCCGCAAGGGCTGGGGAATGTCTTGCTAATAGCTTCAGGTTTGTCTGTTCCTTGTACACAAATAGCAAAGAAGAAGGCCATTCTGTGTTGACCTGGGCCTAAATTCAGGTTTGGATTGACTCAAACTCTTATTTCCTAATGGAAGCAAAAGGATCTCCACCTAGTCATGGTTCAGTTTATGAGGAAATTGAATCACGATTAGATGGAGGTGCTTTTGGTCCCAGTGGTAAGAAGCGCCATCTTGTCTTTGCTTGGGAAAAGTGTTCCCTGAAACGGCAGGTTCATAGTCTTTGATGTTCTTCAACAGACCAGATCTGGTCACCTCACTGGGATAGAGCAATAGGCCTTCTGCTCCTAAGAAGGAGTTCCAAGGCTTTCAGTCCACATGGAATTATCATGACCGTTCTGACGTGCAACTGAGGCACTGAAACGAGACTTTGATCCAAGGGAAGAATTTGAAAGGAAAGGCTACTTAGATTTGGCCTTTGGCTATTCTTCTCTCCTTTTCTCTTCATTGGTCAACCAAGGAAAGTCACCTGCTTTCCCCGACAAATGGTTTTCAGCATCATCTTCTCAGTTGCCGTTTCTTCTTTCTTGGCCAAAACTATTGCAGTGGTGCTGGCTTTTCTGGCCATAAAACCAGGAAACGGAGCAAAGGGGGCTGTTCTCACGTTCTACATCACCCTCAGCTACATGGGCTTCCTGGCTGCCATCTGCTTTACGGTGGCTCTCCTGGCCAAGAATCTGCCTGGGGCCTTCAATGAAGCCAAGCAAATAAAATTGGAAAAAGGATTACAAAAATTTGGGACTTAAAAAAAATCTTAAATGGCATCGGTGACATCTTGTGGCGAAGTGTGGTACTACAACTTGTACTAAAGATTTCGTCATCGAACTATTGATTAACCCAGTCACCACAGTTGCTTTTTAAACACTTAAAATGTAAAATTGGAAAATTAATAAAATATTATTTAAAAAAAAAACAGAATTGTAACATTTCTTTTTATTTGAAATAAGACATTAATTATTTCCATTTAGCTAGTATATGGAAGCCAGAGGAAATCGTATCGACAAAATGGGAAATGGTTGACTTACTGTAACTACTGTAATTCTTGTAACTCCCTCGCCTTTCCTCTCAATAAATCTTGCTAAAGAGAACTTTGTGAAAATCATTCAGAGGAATTTGTTTTTCAGCAACTGCCAACGAGCAGGGCACCTTTTAAGACATGATTTGAGCAATTATTCCTACTGACAATGTCTAAAAGTGTTATGTACGTGAGAGAGTGAGTAGGAAAAGAGGTGAGATGGATCCTGGGGCAGCCAAGCTCCAACTATGTTTTTTGGTAATGTCCACGAGAACCATTGCCCATCCCACCAAGCCAGGTAGGCTGGCTGACTCCAGGTCAACTTTCGTAAATGTTCTCATCCAATAAGACCTAGTTAGCATACCTTTCCCTGCTCTGTGAAAGAGGCTTTTCCATGAGATCCACTATCATCTCTCTATCCCCTTATTGGGTGATAAGGATACTGCAAACAGCTATTTCTTCCCTCAATATACTGGCCTAGCTAGGTTGAGGCTGGAATCCAGAAAGTGTGGAGGAAGAAAAACCAAGGGTGAATCAGGCTGCATTATGATCAGAAGGGGCTGCACCATATGAATAGTTGCAAGCAGGAGATAAGGTATAATTGCAAATTCCATCAGAGAAAAGAATGTCTCTCTCCAAGGTGGAAAACTGGCCTTATGGGTTCAGGGGCGCTCCAGCCCCAAAAATAAGCTCTACAAAGGACATTGTTCCAGGTTCCCAGGAAGCAAAGCAGAAGAAAAAACGGTCAGATTCTAACTATGAGATCCTGAAGATCCCTGAAGAGAAGTTTCAATGGACTTTGAATCATTCATAGAAGTTTTTGACAATTAGGCTTCTGCCATTAGTATTTACCTTGTGATGGCGCAGTGATGGAGTGCAGTACTGCAGGCTATTTCTGCTGACTGCCGGCTGCTTGCAGTTTGGCAGTTCGATCCCGATCAGCTCAAGGTTGACTCAGCCTTCCATCTTTCCGAGGTCGGTAATATGAGGACCCAGATTGTTAGGGTCCTCATTTGTAAACTGCTTAGAGCGGGTGGTAAAGCACTGTGAAGCGGTATATAAGTCTAAGTGCTATTGCTATTCTTTCCTTGCTTCCTGTCTCCCAGCAAATTTTATTTTATTTATTTATTACATGTTTATGCCCTCCCCTACCAGGTGACTCTGGGTGGCAAAGCAAAAGCTGAGGTAAAAATTATGGTTCTGTTGGCAGCTGTGATCTATTCGCATAAAATTTGCTCGTGTCAATTTACTCAAATTACTCGTCGAATTAAATAAAATCAGGTAAAAATGAAATAAAATAAAAGGTCAAATTACTCATCCAGTTCAAGTAGTGGACCTGGGATATGGACCATCCTCTGTTTCTCACCATCAGGATATACCCGCCAATTTCTACATGTCCACACTGTCACTCAAACCTCCAGTTCTCCCTTATAGGCCAAGGTGGATATATCAATGTCCCTTCTCCAGATAAGGAAACTCAATAATTGATCTAGATAAACCAGAATCACAGCAGCCTCAACGCCACCTTCAAAGCACTTGGAGGTCTTTTGGCGAAGGCATTCACCCACAGCCTCAGAGATGGGAATGTCAAAGGGGTCCCACCCAGTGATGGGATTCAGCCGGTTCGCACCAGTTTGGTAGAACCAATAGCTATTTTGTTGTTGACTTCGGCGAACTGGTTGATGCCCTAGCCCTTTTTCGCAAGGCCCAGAACAGACTACCGGAAGTGCATGGATGCCACTTCCAGATGCCTGTTCTGAACTAGGGAGGCCTCCCATGCTCCAAATGGACTTCCGGAAGTGGCATCCACGCACTTCCGATGGGCCGTTCTGGTCCTGGGAGGCCTCCCTGGCTCAGAACAGACTTCTGGAAGTGGCGTCCACGCAGAGAACTGGTTGCTTAGGTATTTGAATCCCACCACTGGCCCCACCCCACCATGTATATCCACACAACCAGGAAAAGGGTCACCATCTGTCTCCAGCACCCTGGTAAGATGGGTGCTTAATACATTTTACAAATAAGTAAATAAAATCACCGATAGGCCCTACTCTTAACTTTAGGCAGGGTTCAAGGATATTGATGGCTTCCTTGGCAGTAGTAGAGTTAAGTGTCCCCAACCTAGAGGGACACCAAACACCATATCTCTGGGAGACCTTGTGTAAGAAGTCTCTGGGGACAAAAGGCCACGCTGAAGGACCGCAGAGGTCAATTCCCTTTGTGATAGAACTATCTTCCTCCAGCATCACTTTCTGGACATGTCCAGACAGAAAGCACCACAACCATTCCAGGACAGTGCCTCCTGGGTGTGTTTTTTCGCTAGCATATTTTTCTCCAACTATCTCTCTGCACGTGGAGCCCTGGAAGAAGATCAGAAGCTCCAGAGGACAAATTGAGCCTCACTGTAATTATCACAATACCAGACTCTGACACTTCTTCTCGTAGTTCTCCAGTGGCTGCTTCTGATGTTAACATCGGACTGAAGCAACAGGAAAAGGATCTTGTATCAGAAAAGGATAAATGCCTCTGTGTGGCACACGTTTTGGGACAGGCAGGGGCTGTGCACTTTCCTTCAGTACTTTCCCTCAGACCAAGCTCACTTGGTCCCTGTCTGAGTCAGGAAAGCCACTGGCATTTCCTTCTTTGAAATCTTTCGAATCTTGTTCAGATTTAGAAAAAGGAAAGGGATTGATCCGCCCCACCAAACATGGTCCTTCTGCTTCTGCTTCTCATGCTGCTGGTGTCTCTGCCAATTTCTGGGAAGCTTAGAATGAAGTGCCCACTGAATTTGAAGCACCAGGATGGGAGAAAACCATGGAACTATTACAGGCCAGGAGACCATGTCATTGCTATGATCATCTCTATAGCAAGAATATTGCGCACAATGTCGTCTTTCAACATGCCTCCTTATAGTCAGATTAGCATGTAAGTCCCTAAGTGAGATGAAGTTGCATTCCCTCTGTTTGCAATTCTAACACTTTCCTCCCCCCCCACCCCACCACCCTCTTTCCTTTCTTCTTTTTCTCCACTTATTCCTGGATAGCAGGATGTGCCTAATTTCTTCACTCACTTGGCGTTCCGTGGCTTCTCTCCTCTGTCTTATTTTGTGGAAGTAACTGCAACCCAAAGATGGGACATCATAAAACCTGTGACGCCAGATTGTTTTCCTGTCTCCCTCCACATTTGAGTCCGTCACTTGAGTACTAACCTTTGTTTAAAGCAGTGATTGAAATGATTGTAGTTGTCGCTGGCCAGCCCAGTTTCATATTTTATAACCACTCATTCATTCTTATAGAAACAAATGGACTATATTTTTTTTTTAGAATGGCTAAAGGTTATCGCTTATCGAAAATCCTCTTCTTTTTAAGATGGTTCTGCATCAATGATTGAATTATTTTGAACCCTGTTAAGTGAGCAGATAAAAAAATGATACTTCTACGAATCACAAAACATCTGCTGGTGATTCTTAACCCATCCCATCTTCTAACACTCACACATGTTAAATAGTAATGGGTGACTATCATTTACCTCTCGTTCTGGGTGAGCTTTAGATTCAGTCATTTTAACACGCACAGAGAATTTGATTGAAAAAAGTATTTTGTGGCTTCTATTCACGATGATGATAATAATATGAACATTTTTTTTGTATAGGAACAGGAATTATATAGTTATGATGGCCTGTATTTTTGCTATTCAGCTGGTCAACAAGAACTCACAGCTTCTTCACAATCTCACACTGGGCTACAGCTTCCATGACAGCTATCTGAATGAACTTGGCACTTCAGATGCTTTGCTGGACATTCTCTCTATTGGGGAAGCCAATATTCCCAACTACAGCTGTGGAAGGAAGGACAACCTCCTAGCTCTGGTGGATGGAGCTGAAAGGGACATCTCCATCCAGGCATTAAGATTAGCAGGCATCTACAAAGTCCCTCAGGTTTGTGTGTGTTATATTACCATATAACTGACTGACTGGGGCGGTGAGGAGTGAGTGATACCATAGACGGAACAATATTTTCTCCACCAAATTCAACAGCTTCTCTTTATCATGACTGTTGTAGGTGTCATGGCTGGGGATTGGGATCCACCGTGAGGAAGGGGAAGGATCAAACAGACATGTGCTATCACGACACCATCCCCATTGCTTTGGGGGCTTCTGTTGCACAGTTGTGAAGTGGTAGGCAAGAGGGTGTACATGAACCGTTGTTAGTCAGTCTACATCAATGACTACCCAGGATCAATGAAGGATCCTAAAGCAAACATGCCTAAGGAACTAAATACCTCTTTTATACTGATGGTATATTATAGTCTCAGATTGAGCTGAATAATTTGCTGAGAAAGGTTGGCTCGTACTATCATAATAATACTCTGATTGTTAATACATCAAAGCAAAAGTTATGGTGTTTGGAAAATGACAAGAGTCATAGATGTCTATTTAATGGTGAGCCAAAGGAATAAATTAACATTTTTCCATATCTAGGGGTAGTTTTCTCTGGAATTGGATGTTAGCTCCCTTTTCACCATTAGAGAAAGGGAATAAGTGAATTTGCTGCTTAAATTTAAATAAATCACAGCTATCCGGTGTCCTTCATCCTATTGTATATATTGAAGTCTATTTTGCCAAGATTACCCCCAAGTTCTTATGCCAAACTAAAATTAAAACAAACCCAATCACAGCATTTGAGAATTATCTTGGAGATGGATAAAAGGACTTCAGAGTTTAATTAGGAATGTATACATATTTTTTTCCTATAAAATTGAGGCATGCTATTATTGATCTGGAAATAAAGCTACAGCAACTTGAGAGAATGTCAACATTCAGTTTGTTGGGACAAACACAATTTCAGTTAAAGACCACTTTGATTATACATCTGACAAATTATATTAGGAGCTATGGTGTTGCTGTCTCTTGTATACTTGGAGAAGGAGTTCAAAAGATCTCTGCACACACACACACACACACACACACATCTGGATTATCGAAGCAGAGAAAAATATAGCCATCCTCAGTAAAATTAGCACATTGAAATGGACGAGCTGCTACAAACCTACCTTGCAAATTATCAAGTATTGAAAAGCAGAAATACCAAAACATCTTAGAGTGGTATTTAAGAATAATAAAGAACAGATATGAAGGGGACCTTGGTGGTCTTCTACTCCAGTCCCCTTCCCTATTCCAGACAAGTGGATGTCCAGTTTCATCTTAAAAGCCTTCAGTGATGGAGCACCTACAACTTCTGAAGGCAACTTCTATTCCGCTGGCTAATTGTTTTCACTGTTAGGAAATTTCTTAGTTCTAGGCTGCTTCTCTCCTGGATTAGTTTCCATCTATTATTTCTTTGGAAAATATGTTGTGGCAGCCCCTCAAATATTGGAACCCTGCTATTATTCTCCCATAGTGCTTCTTTTCACTAGACTAGACATATCCGATTCCTTCTTTTCACTAGACTAGACATATCCAGTTCCTGCAAACTTTCAAAAACTGAACACAACGGTTAAGTAATGAAGATTTAACTAACACTTTATAATGAACACACTTTTATTTGCGGATATATATAAAACATTTCTATTATTTCAATGTCACTTGTGTAAGACAGGGAGGGATACGTGTTTTGGTCTGTGCATTAGAAAAATGACCTAGTGGGATCCATATTTTAAAATAACTTATTTCCTCTGCAGTCAGAATTCAAAAATTACATATAAAGGGGCTCCTTATTTGAACAAAACAATTTAGCTGAAATCTGCATGTGTGAGTCTGATTATGTTAAATTGTGAGGGTGATACAGAAATATGATTTTCAGTCCTTATTCTTTTTACCTTAATTCCGTTTTCTTTTATTTTTACGTATGCTTTTGTCGGTGTTCTCTGTTTTATATTCTCTATCTTGACATTGCCTAATGAGAACCATTGGATTTATTAAAAAAATATTGAATAGAATAGAATAGAATAGAATATGGAATGGAATAAGAATAGAATAGAATAGAATAGAATAGAATAGAATAGAATAGAATAGAATAGAATAGAATAGAATATGGAATGGAATAGAATATGGAATGGAATAAGAATAGAATAGAATGGAATAAGAATAGAATAAAATGGAATAAGAATAGAATGGAATGGAATAAGAATAGAACAGAACAGAACAGAACAGAACAGAATAGAATAGAATAGAATAGAATAGAATATGGAATGGAATAAGAATAGAATAGAATGGAATAAGAATAGAATAGAATAGAACAGAACAGAACAGAACAGAACAGAACAGAACAGAACAGAATAGAATAGAATAGAATAGAATAGAATAGAATAGAATAGAATAGAATAGAATAGAATAGTTGGAAGGGACCCCTGCTCAGACAGGAAACCCTATGTCATTTCAGACAAATGGCTGTCCAGTCTCTTCTTAGAAACTTCCAGTGTTGGAGCATTCACAACTTCTGGAGGCAGGTTGTTCCACTGGTTAATTATTCTCACTGTCAGGAAATCTCTTCTTAGTTCTAGGTTGCTTCTCTCCTTGATTTAGGATTTGATTTATTTGGGACTGCTCTCCTTGATTTGGGTCTTGGTCTGACCCCAAATATAACATAACATTATTCACTGTTTTTTCAGATCAGAATTCACACTGCTTCAGAGGCTCTGAGTGATAAAAGTCGATTCCCCTATTTCCACCGGATGGTCCCCAAAGAAGGGATCCAGTACCCAGGAATTGTCCAGCTGCTCCTCCATTTTAGATGGACCTTAGTTGCCCTCTTTTCTTCAGACACCGAGAAGGGGGAAAGTTTCATCAGGACTTTCACCCCTCTGCTTGTCAGGAACGGAATTTGCGTTGTTATATCGCAACAATTCTCGGCAACTGGTCATTCAGCAGGCCTCAGGGATGCCCTTTCCAAGTGGAGACAAGTCAACGTTTTTCTACATTTCACAGAATACGTTTCAATCGACGGCAGACTCCATGCTTTCCACTCCGCACTGGAAGATTTGCCGGGACCCATTGAAGGAAAAATCTGGATCTTGACAGGCTTGGGAATGTTTGAAATGGAAAAGGACAAAATTTTGAAACACATCCATAGCATTTGGAGCTTTCCTCTTCAGATAAAAGACAGGCCTAAAGATGCTGCCTTTAAATCCCAGTTACTTCTGAAATCCCAGTTTCAAAGCCATTATTTCCACTGTTCTGTTTCAAGGCACGTCTTTTCGGTCAAAGGCCAGAGAAGATGCACCCAGAAGGCACCTCTGGGCGCCCAAGGGAACTATAGAGTCTTTCGTATAACAAGTAATCAGTCTAACTATAACGTCATGAAGACTCTGGCCCATGCCTTGAGTGCTGCATATTCCTCCAGATCCAGGAGGAGAAGAAAGGACGAACAAAGCTCAGAGAGTCCAAAACTGGAGCCATGGCAGGTATGAAATTCCAACAAGCATCCGTCAACCTACTTCCTTTAGAGAAGGAACCCAAAGGAGAAGGTGGGGATCCATCTCTACCTCCTTTTGCCCCCAAATGTGAACAGGTTTGGCCAACCTTGGGGCAGAAGGTTCCAAGGAAAGGTTACCACAATGACTATGGAGATTCTCAGTCATCCAGGTCATAGTTATCCCAAAGGTGCATTTTCACGAGGCAACTGGACTTTCTTGTTTTTCTTTGAAGACGTTTCGCTTCTCCTCCAAGACGCTTCTTCAGCTCTAAAGAAGCTTCTTGGATGAGAAGCGAAACGCCTTCAAAGAAAAACAAGAAAGTCCACTTGCCTTGTGAAAAAGCACCTTTGGGGGGAGGTCACTGTAATGAATTTACTTTGAGATCAGACAGGTAATTTTAAAACCCTTTATACATTTTTAAATAATTTGCTGTAGTTAGTTCTTATAAAAGACAGCATAGGTTAGAATAGAATAGAATAGAATAGAATAGAATAGAATAGAATAGAATAGAATAGAATAGAATAGAATGGGATAAGATAAGATAGAAAAGAATATATGGAATAGAATAGAATAGAATAGAATAGAATAGAATAGAATAGAGTAGAGTAGAGTAGAGTAGAGTAGAGTAGAGTAGAGTAGAGTAGAGTAGAGTAGAATAGAATAGAATAGAATAGAATAGAATAGAATAGAATAGAATAGAATAGAATAGAACATATGGAATGGGATAAGATAGGACAGGATAGAAAAGAATAGAGTATACGATAGAACAGAATAGAATAGAACTGGAAGGGACCCTGGAGGTCTTCTAGTCCAGCCCCCTGCTCAAGCAGGAGAACCTATACCATCTCAGACAAGTGACTGTCCAGTCTCATCTTAAAAACCTCCAGTGATGGAGCGCCCACGATTTCTGGTGGCAAGCTGTTCCACTGGTCGATTGTCCTCACTGTCAGGAAGTTTCTCCTTAATTCCAGGTTGTTTCTCTCTTTGATCAGTATACAACCATTGTTTCTTGTCCTGCCCTGTGGTGCTTTGGAGAATAATTTGACCCCCTCTTCTTTGGGGCAGCCTCCCTGTGGGATAAGAAACCAAACTTTCTGCTTTTAACAATCCTTCCTGTTTCTCTTCCAGCTCCATCCCTTTGTGGAAAAAAATGAGTTTTGCAATATTTCCCAGTTTAAAATGTACTTGGATGAAAATGGAGATGTAGTAGCAGAGCTGAATATCATGAGCTTGTTAATTCCCCCTGAGGAGGATCCCATCAAACAGCTAATAGGGAATTTTGAAAGGGAGAGACTTATTATCAACCAAGATGCTCTTTCAAGGCTAAAGTTGCTCAACAAGGTGGGAGAAATATTGGACTCTTTCCAGTGATTTCCAAAGCCTTAGACCCCTTTCATGTAAGCTAAGCCTAGACCCAAGTGGAATGATATTAGCTGAGAATTAAATGTGGGGAGTGGAACCCGGATAATTTCTTAGACTGCTTGGGAGACTTCAGTACTTTTGACCAATACTATTGCACAATGTTTTCAGCTGATTCAGCAGTGTTCAACTTTTTCTTTTTCTTTCTTTCTTTCTTTCTTTCTTTCTTTCTTTCTTTCTTTCTTTCTTTCTTTCTCTCCCTCCCTCTCTTTCTTTTCTTTCTTTCTTTTCTTTCTCTCTCTCTCTTTCTTTCTTTCCTCTTTCTTTTCTCTCTCTCTTTCCTTCTTTCTTTCTTTCTTTCTTTCTTTTTCTTTCTTTCTTTTCTTTCTCTCTCTCTTTTTCTTTCTTTTCTCTCTCTCTCTTTCTCTCTCTTTCTTTCTTTCTTTCTTTCTTTCTTTCCTTTCTTTCTTTCATTCTTTCTTTCATTCATTCTTTCTTTCTTTCTTTCTTTCTTTCTTTCTTTCTTTCTTTCTTTCTTTCTTTCTTTCTTTCTTTCTTCTGCCCATCTCATTGTCCAAGGCAACATGGGATGCAAAGTGGCAATTCTTTAGGAAACAGATCAAACCATCTCATCTTCCTCCAGTTCTAGAAATTAGACAATCAGTCTTATTTCACCAGCACGGCAGCCATATGAATTGAAGAAAAAATATATACACAAATAAACAAAGATCTCCTTTAGAGCTGACAGCCCTAATTTGTAAGGAGTTCTTTCCCTTTTTATCTTGATTGGGAGACTGTCCTGGACTACTAATCAAAGGGGAGCAGCTTTGCAAGGTTTTATGTAGCCCAGAAGAAACCTTTGCAGATCCTACTAGTCAGAGGTTTCGTTCTTCATCACCATTTTATACTATTTTAATCAGTACAATAGACTAAATATGTAATGAATCTTTTAGAATAAATTTTATTCTCAAATGTAACATGAATAGTTTATCATCCTGAAAAATCATGGGTATATAAAGATTGGAGGAAAGAGTATGAATACAGCCATGAGGAGGAACCCACCAATAGTAACCTAATGCTTAAATCTTTTCTCGGCTCCATTCCTCCAGACTTTATTAAGCAGAAAAGTGCTAGTAGTTGTAATCCTTTGGGACTAACTAAGAGATCTCATATTTACCTCTGTAAGCATAGAGCTTACTTCTCTAATGTTCGTTTCTACCTCCATTTTCCATGGACGGTGATACATATTTTTTTTTTTTTGCACTCCTTTTTTTTTCTGCTTAGTCTCTGCCTCGGTCTCAATGTGTGGAAAATTGTCGTCCTGGATTTGTCAAGAGGGCTCGAGAAGGAGAGCCAGTTTGCTGCTACAATTGCGTTCCTTGTCCGGAGGGAACCATCTCCACTCAGGAAGGTGGGTGACACCAAAGGAAACGGAAGGCCTTGTGGGACTGGATCCATCCAGAGCATTTTCATGAAAGTACATGTTAAAGCACACTTTGAAGCTCAACTGTTTTCTTGTTTGTTTTCAAAATGCCCCATTTCTTATCCAAAGGGAAGAGGAACAAATAGACCTTGACGGAGGGGCTAGCAAGAAATGGGGGGAGGGTGTGGCAGATTGGGCAAACTTTATCGCTTCCAAAGAACATCTGGTTTTTAGTTTTGTTGTTTCCTGCTATGTTTACCTTTTAAGAAACAAATGGAGTTCTTTGAACCTTGAGGAATTGTTTTAGGTCCACTGTTCTAATGCGTGCCACATGGACCTCTCCTTCAGAATTACTGAGGTGTCGTCACTGGTCCACAATGAAGTGGTGTGGATAGTTATGGGGTTGCCTCATTGCACCCACACCATCAATGCTCCTAGTCATCATTCCCGATTATTTGCAAGACTGCCTTTCACTACGAGACAACTAGATTTCAAAAGGTAGACATCACCTGGGTCCAATATTTATTATTTATTTGTTTTATTTAGAGCTGGAAAGCTGACATCTGGGTTTCAGACCCAAACTTCATGCAATGGGGCGAGCTTCCATTACTTGCCCCAGCTCCTGTCCACTGAGCAGTTGAAAAGCATGCAAAAGCGAGTAGATTAATAGATACCACTTTGGTGGGAAGTAACAGCGTTGCCTTTGGAGCATAGTCATGCTGGCCACATGACCACGGAAATTGTCTTCGGGCAATGCTGGCTCCCTTGATCAAGAAACAAGAGATGAGCGCCAGGCCCAAGAATTGGACACGACTGATAGAGAAACCTTGACCTTTTTCTTACTATTTTTACAAATTATTCAAGGGGGCAAACATATCCAACACACCTTCTATTTTCCCCAGAATATGTGGGTTGGGCTGAGAGAGAGTAACTGGCCCAAAGTCATCCAGCTGGTTTTCATGGCTAAGGAGGGACTTGAACTCACAACGTCCTGCTTTCTAACCTCATGCCTTAATTACTATCTATATTAATTATATGGAAAGTTACTATCTATATTAATTATATGGAAAGTTTAAATGATTCCTTACTTCCCTCTAATAATGGAGTTTACTACGAAGGTTCAGGACATTACAGAGGAAATCTTTCAAGTCCTAAGACTTTCCCTAGTATCATAGACCTTAATTATACAGATATTTAAAAATGGCGTTCTTCTTATCTATTTTTCTGGGGAATTGTTAAGAAATGTATCTTGTAAAATAATCCTGGTATTATCTGTTGTCCCCAAAAGCTGTTTCTTGAAATGTGAAAAGACCAAATGTTAAAAAAAATATTGCTTTTTGGTTTTCTCAGATACAAAAAAATGCACAAAGTGTCCAGATGATAAATATCCAAATACAGATCGAGTCCAGTGTATCCCCAAAGTCGTAACGTTCCTCTCTTATGAAGAATATCTGGGCATCATCCTGGTCTCTTTTGTGCTGCTCTTGACCCTAACCACGTGCCTTGTTCTAATCATCTTCATTAAATATCGAGAAACTCCCATTGTCAAAGCCAACAACCGGGACCTCTCCTACATCCTCCTGGTCTCTCTTCTGCTTTGCTTCTTGTCTCCTTTTCTCTTCATTGGTCAACCAAGGAAAGTCACCTGTCTTCTCCGACAAATGGTTTTCAGCAACATCTTCTCAGTTGCCGTTTCTTCTCTCTTGGCCAAAACTATCACAGTGGTGCTGGTTTTCCTGGCCACACAACCAGGAAACCAAGTGCAGAGATGGTTGGGGAAGAGTTTGGCCAACTCCATCATCCTTTCTTGTTTTTCAATCCAAATTATCATCTGCTCCATCTGGCTGGGAGTTTCTCCCCCATTCCCTGACTCTGACCCCCACTCCCAGCCTGGAGAGATCATCCTGCAATGCAACGAAGGGGCTGTGGTCATGTTCTACGTCACCCTCAGCTACATGGGCTTCCTGGCTGCCATCTGCTTCACGGTGGCTTTCTTGGCCAGGAACCTGCCTGGGGCCTTCAACGAAGCCAAGCTGATCACTTTCAGCATGCTGGTCTTCTGCAGTGTCTGGGTGACTTTTGTGCCCACCTACCTGAGCACCAAAGGGAAATACATGGTGGCTGTGCAGCTTTTCTCCATCCTGGCCTCCAGTGCTGGTCTGCTAGGCTGCATCTTCATCCCCAAGTGCTACATTATCATTCTGAGGCCAGACTTGAACACAAAGGAGCATCTTACAGCCAGAACAAATGTAAAAACATGAGACATAACACCATGATATTTGAAGAATTGTAAACGTTCCTTTTATTTGAAAGAACACATTAATTATTGGATAATATTCAGGAGAAAAAAAACATATTTACATGTTTCCAAATGGGAAATGGTTGAATGACTATAATTCTTGTAACTCCCTTCTCTTTCAGCTCAATAAATCTTGCTAAAGAGAAGTTCCTTGGTAGGCGTGGCCTATTTATAATTGCCAAAATGTAAGATACTAGAGTCCTTGATCTGGCTGTCTACCAATAATTGTTATTTAACCTTAGTCCATTCATGGCAAAATTTTCTTTACTATTGTGGGAGATGGAAATTTGGCCCCACAGTAGTGATTTAAAGCTTTAACTTGAACTTTATGTTGTTTCACAATACGGACGTATTATTTGTAATCTGCTAAGCTTTGTGCAATATAAATTACAAAGTAGGTAGTTCTATATATATGTATTTGGAACATAAGTATTGTAACCGTGGGAAAAGAGGAAGTGAAAATAGCAGATGGATAGAGGTTTCAGATGTACACGGGTGCATTTGGAAACTGCTGGTCAGCACAAAGGAACAAGGAACTGCTTTTGCAAAATAATGATTATGAGTGGGTGGTCAATAGAAGAAAAGTATAAAACTATTGGTTGAAGTCTGGCTTGGGGCCATTGGCCTAACCTTAACCCTAACCCTATAGATGCCCTTTAGAATTTGCTATGCCAGTGGACCTCATTGCAATGGGTTGTTAATGTAAGTAATGCTATGTAATGCTATTTCCAAATTATTAGAAAAATAAACCTCTGAATCTTAAAGTAAGTATTTTGTGTTGCTGTCTCTTGTCTTTTCCACTGGGTTTTTCCATGACACTATCAAAAGAACAAATTGGGATTCTGAATAGAAGACATGCTTTATAGGACTGTTAGAGCAGTTTTTGGAGGTCTGCTCTCGGCTCTCCCAACCCATAAACCCTTCAGCCTCCATCACTAAGGGCAATTCCACCAGTGGGCGGAGAAGAGCAACGGAGATGACCAGGGGTCTGGAGGCTAAACCATATGATGATCAATTAAGGGACTTAGTATGTCTAGGCTAACAAAGAGAAGGACTACAGATGATATGACAGCATCATCCAACGCTTGAGTGACTATCACGGAGAAGAGGTCAATTCATTCTCCAAAGCACCTGAAGGCAGAACAAGAAGCAATGGATAGAAGCTCAGTGAAGAGAGATGCAACTTAGAAGAGATAATCAAGAAGATATTGGACTGTGATGAAATGGACAGACTAACATTGAGGATCAAAGAGAAAGAAGATACAGCATATTTTCAAACATGGAATTTACTTTATCAGCAGTTCGGAAAAAAGGGTCAGAGACTAAGAATGTAACTTGTATTACTAAACCAACAAATTAACCCCGACACCACGATGTTTAAGAAGCACTAAGTAATAATGGAAAATTAATAATTTTTTTTTTGAAAAAAAAAAAAAAAGAACTGCTTTAGCCCTGCATCCAAGACTGCTTTTGCCTTTTTCAAGAACTGCTTTAGTCCTGCGTCAAAGACTGCTTTCGCCTTTGTGTGGTCTCCCCTTTTGTGAGTGTGCCCTTGAGCATCAGCTTTCAAAATAAAGCCAATTTTGCTTCTAATTGAGAAGGGAGCTATTGTCAGATCCGTGACACGCTTGGGCATTAACTGTCCCCCAGGGTTTTCTCTTTAACCACTATGCCAACAAATGTCAGATGTCTTTTTATCTTCAGCCACAGGGGCCGTGTAATTCCCTCCAGGGCCAATTTCCAAGGACTGAGATCCCAAACCTCTCAATTCTAAATGATGGATTTAATTCAATCTCTGCCCCTATCATTATGAACCATATGGGGGTTGTATCCCTTTCATATCTCTCCAGAGAATGCCCGACAATCTCTGAGAGCAAGAACTGGTTGAATTAGCCAGGGATCCCTCCTGAGAGGAAGAATGATGATCCTCAAAGTTTCAGTTCTGCTCTTTGGCCAAATCCTCCAGGGGAGACTTTGGGCAGAGACAGGTGAAAGTCTGGGGCAGCTTCTCCCAGACCCAGAAAGCCTTGAATGGAAATGTTTCCTGCCTGAGAATTTGGCTTTAGGAAAAAAGTGTCCCTGGATCATTTCAAACTTTGGACTTCCCTCTCCACTAAAGATCAGGGCAGTCTGGATCCCTTCACATCAAAGTGTGCTATTCTGGGGAAATAAGGGCTGAGTCCTAATAGAGCCCTGTTTCTGCCTGCTAGGATCAACACACACCCCCTCAAAAAAAGCCCCTTTTTCTATCTTTCTTAGAAGAGATTCAAAGGATGCAAACGTCTCCTTGAGTCTCTTTGACAAGAGTAGATTATTAATCAGAAATTTCTAATGAGTCTAAAGGTCTGTAGGAGAAGCCACCTGAAAATCATAAACTCAGACAGGTTAACTGTGTACAAATAAGAAAAGCAGACGTTGCTGGCTAACTGAAACCGCAAGCAGAGGAAAAATAGAAATAACTATAGGAGCCGATCTTCGTTAACAGTAAACTAGATGGTGAGAGATAAGACGTAAACAAAGGGGCTTCCTGGAACATGGGAAGGACCGTGGTTTTAGGTGGTCCGGATAGTTTATCGGATGATTAGGGAAGGGGGCCTTGAGTGCGATGGGGGGAATCTGCAGTCAAACAGCTCTCTTTAAGCTGTGGCTGGACTCCTCCGTGTGTTTTAACTCACCAAGCCTTTGCAAGTGCTTCTTTTTAAATAAAACTTTGCTGCTGGAATTCCAACTGTGTGTGTTTGTGTTGGGATCTTGAGCCACGTTCCAAACACCTTCTATTCCGACTCCCTCCGCCCAAGCTCCTCCTTATCATAAAGATGTTTTGGGGATCCTGGCCTTCCAGATGGGGTTGGGTAAAAATCTTTCACTCTTTTCCCACTGGGGCACTTGTGGGGAATAGCCCTTTTGGGGATCCTGCAGATGTGGAAGAAGGAGATTATTCGGCACCCCCGTCAGGGTGCTTAATAATCTTCATGTCTCTTGGCCACCCCCGAAATCAAAGGGATCCTCTTTTGATGAACAGCTTCTAGCACGTTTTCTTCCGGGTGTTATGAATGCCAATCCCTTTTGACACGAAACGATGGATTAAATCCAATAAACCTGTTTCTTTTATAATATCTGGAGGAGTCTATCCTAGATTATTATCTGCCTTTACCACTCTCCTCCTACAAAGGATGAAAAAAAAAGGATTATAATTATTTCCTTATAGTCTATTTTTTTCTCTCTCGTCCAGTCTTTCCCACCCTTCTCTCATTTTCTTAGTCTAATAGAAGTGGAACCCACCTAGGAATAATAATAATAAAAAAAACCTCACTCTGTTGAGAGTAAGGTAGAATAATATAGAATAATGTGAAATAATAATAATAATGAAAAATCATTAAAACAATGATGCATCTGCATAATTACTGGAATAAAGCTGTGTTAGCAATTTGTGACTTGCATTGCAGATTCTTCATTGTATGCCCGTGAGAAATGAATCTAATACGTGAGAAATGAATCTGATGTATTACAATGTAGATTTCTATGTGTGCTCCTTTGTTCCTGAGAAAGGGAAAGTATAAAACTGTAGTTAAACCCACCCTGAGTGTTCAGAATTGCTTTGTTGTTACTGCTTCTGAATCTTGCGCGATAAATCTCTCTGCTAAACCCTCTGGAATTCGTAAAAGTCTCTTACGTTTTTCTACAAGAAGAGGGCTGTTCAGTTTTGACCTGGATGATCTCTTTGACCCTTCTTTCAAACCAGCGCTCCTCTTTTTTGACATTTTGGACAGAGAGGACCGCTGGTTTGAAAGAGGGGTCAAAGAGGCCATCTAGGTCAAAATTGAAAACAGCCCTTTCTCAACAGAGGGGATGGATATAACATCACCTATCTCCAGTCTACAACACGGTCCTTTCGGCAGTTCCAAGAATTCTCCACACCCATTTGCACCACTCAGGGGACCCTGAGGACACAGATAATCCTCCAAGTGGCCTCAAGCATTGTCTAATCCAGTGTTTCTCAACCTTGACCATTTTAAGGCATGTGGACTTCAACTCCCAGAATTCCACAGCCAGCAATGCTGGCTGTGGAATTCTGGGAGTTGAAGTCCACATGCCTTAAAATGGTCAAGGTTGAGAAACACTTGTCTAAAAGAAGGCAAAGGACCAGCTGTCTGCAAGGAGCATAAATCCTTCCATTCCCCACCCCCCAGTCAGAGCCGAAGAAGCTTCTTGGAGGGGAAGCGAAACGTCTTCAAAGAAAAACAAAGTCCTGGTGAAAAAAAAAGCACCTGTGGGACAGAAGCCAGAAACAGAAGAAGAAGAAGAGCAAAGACAGAAGCAGAAGCAAAGCAAGGGAAATGAAAGGCGGAAGCAAAAGCAGAAGCTGGACGCCGCCGGCCAATCGCAGGATCCGGCGCTCGGCTTTCCCCGCAGAGCGCTCGAGGACGGAGCGCGAACTAAGGCGGGGAGAGGCGCCTTAGAAGCGGCAGGAACTTGAAGCCGAATCCGGAAAATATGCCTCGGTCATTTGGGGGCGGGGGAAAGAGTTTAGTGAGGGACCGGAAGTGGTAGGGGGAACGCTTTCGCCAAAGGACAGGAAGCGAGGCGCGGCCATGCTGGGAAGGGAACTGAACCGGAAGTGAGGGACGGCCTTCGCGGGAGAACCGGAAGCAGGTGCCCTCCGCTTCCTCTGCTCCCGTCCCAGTCCCCGAAAGGACGCAGAGGGCGCGGGATGGCGCTGATCGGGACGGCGGCGGGTTGGGGGGCGGCGAGGGGACGGGGCGGCGCGGCGCTGCTTCAGGTGAGCGAGGCACGAAGGGTGGGGGGTTGGACGCTCTCCGAGTGCGGGCTGAGCTTCTCACGCTTCTAGTCCTCATTGAGCAGCCCGCCTCTCCGGCTCGGTTCGGGGAAGGCGGCCACTGGCTTTGCTGAGCTTGTCACGCTTCTAGTCCTCAGTGAGCAGCCCGCCTCTCCGGCTTGGTTCGGGGAAGGCGGCCACTGGCTTCACTGAGCTTCTCACACTTCTAGTCCTCAGTGAGCAGCCCGCCTCTCCAGCTCAGTTCAGGCAGGGGAAGGTGGCCACTGGCTTCGCTGAGCTTCTCACGCTTCTAGTCCTCAGTGAGCAGCTCGGTTCGGGCCGGGGAAGGCGGCCACTGGCTTCCCCTCACCTCATTGCCCCACTTGCAGATCTGCCGCAGAGCTCACGCCGGGGCGGCAGCAGCGCCAGCCCCGGAGACGTCTCCCTGCCTCAAGAAGTTCGCCGTGTACCGCTGGAGCCCGGATAACCTCGGGGAGAAGCCCCGCATGCAGACATACGAGCTGGACCTCAAGAAGTGAGTGGCCCTTCCCCAAAGCGGACTCCAGGTGCCAACTAGGGCAGGGCTGGCTGGTTCCTCTGGGCTTCCCGACGCCCAGGCAGCTGGGCTGAAGGTGAACCGCAACGTGGTAGGTTAGCAAATCTCCCCCCTCTGCAAACGGAACAAAACGACCCTTTTTGGGGGCAAAAAAAGAAGAAAAGAAAAAGAGGGCTGGTGTCCCTTTCTGGCAGCTGGCGGGTTCTCGTTCCAGATGTGGCCCGATGGTTCTGGATGCCCTGATCAAGATCAAGAATGAAATGGATTCCACCCTGACTTTCCGCAGGTCCTGCAGAGAAGGTGAGATTTGCCATCCGGCTCCGGAGGGCAGACACTCCGTGGAATACGGAGGAGGAGGCTGTAGGTTGGACCGCCATCCCGAAAGTCCTGCTTTTGCTCTTTGGAAAGC
This sequence comes from Crotalus tigris, assembly GCF_016545835.1. Lineage (NCBI taxonomy): Eukaryota > Metazoa > Chordata > Lepidosauria > Squamata > Viperidae > Crotalus > Crotalus tigris. The sequence goes on along the minus strand of NW_024098092.1, from coordinate 838,405 downwards.
TCTGTCTCTGTCTCCCGCAGGCATTTGTGGCTCGTGCGCCATGAACATCAACGGAGCGAACACTCTGGCTTGTACCAAGAGGATCGACACCAATCTCAACAAGGTCACCAAGATCTATCCTCTCCCTCACATGTATGTGGTGAAAGACCTCGTGCCTGTAAGTCCAGCGAGTGGATGGCCTCCCCAGGGCAGATGAGACTGTGTGTGTGTGTGTGTGTGTGTGTATCTGAACTGGGAGCCTCAGCTGCAGATCCTGGCCCTGCTCGGTCAACCCTCCCGCCTGGGGAATGGCAGCCTGGATCACGACCATTCCCTGTGCCAGTCAGCCAGCTGTTCTGGTCATCTGGCTTCTGCATGGGGCTCCTGGCGATTCTGTAGGAGGGTTCCCCCCATCCATGGATTCTAGATCTGGGATGGGGCCTGGAGCTGGGAGAAGGGCACTGGCAGAAAGGTGGGTGTTGTGTTTTGTGCCTGGCAATCTTCACCATCATCTACCACACAATCATACCTGCTGTCACACATCGTGCTCAGCCTGAATGGGTTGTGTGGTTCGGGCTTAGCATGGTACGTATGAGCTGCTGTACCTGGAAGCTACCTTTTACGTGAATCATTCATAAGAGCCCGTGGTGGCACAGTGGTTAGAATACAGGATTGCAGGCTAATTCTGCCGACTGCCAGCAGTTTGATTTTGACCGGGTTAAGGCTGACTCAGCCTTCCATCCTTCAGAGGTCGGTCAAACGAGGACCCGGATTGTTGGGGGGCCATAGGCTGACACTGTAAACGGCTTAGAGAGGGCCGTGAAGCACTCTGAAGTGGTATATAAGTCTAAGTGTTATTGGTATTATTCTCAAAACTCTTTCCCTTCAATCAGAGCTTGTTGCGACGTGTAAATTCGGGCTATGTTTGTTCTCCCTCCTTCAGGACCTGAGCAACTTCTACGCCCAATACAAAGCTATCCAGCCTTATCTGAAGAAGAAGGACGAATCAAACCAGGGGAAAGAATATTTCCAGTCCATAGAAGATCGGGATAAGCTGGTCATTGCTGTTTCTTTCCTGGTCTAGTCACCGCTGTTTTTTGAGAGCTGCCGCCTCTCCTGGCTGGCCATTATAGCTCCTCTGGTGCCCCAGCAAAACCTCTTGATAGATAAGGGTGCACGTTCTCCTCCTCCCGTTCTGCTCCCCAAGTGCGTGGCGGGCGCTGGCTTTCGAAGCGCCTCCTGGTCCCCCAGGCCAACCCCAAAACAGATCCGTCCGAACCGCGAAAGGGTCTGCATAATGAAAAGCAGGGTGGGGGTGGCTGCTTTCCCTCCAGCGGGGGGAGAGAGGCCAGTGGACCTTCTTCCAGGAATCCACCTCCTCTTGGCCACCCTCTGCCTCACGAGGCCTCTTTTTCGCTCTCCCAGGATGGGCTGTACGAGTGCATCCTTTGCGCGTGCTGCAGCACCAGCTGTCCCAGTTACTGGTGGAACGGGGACAAGTACCTCGGCCCAGCCGTGCTCATGCAGGTAACGGGGCCCCTGGTGGGACGGCTCTCCGCGTGCCCTTGGCCGGCCGTTGTCTCAGCAACTGCTGGATTGGGAGGTGGGAGCTGGGCCTCTGCTCCAGGGGGCGGGGGGGAGGAAAAGCAGCTTTTCCCAAGAGCGGCTGCTCCCTCAGGCCTACCGCTGGATGATCGATTCCCGGGACGATTACACGGAGGAGCGCTTGGCCCAGCTGCAGGACCCGTTCTCCCTCTACCGCTGCCACACCATCATGAATTGCACCCAGACCTGCCCCAAGGTGGGTGCTGGGACCAGGTTCCCCAGCTGGGAATGGGCGAGGGTGAGCTGAGCCAGTTACAGAGCTGTGCCCAGAGCCCACCCGTGGTTTTTCTTCCTTAGGGCCTGAATCCTGGGAAAGCAATCGCTGAAATCAAGAAGATGATGGCCACGTATAAAGAGAAAGTGGCCCACGCTTAGCGGCTTCCTTGTGTGCAATCAGCCTGCCTTCCTGCTGGAAGGCCTTTAACTTATAGCTGGTTTTTCAGTGGGGTCATAGACTCCGCCTTGCTTGCGTGGACATGTACAGTGAAACCTGTAAAGACAAATAAATAAAAAAAAGCAGTTTTCTACCTTGTCTCCCTCCTTTCCCCTCGCCGTTCGGTTCAGGCTTCTCTTTTAAACCCTGAGTGGTGGGAGGTGGGGGGTGCCTAAGGCAGGTGCCTAGTTGTTCAGCAGCAGCTCATACGCACTTCTTCAGTTCATGAACAGCCTGTATTTCTTCAGCAAAATGTTCTTGAATAGACAGTGGATAAGCCATAAATGTCGGCATAAAAACACGCCTTGCCCAAATCTGGAAAGGTAGATTAACATCTATGCACACGAAAAAAGAGGCATCTCCCCTCGGAGAGGGGAAGAGGCGTTCAAAAGAGGGAAGGTCATCTTGTTGTTAGCTGCGAAGTTGTGTCCAACCCTTCGTGACCCATTGAACAACGTTTCTCCAGGCCTTCCTATCCTCTACCATCTTCTGGAGTCCATTTAAGCTCACGCCTGCTGCTTCAGTGACTCCATCCAGCCACTTCCTTCTCTGTCGTCCCCTTCTTCGTAGTCATTTGCAAGAACGCGGGAGCAAGAGTTGGAATACCACAAGTTAGCCAGTGAGTTGGGAATTGCTTGGGGCATTAAGATGACATTAATTCAACAGAGCCGTTTCCTCTGTGTTTATAAGGACCACCCATGGTTGCAAACGTAAAATGAGGGCGGGACCCACACAGGATAGCGGCTTGGTGGTTTTGATTTGGTACACAATTTGTAATAGAATAAAGAATAGAATAAAATTTAGAGTAGAATAGAATTAGAATAGAAAATAGAATAGAGATGGAATGGAATGGAATAGAGAACAGAATAGAATATGGAAAGAATGGAATAGAATAGAATATGGAAATAATAAATTAGAATAGAATAGAAAATAGAATAGAGATGGAATGGAATGGAATAGAATAGAGAACAGAATAGAATATGGAAAGAATGGAATAGAATAGAATATGGAAATAATAAATTAGAATAGAATAGAAAATAGAATAGAGATGGAACAGAATAGAATAGAGAACAGAATAGAATAGGAGTAGAACAGAGATGGAATAGAATAGAATAGAGAACAGAATAGGAATAGAACAGAGAATAGAATAGAATATGGAAAGAATGGAATAGAATAGAATATGGAAAGAATAAATTAGAATAGAATAGAATGCAGAATAGAATAGAGAATAGAATAATAGGAGGAATGACGAATAGAGTACAATAGAATAGAATGCAGAATAGAGTAGGAGTTGGAAGGGACCTTGGAGGTCATCTAGCCCAACCCCCTGCTCAGGCAGGAAACCCTAGACCATTTCAGACAAACCGTCGTCCAAGCTTCTTTTTTAAGGGAAGAGAAACGTAAACGCCCCTACCGGGATAAGAGGACTCCTATGGGAACAAGGCAAACCGGACGCTCCGCTAACGCGCTGCAGGAGCGGCCATATCGCACGCCTCGGAGAGGGGAGGGTGATGTGTGTGGGGGGGCCTTTTAGCCGGCTCGGCTCGGACTACTTCTCCCGGCAGCCTCCGCGAGCACTAGCCCCGCCCCCTCCGCGACCAGCTGCTGCAGGGGCTCCCGGGCTCCCCCCCCCCACGCGCCTCCACTTGGCCGGCAGCCGCGGGGCGAGCGGAGCTGTCCACCTGCTGGAAGGCGCGGGCGGCGGACGAAGAGCGGCGCATCTCAAGCTTGGGGCATCCCGCGGGGGAGGGTGCTGCGATCCCGGGGGAGACCCGGCTCCCCTTCTTTTCCCTCCGGAGACTCCCCGGGGTGTCCTCTGGCTCGCGAAGGCAGCCTTAGACCGGCTTGGCCCGCCCTTCCCCTCCCGCAGGCCGGGCTCTTGCAAGCGGCCAGGTGACACGTAGCACTGCGGGCGGCCTGGATTTCGGCGGAAGGCAATTGCCCCCCTCCTCCCCCGACCGGTGAGGAAGCGGCTTCTTTGCAGGGACAGGGGGGGGTCGGGCAGGGGGGGAGGCTGCCGCTGACCCCCTCCCTCCCTCCTCCTTTCCAGGGGAGCTGGAGCCACCGTCCCAGCTTGCCCTGCGGGCCCCCCCCCCAAAAATGCTGCAACTCTGGAAGTGTTTAAGAAGAGACTGGACAGCCATTTGTCCGAAACGGCATAAGGTTTCCTGCCTGAGCAGGGGGTTGGACTAGATGACCTCCAAGGTCCCTTCCATCTGTTATTCTGTTTTCCTTCCTTCTTTCCTCCCTTCCTCCCTCCCGTCTCTAACACTGGAAGTTTTTAAGAAGAGACTGGACAGCCATTTATCTGAAATGGACTAGGGTTTCCTGCCTGAGCAGGGGGTTGGACTAGATGACCTCCGAGGTCCCTTCCATCTGTTATTCTGTTTTTCTTCCTTCTTTCCTCCCTCCCTTCTCCAACACTGGAAGTTTTTAAGAAGAGACTGGACAGCCATTTATCTGAAATGGACTAGGGTTTCCTGCCTGAGCAGGGGGTTAGACTAGATGACCTCCGAGGTCCCTTCCATCTGTTATTCTGTTTTCCTTCCTTCCTTCCTCCCTCCCTTCTCCAACACTGGAAGTTTTTAAGAAGAGACTGGACAGCCATTTATCTGAAATGGACTAGGGTTTCCTGCCTGAGCAGGGGGTTGGACTAGATGACCTCCGAGGTCCCTTCCAACTTTATTATTATTATTCTTAAAAAAAAAATCCCACTGGGCCAGTCCCTTGCCGGGAGACAGAATTCCACCCTTCTCGGAGAGAACTTTGCCTTCGCGGCCCCGAGGCTGCTCTACCTGGGTGGGTGGGCTCCACTTCCCCTCTTTTTCCTGGGGGGGGGTGTCTCAGCCACAGGATGCCTCTCTTGAGGATCCAGCCAAAGCCTTGCCCTCCTCTCCCCCCCCCCACCGTTCCTTCAGGTGACTATCATCCTGCCAGCTCTCATTTTCTCTCTCCCCCGTGCCCCCCCCCGCACAGGCTCCACTCCGCCCTCCAGCGTCGGGAAATGGGTGGCTGAGTGAACGTGACCACCGGCTACTTCCGTCCCTGGCCCTGAAGCTCTTGATGGCGGGTGCAAGACCCAAATTCTCCTGAGGATGTTTGGGGAAACTGGAGGATCCAATGGAGGCTGCCGAACACGCCAGGATCTGGCCAGGTAAGAGGGGAAAGGGCTTAAAAAGAGAAGGGGAGGGGGCAGCCAAAATCCAGCCGCTGCGTAAGTCTCAGGCTCCCGAGCTCACTGTTGCACACTGGTGAGATTTTTTGCTTCCTCTCCTTTCTTAGGTAATAGCAGCCTGTCCGGAGAGCAGCAGCTGAATTACCATTCTCTGGAGCAGAGCCCCTGCAAATCCTCTACGGTAAGAAGGGAGTTTCCAGATTGGGAGGGGGGGAATGCACGGGGGGGGGGGGGGAATGAGAGGACCGAGGGAGAGTCAGTGCTGCATTGGGTAGTCGGTACCAGGAGCTGGAAGAGGGAGCTGTTCCAAAGCGAGAGAGGTAGCTAAGGCCGGTCTTTCAATGCTTCTGCGGACACTCCTCCACTTTGGGCGAAAGGTGGTGAATGAAGAGGACTCATGAGGAAATGAGATAAACTTGCTCTTATCTTGAGTCTCTTGTATCCTGGAGGTTTATGAAAACCAGAAGGGATAAAACTATGAGTCACGGTGGCTGGGCGTGGAGGTGTTACCAGGAAGCGCCCTTGCGGTGTCCCGTAGTGAGGTGGCCAAAGTCCTCTGCTCTCTTTAGATCAGCGGTTCTCAACCTGTGGGTCGTGACCCCATTTGGGGTTGAACGATCATTTCACGGGGGTCGCCAAACAACGCGGTCCGCCATTTTTTTTGTCAGCTGGCAGCACCGTGCATGTGCGCTGCGCCGTGCATGTGCGCCGCGCGTGGGGACGCCGCCGTGCATGCGCACCATGCGTGGGGACACCGCCGTGCATGCACACCACGCATGTGGGCACTGCCGCGCATGTGCACCGCGCCGCACATGCACGGCGCATCCTTATGTCCGGGGTCGCCAGAAAAAAAAAGGTTGAGAACCACTGCTTTAGATTCAGGATTAGTCCAACGGGGCCTGCCCTTAAGGGGAGGCTGCGGGCGAGGGAACTCCTGCCCGGGTTCTCCTGCCCATCGCGTGCTTCTTCCTTCCCCAGGAAGTGAAGGGTTACCAGAGGAAAACATGGAAGACACTGGTCTGCCACTCAGTCTCCGTGCTCACTCTGGGGCTCCCCTTGGCCATCTTCCACTGGAAGCCGCACCTGGAGATCTACGCCAAATGCACGCCCTGCCCCTTGCGCCAGGCGGACTGGGTGCTCATCCACGTAAGCGCCACGGCAGGAGGGCCCCAGCTGGCTCGGGCACTGGAGTGGGCACCTGCGTGGCCCTGGTAGCTCCCATGGCTTTGGACCCATCTCCTACCCAAAGCCACTGGCTCTTCCGCCCGTCAGCTGTGCCCGCCCTCTTCTTGCAGGATCAGCCGGGACGGTGTTTCGCATCCAGGGTCCAAACACAGCAGATAGAGGATGGCAGGTGAGCAGCGCTTCCTGTACGTTTCCTTGATTGGCAAAAGGTGTTGACGGGGGGCTGGGGGAACGTCAGTGGCTGGGAGAGAGAGGTGTCTTCTGCCAAGAGGGAGGCTGACCAGGTGCTCTGCGCAGGTAAGAGGAAGGAAGGTCTGCCCCTTCCCCCACCCCTGCCACTTGCTCCTGACCTCCCTCACCAGCTCTGGAGCCTCCTCTTAAAGAACAGGGGGCCACCCTGCTGATTCCCAAAATGTCTTATCCTCTCCTCTCTCTTTTCCTGGGAAGCCCGGAGTCCGGAACCGACGAGGGGGGAAGCGCTATTGCCGTGGGCGTTTCAGATGACCGGACAGGAAGCCAGGACACAATATGGCTGCACCAGAAAGAAGAGGTCAGCACCCTGGGATGGATGAGCCTGGCTCCGTTCTCGCCAGCTCGCCGACGGGGTCCCCTGGCTAGGCTGCATCGCAAAGGGGCACGTCACCCAGTCCTGTTGCGGCACGGATGCCGTCCCCGCCGTGGCATGAAGCAGGCTGGGCAGAGGAAGCTGTTCTCTCTGCTGCTGGTGCTGCTGCTACCTTGGAGGTGTAGATAACTCGCCCCCCTCTCTCTTCTCCTCTTCAGAAAAACGTTCTGCGCTACTACTCCTTCGAAGGTGTGCGCTACCTCTGGGTGGAAAGGCGAAAGGCCTACTGCAGGGCCAGGTGAGGTGTGCTCTCCCGTGGCCAAGGGGCCTTTACGCAAGAACACCTCTCTGCAGAACGCTTCCCTCAGCCGTAGCTGTGGACCTGGACAATCCTGGCTGGCCTAGCCGGCCTCTGAGCCTTCGGATTTTGATCCGTCCCAGGAGAAAGGTAATCCACCCCCTTCTTTTTTTCTCTTGTGTTTTGCAGCACGTTGAATGAAGACTGGACGTGCTCCGATCTCCACCTCTCCTGCCGTGGTCTGAGCGTCCAGGAGCAGTCTGCCAGGCACGTCCCCCCCTTTCCCTTCTCTAGGCCTTCTTTAGTATCCCAATTTGGGGGGCGGGCAGGGAATTGTTTGGGGGAAAAAAAGATCTCTTTTTTTTGTAAATGTTTATTGATTTTCTAATATTACATGTAAATATTTGGCGGCTGGGTACAATCACTCTATTACACATAGATACCGTTAGTATAGATCTCAAACTGTTGCAATCCCCATTCCTTCTCTTTCTCCCTTAATATCTACTGTATAGTTTAACTAAGACAATTCTTGTTCTGTCAGTCAAACAGAAAGTACCATATTTTCCGGCGTATAAGACGACTTTCTAAACCATGAAAATCTTCTCAAAAGTCGGGGGTCGTCTTAAACGCCAAAAAATACTGTATTTTCTAGTGTATAAGATGACTTTCTAAATGAAACTCTTCTCAAAAGTCGGGGGTCGTCTTATACGCCCAGTCGTCTTATACGCCGGAAAATAAGGTAACTTTCTAATGTTGATCAATCATTTTTTAGTGAACATATATCTTAGTTGTTTTAACGTTCAAGTCTTTAGACAATCAATTAGACCCAATCAATTTTTCTCCATTTTAGTTTTCCATTCATATTTAAAGTTAACGTTGAATGATGACCATTTCCACACTTTTGATGACCCCAATTCCTTTATCGCCATTCCTCCCAAAGTCTAATATTCAGGACAGACGTCTATATGAGTTCTCACCATCTACATCAGGGGTGTCAAACTCAATTTCACTGAGGGCTGCATTAGCACTGCGGTTGCCCTGGGGAGGGTGTGTGGCCAGAGTGGGTGCAGCCTAATGGGTGGGCGTGGGTGGAGTGGGTGTGGCCTATTGGCCGGGCATGGCCAGTTCTACATCATTTGCGTCAAGGGTGCCTATGGGAGGCCTGGGCAGGAGTGGGACAGATCTGAGGGTCTCTGGCAGAAGGGGGTGGGACCGGGGCAAGCGCCAAGGCATGGTCCACCGAGGCAAGTGCCAAGATGGCCACCACAAAATTGTACATTGGCTCCCGGCTGGCCTGGGCCAGGGCCAAGGCAGTGGGGGCCATTCCCTGTTTCCAGGATGGCTTCACGGGCCACATGAAACCACTTTGTGGGCCGCATCCGGCCCCCGGGCCTTGTGTTTGACATGTCTGATCTACATCAACAAGTTCATAATGCAATAATAGTATTCTTATTTTCTAATAATTTTCAAGCACCTTAAAATCTTAAATTTAATAACCAGTTGGGGGAGGGAAAAAAGATCTTGCAAGACCACCTCCCCTCATTCCCTTCTTGCTTGCTACCCAGTTTAAAAGGAGCGCTTTTAAAGAGACCTAACGTCTCTCAATCAAAGATGCACAAAATCCAGCAGTCTCCTCCCGTCGGTGGCCTCCCTTGCCCAGCACGGCTATGGGGAACAGCAGGCTCGGAGGGGACTGGCGTGGTCTCACTCCCTGCCTCAGGGAAGCATTACAGGGAAGTCAAGCCAGCCAATTCTTCACACCGAGCGCCGAAAGAGCCGGCTGTTGACTAGCAAATATCTCCTCCGCCACAGAACAGAAAGAACAATAACTTTATTGTCACTTTGAATGCACACTAATTGGCATACTCTAACATGACATTTCGTGGCACGCAGCTCTCAAAGGGTCACCCCCTCCGATGTACACCGCGTAAATATGACAAAAAATAAATGCAGAATTATCCATACGCCCACATGTATTTTAGGAGACGGAGAAACAGCAGTCGAGTCCCACACAATCTTTTATGTTTAAACACAACAAACTAGCGGGAGGCTGATGGGGGGAGTCTGCCTTTTCTACCTCGAAGCTCTGATTCCTCAAGTCCCTGACTAGCTGGGCTTTTTAGGATGACTACGGCTTTCCTAAAATTGTGCACCCCTTGTACCCTGCCCCTTTTTTGACAGAAAGATGATTTACGGCCCAAACCTCATTGACGTGCCAGTGAAGTCCTATTTCCGGCTACTGATGGATGAGGTGAGCCCCGGTTTGGCCTGCGGTTGAGCCGGCAGCCTGGCCCGTCTTCAGCAACACGAGCGAGCAAAGAAGGGCCGGTCGCTGGGCTCTTCTCCTTGGTCTGAACAGTGCAGAGCGGCTCCCGCTTCTGCCTGCCTCTGAAACAGGGAGAATAGGAACAATAATAAGGGATTAAACTTGTGTGCCACCTGACTCTCAGCAAATCCGGTCGGCCCACGTCAACTAAAATTAAGAAGCCGCGAAGAGGAAAGATTCAAAAATAAAAGGGGCACCTGTGAAGTCTTTTGGCGCAAGAGCAAGTTAGAAGGCAGCATTGCAGGTTAACTCTGCCCACTGCCAGCAGTTCGATCCTGACCAGCTCAAGGTTTGACTCAGTCTTCCATCTTTCCAAGATCGGTAAAATGAGGACCCAGATTGTTGGGGGCCAATAGGCTGACTCTGTAAACCGCTTAGAGAGGGCTGTAAAGCACGGTGAAGCGACATATAAGTGCTATTCTGGTCTTTTCAGAAGGGGTCCTGTCGTTCTGAAGCCCCTTTGCAGGGAGGGAGGGGCTTCCCAGCTTCTCCTCTGAATCATAGGCCCCTTGGGAGCTCATTGGCTGGGGGGCGGGGCTCTGCAGAGACCCAATCAGTGAAGGCGGAAGTACCAACGAAGCGCTAAGCGTACCCTTGTTCTCCTTTGCAGATCTTGAATTTGTTCTACTTTTTCCAAGTGTTCAGCATCACTTTATGGATCTGCGAAGAATATTACTCTTACGCCGTCTGCATCTTCATCATTTCCACCATCTCGATCGGACTCTCTCTCTACGTCACCAAAAAGGTGGGCCCTGGCTCCAACTTTCCCCCTCCCCGCTGAACTGGTGCATCCACCCTGCCCCTCAAGCCCACCGCCGCGGCGGGAACGAGGGGTTGGCGGTGCCCCAGAGGCGCTGCTGCTCTGCCCTTGGGGCTGCGTTGACAAAGGCCTTGGTTCCTTCAGCAAAACAGGACTCTCCGGGACATGGCCAAGGTGGTGACCAGCGTGCAGATTTGCCGACCTTCTGGAGGTGAGCAAATGCATGGTGACCTCCGGGCAGTAGCCCGGTGGATCTCAAGAGCAGCTCCAGCCCGAAGGCTGGACTCATGAACGGACTCTCTTCAACTGGGTCATCCATCGGAACAGTTTCCCTCGTTCTGCACGTCATGGCATCTTTCTGCTAGATTGGGTTTCTCTGTTGCGCCTTCCTGCTGCATGCAGTCTTTGTTGGTTCTTTCTGGGTGTGTGTGTGTCAAGGACAAGGCACACCTCTTGCTCCTGAGAGCCCCATGCAGCCACAGCTAGGAACTTGGGCACCTGCTCCCTCTAGATTATGGCACCCAAAACAGGACAGTCAGACTCCACTGCCCTCAAGAAGCCAACATCCTCCCTGTCAGGAGAAGCTGGAGAAGGGAGATGCCCCTCCATGGCCAAAGAAGGCCTGGCACAACTCTCCACCCAGGTCTTACAGGTTGGAAGGGTGGGGGGGCACATTCTGAGCTCCTTCCTTTCTTGGCTACCAGAGAGAGTGGTGGTGAGTTCTGTGGAGCTCGTGCCAGGAGACGTCCTGGTGGTCTCTCCAGAGGGGATGCTGGTTCCCTGCGATGCCGCGCTGCTCAACGGCGAGTGTGTGGTCAACGAAAGCCTTCTGACTGGTGAGCCAGCAGGGGGAACGTGGGCTAGCCTAGGCTGCTCGTTGTTTTAAAGCCCCCAGCAGCACCTGCCTGCCTGGACCCCCCATCAAATGCTTGGCATGTTCCTGCTTGCGGAGACTCCAATGGCACCCTGACCTGGCTGCTTTCAAGTTTTTCTTGACGCTCCCCACCAAGCTGTCTGTTCTTTTCCCAGGGGAGAGCACACCAGTCCTGAAGACCCCTTTGCCTAAAGGCCCGGAAGAAGCCAGTGCCATCTATTCCCCCGAAGATCACAAACGACACACCCTGTTCTGTGGGACACAAGTCATCCAGGCGCGATCCTGCGGAGGCGCTGACATCCTGGCAGTTGTGACCCACATTGGTGAGGGCATTTTGGGGTGCTGCTTCACTCCCCAGCCAGTATGAAGGCTGGGGAGTCTCCTGCAGCATCTGCATCCCTGGTCTCATGCCAGCCTTGCTGTCTCCCTCCCTCCCTCTTCTTTCTCCAGGCTTCTACACAGCCAAAGGGGATCTCATCAGCTCCATCCTTCACTCCAAGCCATTGAAGCTCCGATTCCATAACGATGCTTGGAAGTTTGTCACCTTCCTTGCGATCTTGGGTAAGTTCGCACGCGATATCCGAAGTGGCAAAGGCCACTTGTAGAGTTAAGGTTTTGGACACGGGGAAAGAGACCATCTGCCATGGGCTCCAAGTGCTTCCATCAAGAGTCAGGACTGGCTGAGGGTGCTTAAGCACTATCCCTGGTTTGAGCCCAAAAGTTCAGGGACGTGCAAGTGGAGCCTGTTTTGGACAGGGCATAGTTACAGACGGTCCTTGGGAATGGCAGAAAGCTGCTGTTATCTCCTTCCCCAGCAGCACATTTGCTTTGCTGACCCTTGTACATCATTGGTTGATTTGTTCTGCTGGGTGGCCTTGTTGAATCAGCAGGAGCTAGAATAGAAACCATCTTTGGTCCATAGCAGATCCCATGTGGCCCCAAAACATCTCCTGCCTCTACACAGCTGAGGAGCTCAGCTGGGCCCTGCCACCTCTGGCCACCTCTGCACAATATATCCTGCCTGTGGGCCCTTGGAAGCTCTTTGGCTGACCTCCTTCAGCAAGGCCTCTCCCAAGAGTGCCGCTCTCTCCTTGTGGGTGTCTGCGGACTCCTCTGATACTCACTCAGCCTGGTTTGCCAGGGTCCCAAGACTTTTATTTCTCTTTCCTCCAGCCGTTGTTGGAACTGTCTATAGCATCATCATCTTAAGGAGGAACCAGGTAAGTGCCTGGGGGCTTGGAGTTTCTCTCACCATGTCCTCCCCCCCAGTCTCCAGCTGAGAACTACACCTAAGTTTCTCTGCCCTGGAACACACAGGGTGACCAAATGCCTTCAACCGGTGGCCTCTTTGGCCTAGCCACTCCTCCTATTGGGGGCGCGTGGAGTCAGCCTCGGAGGGCAACAGTTCTGGGTGCGAGGCCGGCTCAAAGAGATTGGACCCGGCTGACCTTCCCCATCTGGAAGCTTTGCCACTGAACAACACCAAGATTCTTAACGTCATCCCGTTCCAGTCTCAGTTGGCCTCCTGAATGGTTGGGAAGCCATGGTGCCAATCTGTTTCTCACGAGGCCACTGTTGGCAGGTTTCCCAGTGGCTGCTCGCCATCCGTGCTCTGGACATCGTGACGGTGGTTGTTCCCCCAGCCTTGCCAGCTGCAATGACCATGGGCACCATGTATGCTCAAAACCGGCTGAAATGCCAGGGCATTTTCTGCGTCAGTCCGCAACGCATTGACCTCTGTGGGAAGGTGCACTTGGTTTGCTTCGACAAGGTGAGAGCCCGGGAAGGGTGCTGGGGTCCTGGGCTGCCCATCCAAGTATTTTAGCCGACTCTTGGTTGGGGTTTTCTCCCAGACAGGGACCCTGACGGCTGATGGCATGGACATCTGGGGCGTCGTCCCCCAGGCCAGCAGCTCTTTTCTCCCCGTCGTTCATGACCTCCGCCATCTGGCTGATGGGCCGCTGCTTCGCTGCCTGGCCACCTGCCACACCCTCTCTCTGCTTGGAGATCTGCCTATAGGTGACCCGGTGGATCTCCGGATGTTGGAGTCTACTGGATGGGTGAGAAAGAAACGTTCCTCTATTTAGGGAACATGGATGCCATTTCCAGGGTTCTCCTACATGGTCAGAAATGGGTGAAAAGGGCAGGGGGTGGTTCCCTTTCCAGAAGGGAGAAGAACCAGCGTCCCCCATAATCCCAAGACCGGCATCATACGTGACTCCAAACCCATCAATTTTAGCTGTTGTATTTTCTGGTCGTCTTTGCCAAGCTAAGCCCTGTTCCCCATGGCTGAGGTTTAAACTGGGATCTGCTTAAACTGGGATCAGCCATGTTTCCCGCAGGACAAGGCAGCCCCCTTCGATGGGCAGAGCGGCTGCTCTTCACAGCCCCCTCTTTGCTTCTTGCAGTCTCTGGTGGAAACCAAAGGGCCAGAGGTGGAGGCCTGCCTAGACCAGGACTTTGGGACCCAAGCTCTGCTCGTCATGACTCCCCCGCAGCGGACAGAGCAGCTCCCCAGCACAGTGAGGCTCCATCCTTCCTCGCGGCGGGGGAGAGGGACTGACATGCAGCCTTCCTCAGAAGTGGCTGAGCGCAATGCAGATGGCACCCTGCGCAAAGCTTTCCTCTCAGCCGCTTCAGCTGTGGCCTCGCAGAGGAGCCATCCTGGCTGCTTCCGGGGACTCAGCTGTGGCCTCTCCTCCACAGAAGCCCCCCGTCCCCATGGCTATCCTCCGTCGTTTCCCGTTTTCGTCTGCTCTGCGAAGGATGTGCGTTCTGGGGAAGGCTCCCGGCAACAGCCCCGTGGAGGCTTTCATGAAGGGAGCGCCGGAGACGGTGGCCAGTTTCTGCAAGAGAGAATCAGGTCTTTGCCCTTGCCCCCAGCTGGCTCCCCTTGCCACTGTATGGTTTGCTTTGTTCTGAAGTGGGAGGTTTGGCTACGGAGTCCCGGGGAGGCTCAGCATCGCTTTCCCTCAGAGAGCGAGGGATCCGGCACGTCCCCTTCAAGGCCGTATGAGGGGGGCAGGGGGACGGTCTTTCTCATGCTTTGCGAGTGTGTGTCTTCCTCTTCTGAAGGCCGCTCTCCCCTCCTGCCTTGCAGTCCCGCAGGATTTTTCCCAGCAGCTGCACCAGTTCACAAGCAGTGGGTTCCGTGTTCTGGGGCTGGCTTATAAGCCCTCGGTGGCCGTGGGGACCTTTGAAGAAGCCCAGGAAGTGACCAGGTGGGTGGACAGACAGGTCCTTGCGCTTCTTTCCTACCAGCCCGGCTTCCAGGTTTCTCGTTATTTCACCCTTTGGGTGACCTTCTTAGGAGACTACGAGAATACCCAGATAAAGCACTCTTGACTTCAGCAAAACATTAAAATGCCGGTAGCAGCTTTAATGTCCGAGGTCACTGAGCATGGGATGGCACGGAAGCCACATTGATTGCTCCTCGTTCGTTCCTGGCCAAACATACAGAGGCGTCCTTGTTAATGTTATTACATGATGAAAAGTTGATAGAGGGGACAATTTATCGCGTACATGACTCACCTGGATGGGTTGGGCAAGAGCAGCGGAACCCAACAAGATTTTTGCTAGAGAAATTCACCGACGAATGGGGAGAAATGTAAAGGAGATAACATGCAAAGGTGGGATGAGGGATACCTGGGAAAACGTGAAAAAGACGATGGATGGCTTATATTGAGGAAAGACTTTGCAATCAACTAACGAAGAGTGAATGGCGCTTCTCCAAGTGCACCCAGGCAGAGGCTGGGCAGACAGGCTTTGTGCTGGATTTTGGCACTGCAATGATGCAGTGGGTCCTGGCAAGGCCCGCTGACGGATGTTTCCTCCTTGGGCAGAGACTGGGTGGAGGCGGACATGATCTTCCTTGGACTCCTGGTCCTCAAGAACGTCCTCAAGCCTGAGACGGCACCCGTCATCCATGTGCTGCGCAGTGCAGGGATCCAAACTGTCATGGTCACAGGTGAAAAAAACAGGGGAAGGGGCTGGGAAAGTTGGGAGAGAGGATTCTCTTCTGCCTGCAAGATCTTGAATGGCGGGCAGGAACGTCGGTAGCTTCTAGCTGAGATGGGCGGCTGGGCTCAGATCTCCTTTTGCCTTTAGGGGACAACATGCTCACTGCAGTGAACGTGGCGAGGAGCTGCCAAATGTTGGAGGCGCAGGAGCGGGTGGTGTTTGTGAACGCTGTGCCGCCCAGCCACGGCAAGCCAGCTGCCCTCACCTTCACTCCTTCCAATGTCTCTTCGGAGCAGGTCAAGGTCAGAACCCTCCCTGACCGTGGTTGACTTTGGGGGAAGTCAGCTTGGCGTCTCTCCTACCCAAGCTTCAAGAGCTGACAGCCTGACATTAGCAAAGGCAGGAGCGGGGGAGGGAACGATGGGACTTTTAAGGAAGGGGAGGATGGAAGCCCAACTGATCCGTGTCAGCAGCTACAGCCAGCCAAAGTCAAGTAATGATATGCAGAACTAGGATCCGAGAACTTGTTTCCTAAACAATATAGAAGCACCTAATCAGACATTTACAGATAACGGGGGGGGGGGGAATGGCCGGAGGGGAGAAGGTAAAGTATACTCCTGGCTTAAGTAAAGCATACTCTTGGCAAAACCAAACGGCCAGGGGTTGTTTCTTTGCTAGCTGACTGAGTGGGATGGTTGACACAGTCTCTCCCATTTGAACTGACCGTCAGCCACAATGGGTCGTGCCCAGCCCCAGCTAGCATTTCCTTCCAGACAGAAAGGGGAGGTGCCCAGTGTAACATTAGGGAGGGAGAGAGGGCGAGGAGAAAGCCCTACCCGAAGCAGGCTCCTGCTGATGTGGGATGCCAAGCATGGATGAAAAATCCAACCGGCTGCGGGACCCTTGCAGGGTGCCCACCAACAAGACGACGACTTCCAGGAACAGCAGCCATCCTCCTTCGCCTTGAACGGGAAATCCTTTGCGGTTCTCTGCGAGTGCTTCCCAGCCCTCCTGCCCAAGGTAACACCTAAGAGGGAGATGAACTGGTTCACTTGTCCCCGGTTTCCTCAGACCAACGTCCCTTTTAGCGGGACGCACCTGTTCCTGGCCTTCTCCCAGGGTTCTCGTGACCAGCCTGCCTTACGGCATCAGGCTGATGGGAGAGTCGAGCTGGGCCTCTGCTTGGCACCTAAGCAGAGCCAGCCTCTCTATCTCATAGCTCCTCTTTCTCAGTGGCAACGACAGCTCCCAATTGTCTGAGTTGTTCCCCATTTCCAGAGAAGCAAAGGCGCAGCTCACACACACATACACACACACCCTTGCTGTCCTTTGCAGATATTAGTCCAAACGACTATCTTCGCACAGATGTTACCTGATCAGAAAACTCGCTTGGTTGAGCATTTGCAACAGCTGAAGTAAGTGTGGGGGCTGGAGGCGAGATTTCCCCACGTCCCTCTGGGTGGAGCGGAGAGAGCAAAAAAAAAAAGGGGGGGTGTGGAAGCATGGGAAGGATCTGGGCCCGAAAAGGCCCCCCCTCTTGCAAACCTAATGCCTGGGAGCTTCAGAGATTGGGAGGGAGGACCTGACCTGCGAGATCGAGAGTAGCCAGCATCAGCGTTGCATTTGGAGAGAAGGGGAAAGCAGCACAAGTTGCAGCTGAAAGATACTAAGAATACTAAAGACCGGCTCTCCCCCCCCCCACCCTTTTTTGGGGGGAGGGAAAAAAAGCAAGGTGGGTGGGAATCGGTCTTCCGTTTTAGGGAACGACTGCCTGTGTTGCCTGCAGCTACTGCGTGGCGATGTGTGGAGACGGGGCCAACGACTGTGGGGCTCTGAAGGCAGCCGATGTGGGCATCTCGCTTTCCGAAGCGGAGGCCTCGGCGGCAGCACCATTCACTTCCCAGATGGACAATATCAAGTGCGTCCCCATCACCATTAGGTAGGTGGGATGGACTGCCAGTCGCAGAGTTGATGGCCCCCTTTCTCCCATCCAGGTTCTGCTCTTCCTGAAGAGGCTGGGGGGGGGGGTGCCTTGCTGACCTCTTTGGGAGAGGGAAATTCAAATCCTGCCCCTTTGGCGTAAGCTGCACTGGCTAAACAGTGGGAGTCCCCTCTGTCAGGGATCCATGCTTAACGTTTCCCTCTGGGCCACCTCCCAGAAGTAGGAAGAGGGGAATCCATCTCTCTCTGTCGTCATCTGTCCAGGTTTCCATTCCCAGAGTGGCCTCAGCTTGGGGTGGAGTTTCAACCGTTTTGATCCTAGGTGAAATGAAGCCCTCGGGTCTTCCTGCAACTGTCAGTCCCCCTCCTCACCCCCCAATTTTGCCTCTGGACGGCATCCAGGGTTGAGTTGCTTCTTGGGGACATTCACTGAAAGACGCCGTGTTTAAGGCACACCCGTTTGCAAAGAAAGTGTTCTTTCTTGCCTGGGACGAAGCTTCTGAGCAGAGCATATTCCCTCCCTTGAGCTCCCTCACCCGGCAACCCCAATCCCTGCTCTCCCAGAAGGGTGACCAGCCGTTCTCTCTCGTCTTTAGGGAAGGAAGATGCTCTTTGGTCACCTCCTTCGGCCTCTTCAAATACATGGCCTTCTACAGCCTCACGCAATTTGTTTCCGTGCTCCTGCTGTACACGGTAAGATGGCCATTTTCCTTCCTGCCCTTTTGGCTCGCAGACTCAGAGTCCCGGGTGAAGGTCGCAAGCAGTGAGGTCTAGAAACCTCAGCGCCAGGTGTAGGATTTGCCCAAGGGATGGCATCAGGTACGGGAACTACATAAAGCGACAAACCCCTACCCAGGTAAAACAAAATGCCCGCGGAGGAATAAGGGAATTGGGGCTTAAAGGAGCAGCTTTTAAATGGGGACAGAAACAGCCACGTGCAAAAGAAGTGCAAGGCAGGCCGTTGCATCTCTCCATTTCTTCTGTCCTTCCCCTTGTCTAGATCAACACCAACTTGAGCGATGGGCAGTTCCTGTTCACCGATCTCATCATCACCACCACGATAGTCGCTCTCATGGGCAAGACGGAGCCTGCCGAGGACTTGGGTCTCCGGCGCCCACAGGGAGCTCTGATCAGCCTCGCCGTCCTGGGCAGCCTTTGCCTCCAAACGGCTCTCATCGTGGCCGTTCTGGTGATCGTCTACTTCATCACCATCTCCCAGCAGTGGTGAGCGAGGAGAGAGGAAGAAGCCCAGTAGCTCCCTCTCGCTGGCCCTTTTACACTTGGCCCCGCGGAGGCTGGTTCCTGGACTAGCTCAGCCTGCCGTGGGTCAGCCTCTGCAGTCAGGTGAGGACGGGCAAGGTGGCCGCCAGCCCAGATTCAGCCACCTGCCTACTTCCCTCTCAGGTTCACCCCTCTGAACAGCACTCTGTCGGCCCCTGCAAACCTCCCAAATTACGAGAACACGGTTATCTTCTGCACCTCGGGGTTCCAGTATCTCATTTTGGCGGTGGTCGTGTCCAAAGGCCGGCCTTTCCGCAAGCCGCTTTATACCAACGGTAAGTGTTTCTGCACAGCAGCTCTATCAAGAGGAGGCCTGGGACGAGTCAGACCGGTTTTTCTCGGGCAGCCCCTCTTCTGCCTGGTCCCGCGCCCAAGCCTCGTCTCGGTGTCTCCCTCTCCCCAGTGCCCTTTTTGATTGCCTTACTCTTGCTCACCGGCTTCATGATCTGGCTGACCGTCTTTCCGCTGGCCTTCATGCAAAAGCTCCTGCGTTTGAAGAGCCCCGGTGACCTGAGCTTCAAAGTGATCTTGCTGGGAATGGCTGCTCTCCACTTCTTCGTGGCTTTCATGCTGGAGGTAAGAAAGGAGCAACGGAGTTGGGAAAGCAGACTTTTTAAGATGTGGTCCAAGGCAGCGGAAGCCGTTCGTTGCAGTCTTCTGTGAAAGCCGAGCCAAGATCCTTTTTTCTGTGGCTGGGCCAGGCTTGGCTTGGGAAATGGGACTGTTGAGCGGCTGAGCATCCGCGGCGGGCTTTCTTGGAGCAGCGGGCTGCCGCTGTTGCCAGCCGCAGTCTGGCAGTCGGATCCATGTGTCACCCATTCCTGCTCTGCTTCTTCCACAGGTGGGCCTGGACCATGGCCTGCTGAATGGCTTCCGGAAGCTGCGACGCAAGAAGGCATCCAAAAAGCTTTACAAGCAGCTGCAGTGGGAGCTTAGCCAGGAGAAGAGCTCGTGGCCGCCTCTCCACGCACCTCTCTTTGCTCCCACCGCAACCTCCCCAGCCACAAGATGACACCAGTCGGTGACTGTCTCTGTGTCGGGTCTCTGCTGCGGTTCCTTTTTGGATCTAGTCCTTTCCTCCCAGCAGCTCTCCCGGTCCATCGGGGTCCTCCATTGACTGACAAAGGCAACTCTGAGACTCCTCTCCCCCTGTGGTGTTTCTCAGCCTCTAAGCACATCGGAGAAAGAAACCTCTTGAACTCGCATTTCTCTCTAAGCCAGACAACCAACAGTGGAATTGCTGTGCTGCAGAGGAGCCATTTCCGTCAGCCTCTCGGTCGAAGCCATCAGCGGTCCCAAGATTTTGGGCCTCTCTGGGGGGTTGTGTCTTCCTTGAGTTCCCTCCTCCTCAAAGGATAAGCCTGTAGCAGCCGTTGTTTGCCACATGCTGGCTAAAAAAAAGCTGGCTGAGAGATCCCTTTGTCAAAGGCGAGAGCCCAATGACCTTCAGACCTTCGGGGAATTTCAGCACGTGCAGCACTCGTCCCCCATCAGAACTTCAGGTCAGAGAAAGATGCTGTCTCCAAGGGCTGGCCCCTGGCCAGTCTTGAGAATCAGCTCCATTTCATGAACTGAGTGGAGGTCTTCTTTCCACTGCAAAGAGACCGGCTCTTCTTTGCCTGGGTTCCTCTGGCTACCATTTCTAGTTGATAAGGATTCTTCACCAGCTTCCCACGGACGGGCACCCGTTGTGGATGGCCACTTTTGCACCTGCACCACGGCCTCCCCAATTGAAAAAAAGGGAGCCTGCGCAAGAGAGGACCAGAAAGAGCTGGGCCATTCAGTCTGTTTTGCTTTGGTTAAGATTTTCGTGTGTGTGCGCGCGCGTCTGTATACATATACATGCATACATATATATACATACACATAAATGTATATGTATATGTGTGTGTGTGTGTGTTAAATTTGGATTGCTGACAAAGAGTGAAAGGGAAGCTGGTATAGCTATTTCGAGCTGCTTAGCTCTCATCAGCCAGTTACACCCTTCTGAGATTCGAAGATTTCTTCTTCCCATATTTGGACCGACCGGGTGCATCATAAAAAAAAACACTTACATATATACATATATACATACATACATACATACATACATACATACATACATATATGTAGGTCTTTGGTTATTCGGGTTTTCTCCCGCGTAAAATTGGAGGAGCACGAAGCACGAAGCTGAAAACACCAGCCTGAAGATGACGAATGGGACTTCGTCGAAACGTCGCCAAGACACTTCCAATTTTATGCGGGAGAAAACCCAAATAACCAAAGACCTACATAGAAACACCCGCGAAAACCTCAGAAAACGTATGTATGTATGTATGTATGTATGTATGTATGTATGTATGTATATGTATATATGTGTGTATATGTATATATGTATGTATGTATGTATGTATAATGTGTATATATGCCAGTTTCTTAATATTAGCAATCACGGTTGGATATTCAGAAGGGCTTACTGTGGGACAATTAATGATCACAGACACAATAATGTATTAAACGAGTAACGTTGATGAAGACGGTCTGGGACAAACTCAGGAAAATAAATGCCAACTACAGGCAGGGCATGACTTAAAAGGTGGCATGGCAAAGCCTGGCCAAGAGGCACGTGAGGGAAGAGCTGACCTGGATCTTGCAGGCAGCCCAGGCGGTTCCCGAAGGGATCCTGAAAAAAACGCCGTGGGCCTCTCTGGAGCTGCCCTCTGCCCTAAGACGGGAACAGTGGAGAAATGGTTTGGAAAGGCCCGTCAGCAGAGCAGACCTATCGCAGAAGCCAATCGGTAGTTCTTGGGTGCCTTCCATAGGCCCCTGCGGCGGCATTCCCAGCAGCGGTGGAGAAACTGGGCAGAGGAAGAAGCAGCAGCTTGTTTGAACCCTCCACTGCAGGGCAAGCCACCGAAAGCTGTGCCACTTCTAACAGGACACTCTTGGGGGGATAGGAAGGCATCCTTTCTGCCCATCTCAAATGAGGGTAGACTGCCTCTAGGCCTTGAGGCTCAGCTTCTGTCCAACAGCTGCCACCACCCTCGTGGAAGGAGCTGGCCAGTCCCTCCTCCACCGTGGATATTTGAAATAAACCCACTGGATGAGCTCACGCCCATGTGCCCGTCTCTCCTTGAAGCAAGCAAGCGTTGAGCTGCAGCTTCCCCCTGGGAAAACCGCTGGGAAAAGTTTAGCCCCGCTGCCTCGAGAGAAGGAAGTCGGCATTAGGACCCAGGAGGGAGGCTGCTGCAGTGGAGGCCTGGCTCCTTCAGCCCTTTGGAAAGTAAGACCCAGGCGAGGAGGTAGAGCAAGTCAGCCGGAGAGGGAGAAAGACCACCAAGCTGGTAAGTGGCTGCAGGGGGGGGGCGCCATGGGCTGTGGGTCAAGAAAGGGGCGCTTCGCAACCGGGACTGCAAAGGGCTGGAAGGAGGAATGCCAAGGGGGCTGTTGGGAGATGCCCCTGCAGGGAAGCACTACCTTTCAAAGGAACCTTTAGCAACAGATATCCAAAAGCCAATGCCCCCCCCTCCTCCTGCCCCCCCTTCAACCCCAGGCCAAGATTCCCAAAGACAGAAACAAAAGGTTGGCAAAACTAAGTTGGCTTGGCAGAAACCCCCCCCCCCTCACTTCCTGAGGGTCTGGACTTTGGATTACTTTTCTTAAGAAGTGACTTTATTTATTTTTTTGAAAGCCCCCCCCCATTCTGTCTTGAGGGGGCTTGCTTCACACCCATGGATTTGCCCAATCCTGGGGGCCGGGAAGGAAGGCTCCCTTTTGTTCTCCTACTTGTTGCAAAGGGGGGAGTGGGAGGCTGGGATGGGGAGGTGGAGTTGTGGAGGGGGCTGCCGGCCATTCTTGGCTTTGCAGGAGCTGGCTGATTGCTCCCAGATGTGCCTGGTGGGAGCATCTGGTTTCTCGAAAGCATCTGAGCCCCTTCCCCCTCGCCAGCCGAGCACACCTCCGCCGCTGCCTCGCGCAGGAAAGGAACCCAAGGGGAGCTGAGGCAAAGGAGAGCTGAAGTTCTGGGGTCTTGGGGCAGTCTGGCTCCTGGCCTCCACCCAGCCCCCATCAGCAGCACGTCCCCCACACTTACCCAGTCTGGCAGGGAAGCGGAGTCAACCTAGGCTGCTTTCTCAACCCTGAAAGCTTGACAGGCAGGCTTTGCCTGGGGGGGGGGCTCCTCTTCCTCCTCTGCGCTGGAGAGAACAGCGGGCAAAAGCTTTCTGCAGGGATCTTTCCTCAAATCCTGAGCAGGATCTGCTCCGGGATCTCTCTTCAAACTCTGCAGTGAGAAGCGAGTTATGTCTGGAGAGGCTTTGGCCAGAGCTGCTGGCCTGGGCAAGGACAGTGGGAAGCCTCTGCCTTCTCCTCGCCACTCCTGCAGGGCTGGGCAGGCAGAAATCCCAGCAGGTGGGGGGGGAGGGTGCTTTGATTTCTGGAAGCTCACCCCTCCTCGAACAGACCGAGAAGGTTGGGTCAGCTGTGGGGGATCCTAGACACCCGTGAAGGTGTGGGGAAGAGTTCCTGGCATCCTTGCTGGGAGCATCCGGCCTGTACTGGAGACGGGGTCCTTAGGGGCTACCCCGGGCAGTTCGACTCTGGAGGCCCTCTGATCCAGCCCGCCCACCCGCCCCCAACTAGCAGTGAAAGCTCGGGGACCACACCAAGTTTGCTTCTGTGTTAAAGGCTATTAAAAGGGGGGGGTGTTTCTGCCTTCCAACCCAAACAAGACTGGAAGGCAGAACTAATGAGTGTCCCCCGTTTTTCAGCTCGGCTCCAATTCAGCTACCCCCAGACCAGCATGAGGACTCTTCTGGCCCTCCTCCTCCTATGCCTGCCAGGTAAGGATCAAGCTGGGCCCCAATCACCCCCTCTTCCTGCCCCCTCTTACCCAAAGGACAGCCTTGCTTTGACAAAGGGACCCAGGACTCCCCCACCCACCCCAATCCCATGACTTGATGGACGTGCCCAGGACAGTGCCACATGTAATGAAATACTAGGAGGTCTCCTCTTTCCCAAATGCTGGGAGAGTGATGGGGGAGGGGTGTCAAAGGGCTCAGCGCAAACACAGGGTGAGGATCCCACAGAAAGGGACGCCTGGCTTCTATCTGTGTCAAGAAGCGTGAAAGGGGGAAGGCCCACTTGTGCCCAATTGCCGTGGCTCTCCGAGTCGACGATGCCGGGAAGGGCCCCACCTGGGCAGATGTGAGGCCACCCTGGGACAGCCGGCCTCAGTTTTCCCCCTCTCCTCCCTTCGCAGCAGCGCTTCTGGCTCAGGGGCAGTATGACCTCGATGACCCCGCCTACCCCGAGCCCCCGTACGCCCCTTATGAAATCGGTGAGTACCAACAAGGGTCCGAGGCCCGTCTGGATCCTGCTCGGAGGGTGGACCCCCCCCCAGCTCTCCTTCCAGGAGGTCGAATCACCTTTGGCCTCTTCCTTCTTTCCAGAGAGCCAGGATTACTACGATTATGCCGGGAACGGTGAGTCAACCCGGAGGGCCAACCCTAACTTGTAAAGCAGTGGTCCCCAATCTTTCTGGCTCGACAGCCTGGTGGGGGGGGGGAATAGTTCCTTTGTGAGTAGTAGATGGGTGCTTTGTGCAGGGGGAGCCAGCAGCTGCTGCTCACAGGAGCTTTGTGTGCAAGCACACACACACTCACACGCCACCTGTTCTGAATAAGCCGCAGACCGGTAGCGAGCCGCAGCGCGGGGATTGGGGACCTCTGTCATAAAGGGCTTGTCTAAAGCAAGCACCCCCCCCTCCTCCACCCTTCAGATCTCTCCCCCCAAACTCCGGAGGAGCACTTCCAGTCCCAGCAGCAGAACCAGCAGGAGGTCATCCCTGCCCCGACCCCAGGTGAGCAGCATGTGGGTGGGGGGGGAGGTGTCAGAAGAGAGACCCTCCCTGCCTTCTGTCTTCCTGCACTGCCCCCCCTCCCCCAGGTTCCCAGTTACTGACAGTTACTCACACCTTGCTCCTATCTGGGCTTTCCTCCCCCCCCAGATGTTTCTGAGACGGAGCCCACCGAACCGGGGCCCCTTGGTAAGAGGTCGCCAGCTCTCAAATCAGTGCCTCCTCCGGAGGTCTGCAACAGACAAGTTGGTGTCAGCCCCCCCCCCCCGATGCCTCCTCTGTCCCAGAGAGGCCGATGCTGCTCCCAGGCCTATGGGGCTGGGGAGGGGAGGGGTGCAAAGCAAGCTAAAGGCTCTTGAGACTCAATGTAGCTTCACCCCCACCCCCCATCTTGTTCTTGGTCTCCAGACTGCCAGGAGGAGCAGTACCCCTGCACCAGGCTGTATTCCATTTACAAGCCTTGCAAGCAGTGTCTGAATGAGATCTGCTTCTACAGGTGAGCGGCTGCAATTGGAGCAGGACCAAACCCCCCCCCACACACACACTCTACAACCTTTCTCCACCCCCCCCCCTGCAGGCTAGGCTCCTGAACCGACTTGCAAGGGAGCTGATGTGCTTGCAGTCGTCCCGCGGAAAGTTCTGGGGGCTGCCTGCCGATTCAGGCGTGTCGGTGGGGTGGGGTGTGGGTGTGGTGGGGGTCTGCTTTAACGCAGCTTCCACACCTCCTTCCCCGGTGGGCCGTGGCGGTGGAGTGTGCAAAGGGAGCAATTCTCTGACCTGTCCCACGTTCAGTCTCCGCAGGGTTTACGTGATCAATAAGGAGATCTGCGTCCGTACGGTCTGTGCTCACGAAGAACTCCTAAGAGGTACGCACAAAGAATGGGTGGGTTTGTGCGTCCGCCGGGTGCAAAGGTTACAGGGCCAGCCACTAGCTGGAAAGGCTGTTTGGGGGCACCCCCTTCCCAGCGGCACTTGGGACAGCTTTGCCTAAAAACTGTGGGGTGGGGGAGTTAGGAGATGTGGGGATTGTGCTCCTGATGGTTCCTCTCCTCCTACCACCCCCTAGCCGACCTCTGCCGTGACAGATTCTCCAAGTGTGGCATCATGGCGACCAGCGGCCTTTGCCAGACTATGGCCACCTCTTGTGCTCGGAGTTGTGGCGGCTGCTGAGCGGGAAGGAGCCGTGGCAGCGGGGGAGGCGCTCCTGGACCACGCATGACGCCACCGATTCGCGCCCTGAGGAACAGCAGCCCTCCTTGGCCCTCTCTCCCGCCGCAGCAGGGGCACACCTGCAGGGCTGCTCATTCCTGGCGTGACTCGGCAGGGACCCACTGCCGTCCCTCCAGCATGCCGACCGTCACCCAGCGAACCGGGTCTTGTAATTGCAACCTGTTATTTTTTTGTACGAACCGTTCTCTCCCTTATTTTTTTTTTTCTACAAAACGATTAAAAAAAAGATAAACAGACCAAACGTGTCACAATTTGATTTGTAAGTCAAAGTTTTTTTTTTTTGTTTTTTTGGGGTGATGGCGCGACAGGAGCCCTCCTCCCTGCATTCTCACCACCCTTCTGAAAAAGAAAGGGGGCAGAGGGTGGGAAACACTCAAGTCTTATTACAAAAATATCCCCCTTCTACGTTACGAGGCCCAGGGGCAAAGCCTGCAAAACGGACAGTTCCTCTGATATAAAAAAATGACTTCCTACTTTCCTTGATTGGGGGGCTACATAAAGAGCCAAAACAGAGAGAAATACGCACCTGATTAGGATCTACCGTTAGATTTAAAAAAAAATAAAAATAAAAAAACCTTGGTCAAGGAGCCCCAATGCCCTTTGGCCCATCCTGGGTCATAAAACGCTGCTCCAGCCAATGGAGGTGGGGGTGGCTCTCCCACCCCAGCCAGAGACCTGCTCAGAGGACCCCGTTCTCTGCCTCAGGCAGCTTCGTTTTAGGGGGGACGGGGGCTTCTTCTGATCCAGTTTGGATCCGAGAAGTAACGAAACTCTTCAAAGGACCGAGGCCTTCTTGAAAGGGATAAACTGTGGTTTGCACTACCTTGCACCGCGTGTGAATCTAGGCTCCCTTCTTGCCGTGGCGCTCTTTAGAGACATGGGGGCTTGGCTCCCTCCGCGTGTCTGCCGCCACGGTTCAGTGTCCGGAAAAAAGAGGAGAAGCCGGGAAACGAGGCTGCCCCTTCTGGGTGTCTTGCAGCTGCTCCTTCAGAGTGGAGATCTGTGGGTGGATGGGTGGGTGGGGAGAAAGACCCCTTCAGTGTCCAGGCAAGGAGGAGCAGGAGCAGCACCGCAGCCGGGCCGGAGTCCCCGGGAGGGAGGGGGCTCACCTGCTCTTCCAGCCCTCTGCCGCCATGATGGTGGGGATCGCTCCGGCGTTCGCCCTCCTGCCGCTGTGGGGCAGTTGCTTGGCCAAGAGGCTTCTTCCCACGGGCCTGTTCCAGCTCTGCCACCTGCGCCTGGGCCAGCCGAGGGAATGTCGGTGTTAACGTCCATCTGGCTCCCTTGTGGAGATGCGTCCCACCGGTTTTCGTGCTCCAGTCTCCCCCTTCCACTGGGCTGGCCACCTGGGCCAGCACTGACCCCTGGGGAGCCTCCAAGGGGCCAGGGAGTGGAGGGCCCTGTTCCTCTCCAGGGAGCTGGCAGGGGCTTCCCCAGCTGGAGGGAGGAGGAGGCGGCGTCCATGGGGCAGGCACCGGTGGAGGCTGCCACCCGCCAGGGCCCGTGGCCACCGTTACCTCCAGCTGCCGTATCTGCTGTTGGGCTCCCATCAGTTCCAGCTCCGCGCCCGTGAGGGAACGATCCAGGCGCCCCTTCTCCACAGACAGCCGCACCGAGTCCTCGTGAGTCTTCAGCTTCTCACGCTCCACCTGGCGATCCCACCACACCTCAGTTGCTTCACAAAGGCCCCCCCCCCCCCGCGACTCGCACAACCAGCAGGAGAGGATTTAGAGGAAAAACACTCTGCAGGAGCCACTCGGTTAACATGAGATCTGGGAGCTGAGCCCCCTCCCCTCTGGGAACCTGCTCTTGGTCCCCCGCCCCCCCAAGGCCTCTCCTCTCTAGCTTCCCCCAAAGCCGCACGACTGACCTTGTCCAGGGTCCTCCGCAGGGCACCTTTCTCCTTCTCCAGACGCAAGGACAGGTGCTCGGCTTCCCGTTTCTCGCTCTCCAGCTGGGCCAGGGCCTTCTGCAGACTGCCCAAGCGCTCCTGGAGCAGGCGCCGGTCCTCTTGCGCCTTCTGCAGCTTCCGCAGGGCAACGGCCTCCCCTTCCTGGCGTTGGCGCAGCAGCTGCAGGCGGGGGCGGGGGGTGAAGAGGGCACGTGAGGGCGAGTTTCCAGGCATGACTCACCCCTGCCTGCAAAACCAGCTCTTTAGGGATGCCCGGGAAGACTCTCGGCCTAGCCAAATTTCCAACGGGCCTGGCAGGTCTGCTTCCTTATGGCGAGCAAGCCAAGGGCATCTCTGCGGGGTCGAGCGACTCGCCTCTTCCTGCTGTCTCCCCATCCCCTCTAGCTCCTCCTTCTGCAGCTCCAGCTTGGCCTGCTGCCCGTTCAGGGCTTGGAGGCGCTCCGAAAACGCCCCGTTCTGCTTCTTGGCTTCCGAGAGGGCCTGGCGGGCTGCCTCCAGCCGCTCCTGAAGGGACACAGGAGGATGGAGGTGGGTCCCATCTCTCTCGGCAGAGCGACGGCCACCGTCGACGAAGGGGGTGCCCAAAACACACCCACCTGCAGGATCCTCTGCTCGTGCGCCCCGGCTGCCAGGGCCTTCTGCAGCTGCAGCAGCTTCTCTTGGGCCGAGGCGCTGCTGGTCTGGCTCTGGGACAGGGTGGCCGTCAGCCCCTGCACCTTCTCCTTCAGGGAGCTCTCGGAATCGGCAGCCTTGGCCAGCGAGAGGTTGAGTTGGTCCAAGGAGCGTTGCAGCGTACCGGCTCGCATCTCGCTCTCTGTCACCTAGCGTGGTGGGAACGGGCCAAAGTCAGGCTGGCTGACAGCCAAAGACTCCACTCCGTGCTCTGCCGCCAAGGGGATGGGTAGGGCTGGGCCCAGAGCAGTCCCCTGTGATCGCCCGAGAGCTCACCTGCCTCTGCATGAGGGCAACGCGCTCCTGAAGCAGCTGGAGCTCAGCCTCGCGGTCACTTAGCACCACCTTGGCCCGCTGCAGCTCCCCTTCCAGCGACCGCCGCAGGAGCTCCAGTTTGGTGCTGCGGCTCTCCGAACTGCCCAGGGCGTCTCTCAGCCGCCGTTTCTCCACCTCTAGCTTGGCCTCGTTGGCCTTCATCTTGCTGAGTTTCTCCTGGGACAAGCGAGAGGGCGGGAAGGGCAATCGCCAAGTGTTTCCAGCTAGCCGACTGGGACAGGCTGAGCTGATCCGGAGATGGCCAGCTGGGAAACCGGTGAGCTCTGGGGGTGGGGACGTAGCTGGTTCTGCCGCCACCCCTCGGCTCAGCACACGGCACGGTGGGCTGGTTCTTGAGCTTGGAGTTCAGGAGAGAGAGCCAGGATGGGGAAGCCCTCCTGGGACTCAGCAGAGGAAGCTGGATGGGAGCAGCGGTTATTTCCAGCTCCGCCCTTTGCTCAGATGGTGGGGAGAAGGATGGAAGAATCCCCCCTCCCCTACACACCCCCTTCTGCAAGGCCAGAGGAGGAACCTGCCCCCCCCCCTGCACACCTGTGTGGCCCTCTGCTCGCTCGTGGCCGCCTGCAGGTCGTGCTCCAGCTCGGCCAGCTTCTCCGCCTGGGCCTTGCGCTCTCGCTCACTCCAGCGCAGGGTCTCCTCCTGAAGCATCAAAGCCGTCTGGGACCCGGTCAGCTTCCCGTCCAGACTGCGCCTCTCTGCAGAAGGAGCAGCGCCTGCGCTCAGGGAAGGGCTCTCCAGAACTGTCTCCCTCTTTCTGCGGGGCAGGGGGGCAGCTCCGGTGACCAGGGGGCCAAGCCCAAAGAAGGAACCCCTCCAAGGAGACGTTATCTCACTGAGCAGCACCCTTCTGACTTGGGTGCCAGACGCTGTAGCCGAGGGCCACTGTGCTGTTTGGACGGCTGCCTTTACCAAACTGACACGTGTTAATTCGGGAGAAAGGGCTCGTCTTCTTTCCGGAAGTATCCGGTGAGAAAAGTTGTCTCCCACGACAAGCAAAGTGTGAAAGGGAGCATTCGCCACCCCACCCCCCCAGCTTCTGCCTTCAGAAGCTACATCCACTTATATTTCCTGGGAAGAGAGAAGCAAGCTACCTTCCTCGCAGGCGGCCACCTGCTTCTGCAGCTGCTGCACGCGGCCGCTGGCCAGGTCACGCTGGGCCTCCGTCTCGGCCAGCTGACACTTCAGGGCACCCAGCTGGGAACGCACTTCATCCTGGATCCGGAAAGACAGAAGAAAATGCACCCAAAGTTTCTTTTGGGGGGGGGAGAGGGGGACATCTGCCACTGCAGCCACCCAAAGTGCGATTCCTCTCCTCAGTTTAATGAAGAGAAGGATGAGGGGGGACATGAGAGCAGTCTTCCAGTATCTCAGGGGCTGCCCCAAAGAAGAGGGAGTCAAGCTATTCTCCAAAGAAACCTGAAGGCAGGAGAAGAAGCAACGGGTGGAAACTAATCAAGGAGAGAAGCAACCTAGAACTAAGGAGAAATTTCCTGATAGTTAGAACAATTAACCAGTGGAACAACCTGCCTCCAGAAGCTGTGGGTGCTCCAACACTGGAAGTTTTTAAGAAGAGACTGGACAGCTATTTGTCTGAAATGGTGTAGGGTTTCCTGCCTGAGCAGGGGGTTGGACTAGATGACCTCCAAGGTCCCTTCCAACTTTATTATTATTATTATTATTAGCCTTTCCGCCTTTCCCTTCAAGAAAAGCAGCACATTTAGAGTCAAATAGGGAACAATTATTAATAGAATCAATAATAATAATAATAATATAAAATTATAAATTATAAATAATAATAATAATATAAAACTATACCCGTTCTTGCTGGGCCTCCCTCAGCTCTTCCAGGAAGTCTCGCAGCACGTTCTGAACCACTTCCGGGTCGATATCGGCCACCAGCTGCCCGGCTGGACTGGGAGACGGGGGGCGCTCCGGTGAGAGGGGGAGGGAGAGCGGGCTGCTGGCCAATGAGGCTGGGCTGCCATTGGCCCCCTCGACGTTAGAGGTTCCTGCAGAGAGGGAAAAGGACACGGCTGTCGCCTGCCTGCCCAGCGCCAGAGCCCGATGGAGACCTAAAGCAGACGCCCAAGAGAGCTACCTTTGGGAGGAGAGAAGAATATCTTCGGGGAGCCACTGCTGACCCTCGCTACGGGGGCACGGCCCCGGCGGCCCACCCCCAGGGTCCGCCGGAGGGCCGAGTGGAGTCTGCCCAGCTTGCACTCCGCCTCTCGTTTCAGCCCCTCCAGGCGGGCCAGCTCCACTTCCAAGCCCTGGGCACGCCCCTCGGCCGCGCTCAGCCGCAGGCCCAGCTCGGCCCCCTCTGCCTGGGCCTTCTCCAGCTTGATCTCCAGGTTGCGGGCGTCGTCCAGCAGCTTCTTCTCGGCGACCCGGGCCTCCTCCAGGCTCCCCAGCAGCCCCTTCTCCCGTAGGCGGGACTCCTGCTCCAGGTCCATGAGCTTCCGCTGCAGGTTGTGGAGCTGAAGGGAGAAAAGGTTGGGTACAGAGGCAACTGGGAGGCAGCAGAGTTGAATCCGGAAGGGGAACGTCGTAAGGACCGTCCGCGGTCCTCCTTTCTTGGTGAGGCCAGGCCGGAGGGAGAGAAGCCCACCGCGGAGGCTTTAGTCCGGCAGGAAACGAACTCGGAGGCAGCCTCACCTCTTTCCGGGCTGACTCTCGGCCGGCCTCGCTCTCCACAATTTTCTGCTTGAGGCCGAAGGATTCCCGCCGAGTCTCCTCCTCCCGCTGTTCGTCAAGGGCAACCCGTGTCTGGAGCTCGGCTACCTCTTTGCCCTTCTTGCTGTTTTCGCTGTCGAGCATCTTGACCTGAGAAAAGAGAAGCGGGCCCAAATGCTTGTGTGTGTGTTTGTGTGTGTGTGTGTGTGTGTGAGGAGGGAAACGGGCAGGGAAGGAAGGAAAGCGAGTCCTCCAAAGGCATGAGCCGAGGTGGCGCAGCAGTTAGGGTGCAAGTACTGCAGGCCACTTTAGCTGACTGTGTTCAGCAGGTCAGCGGTTCAAATCTCACCGGCTCAAGGTTGACTCAGCCTTCCATCCTTCCGGGGTAGGTAAATGAGGATCCAGATTGTTGGGGGCAATGTAAATATATATATATATATATATATATATACATTGCTTACTGGTGTACACCGCTTAGAGAGTGCTTGCACTTAAAGCGGTATATAAGTCTCATAAATAAATAAATAAATAAATAGAGGCAAAGTGGGAGGGCTCCCTTGCCGCAGCCCGGACAAAGCCTATCAACACACGATGGAAAGGAAGGCAAAACAGAACCGAAAGGAGCAACGTTCAGGGGGGATGAGAGAAGAAAGAAAACCCCCACAGAGGTGTAGCCATGGGGAATCCCCCCTCCCTCCCTGCCAGAGAGACCCCAGCCCTTTCGGCAGGGGTCTTCAAACTCGGCCCTTTGATGACTTGTGGACTTCAACTCCCAGAATTCCTCAGCCAGGCAACTCTGGGAGTTGAAGCCCACAAGTCATCAAAGGGCCGAGTTTGAAGACCCCTGAGCTAGAACGTAAAGAGTTGGAAGGGACATCTTGGAGGTCATCTAGCCCAACCCCCTCCTCAAGCAGGAGAGTCTATACCAGGGGTGCCTAGCTGAGGAATTCTGGGAGTTGAAGTCCACCAGTCATCAAAGGGCCAGGTTTGAAGACCCCTGAGGTAGAACATAAAAAATTGGAAGGGACACCTTGGAGGTCGTCTAGCCCAACCCCCTGCTCAAGCAGGAGAGTCTGTAAACTTGAAGACAGGGGCCTTCAAACTTGGCCCTTTGATGACTTGCAGACTTTTAACTCCCAGAATTCCTCAGCCAGCATGAGGGGAACTATGACCCTTTTACGACTTGTGGACTTCAACTCCCAGAATTCCTCAGCCAGTGCGCATGCTGGCTGAGGAGTTCTGGGAGTCCACAGGTCATAAAAGGGCCACGTTTGAAGAGCCCTGGGCTAGAATATAAAGAGTTGGGACACCTTGGAGGTCATCTAGCCCAACCCCTTGCTCAAGCAAGAGAGTCTATCCAGGGAGTCTTCAAACTTGGCCCTTGGATGACTGGTGGACTTCGACTCCCAGAATTCCTCAGCCAGGCAACTCTGGGAGTTGAAGTCCACAAGTCATGAAAGGGCCAAGTTTGAAGAGCCCTGGGCTAGAACATAAAGAGTTGGGATACCTTGGAGGTCATCTAGTAGGAGAGTCTATACCAGGGGCCTTCAAACTTGGCCCTTTTATGACTTGCAGACTTTTAACTCCCAGAATTCCTCAGCCAGCATGAGGGGAACTATGACCCTTTTACGACTTGTGGACTTCAACTCCCAGAATTCCTCAGCCAGTGTGCATGCTGGCTGAGGAATTCTGGGAGTCCACAAGTCATAAAAGGGCCAAGTTTGAAGAGCCCTGGGCTAGAACATAAAGAGTCGGGATACCTTGGAGGTCATCTAGCAGGAGAGTCTATACCAGGGGTCTTCAAACTTGGCCCTTGGATGACTGGTGGACTTCAACTCCCAGAATTCCTCAGCCAGGCAACTCTGGGAGTTGAAGTCCACCAGTCATGAAAGGGCCAAGTTTGAAGACCCCTGCCTTAGGGGATCCCCCTAACCAGCTCCTCCTGTCGGCGCCCACACCTGTCTTCGCAGCTCCTGCAGCTCCCTGCGGGCCTCCAGCCGTGACTGCTCCACCTCCTGGAGGCTGCTGCGCACGTCTGCGGCCTCCTTGCTAGCAGCTGCCTGGGCCTCCTCCAAGACTGACATTTTCTGGTCCTTTTCCTCGCTTGCGCGCTTCAAACTGGAAACCGGTTATAAAAAAAAAAGGAGGGGAAAAAGGAGGAACCGTCTTCAGCCGGGCAATCACGAGCCCCTCCTGGTCCCAAAGAGGCCGAGGGCTTCCCAGAGCGGGCTGGGGAGCTGTGAAACCGCCGGAGGTTCAGGAAGAAGTCTCCAGTCCAAACGCCACGAAGCTGCTAGTGGCGCGACGGCAGACGAGAACGGGACGGCAGCCGAGGGACTCAGCTCGGGCCCCACCTGATGCGCTCGCTCTCGGCCCGCTTCAGGGCAAGCCGCAGCTCCGCGTTGGACCTCTGGAAGGCCTCCTTCTCCTTGCCCTCGTCGCTCAGGCCACGGCGCAGCTCCGCCGCCTCCTTACGCTGGAGATCGCCGGCCTCCTGGGCCTCGCGCACCTTGCGGTGGGCCTCCCCCAGCTCTCGGCGGATCGCTTCCCGGGCCTCCTCCAGCAGCTGGAGCCGCGTCTTTAGCTCCTCCACCTAGACGGGGGGAGTCTCTTTCGTTTCTGCGGCACGCGGCGTCCGCAGGCCGGGCTCTCGTCCAAGGTCTGCGGCTGAGCATCGAAGAAGGCAGCCCTTCCCTCCCTCCCTCTGTGGTGCTCGGAGTGCCCGCTGAGTGTGTCCCCCTCACCTCGCAGAAGGCAGACTCCCGCTGCTTCGCCAGGTCCCTGG
Organism: Crotalus tigris; assembly: GCF_016545835.1. Taxonomy (NCBI): domain Eukaryota; kingdom Metazoa; phylum Chordata; class Lepidosauria; order Squamata; family Viperidae; genus Crotalus; species Crotalus tigris. The sequence continues at coordinate 804,579 of NW_024098092.1, read as the reverse complement.
CCTGGTCCTGCAGGCCCTTGGCCTCTCGTTTGTGCCCCGTGATGGCCTCTTCCAACTGAGAGCGCAGGCTTCGCAGCTCTGCTTTCAACGCACTGGTGGCGCTCTGGTTAAACGTGCAAAAGTCCGTCAGCTGCTCCACGCCTGGCCGGAAACCAGCCCCCCCCCCCCAGACACACAAAGAACCAGGGCAAGACAGAAGAGGCTGTGCAGACCCCTCCTGTGGACAACATCCAGCCTCTGTTCATCTTGTTCATGTGGCAGGCAGGCCGTTCCTAATTCAACGAACCAGTTGCAGAAGGAAGGAAGGAAGGAAGGAAGGAAGGAAGGGAGGAAGGAAGGGAGGGAGGGAGGGGATCAATGGAAAGGAGAGGGGGAGGGAGGGAAGGAAAGGGATCAATGGGAGGGAGGGAGGGAGGGAAGGAGGAAGGGAGGAAGGAAGGGAAGGAGGGATGGGATCAATGGAAAGGAGGGAGGGAGGGAAGAAAGGGGGTGATGGGATCAATGGGAGGGAGGGAGGGGATCAATGGAAAGGAGAGAGGGAGGGAGGGAAGGAAAGAAGGAGGGAGGGAGGGATGGGATCAATGGGAGGGAGGGAGGGAAAGAAGGGAAGGAGGGAGGGATGGGATCAATGGAAAGGAGGGAGGGAGGGAAGAAAGGGGGTGATGGGATCAATGGGAGGGAGGGAGGGAGGGAGGGAGGGAGGAAGGAAAGGAAGGAAGGAAGGAAGGAAGGAAGGAAGGAAGGAAGGAAGGAAGGAAGGAAGGAAGGAAGGGCCAGCCACTGGTCTGGTCACAGAAGTTCATCCGTTGGCAGAGAAAGGCTCCGCCCTATCCTGGGAAAATGCTCCAGGGCCCGCCAGTCCCCCCTACCCGGTCCTGCTCCTGGCGGCTGCGGCTCTCGTGCTTCTGCCTTTCGAGGTCCAGGCTGAGGCCGGCCAAGCTCTGCTGGGTGGCCAGGAGCTTCTCCAGGAGGACGGCCTTCTCCGACTCTTTCACAGAGAGTGCCTGGGGAGGGAGCAGGAGCGAGTCAGTCACGGGAAAGCACCTCACAACCGACGCACCTCCCAACAGCGGAGGACCAGCGGCCAGCGATGCTCACAATCCGGCAGATTCAGACCCCTTTATACAAGCTAGGAGCATCACTTGCATGATTGGCATTTCTTCCCTCTTCCTTACCGCAGGAAAGGATTACCTCCGTTCCCCAGAAAACCTTCCCTTCGGCAACCTCCCTTACCCCAGGGCCCTCCACTGTGCCCGAAGGGCTCCCCTCCTCACCTGCTGCTTCTCGCTCTCCGCTAGCAGGAGGACCTCGTCCCGCTCCCGCTGCAGAGCCGACACCTCCGTGCTCAGCTCCTCCTTCTCCGCCTCGTGCTGGGCCAGCAGCTCCTCCCACTCCTGTCTGAGTTGGTGCCTCAGTTGCCCTCGCTCGGCCTCCTGCTCCTGCCGCAGCGCCTCCTGCCCAGACCAGGGGGGGGGAGAGAGAGAGAGAGAGAGAGAGAGAGAGAGAGAAGAGAGGAGAGAGGAGAGAAAGAGAAGAGAGAGAAAGAGGGGAGAGAAGAGGAGAGAGAGAGGAGAGAGGCAGAGGAGAGAGAAGAGGAGAGAGAAGAGAGGAGAGAAAGAGGAGAGAGGAGAGAGAAAGAGGAGAGAGGAGAGAGAGGCAGAGGGGAGAGAGGAGAGAGAAAGAGGAGAGAGGAGAGAGAGACAGAGGGGAGAGAGGAGAGAGGAGAGAAAGAGGAGAGAGAAAGAGGAGAGAGGAGAGAGAGGCAGAGAGGAGAGAGGAGAGAGGAGAGAAAGAGGAAAGAGGAGAGAGGAGAGAGAGGCAGAGGGGAGAGAGGAGAGAGGAGAGAAAGAGGAGAGAGGAGAGAGAGGCAGAGGGGAGAGAGGAGAGAGGAGAAAGGAGAAAGGAGAGAAAGAGGAGAGAGGAGAAACAGGAGAGAAAGAGAGGCAGAGGAGAGAGAAGAGGAGAGAGGAGAGAGGAGAGAGAAGAGAGGAGAGAAAGAGGAGAGAGGACAGGGAGAGGAGAGAGGAGGAGAGAGAGAGGAGAGAGAGAGAGAGACAGGTAAGACTAAGGGGCTGGTTGGGAGGCGTCACCTGCTCTGTCCCAAGACGGGCCAGGCAGTCCTGGCCTCTCCCCCCGGTTTCTCCCCACGTGGAGAAAGCCGTGAGGCTGCAGGGCCGGCATTTCCTCACCCCCCCAAAAAAGCCAGTGGATGAATTATGGACGCCAGTGCCGCAAGATGGTGTGGTGTTCCTGCTGGGCCCTCCGGCTTCCCCTGCCCTAAGGGCACCTGCTGGAAGTCCTTCTCCCCAGGGACTTCCCTCCGGCAACCTCCCGCCCCAGCCCGGGTTCCATCCTACTTTTTCCCGCTGGAGTCGCTCGACCTCCGCCTGGGTAGCTTGCGTGTTCCTCCGGGCGGCCTGGGCCTCCTGCTCTGCCAGGGCCAGGTTCTGGGCCACCAGCTCCTTGTCTCTCTCCAGGCGGCTCACCTCCATCTCCATCTGCTTGTGTAGGTTGGCAAGCTCCGCTGGCGGGGAGGGGCAAGAGCAGGGTAAGATAGATAGAATTGGGGGGGGGGGCTGCGAAGGAGGGCTGCCCTGCCTTTCCTCCGGCCACAAATACGTGCTAAGGAGAAGGGGAGATCCTGGCACCCGGGCACAGCTTATTTATTTATTTTTATTTTTAAAATTTGTAAGCCGCCCCACTCCTGGAGGACTCTGGGCAGCTAACAATAAAAAACACATACAACATAACAAAAGAAACAGTACAAGAACAGTCATCCAAGGGTCAGGTTTTATAAACCCCAGGCCTGCCAGAAAAGCCAGGTCTTAAGCAGCTTGCGGAAAACCAACAGGGTGGGAGCGGTCCTAATCTCCGGGGGGAGCTGGTTCCAAAACGTGGGCGCCATCACAGAGAAGGCCCTCCTCCGCAGCCCCGCCAAATGGCACTGCTTGGCCGACGGGACCTGAAGGAGGCTCAGCCTGTGGGATCTAACCGGACGAAGGGAACTATGAGGTAGTAGGCAGTCTCGCAAATAGCCTGGCCCTGAGCCAGCTCCCTCTCCTGGGCTGGAGGTAGATGAAGTGGCTCCCGGAGTGGGTTCACACCCCACCAAAGGGGTCCCTCATCCCTCTCTCTCCCAGCAAGGGTCTGAAGGGAAGGGCTCCCCCCTCCCCTCCCCTCCCTCTCCCACTACCTTGCAAGGTCTCCTTGGCTAGAATCACGCTCTGGCTGCCCGCTTCCAGCTGCTCCCTCCGGGAGTCCAGGTGTGCCAGCCTTTGCTGGGTCTCAAAGAGCGAGGCCTCCAGAGAGTCCTTTCCAGACCTGGTTAAAACAAAGATCGCCCTGGTCAGGTTGGGGAGTGGGGGGGGGAGTTTTTTTTGGGGGGGGGATTCAGGCTAAGCTTCATCCTCTTTGCAGTCAAGCCTTCCACTGTGGCTTGAGGGTTCACCTGCCCCCCACCAGCACATGTAGGCCTGCTAGTCACCGGGGACCAGAGAATGAGGGCACGCCGAGCCCAGGCCCGTCTGCTCCCCCAGGACAGAAAATGGCTTCGGCTACTGCGTGGGTGGAAGAAGAGCCCCCCCCCAAGACCCAATTCTGGCAACCGTCACCCTTTGAGAAAGAGGAACGGGACCGCCGCTGAGCTCCTCCGGCTCTTCTGTCAGTCTGAGCACAGGAGCTGCCACGCCATCGTGGGGTGGTAAGCACGCCGGCGTCCGTTGGAGAGTCTCCTGGGCACCCACCTGAGGCCAGCGAGCTCCTCCACCAGGCCGTGGTTCTCCCGCTCCAAGGCGGCCACCTGCACCCTCAGCCCGGCCTTCTCCTTCATCAACGCCTCCTTCTCCTGGGCCAGCCGGAGCGCAGACTCCTTCTGGCGTTCCAGCTCTTGGCACGCCTGGCCCAGCTCCTTGCCGGCTGCGTTCCTCTGGCGGGACGACTGAGGACGGGGCGAGAAAGGCCGCGGGGCTGTTGCCGAAGGCTCGGCCGAGGTCAGTCCCCACCCGGGCGGAAAACCCCCCCCCCAGGGCGGATCGTGGACACAGAAGGAAGGACGGCGAGGGCTGTTCAGCGCAGAGAGAGTCGGGTCTAGCTAAGGCAGGGGTCTTCAAACTTGGCCCTTTGATGACTTGTGGACTTCAACTCCCAGAATTCTGGCTGAGGAATTCTGGGAGTTGAAGTCCACGTCATAAAAGGGCCAAGTTTCTGTAAAATTGGAAAAATTCTGTAAAATTGGAAAATGAATAAAACTTGGTTTTTTTTTTTTAAGGCAGGGGTCTTCAAACTTGGCCCTTTTATGACTTGTGGACTTCAACTCCCAGAATTCTGGCTGAGGAATTCTGGGAGTTGAAGTCCACAAGTCATAAAAGGGCTAGTTTTTTTTTTTTTTTAAACCAAGTGTTATTCATTTTCCAATTTTACAGAAACCCAAATATTAAGGAAGCAGCGTGGTGATCGGGTGATCAATGGTCCAATAACAAAAAAAATCTTTCATACGTGTCTCAGGTGACATCCTCAAACGTTCCCCCTCCGTTTCCATTATTATATCACGTTCAAATTAACACGTCGCCAACTATAACTCGATCAGTTAAGGCAGTAACCAATATAGTGTTAACTTGTACGTAGCTGTACCCTGATTTAAAATGTTACTTGTAATTTCAACTACGGTGTTCCAAATTAGCTTAACGTCCATCGTGTCTAGATTTCGGGTAGCCAGGTTTGAAGACCCCGGAGCTAAGGATTCCCTTAAAGCAGCTTGGAGCACTTGCTGGACCTGGCAGATTTTGCAAGACGCTTCACTGGGAACCAATGTCCTGCCTGCAGGGCAGCCCAGAAAGCTGGAGGGGAAGAGGGTTCTGCGCTGAACAGGAGGCCCCCTCGGCCTGGGAACCCCGCAGCTGCCCACTACCTGCTCCAGCTGCTCCTGGAGCCGCCCTTTCTCCTCCTGCAGGGCCAGCAGCTCACGCTCCAGGGCCTCTTGGCTCTGCTCCACTGCCTGCAGGGAATGGCCCAGGCCTCGGCGCTCCGAGTCGAGCTCCAGCTTCTCCTGCAGCAAGCGGGCCAGGTCGTCCCGGATGCAGGCCTTCTCCAGCTCCGCCTCCTGCTTCTGGCTCAGCAGACAAGTCTTCTCCTCCTCCAGCTGCCCAAAAAAGGTGGCCAAGGCCGCTGTCAGGGATGGTAGGTGCTGCTCCTCCTGCCCGCCCGCGGGGCATTTTCCAGGGGAAGAGACCGCCTCTTCCTGTCCTCACCCCTCCATCTGCCCCCTTCCCCTTAAGGCCACTGCGGTGCGTGGGACACTCCGCCGCGAGAGATCACCTCAGCAAAGGCTGCAGCCTCTGAGTTCGGGCTTCTGCGCTGCACATGCGCACGCGAGACAGGCAGGGGGAGACTCGGGCATCGCTCGGCAGCAGTGGTGGACCCAGGGCAGTCCCCTTCGCCCCACCCCGGGGCCAGACGCGCCCCTCACAACCCTAACCTGGATGAGCATCTGGTTCAGCTCCGTTTTGTCCTGGGCCAGCCCTTCGTTGAGAGCGCTCACTTTGGCCAGGGAATCGCGCAGGGAGGCCTCCTCGGCCCTCAGCCGGTTCAGAGTGATTTCCAGCTCGGCCCGGCTCCCCTCGTTCTGGGGGGGGGGGGAGAAAGGAGACAAGGGTGGCAAGAGGAGCCTCTCCAAAGGGGGGAGGCCACGACCAGCTTCAGGACGAAGGGCTTCCTGGGGGTCCAAGCCAGGGCTCCGTTTGGTCCAGCCGAAGTGGGCCCAACGCATCACCTGCCCCTTCCCCGGCCTGAACCTCCAGCGGCCGCCTTGCCTTGGCCAGAGCTTCGGCTGCCTTGGCCTTCTCCTCTTCCAACACCTCCTTCTCCAGAGTCGCGTGGCTGAGGGCTTCCTTCGTCAGCACCAGCTCGCTCTTCAGGCTGGACTTGGCGGCCTCCAGGTGCTCCAGCTGCTTATGGCTGTCAGCGAGGCAAAGAGAGGAGGACCACCGCAGGGGCCCCGGCTGAATGCAGCAGGCTCCGAAGGCCAGAGGCAGACAAGCCAGAGGAGGGCAGGGCAGAGTCCCCCCCCCCCAATGGCCTTCAGGGCTTCTGCCAAAACCAGGGTCCTCTATAGTCTCCCAGCCCCAGTGTCCCACCACCGGCTTAGCCGGGGACGGGGTTGAGCCCTGAACGAGGCCTCTCCGCTTCTGGCTGGGCAGGGGGCCACCAACCCAGCCCCCCCCCCTCTACCTCTGTTCCACTTCCTTCCAGGCGCGCTCCCGATCCTTCAGCAGCTCCTCTCTTTCTTCCTTCAAGGTGATGCACCGATGCTGGAGGTCGCTGCTGCTGAGCTGCAGTCTCTCCTTCTCTTGACGCACCTCTCCCAGTTCCTGCTCCGCAGCCCGGAGGCTCTTCTCCAAGGACAGCTTCTCGCTGATGGGGGTGAGGGGGGGGGGGAAGACAACCCTGTGGGGGTGCAGCAGGGAAGAGAGCCCAAGGCAGCTCCTGGCCTTCCCAAGGCCTCTCAAAAGCAGAGGAAGACCAGGCTGGCCCCCAGCAGCCCTGTTTCGGAGGCGTTTGCCGGTGCCTTTGCTCGAAGGGCATCACAAGAGAGCCCACGGGGGGGCTTACGGCCTCAGAAGCCGCTACAGCCCAAATTACGCGTTGGGTGAAGTGGGTGCCATGCGGGCTTCACCAGGAATTAGCTCCCCAAGTAATAATAATAGGACCTTGGAGGTCATCTAGTCCAACCCCCCTGCTCAGGCAGGAAACCCTATACCATTTCGGACACATGGCTGTCCAGTCTCTTCTTAAAAACTTCCAGTGTTGGAGCATTCACCGCTTCTGGAGGCAGGTGGTTCCACTGGTTAATTGTTCTGACTGTCAGGAAGTTTCTCCTTAGTTCTAGATTGCTTCTCTCCCGGATTAGTTCCCATCCGTTGCTTCTTGTCCTGCCTTCAGGTTTCTTTGGAGAATAGCTTGACTCCCTCTTCTTTGGGGCAGTCCCTGAGATACTGGAAGACTGCTCTCATGTCCCCCCTCGTCCTTTTCTTCATTAAACTAGACATACCCAATTCCAGCAACCGTTCCTTATGTTTTAGCCTCCAGTCCCCTAATCATCTTTGTTGCTCTTCTCTGTACTCTTTCTAGAGTCTTTACAGCGTAGTGAGCAAAACTGGATGCCGTATTCCAAGAGTGGCCTTACCAAGGCCTTGTAAAGTGGTATTAACACTTTACGTGATCTTGATCTCCTCTGTCAATGTAGCGCAGCACTGTGTTGGCTTTTTTGGCAGCTGCAGCACATGGCTGGCTCATATTTAGGTGATTGTCCACTAGGACTCCGAGGTCCCTCTCACAGTTACTACTATTGAGCAAGATACCCCCTACACTATACCTGTGCATTTGGTTTTTCTTGCCTAAATGTAGAACCTTGCTTTTTTCACCATTGAATTTCATTTTGTCAGATTTTGTTAATAAAGCAAAGTAGTTTAACTAGATCAGGGATAGGCAACCTTGGCTCTTTTATGACTCGTGGACTTCAACTCCCAGAATTCCTGAGCCAGCCACGCTGAGGGGAAAGGGAGAGGTTTCCAAGCTGAGCCAGGCCAGCTCAGGAATTCTGGGAGTTGAAGTCCACAAGTCATAAAAGAGCCAAGGTTGCCTACCCCTGGTATAGGGTATATATGGTATAGGACAGGGATAGATAACCTTGGCACTTTTATGACTGGTGGACTTCAACTCCCAGAATTCCTGAGCCAACATGGGGGAACTATGGCCCCCTCATGACTGGTGGACTTCAACTCCCAGAATTCCTGAGCCAACATGGGGGAACTATGGCCCCCTCATGACTCGTGTACTTCAACTCCCAGAATTCCTGAGCCAGCCACGCTGAGGGGAAAGGGAGAGGTTTCCAAGCTGAGCCATGCTGGCTCAGGAATTCTGGGAGTTGAAGTCCACCAGTCATAAAAGTGCCCAGGTTGCCTCCCCCTGAACTAGACCCACTTGAGAGCAAATTGTAGCATTTGGGTAATTTGGGGTAATTCTCTCAGTCCGAATTTGCAGACTGGGGAAAGTTTAGGGAAGCAAAGGGAACAGAATCAGCTCCACCCAGAGCCTCCAGTCCATATTCCTCTGCTTTACCCGACAAAGCCCAAACGCCGAGCACGGATGCCGGCCCTGAATGAGGCTTCCCACAGCTCACCCAGAAAGACAGAGCGGGCCTGCCCCGCCCCACCCCACCAAGCCCCTCCGTTTCCCCCCCCCCAAAACTTTGGCCAGTTTGGAAAGCGTGGTTTGGGCTTCTCCTCTTACCTGCTCAGTAACTCGACCGCTGAGCGGAAGTGGCTGGCATCCCGGCCTGCCTCATCCCCGGCCCGACCCAGACTCTCCACCTCACTCTGCAGCTGCAGGACGGTCTGCTCCAGAGATCGCCGCTCGTGGTTACTCTCGGCCAGCTGCCTCTTCAGGGAGGATGCCAGCTCTTCAGCGGCCTCATGTTTGCCCCGGAGTTCCTGGGGGGCGATAATAAACGAAGTCATGTGCTGGGGCAGGCCAGGAGGAAGTGTTCGTTCCCGGGATCCCCCATGTGCACGCTCCATGCCAAGGAAAGCAGACTGCAGCCAATGCAGAAAACTGTAAGGATACTCAATGTAAGGGCCCACCCCACTTTGCATCTTAAGAAGGCAGAACTCTTGGAATGGTTCTTCCAACAGGCATCCTTTATTAAGAGAAAATGGTTGCAGGCGTTCTAGACAGGACTTGGGGTCCAAGCTCTCCCATTCGAGGTTTTAAGGGGTTCCCCAGCAGCCCCACCCAATCACCCCCTTCTTCCAGCGACAGTCTCAGGCATTACACTCCCACCCCCTTTTCCTTACGGCCGGCTGGATGGAGACTTCAGAGAGGATTAGATGAAAGGTAATAGCCCCATTGTTATGGTTAGTCCTTTTGGTGATACACACATCCAGTTCCTTTGAAGTGTACCGAAGGAAGTGAGGGCCATAAAGCCCCTTTGTTCACCCCCTTCCCTTCATCGTATGGCAGAATCCAGGGAAGGCAGAAATGGGGTTTTCTGTAGTTGATAACTAGGGATGAAATATAATTGGATTTTGACACTCGTCTACGCTCCCCGGGCTGGCCCAGAGGGTTGGAGAATAGCCTCAGGGTGGGATTTGTCTTCTTCTTGTGTGTTTGTTTCCTTTGAGAACAGTGGTTCTCCACCTGTGGGTCGGGACCCCATTTGGGGTTGAAGAACCATTTCACGGGGGTCGCCAAACAACGCAGTCCGCCATTTTCCCCCCCTTTTCCTTGGCTGTGCTACTCCCTTTTATTCTATTGGCTTTGGAAAGCCAATAGAATAGGCTCTCTTGAATAGAGTCTAATTCTATTGGCTTTCCAAAGCCAATAGGAATTGTCCAGGCTGTCTCTGCCCTGCTGAGCCCGCCAAAAGTCCCAGTCTGCAAACGGTGCTGCACCAGTTGAGTAGTCCTCGACTTACGACCGGTTGAGTAGTCCTTGACTTAGGACCGGTTGGGGGGGGGGGTCGCGGCATTAAAAAGGTTGAGAACCACTGCTCTAGAAGCTTTCTCATCCCCATGGCTGGAGGTTGCCCCAAAACAGATTAAGTCTTGGGGAAGCGGAAGAGTCAGAAATTACAACAGAAAAATGGGGGAAGTGTGTGTGTTGCCTCCCCCCACCCCACCCACCCAAAACCAACCTGGTCTTCTGCCACCCTCTGTGGCAAGAGGAGGGGGCTTCCCAGGAGAGGAGCAGGGGGGGGTCATGTGGGCCACCCTCCGCATCGCCTCTCAAGCTCCCAGCGGAGAAGGGAGCAGGACGCTCCCCCCCCCGGCCCCATCCCGCCTTTTATTTTGCCGCCCACCTCATTTCGAAGCGACTCTGGGTGGCTTACGGCCCCAAAACGTTGAACGTCGTCGGGCCCGCACATTCCCAATTCGATAAAAAAATGAAATGTTCACATTTAAAACGGCCTTTTTTTGGGGGGGGGCCTGCCCCTCCCTCCCTCACCTGCAGCTGCAGCTGGCGTTTCTGCAGGGCAGACTGCACTGCGGCCAGGGTGGAGGCGGCAAAAGCAGGGGAGGGGCTGCGTCGAGGCGAGGACCCCCGCAGGGGAGAGGACAAGGCCCGCAGGCCGGTGCCGTCGGGGGCGTGCGAGTCGGGCGGTGGTGGGAGGTGACTGGCGCCTTCGGTGTCCAGGATCGCGGCCTGAGGGAGGGGCGATAGGAAATCTCCCATCGGACTGCAGGAAAGCCCCTCGCTTGCCTGACCCCTGAGAGACCAGAAGTGAGCCGTTTCCAAGAACTGGGGTGGGGGGGGGAGTGTGCAGGGAAGGCGGTACCTGGGCAATCTCTCGCAGCGCCTGGTGCAGCTTCTCAGTGTCCCTCCTCAGGGCTTCGACCTCCACCGCCTGCTCCTGCGCACGGGACGTTTCCTGCAAGTTAAGGGCCATTGGGGAGGCAGCCTTGCTGGAATGTTCCCAGTCTGCCTCTCCTCTCCCTCCCCGTGTCCCAAACGGCCTTCTCTCAGCTGGGGCTGTTTCTCACAGCGTCCTCCCCCCCCCCCCCCGAGGCCAGCCTCCTGCCTCCGCTTCTCACCAAGGTCTCCAGCTTGTGGGTCAAGCCTTCAATTGTCCTGCCCTTCTCCAGGTTCTGCCCTTTCAGGCGCTCCAGGCTTGAGAGGGCTTCGTTGAGCCTGAAGGCAGACGGAAGCCCCCAAGTCAGTCTCGCGGCCCAGGGCTGGCCCCTCCCCAGCTCCACAGAGCGGAGCCAATTTCAGAGCGTGTCCTCTCTCTCGTCCTCTTTTCCCCCCACCCCCTTAAGCCCACCTGGTGCTCAGCTCCACCTTCTCCGTGTCACACCGGACCTGCAGCTGGATCACGTCCCTGACCTTGTCCTCCAGCTGGGCTGTCAGCAGCACCTGCTTCTCCACCGCTGCGCTGGCGCTGCTCTCCGACAGGTGGAGGCGGCCGCTCAGGTTCAGGCAGGTGGCGTGCACCGCGCGGCCCGCCTGGGACAGCTCGCTCTTCAGCGCCGAGAGGTCCCTACAGGAGGAAGCGGAACCTTGGCGTGGCAGAGACAGAAGAAGGGCTCCCATTAAAAGCGCTCCCTGGAGGTAGGCGCAGGAGTGAGTGAACGTGAGGCTACCGCACCTAGGCCCCTCGTCGCGATTCAGGCAAGTGCAAGGAAAGTAGAACTTTGGGAGCAGGGAACCAAGCCGAACCTGTTCTGTCCCAGCCTACGTGAGTTCTTGTTACGCTCACAAGAGAAACCCCTTTCCAACAAGCTGGCTGGAACCTATTATTCACAGGCCTGAGTCAATGTCCAAGGCAAACAAACGCAGTACACAGAAACTCGATCCTCAACACGAACGGCTGCCTTTGGCAACCAGCACCTCCCACACCTTCCCTCTTAGAATTCAGCCAAGGCGCGGCTTCCTAATGCCTTCTCCTTTGCCTTTGGAGCCGCCCCATTGCATTCCTCTGTCCTACTCGCTTCTCTTGCCTGCGCTTTGGTGCATCCGGGATTTGTCCCAGCTGTTCTTCATCACTGTCCAACTCAGGCTCCCAGCACAGTTGTGTCTCAGCCTGAGCGCGAGTAGAGGGGCCAGGCTCCTCGCCTGACCATAAGTCTTGGAGCTCCTCAGAGCCTTCCTCTGACTCTGATGTCACTCCAGGCCCCTCTTCCTCCTCCTCCCCTGATTCCTCAGACTCAGCTGCCGGGTCCACTGGCTGGCGAGGAGTCACAACAGAACCGCCTGGCCTTCTCAGCGGTACGGGCAGAGCAAGAGTGGAAGAAATCTCGTGCCGACACAGGCACGCCAGCGCAGCGCAGCACAGCCCAGAAGCGGCGCAAAAGTCTCTTAGGGTCAAACGGAGGCTGAACGTAATATAGACACGCCTGAATCTGCTTGCTTGGGAAAAGGCCCCCGTAGCTCTGGGAAGTCAGCTGCCCTGCAAAACACGCCATTCCTGAAGGGTCTCTCGTTCGGCTGATTCCAGTTTAAAACTCACAGAAGCTGCCTACCCCCCCCCTTTAGTCCCAAAACTAACCTTTCCGTCATGCTCTTCGTTTCGCTGAAGTGCCTCCTGAGGCTGACCACTCGCCGCCAGAGGGTGAGCAGCCGGCTGTGTTCACTGCTGAAATAATTGTTGAACGACTGATGGGAGAGAGAAAGAGAGAGAGAGAGAGAGGAGGACAGCTCCTACTGACTTCTGCAGGGACTCTAACTTCTGCCTCGGTCCCCAACAACAGGAACCTCTTGGGTGCATCTCCGATGTGGTCAAGCTGTTGCCCAGCTTATTCAATCTGGAATGAATTCTCCCCACCACCACCACCACCACGCACACCCACACACTTCCTATCCCTGCAGGTCTCCAGCCTCAAACCTCTTCCTCTCGCCTCCACTCGGCCTCTCGTTGCTGCAGCTCTTCTCGGGCTTTCGTCCAGTCCATGGTCAGCTTTCGGATGTCCTCGCTGAGGGCCTGGTTGGCCACGTTGGCTTGCTCCAGCTGTTCCCTCAGCATGGCGTTGACCTGGGCCAAACTGGCACTCCTGACGGTGAGAGAGGAAAGGGCGTCATCGTCAAAGCCCCCAGCGGGACGAGGAAAAGTTTGCCCCACTTCTTCTGGGAGCACCGGAGGCAGTCCAAGACAAAGCTGGCACACGCCAGGGAGTCAGACTTAGCACAGCGACAGAGAAGTGGGCAGCCGTAGCTTCTCTTCCGCCTCACCTTTGCTGCTCTTCTTCTAAACGGATCAGCGCGTTTTCCAGGTGGTTGCTATGATCTTCGTCATGACACAGATGCGAATCAGACACGTCTAAGTGGCCCTGAAGGGTTCAGGTGGCAGAGAACAAAAGGAAGAATGAGGTCCCGGCGTACCTGCCAGGGTTTAGCTGAGGTTCTTCTAAGCTGGAGGGAGTCACTTTTCTGGAACATCTGCTTAAAGCCCGGCCACTTCTCCCTTCGGCACAAACTCCGTGACCGGATCCCTTATTAGGTTGGAAAAAGTTCCCCTCACCCCGAGATCCCAATTCCTGGAGAAAAGTGGCTTCTTGATGCCACAGAGCCAAGGAGGATAGAGGTTTGCCTTCCACTCTGGGCGGCTGCTGAGTGGCCGAGACTTGGGAGCTCCCAGGGTCCTTTGGGAAAGCTTTAAATCTTGGTCAGCTTCAAGCTCAACAAATGAACATGAGTTTGCAACCACCCTTGGGCCCTCCGTTCACACTGCTGCTTCTGAAGGACTTGTGCCTTGTTGTGAGAGCTCGGTGCCGTTGGGCTACGAGATTAACCGGCCCCAAGGCAGAGAAAGTGGGCCAATGAAGGTAGCGGTAGCACGGTGAAAAAAAATTATCCTGACAGAGAGATGGAGGACTGCCTCCACAATTCACACACAGAACATGGAGTTCTGTGCACCAGGCAGCTGGCGCCAGCTGCAAAAACAGCGCAACTTAAGCAGCCCCCCCCCCCGGCCCAGTGGGCTTGCCCTGGCTTGCTACATCGGCCCTCACCACAAGCTGCTGATGCTCCAGCTCTGTGGATTTCTCCAGAAGCTGTTGCTCTTGTTCCCCACACTTCTTCTTATATTGCAAAACCTAGAAGGGAAGAAAAAAGAAAATTGGGCCGAGCAGATACAATTGCAGCTATTGGTCCAACAGAGCCATCCTTTTCGCAGAGAGAAAAGCTGTGCTGGCTTCCAAGACAGGACAGGTCTTCTTGAAGGAAAAGCTAGCTCGGCCTTGGCAATGCCAGAGTTAACTTCACCCTGGCAGAGGGCCTAATGGCTTCAATTTAAAGCGGGCTGCCTTTTTTTCTCCTCCACCTAAAGAAACCTGAGGAATTGTAGTGGGAGAATTCCTCCAAAACTACGGCTTTTCTAAGTACCACCTACTAGGACAGTGATGGCGAACCTTTTAGAGACTGAGTGCCCAAACTGCAACCCAAAACCCACTTATGCATCAGCGGGTGCCAGGTGGGTGTGGCCCATTGGGTGGGCGTGGCTGCGGTGGTAACAGCAGACTGGGTGGGACTAAAAAGTTTGATCAATCAATTCCAACTTTGCAAGATCTTTTTTTTCCCCGCGACAAGCTGAAATTGACTGATTGAACCTTTTTTTTTTTTTTTTGCACACGGCAGTGGAGGCCTAAAGCAAAAAGGTTTTATAAAACCCAGCTGAAGGCCTAGGACTGGGGCGACGGCGCGCGTGCCCACCTAAAGGGCTCTGAGTGCCGCCTCTGGCACCCGTGCCATAGGTTCGCCACCATTGGACTAGGAGACCCAACAAAGGCTTAAAAATTCCTGGTAGCGTAAAGCCGAGAGGAAAAATCCTTGCAGGCCACTGAAACTTTACTCCGTGATCGGATTCAGGTGAACTGGAACCCAGAGCCCTGACCCAGCCCAGAGGCAGGGAAGCGCCTGGCAATCAAAAGAGCTACTGTGACACTTCCCAATGAGCCTGTAGCAGCTGGAGGCGTGCAGTAGGTATTTCCAGCGGTTGCCCAACCCACCTTGGCTTGCAGCTTCTGCACCAGCTGCGCCTGCCGCTGCTGTCCCTCCTGGTAGGCCTGCAGTTTGCGCTTGTAGGAGCCCTGGTCCTCCTCCAGGCGCCGGCGCAGCTCGACGTTCTGCTTGGCCAGGCTCTTGTTCTCCGGGCTGTCTGGCTCTCCTGTCTCCAGACGCAACGCGTCTTCCAGCTGAGACAAAGCACAAGCCATTGGAAACTACCTCCTCAAATATTGGAACACTGCTATCATTTCACCCCTGGTCCTTCTCTTCACTAGACTAGCCATGCTTGTAACCGTTCTTCATGTCTTTTAGCCTCCAGGCCTTTCATCATCTTTGTTGCTCTTCTCAGCACTTCCTAGTCTCAACATATTTTTTTATAGGGTAGCGACCAAAACTGGATGCAATATTCCAGGTGGGACCTTACTAAGGCTTTATAGAGTGGTACTAGGACTTCATGTGGCCTTAATTCAATCCCTCTGCTAATGCAGTTTAGGATTGCATTGGCTTTTTTGGCTGCTGGCTCATATTTGATTGTCCGCTAGGACTTCAAGATCCCTCTCAGTCCATTCCCTTCTCATTCTCATTCCATCCCATCCCTTAATTCTATTCCATTCCATTCCATTCCCTCTTCATTCTATTCTATTCTATTCTATTCTATTCTATTCTATTCTATTCTATTCTATTCTATTCTATTCTATTCCATTCTTCCATTCCATTCTATTCTATTCTATTCTATTCTAATTCTCTTTATTCTATTCTATTCTATTCTACTCTACTCTATTACTCTTTATTCTACTGTTCTATTCTATCCCCTCTTCAATCTATTCTATTCTATTTTTCATTCCATTATTCTATTCTATTCTATTCCCTCTTCATTCTATTCTATTCCCTTCTATTCTATTCTATTCCATTTTCATTCTATTCTACTTTTCATTCCATTATTCTATTCTATTCTATTCCCTCTTCATTCTATTCTATTCCCTCTTTATTCTATTCTATTCCATTGTCATTCTATTCTACTTTTTTATTCTATTCTATTCTATTCCCTCTTCATTCTATTCTATTCTATTCCTATTCTATTCGTTATTATTCCTATTCTACTCCATTCTATTCATGTATGCATACGTACATACGCGTATATATACACAAACACAGACATAAACATTACACATAAGACGTGTGTGTGTGTGTGTGTGTGTGTGTGTGTGTGTGTAGTGTACAATATAAACACACTATTTATATTATTTAATACAAGGGACCCTCCTGGAAGGCCTATTCCAGGCCAAACGCTTGTCAGGGTGGAGGGGGGGGGTCGCGAGAGAGACCCCCTCCCCTGGGGCAGCAGAATCTCCTCAGGGGGAGGGTCAGCCGTCTGCCTCCCCCTCCCCCCCCGGGCCCCCCGTCCGCCTCCCCCTCCCCCCTCCCCCCCCGGGCCCCCCTCCCCCCTCGCCCCCCCTACCCTCTCGCTGAGGGCGTTGTACTTGATGGCCAGCTCATCGCGCTCGGCTCGGCTCTGGGCCAGCAGGTCCTCCACGCGGGACAGCTCCTGCTGGAGGAGGCGGTTCTCCTCCTGCACGGAGAGCAGCGACGACGACGACATCTCGCCCGGGGAGACGCTGAGGGAGAGAGGCGCTCCAGCCCAGGAACTACAACTCCCGGCATGCCCCGCGCCCGCTTCGGCTACTTTTCCCACGGCCTCCCGCCGAAGGCTCACCCGCTTTCTTCCGAGCCGGGGGTTACGCCTCCGCGGCCCTTTCCGCCCTCGCCCCGGCTGCCTCGGAGCCGGAGGGAAAAAAAGGCGCGAAAGACGCCGCCGCTTGAAAGGCCTTTCCCCCCCCCCTCACCGCCGGTTGCTATGGCGCCGGGAGAAGAGGCGGGGCGTGCTGACGGGCGAGCGTGTTTTGACTACGGCGGCCGCCCGAGGCCATTCTGGCTCGGCCGCGCTGCCCGCCCGCCCGCGCCCCCTCCCGTCCAATCAAGGCACTACGAGACCGAGTGGCGAAAAAAGGGTTTTTATTTCCGAAGAGAAAGACGCGCGTCGGACCCGACGGGAGATCTGGGAAGAGAAAAACGCCCCGCGGAGGCAGCGGGCGGAGCCCCTCCAAAGGCGAGGCGTCCCCGGGCCACTTTCTAAGGCAAGGAATCTTCCGACTTGGCCCTTGGATGACTTGTGGACTTCAACTCCCAGAATTCCTCAGGCAGCTGGCTGAGGAATTCTGGGAGTTGAAGTCCACAAGTCATCCAAGGGCCAAGTCGGAAGACCCCCTGTTCTAAGGCTTTGTGCTCTGGCCCTATAACACAACATTGCTGGTGGTCCCTAATTCCTGGAGGAGTCGGCACAGCCTCTCCCCCCAAAGTACACTGCTTCTCTTGGGAAGGAAGAGAGGCACAAGATCTCCGCTTCACAAGCAGCAGGCTGGCCTCTGAACCAGTGCAGCCCCGTGCACACACAACATCAACAA
Organism: Crotalus tigris; assembly: GCF_016545835.1. NCBI lineage: Eukaryota > Metazoa > Chordata > Lepidosauria > Squamata > Viperidae > Crotalus > Crotalus tigris. Next base: position 787,624 of record NW_024098092.1, on the reverse strand, counting down.
CACACACACCCCTCTGCAAAAGTCCCAGTGCTGGTGGAAGAGAGAGAGAGAGAGCGAAGGAGTGAGAGACGATTTGCAAGGAGCCCTCCTTTGCCTTGCCACAAGGTCTGAAGCCAAAGTCAAACCCATCCAGGCAGAGGATCTGTTGGAGAGCAAGCGGGGCACGTCCCATCTCCCGGCTCTTGGGCTTCCCCGTCAGCTTCAGAACTGGACCCAGTCCGAGTTCTGCTGAGGCTGAGAGCCGGACCTAAGAGAAGACAAAGACATTCCTGGCTGAGCAATTCTGGGCGTTGAAGTCCACAAGTCATCCAAGGGCCAAGTTTGAAGACCCCTGATCTAAGCTATATTACAAAAAAAAAGGGGGGGGGAACAGAAATGTTAAATTTTTCATGGTACAGGACTTCAAGACAATTCTCCATGGTACGGACACAACAGATTTGCTTCCTATCGGAAGAGAACGTGCTGGGGAACGCAGGGGAGCAAGCCTTAGCCTCCCAAAACGTGACCAAAGGAGCATCTCCTCACCCGGAAGCTTTGGTGAAATCTCCCCAAATGTCTGCAGAAGCTTCTCTCGTAGAACTTGGCGGCTGGGAGGGCCGAGACCCGGCAACATCTGCTGGCAAACAACGCGTGGGGAGAAGAAGAGGTCAGCGTTGTCTTTCCCATTTCCAGATGTTCCTCGCAGAACGCCCTTTGGTCTGAGCTAGCAAGGGAAGCCCGTTTCCTTAAAAAGACCTTTGTACGACGGATGCATCTGCTAAGGCAGTGTTTCCCAAACTTGACAATTTTAAGGCATGTGGACTTCAACTCCCAGAATGGGAGTTGAGTCCTCATGCCTTAAAATTGTCAAGTTTGGGAAACACTGTGCTAAGGGAATGCTAGAGGAGGAGCCAAAATGAAGCCTGTGGTCCTCAGGGTGGCCGTGGCAGGCCCCAGCTGATCCCACCTATCATAATCAGCTCAAGTGGTCTCAAAGCGGAAGCTCCCTTCCTTTTCCAGTTTGGTGTAAAAGTGAATCCCTTGAGGAGCCACACGGACCTGTTTGGACTGCATCTGCTGAGGTTTCCAGAAGAGGCAAGGGAAGCTGAGAGAGAGGGGTCTTTCCTCCTGGAGGGGGAGGAAGAAAGGGCAGTCCTGTGACGTCACCAGAGCGTGGCCTACTTCCCAGGGCGCCGTCCTTTTTTTTCATGTTCTGTAGGAAGACCAAAAAACTTTCACGCACACTTGGAAGCTTCCCACTTGAGGGCAGAAGTCAGCCCGAGGAGGAAGGATTTGCCCTCAGTTCTTTCCCAAGCATCGGGCTTCGGGGTCTGCTTCCCTTCACCCCGACCCAAACACGGCAGAAACCACCCAATGAGCTGACAAGAGGGCCACTGCCTTATAACCGCAGCTGAGTGCCGCCTGTCTTGCTTGGACAACGCCCAAGGCCTTCCTCACCGCAATGTTGAGCTTGATGGTCTGTCCTTCCTTGAAGCCCAGGTCAAGTTTGGGCCCCTGGGTTGGGTTTTGGGCTTCTTTGGCTAACTCAACCTGTTGCTTGACCCATCTGCAAAGAGAGAGAGACAGAAAGAAAAGCATTTCCTGGTGGAGAGCAGGAAAAGATGCGGGCAGACGTCTTCCCCCTTGAAGAGGGCAGTTACTTAAGACAGATGTTTCTATTCCTGTTCAAAATCCATGTAGCAAAGGTGGCTCTTCAAATCTGTATTTCCCTCTAGAGCAGGAAACAAGGGGTGAGAAACAACCAGTGATGGAATCTGTGCCCCTCCCCCACTGTTGCTTTAGATCTTGTTCGCCCATTTGGCCCAGATAGGGCTCTGGAGATACTTCTGGAATACCTGAAGGAGAACTGGAGAATTTTCTATCGTTTACCCATCCCTCTAGGCCAGCCTTCCCCTGCAGATTTAGAAGGCGCTCTCCCAAACAATGCTTGGCAAGGCTATTAAAATGGAGCCATTCTACCAAGGTTGTAGATTGGCCAGGAAGGGAGCACGTGCCATTTTGGAGGTGGTTATTCTATTAGAACAGGGGTCTTCAAACTTGGCCCTTTGATGACTTGTGGACTTCAACTCCCAGAATTCCTGAGCCAGCCATGCTGAGGGGAAAGGGAGAGGTTTCCAAGCTGAGCCATGCTGGCCTAGGAATTCTGGGAGTTGAAGTCCACCAGTCATAAAAGAGCCCAGGTTCCCTATCCCTGTTTCCCCCTCCCTACCTGCCAGAGAGACCCAAGCCTTACAGCAGGGGTCTTCAAACTTGGCCCTTTTATGACTTATGGACTTCAACTCTCAGAATTTCTCAGCCAGGATACTTTAAGACAGGGGTCTTCAAACTTGGCCCTTTGATGACTTGGGGACTTCAACTCCTAGAATTCTGGCTGAGGAATTCTGGGAGTTGAAGTCCACAAGTCATCAAAGGGCCAAGTTTGAAGACCCCTGTATTAGAAGATCCCATCTCCACTCTATTGTATATGCCCCTGCTACCTTAGCTATCTCCTCTTTATTTTTAATATTTTAATATTTTTAATATATTTGTTCTCTCGCTGTCTTGATCTTTTACATTGTTTTATCAGGTTTCAAATCGCCCAGAGCTGCACGGCAGCAAGATGGACAGAGAATCAGTGTAACACATGATATAAATAAAGGTTGTTAATGTTGTTCCCAGATGCCAGGTTTCTGCCAGGTTTTGAGTGGCGGGTGCACGTCAAGAAGGATCAGCGGCGATTAGTCATGGCTAGACCACTCTGCCTCCAGCAGAGTCCTGGCACCAAGGGAAGGCTGCTCACTTGAAATGATCCTGCAGGGCCACATTGAAGTCAAAAGCATCACCTCGGTCAACAAAGCCAATTCCGATGAATGCACGGCGCCCTGCAAGGAAGGTGGTGGAAGGTCACTGGCTGTGGGTCAGCCCACCGGGAAGCCTGCAACAAAGACCTCAGGAAGGCCAGTCACACACACCAGATTGCTGCAGAGCCACCCTTCTCCACATAGGCTAGTGACCTGCCGAGAAGCCACAAACCCACGAGGACGGGGTGCCGAGAGTTCAACCTCCATTCTCACTGTTCATATCTGCTTGGTTGGGCCGTAGCCACACAGGTGCCCAGGTAGCTGGTAAACAGAGGGTTATTGTGGATAGCAAAGAAGATTTAACTTATCAGTCAAGGAGAGGCTTTGAGAAAAGGAGGGCCAAGCGGAAGCGCAGACTCAAGAACCAAGAACATTCGCAGAAGAGCCCAGGTTGGGGAGCAGCCTGATAAACAGAGAAAGGGGAAGAGGATGGCCCTAGGACGGGCTGGCCACAGCCTTGCACGCAACTTAAGAAAGAAAACAAGAGTTAGGAGCATTCACGAGGTTCGCTTCGAATGGTTTCTGCCATTTTTCCTAGCACTCGGCAAGTCTCCACCATCAGCACCAAGGACAGAGCTTGGATGCTCCAGAGGAGAGGCTGCTTTCCCGGTAAAAATTAAAAACCACAAAGACAGGATCCCACCTCCTCTCCCTCAAGAGGGCAGGACCCAAACCATCCCATCCGTACCATTCCCATCTTCGATTCGGAGCACGAAGTACCGGCTGGAGTCCGTCACACCCTCCACGGCAAGCCCCGGAAACTGGTCCACCGAGGCCTGGGCGAAAAGCTCTCCTGGGGGAGGAAGGAGCGGCCAGGTAGGCAGCTGGCTCCGGAAGGATCCACCGGAGAGCCCCGCAGCCCCCCGTCCGCTCCTTACCCGAGTTCTTGTCCTCCAGCTTAATGAAGGCCACGCTGCCCCGGGCTGTGATGCGCATTCGGCCGCTCCAGGCCGGCTGGTCCAGCTGCCACTCGGCGGCTCTAGAGGCGGGAGGAAAAGGCAAGCTAGCCCGGCCCGCCAGCGCCGCCTCTCGCCCTGCAGAGTCGCCCCCCGACCGGTTCCCCGGGTACAGGAGGAGGCGGAGGACGCCTCTCTGCGCATGCGCAGCACCTGGCAGCGGCTCTGCTCGGCGGCACCGGGAGCCGGTTAGGTCAGGCAGGGGATAATGGGACTGGCGATCCCGCACCGCCCACCAGGGCAAAGCGACGCTCAGCCGCCGCCGCCGCCGGCGGGGAGACTCACCGGTAGCCGCGGTTGGAGGCGCGCGGGGGCACGCGGTAGACGTGGACCTCCGGCTTGACGCACAAGACGGACTCGTAGTCTTCGCCTTCCGCCATCTTCGCCCGCCGGAAAGCTGGGCTCTTCCGGGCATGCGCAGCAGCCTTCTCTGTGCGCGGCGCCGCCCGTCGTCACTTCCTGCCCGCGGGGGAAACGGGAAGGCCGAGGCGGGATAGAGCGCCGCCTCCCCTTAAAAGCCCGCTACCGCCCAGAGCTCCTCTGTGGCTTAATAAAAGCGGCTCTAGCGACCCCTGGCGGGTCGGCGAGGAGCCGCTCCCGGGCAATAAGCAGGAGGAACACCTTGAAAAGTTCACGCGTTTTATTTCAAATGCACCGTATGAATCTGTCACCCGCGCAAGGGCAGCCCGTGCAAGCCCCGGCCTGGCAGAACAGCTCCCGGGGGGGCTTTAGCGCCGATTCCTGCACCCCCCGCCCAACGCGAAGCGGAGCCCTCCTTGCTAGACTCCCCCCCCCATTCTTTCCCCGAAGGGCGCCGCTTCCTAGGTGCCCCCCATTACGTCACTGGGGGGGATTTTTGCCTCCTCCTTGACGCCCCCCTCCCGGGATGGACGCAAAAGGCCAGGGGGTCTTCAAACTTGGCCCTTGGATGACTTGTGGACTTCAACTCCCAGAATTCCTCAGCCAGCGTGCATGCTGGCTGAGGAATTCTGGGAGTTTACAAGTCATCCAAGGGCCAGGTTTGAAGAGCCCTGAGCTAGAACATAAAGAGTTGGGATACCCTGGAGGTCATCTAGCCCAACCCCTTGCTCAAGCAGGAGAGTCTATACCAGGGGTCTTCAAACTTGGCCCTTGGATGACTTGTGGACTTCAACTCCCAGAATTCTTCAGCTGGCTGAGGAATTCTGGGCGTTGAAGTCCACAAGTCCTCCAAGGGCCAAGTTTGAAGACCCCTGCAAAAGGCCAAGGAATGGCCGCTGGGAAAGGCCGCTGCTTGCCTGTCCTGCCGTGGGGAAAATTGGCTCTTTCCGTCTGACATCCGAAGGCGGGGACAAGAGAGGGCAAGAACTGCCCCCAAAGGGAAGAAGCAGCCCCCCCCCCCGGACAGTGGCCATTTCGAGCAAAATTGGGGAAAAGGCCAAGCTGGAAGGATCCGCAAGCAAATGGAGAGGCAGGGATGCAAAGACAGGAGAACACACTGGAGGGCCAGCCAGTTGTTTTTTTTCCGCGTTTTTGTACACAGGTAGTTTTATTTCTATTATTACTCTTTTGACCAGTTTACTTCTTCTGCAGTATTTTGGTACGCGTCCTGTGTTGATGTACAAAGAGACACCCTTTCAGCGCACACCCTCCCCACACACACACACACACCCCCGACACACAAGAGACACTTACACGTTCCTGTACGGCCCACTGCCGGCCGAGGTCTTCCTTCACTTCCAGCAGAAGAGGAGAAGACCTGTGGGATTCCCTTGACAAACCACAGAGGTGTCCCTTTCTACACCGGTTCTCTCCTCCCAAAACCAGACAGCAAAACCAAAAAGGCAGACTTGGGAAAACACAGTGAAGCGAGCTAGCCCAGGCACCTGGAAGTGGTGGGGGAGGGAGGGAGGGCCCCCTCCCTCAATATGGCTGCTAGTGCGCAAAGCCCCAGCTGGTCCGACACTTGGCATCGGCCGCCCGTGGCGGGTCTCCTAACCAGCCCCTCCGGTGTCTTTTGTCTAACCACCTGGGAAAAAGCTAAGAGTATTGCTTTGGGGTCCACAAGCCACGACGTGACCCTCCCATCACTGCAAACCCATTCTCCCAGGCCATCTTGAAAAACGGTTCTACGCCATCGGGCCTGTTACTCTGAGGCGTTTGTGACCCGTCCCATTTTGAGCGGGAAGGAAATCTGAACCTTGCTTCCCCCCCCCCCTTTGCCTTCCAGATAGCAGACTGATCAAGAACAAACGGGCCTAATGCCTCACTGCTCGGGGCCCCCGGCTGGCCTGACGTCCGTCCGTGGCCAGCACAAGCAACACTTGGCCCGCCGCCCGTTTCCTCCCAAGAACCGGGCAGGACAAGATGGGAGACAGGGACTACTCTATTCCTAGCTCAAGAGTCCTAGTGGCAAAAAAGCAGGGCTGCCCCATCTTTGCCTGGAAGCAGCGCCAGGAGGCGAAGGGAGTGCTGGTGAAGACTGGGAGGGCAGGGCGATCCCTTCTGCCCTCAAGGCAGAGGAGGGGCCCCAGCTTGTCCCACAGAGGCAGAGACACAGGGGCCCCTGCCGGCTCACGAAGTGGCCTGCTGGAAAGACGGGCCGGAGCGCCCTCCGTTCGTTCACTCTGAAGCGGCGGCGAGCGGGAAGAGGCAGGGGGTGCCCGCCGCCACTTTCCCCCACCTCCCTCTCCTTTCGGAACACTAGCAACTACCGTTTCTCAGATAAACAGGTTACACAGCTAACACACCCCCTTGTCTTCTTCCCATGCGTGCGGCTCCAGGGCCACCCCGTCCCCCCAAAGCAAACCTTGGTGTGTACACCTTCCGCCCACCCGCCCCCGTCTGCACCTGGCTCCAAGTGTAACACGCACCGACATGCACATGTTGAGAAGCAGAGCCCTCCCCCCCCTCCTGCTTCCGACCCCGGAGGGAGCCAACGGGAGAAGTCATTCCTTTGCGGGGGCGGGCTCGCTTCAGCGGGCAGCAAGATGTGGCAACCCGCCCCCCTGGAAGAGAAGCCTGCCCCTCCCTCGGTGCAGCCTCCTTGGCATGTCAATACCACGGGGAGGCACAGCAGGAGTCCCAGTGCCTGGGCCGAGGGTCACAAGAGGCAAAGAGCCAAGGGGACGCTTGGGGCAAGTCCCGCCCCTATGGCTCAGGTCCATTGGTCTGCTGAGGAGGAGGGGCACCTTGCTTTCATACTGGCTGGTCAGCCAGCCAAGCCTATCTGCGTTGCTTGAAGCCCTGCGAACCGTCGGGGCCCAGTGGCTGCCGGATCACATTGCTGGGCTGCCTGGACTCTTCCGGCTGGGAGATCCTTGTGGGCCTGAGGGAGGAGGGGAAGAACACTCAGTTTGGCTAACAGCTGCCCCCCCCCCTGCCCGGTAGTCCGAAGGAGAGACTAAGAGGAAGAGGACAGGCCAGTGATGGCGAACCTTTTAGAGACCGAGTGCCCAAACCGCAGCCCCAAACCCACTTATTTATCACAAAGTGCCAGGGCCGCATCAGCATTGTGATGCCCTGGGAGGGGGGGGCAGGGAGGCGCCTCTGAGTGCCGCCTCTGGCACCCAAAAACCGGCGGTGCAAAAATGGCCCACCGTGTTGCAAGGTGCAAAAATGGCCGCCGTCACGCCGCGGAGTGCAGATACAAGGCGCTGCACCACGCAAGAATGGGGCAGGGCTAGTATCACGCAGGCACTAGACCCGCCCCATTTGCAGCACGTGCATGCTCGCGGCCCCGTGCGCACATCAACGCATGTAAATTGCTTCCCCCTCCCTTTTCTTCCAGTCTACCAATTGACAATGGGTTGGTGACCTCTGCTCTATCATCTCTATTCGATCTTGCTGGTCGGCCACTTTGCCTCCTTTTTTGCTGGGCGGGGCTCCTGCTCCGGGCAGTAATGGCAGACTAATGAACCTGCTGCTGGCGCGCGTGCCAACAGAGAGGGCTCTGAGTGCCACGCGTGCCATAGGTTCGCCACCACTGGGATAGGCGGTCCAGCTTGTGGACGAGAAGCCCGCAAAGAGGAGGCACATGAGGAGATCCTCCTTTGGGCAACCAGTCCCAGAGCTGCACCCTCTCAGACTGACCTGACGTCCTCGAAGCGGTTTTGTGAACATGCTTCTCTCCCCCCCCATCCCTCGGTCCTCCCCCCAAGATGAGCCCAATGGCAGGCCTTACATCAGTGTCCCCTGGGCCCGGACAGGGTCTTGGCCTCAGGCAGAAACAAGACGAGGGAAGCCAGAGGGCAGAGGGTGCCCTCCTGGCACAGAGGAATTGGGTGCCAGGGCTCCCTAACCTATCAAGGATGGGCTTCTCTTGTTCCTCTTCGGGACTGGCACTGCCGAGAATCCGCTTCCTGGCCTCCGCGTATTCGGCCTCCCTCTGGGCCAGGGACTTCACCGGGAAGGCAGGTCGGCTGGAAGAGTTGGGGTTAGTCAGCACTCCGTTGCTGGTGGGCCGCTTCAAGATCCGGATCTGCGGAGGCGGGCCCGAAGGAAGACTGTCGTCCTGAATGACGATCGGCACTTTGGGTGGGGACTTGGATTTCCTGCTGTGAAGAGAGAAGAGGGGACGCAAGTTTTTATTTTTATTTTGTGCTGTTGGCCAAAAAAAACCCCCTCAGCCAGTCCTCTGCCTATTCACCGAAACGCAAGGCAGGGAGGGAAAACTTCTGCCCTTGATTTTCTGACCGAATCAGTACAGCCAGGGCTTGGGGTTCGTCTTTAGATAGAATCTTTAAAAACTAAAAACCGGAACGCCGCTCGATTTTCCCAGCCACCTTCCAGCAAGAACGCTGCCGAAGGATTACGAAAAGAGTCTTACCTTTCCTTCTGGGAGATTTTCAGTTTCTTTTCCAGTCGCCTGTCTATTTCCTGCAAGGCAAAGTCAGTGGGTCAAGCTCCCTCTGTTTGCTCTGCCCACCTGCTGGGGTCAGGCACCTCGTAGTACCAGGGGATGAGCCTGGCCCTCCCTTCCCTGGGAAGACAATGCCACATTTCACCATTGGTTACTAACTCGTCTTTGAAGTAGCAAGAGATCCCACGAAACAGAGCAGGCCAGGAGACAGAGAAAGAAAGAAAGAAAGAAAGAAAGAAAGAAAGAAAGAAAGAAAGAAAGAAAGAAAGAAAGAAAGAAAGAAAGAAAGAAAGAAAGAAAGAAAGAAAGAAAGAAAGAAAGAAAGATTGAAAGGGAAAGGCAGAGAGAGCGAAAGAAAGAAAGAGACAGAGAAAGAAAGAGAAAGAGAGAAAGGGAAAGAAAGAGACAGAGACAGAGAGAGAAAGAAAGAAAAAGAGACAGAGAAAGGGAAAGAAAGAGACAGAGGCAGAGCGAGAGAAAGAAAGAAAGAAAAAGAAAGAGAGAAAGGGAAAGAGATAGAGACAGAGAGAGAGAGAAAGAAAGAAAGGGAAAGAAAGAGACAAGAGACAGAGAGAGAGAGAGAAAGAAAGAAAGAAAAAGAGACAGGAAAAAGAGAGAGAGAGAGAGACAGAGAGAGAGAGAGAGAGAAAGAAAAAGAGACAGAGGAAAAAGACAGAGAGAAAGAAAGAAAGAAAGAAAGAAAGGGAAAGAAAGAGACAGAGAGAGACAGAGAGAGAGAAAGAAAGAAAAAGAGACAGAGAGAAAGGGAAAGAAAGAGAAAGGGAAAGAAAGAGAAAGAGACAGAGAAAGAAAGAAAAAGAGACAGACAGAGAGAGAGAGAGATACAGAGAGAGAGAGAGAGAGGGAGGGATGGAGACAGAGACAGACAGACAGAGAAGCCCTCTGAACCCTTTGATTTTCAGAGGGAAAAAAAGCTGAGCCCTGGGAAGGGAGCCCAGGGTGAGCGTTATCCCCAGACCAGAATCAAAATGGGCTCATGCCAGACATCAGGTCAACTGGCAGCCGCAGGTGCTGACGCTTTGCATTTGAGCAAAACAGCAAGATAAAATTAGACCCCGGTTTTGCAGGTCATCCAGATCAGCAGCCGAGAGCCAGAGTAGCGGTGCCTACTCTAATAACTTGCTCAGACAGACTTACCATCATGAGCAGAGTGCGTGCCTGGTCATTCGCACTGGAAAAACTGGGGGGAGGAGGGGGATGTCACCATTAAAGACCGGTAACCAGAAAGAGGAGGATCTGTTTTCTGCCCAAGACTTTGGGAGACCATTCCTCTCCTTCCAAGCAAGCAAGGCCACGAAAGGTGGCCCAACAGCCTGGCCAGTTGGCTGAACGCCCACTCTGCCAGGATAGCGTCCGAAGGGTGGTAGTTTCCCAGACAGGCACTTCCTGGGGATGTCTTGTTGGCTCTCTAGGAAATGGCTGCTCCGGTGGTCCTTCCTTGATGGAAGGGGCGGCCAGGCCTGGGTGCCAGCACGTTTCAGCCGTCCTTGCGGCAGTGGCTGGTTTTGCAGTAAGACAGGCATTCGTGGAACAGCTTCTCCACTGAGGTGTAACTGCATTTGCTTTGCAGTCCAAAGTCTGGAGGGCGAGTTAATCTTTGAAAGTAAAGGCTGAGTGAGTTTTCTTCTCCGCTGAACTCAGACGTGCACATCCTCCGGAGATTTGCCTTGACCCAAATAGTTCATTTTACATGGGCGGTCGGCCAAATTGGGCTTTTGGCTCACCTCTCCGAAGACCGCCATTTTCAGTGGCGGGGGTGGGCCTGAGCCCCCCCCCCACCCTGCCTCCCTCATTAAATTATCTGGTAGAAGTAGCATCTCCCCAGAGTCACTCTGTGAGATGGAGGCGGTATATAAATGCAATAAGTGTGATCACTAAAAATACAGACGGGAATGGCGAATGTTTGGGTGAGGAAGGAAAAGGCCAGGTGACTGCAGAGGGTTGTGGGGAACAAGCCCAGCACCAACCCATTAGCCGAGAGGGAATGGACACAAGAGGACGACGGGAAACGACGGTCAAATGTGGATGTGGGGTTCTAGAAGTATGAAAGACAGTCAAATGTGGATGTGGGGTTCCAGAAGTATGAAAGACGGTCAAATGTGGATGTGGGGTTCCAGAAGTATGAAAGACGGTCAAATGTGGATGTGAGGTTCCAGAAGTATGAAAGACGGTCAAAGGGGAGAGCAGAGAAAACCGGCAAAGCACAGAATGAAGGCTTCTCGGGAAGTTACCCCTTTTACATTCCAGGCAGTCCTCAACTCACATAAGTGACCATTCAAAGTTACAACGGCACCGGAAAAAAGTGGTTTATGGCCATTTTTCACACTTATGACCAGTGGTCTTCAAACGTGGCCCTTTGATGACTTGTGGACTTCAACTCCCAGAATTCCTCAGCCAGGCACACGTGCCTGGCTGAGGAATTCTGGGAATTGAAGCCCACATGTCATCATCAAAGGGCCAAGTCTGAAGACCCTTGCTTATGACCATTGCAACATCCCAACAGGCAGGTGATTTCCATTCGACTGAGTCACATTTACGACAGCTGCAGTCTCCCAGGGATTCCCCCCTCTGCAACCTTCTAAGCAGCAAAGTCAATAGGGGAAGCCGAGATCCACTTAAGAGCCGGGCTAACTGGAGGGATCCCCTTAACAAACGGGGCAAAGCTCACTTAACAAGCGTTTCCCTTAACGGCGTGAATGGTGGGCTTGATTGTGTCCCCCAACGCCTTGCTTCACCGGCTCCAAAGGCGACCCTCCTGGCCCAGCCCTGCCCTAGGCCCCCAGCCACTTCCAGGGGGGGGCGGCCGAGCCCGAGAAGCGGGATGCGGAGCTGCTGGGGCCGGAGGAAGGACCGATGACCTGGGGCACGGGTGCGCTGCTTTCCCCTCCTCGCCCGCAGATCGGAGGCTCGGCCACCGCCGCTCCAGGAGCCCGGCGGCCTCTCTCGGGAAGCGGATCCCCGACGGAGGCCGCCCCCCTCGGGCTCTGGAAGCCGGCCAGGGCGCTCCCCGCGCTCCCCTTCCTCGCCTCGCCCACGCCGGGCAGTCCCGGGAGGGCTTCCCCGAAGGAAGGAAGCAAGGAAGGAAGGAAGGGGAAAAGGAAGGAAAAAGGGAAAAGGAAGGAAAGGAAAAGGAGAAGGAAGAGAGGGGAAAAGGGGAAGGAAAAGGAAAGGAAAAGGAAGAAGGAAGAAAGGGGAAAAGGGGAAGGAAAAGAAAGGAAAAGAAAGGAAAGGAAAAGGAAGGAAGGAAAAGGAGAAGGAAGAAAAAGGAAGGAAGGAAAAGGAAGAAAAGGAAAAGGAGAAGGAAGGAAGGGGAAAAGGGGAAGGAAAAGGAAGGAAAAGGGGAAGGAGGGAAAAGGAAGGAAAGGAAAAGGAGAAGGAAGGAAGGGGAAAAGGGGAAGGAAAAGGAAGGAAGGAGGGAAAAGGAAGGAAAGGAAAAGGAGAAGGAAGGAAGGGAGGGAAAAAGAGGGGGAAGGAAGGAAGGAGACGCCTCCGAGCGCAGCCCAGATGGAGCCCGCCGGCCCTGCCTCCCCGGGCGGAGCGGGACTCGCCGGCCGTCCCCGCAGCGCTGCCGGGGCGCCCCCGGCCAGAGGGACCCTCCCGCGGGCGGCCGGTGGCCCGCAGACCACGTGTTCGGGGAAATGGGGGCACGGCCCCTTTAAGAGGCCTAAGAGCCTCGGCCCACCCGGGACGCCTCTCCGCCGGCCTCGCCGTCCCACCCGGGGGCGGCCCGTCTCCTCTCGGCTCTCCGCCCGGGCTCGGCGCCGCTCCGGGACTCACCCCGCTGTCGGCCGCCTCCTCCCAACTCTCGGCGACCTCCTCATCTTCCATTGTAATGCCCCTCCGCCGCCAGCCCGCCCGGAGCGCATGCGCGCGGCGCCCAGGCCTATCCTGTCGGCGAGCGCGGCCGGCCGGACCCGCCTTTGGCGTCAGCGCGCGCCAACGCGCCTGCGCACGCCCCCTCTTCCCGGGCTGCTCTTCGCTGGCTGACAAGCGAGCGCCCTCTGCCGGGCCGACTAAGGCCTACGCATCGGCCGCTCCTTCGCCCGCCCGCCCACCTCGGAAGAGCTGGTCGGGACACGCCCTGGAAGGGTTCGCGCATGCGCGGTTACCTTCTCAGCAAGCACAATAGCGCAACATTTCCGTGGCGTGTAGGGGGCGCCACGTTCACTTATCGCCCGGTGGAAGCCGGAGCGGACGGTACCGCAGTCCCAAATATTAACTGGCGGGGAGGAAAGCGGGATTCTCCCCTCTAAACTGGGCATGCGCGGCCTTGAGGGCGCAATGCCATGGCCCGCAAACGGAAGCAGGAATCCTTGACGGGCAAACTAGTGCAAGAGAGCCACAATTCCCCCCCCCCCACGCCAACGGTAGTGCACAACGGCTGGGGAAGCACCCAGCTACGAGCGCCAGCTCTTTGGGCCTCCCGACACGCCCACCCCCGTCCTTCCGCCACGCCTGTCATGGCGCCCCTCCTTGACCTTCTCGGGCCGGTCCACGCGCATGCGCTCCCCCAGCCCGCCCGCGAGGAAGGAGAGAAACTCGGCTCCTCCCTCCGCGCGCATGCGCCTAGCGTGGGGGCCCCCGCCCCGCCTTGCTCGCGCCCCTCTCCTCTCTTCCCGGTTGGGACAGCGGCAAGATGGCGGCGGCCACGGCGGCCGGGAAGGTCCAAGCTGCGCGCGAAGGCGGCCGCGGAGCCTGCGGGCGCCCGCCCAAGCGGCAGCCAGCGCTGTGAAGCGACCAGCGGGGACGAGCCCAGGTGAGGGGCGGCGGGCCCGGAGCCCCCCAGCAGTGCGGGAGCCTCGCCGGCGGCCTGGAAGGCAGGCGGGCCTCACGCGCCGTGCCCGCCCGCCCGGGAGGCTCCGGCGCGGCCCCTCGGCTCCCTCCGGGGAGGCTGGAGGGTCTGCCGGGCCTAGGGCGCAGAGCAGCGGCCTTTCTCCTCCGGCCCCGGGGTGCCCGAGCAGCCTCCCTCCCGAGCCGATGGCGCAGAGACGGCAGGGCCCGAGGGAAGCGGGAGGTGCCGGGCCGCTCTCCCGCCGGCCCGTCCCCAGCAGCCCCGGCCTTCCTTTGGGACGGTCGCGCTTTGCCCCGTCGAAGAAAGGGGGGCTCCGCCGGGGCGTTTCCCCGTTGGGTGGGCCACCCCAGACGGAGCTCGGTCTCCGCGGTGGATCATTCTATCGGAAGAGAGCCGGAGGGGACCTTGGAGGTCATCTAGTCCAGCCCCCTGCTCAGGCAGGAGACCCGACCTAGACCCTTTCCGACAAATGGGTTGTCCGGTCTCTTCTTCCTCCTCCTCCCGTTATACATTCGAGATGCACAGCGCTCAGTATTTATTTGTTATGTACATGTAGGGTGTGGGTCTGTGCATATCTTGTATGCATAGTATGTTTAGGTGTGTGTCATGTAGGTGTTTCTCTTGGAGAGCGGGCAACTAAATTTCATTTTGGAGGCGTGCTGTTGTGCCCACAGTAAAAAAAAAAAAAATGACAAGAAAGGTTCACTTATCTTATCATAAAAGCGATGGATGTCTATGGAGAGTCTCCGTCATTGTCCCAAAGGTGCTTTTTCAAAAGGCTACTAGACTTCCTCGTTTTTCTTTGAAGATGTTTTCACTTCACATCCAGAGAAGCTTCTTCGGGCCAGTTGACCCTTGAAAAAGCACCTTTGGGACTCCAGGGATGGAGCACCCACGACTTCTGGTGGCCAGCTGTTCCACTGGTTAATTGTTCTCGCTGTCGGGAAGTTTCTCCTTAGTTCCTGGATGCTTCTCTCCTTGATTAGGTTCCATCCGTTGCTTCTTGTCCTGCCTTCAGGCGCTTTGGAGAATAGATAGACACTCACACACCCCTCTTGTTTGTGGCTGCCTTGCTTTGGGTGGGTGGCTCTCTGTTCTGTTCCGGGCTCAGAGTCTCCTCGGTTCTCCCTGGACCCAGTTTCCTTAGGGCAGCTGCGTGGAGCCGACCTCTGGGAAGGTGCTGGCTGGGGGGCATTCTGCCTTTCCAGCTTGGATTGGCCCTGCAACCCCCAGGGGTCTCCAAGGTGGGCATCCTCCCCTTCTAGGATCAGAGGAGGAAGCAAGAACAGGCCACAGCCAGCTGCCCTCGGTGTGCATTTTTAAGGCCCAGTTGGGATCTCAATCAGAGTGTGTGTGTGTGAAAGCTCTTTAGTCTTTGCTGCTTGTGCAGTGGGAGTGGGGCTCCCTCTTGCCCACCGGCTATCTTCAGACATGTTTCTCCCCTCTTCCTTCCATCTTTGAAAGCTCGTTGCGGTTACCAAACATTCACCAGCTTTGCCACGCTACCACCACAGAAGTTTGGCGGCAGGCCTCCCTGGGGTAGTCTGGATGCTGTGAGACTTGGCTCAGGGGGCTTTGCTGCCTCTCACACTGCAAATGCTCTTTGCCCGAGCGAGGGGGCAACTTGTATGCGCACAGAAACGGGTGGCGCAGTGGCAAAAGTAATGGAATTTGTCAGTTGACCCAGAATCTGCTCTTTGGCACATCGTTTTCCGGAAGTCTGGGACACTTTTAACGACGTGTGTGTGTGTGTGTGCACATTTTGATACCCTGACCTGCTGCCTTGGGGAATGCTGGAAGGTTTGTGCCTTTGGGAACAGTGCAGGGAGAAGGGAAGAGCTGGAGAGCTAGCTTCAAGAAGCCAGGGGTGAGCTGGGTCCTCTAAACCAAGGGTCCTCAACCGTGGCCACTTTAAGACTTGTGGACTTCAAGTCTGGCTGAGGAATTCTGGGAGTTGAAGTCCACAAGTCTTAAAGCAGCCAGGGTTGAGGACCCCCTGCTCTGAACTGTCTTTGCTTCAGTCAGCTTGCAACAGAAAGTTTTCAGCACTTCAGCTTCCTTCCCAATTAAGCTATCGGAACTATTGGCTCGACCTGGCAATTACGGGAGCTCCTTCCTTCTCTCTCTCTGCTCCCTGAGGCCTGTGCTCTGATGCCCGATGTTTCCTGACCCCGAGCCTTGAAAGAAAAGGGGGTCTCCATCACGTGCAGGGATGGAAGCTCCTTTGGGAGACAGTTGGACAACTGCCTCCGTTTTGGTCTTATCTCATGCAAGAGCTGCCAGCCGTGCAGTTTTGCACACTCTCCCTTGCTCTTAAGCTTCAATGATCTGCATTTATATCCCCTACTTCCTGCAGGCGGAGGACCCATAAATGACTCTCGCTGCAGGCACAGAGCACACGAGAAGACCCCCCCCCCCATTAAGGAAGGGCCAGGACACCACTGTGTGCAGTAGGAAGCCCAAGACATGATTCACACATCGAAAGCTTAAAAGGCTCTGCTTAGAAGCCCGGAAAACAGCCAGGCCTCTCTCCCAATGCCTTGTAGCGAGCCAGAGGGAGAAATTGTTGCATTGCTGCCCTGCGCGCTCCTCTTGCATTCTTTGCCTCGTCTTTCGGTTCCTTTTTCCACCCTTCCCTTCAGAAGCCATACCAGAGGTCCGCCGTAAGCCGTCTGAAAGGAATCTCCCAGCTGGATCTTTCTGAGAAAGCGGGCAGCATTCCATATTTCTTTGGAGGAGCAGTCGGCCCTATGCAAAGTAGTGATTGACTTGCACAACATCTGGGAAGATTCTCGAGAGACTTGGGGGTGGGGGGGGTGGAGGTGGTGACTGACATCTTCCTTGTGACAAGATGAAAACAGTAAGGTTGACTCTTTGATCCTTTTGGGGGGGGAGGTGAGTGGCCCTGTTGCCCCTTTGATCTTTTCCTGGAGGAACTGTCACTCAGCAATCGGAATAGCCTTGGAGGATGTAATTAGTAAACAGCTGCAGCAGCAGGCAAGGACTTTCAAACAGCGCTCTGCTGTCTTCCCCCCCAAAGGAAATGGGGGGGAGGTGGGAAGGAGCAAGAGACTCACAAATTCAGCACTTCTTCCATTTTTTGCCTTCAGCTTCTAGCACAGCGGTTCTCAACCTGTTGGGTCGGGACCCCATTTGGGGTAGAACGACCATTTCACGGGGGTCGCCAAACAACGCAGTCCGCCATTTTTTCCCCCCTTTCCCTTAGCTGTGCTACTCCCTTTTATTCTATTGGCTTTTGAAAGCCAACAGAATCGACTCTCTTGAATAGAGTCTAATTCTATTGGCTTTCAAAAGCCAATAGGAATTGTCCAGGCTGTCTCTGCCCTGCTGAGCCCGCCAAAAGTCCCATTCTGCAAACGGTGCTGCACCAGTTTGAGTAGTTCTCGACTTACGACCGGTTGAGTAGTCCTCGACTTACGACCGGTTGGGGGTCGCGGCATTAAAAAGGTTGAGAACCACTGCTCTAGGAGATACTGCAGGACCCCTACATTGCTCTCCTAACCCTTCCCTGCCCCCAAGGTAGTGCACCAGACTTGATATTTGTAGGATTGCCTTCTTGGGCGTTAACGGAAGCTCTCAGCTGCCTTCGAGACTAAGCAGGGATTCTTGGCTGCTTCAAAGGCTGACGTGCCAAACCGTGGATTGAAACCGGAGGGGGGGGGCTTCACTCCACACAATCTCATCTTTCCCCTGTTATTCCGTTATACAACGGCCCTCAACCTTTTGGGCACCAGGGACTGGCTCCGTGGAAAAGGGTTTCCCCCCCCCCGCGGGCCGAGGAGAGCAGGGTTTTGTGTTATTTTGAATAGATATTTACTAAGGAGAATGATATGCATTAATGAACTGATACTGTTTACGATTATCGTTTATTGCCGTATTTTCCGGCGTATAAGACGACTGGGCGTATAAGACGACCCCCGACTTTTTTTTCTTTTTTTTTTCTTTTTTCTTTTATTAAAAAGTTTTATACAAGTTTTTAACAATATCCCCCCCTAGAATAACCCCCTCCCTCCCCCCCTCACTTCCCAGACCTGGTTACAGGGTTACAAATAAACAAGCAAATTCTAAATAAACTTATCCAACTATGCAAATAGTAAAATCAATAACATACTTTAACTCAAATACAAAAAAGGAAAAAAAATATAAGCATTTCCAAATTGAAAACTCCGACTTTTGAGAAGATTTTCATGGTTTAGAAAGTCATCTTATACGCCGGAAAATACGGTACACTTATTCCTTACTACTATATCAGCTATTGTTAACTGAACATATGTACCCGGACAATAGTCTGGTTGCTAAAGAATGAAAATGTTATTTTTTGGGGGGGGGAATAACCCCAAAGTTGACCCCAGCCCTCCCCCAGCACCAATCCTGATCCCAAGCCCTCCCTAAGCCTTAATCCTTATCCCAATCCTATTCTATCCCCAACTCTATAAAACTCTATAAAATTAAAAAAAAAAAAAGATTCCTTTGCAAGAAGACCGGCCCATAACCCGTAACTTTCCCCCCCCCCTCTCCATTTTTGAAGCAGGGGACTGGAATGCCATGGCTAACTCCGAGAGCGACGATGACAGCTTCATGGCTGTGGATTCCGAGGACGCTGCAGCCGAAGGGACCATGGATCCGGAGGATGGCGTGTGCGCTGCTCCTCCAGAGGAGGACGCGGGCGGGGCTTGGCCTCACCGGTCCATGCAGGAGTTGCCAGAGGAGGTGCTGGAGTACATATTGTCCTTCCTCTCCCCGTATCAGGAGCACAAAACGGCCGCTCTGGTTTGCAAGCAGTGGTATCGGCTCATCAAAGGTACGGGAGGAAATTCCAAATTCCCGGGCGCTTTTCGAGCCCAAACAGGCGGGGAGAAAGATTCTGAGGGTTCAGCAAAATAAAAAAGGGGGGGCAGCGATGGGAACTGGGCCGCAGACAGGCTCAGCCGTTGTCGGCCACTCCAGAAAGTACGCCTAGTCCCCGACTTGCCCCAGTTCGTTTAGCGACAGTTCCAAGTCACAACCGCGCTAAAAAAAAGGGTGACCTAGGACTGTTTTGCCCAGTTACGTTTGCAGCATCCCCGCCGTCAGGTGATCAAAACCGAGATGCTTGGCAACCGGTTCATATTTTTGACCCGTTACGTCCCAAGGTCACGCGATCCCCGTTGGCGAGCTTCTGGCGAGCAGGAAGGCAGATTCAATTAGCGGCCGGGTTATTAACTTATCGGCTGCAGGGGTTCATTTAACAGCTGTGGCGTGGAAGGGGGCGAAATTCACAACAAATGGTCTCGCTTAACCCCGGAAAATGTGGGGCTCCGTCGTACGGCGAGGACCACCTGTAATCCTAGCTCTTGAGGATGCCAGAAAGGGGTGAAGCAGAGAGGGGGCGTCGGGGGGCTGGAAGGAGGACTCTTTCTCCGCCCCCACCCCCTTTGATTTTTTCCTTCACTCTTGGGAGCCAAGCAAGATTGGACAGGGGCTGCCTCTGTTGTCTTCCCCTGTAGGATTTAGGCATCCTCTTTCGATCCGGCTGGTTGCTTTCCTCCAATTTCTGGTTTGGTTTGGTTTTCTTAGAAGCAGGAGCTGCCTCGTCCTTAAGAGCACCGATATATAGTGGCTCAGTTGCTTTCAGCACTTTAACAAAAGGCTGGAAGGAGGAGGAGTGTGCTGTGGTTAAGGGGCTGCATTTGGAGAGAGGCCCAGGTTGAAAGACCACCAGTGCAAGCTTCGTGGTGGTGAGGGGGGGGATGACTGGGCCAATCGCTTTTGCCCTGCCACATGTCTCGGTGCCTGCTTGGAGTCCATTCTGATCTCTCCGAGGTGGAGGAGAAGTGATGAAGAATGACGGTTTAAACCTCAGATCAGAGAGTTTCCATCCGACGGCCATGAGGCCTGCCCTAAAAGCTAACAAGACTCGGGAGGTCTTCGAATCGAATCGAATCAACCTTTATTGTCAAAAGTACAACCTGTGTGCAATAGATTGGCTAAGCCTCCCTTCGTGCGTCCTCCCCCCCGACACAAATCGCAGTGACAACGAACGCGCAATCTTATTTCACCATGTGAACTTGCTGCACGATGCGCCGGCCAGCTCTTGGGTTTTTCGCGGAGAGTTTGAGGGCTTCCCGCGAGCTGCCGGCTTCTGCTAGTCTTGGGGCACGCGAACACGGAGGGCGCGTTGGCCTCCCGTGTTATGCTCAAAAAAGCAGAGAAAGGTGGGCCCTTTCAGAGAGCATCCCAAAAGCTCCCTCAGGAGACTCAGCCTTTGTCCATTGGCTGGCCAGAAGCCAACCAGATCCCTCGCCGGTCAGCCCGCTCGTTTCCAGCCCCACTTTCTCGCTGTTCTCCCTCCTCTTCCAGGTGTGGCCCACCAGTGTTACCACGGCTTTATCAAGTCGGTCCAGGAAGGGAACATACAGTGGGAGAGCCGCACCTATCCCTATCCTGGGACCCCCATCACCCAGCGCTTTTCGCACAGTAAGTACGGACTGGCCCACGGCGTCACGCTCGGGGCCCGAGCCCCCCCGTCCCCCTTGGGGAAGCCCACGCTCTTACTTGGCCCAGAGAGAGGCTGGATGAGGCACAGGCTGCGTGGAGGCTGCAAGCAGCCGAGGAGAGATGAGACCTCTGGCTTAGCTGGGAAGCGGAAGGTTCTAGAACAGTGGTTCTCAACCTGTGGGTCAGGACCCCATTTGGGGTCGAACGACCATTTCACGGGGGTCGCCAAACAAGGCTGTCCGCCATTTTTTTCCCCTTTTCTTTGGCCATGCCCCTGGCACCCGATGATGTATAAGTGGTTGGGGGTCACCACAACATGGGGAACTGTATTATGGGGTCACGGCATTAGAAAGGTTGAGAACCACTGTTCTAGAAGCTGCTTCTACTGAAACCAATCTCTTCCTGCTTGGATGCTGGTCCCAGAGTAGAGAGGAAGGGCCAGCTCAAGCTGTAGGGGAAGGAAGATAGCTTTTCATTTTAATAATAATAGTAATAACAATAACAATAATAATAATAAGAGTTGGAAGGGACCTTGGAGGGCATCCAGTCCAACCCCCTGCTCAGGCAGGTAACCCTATACCATTTCAGACAAATAGCTGTCCAGTTTCTTCTTAAAAACTTCCAGTGTTGGAGCACTCACCTCTTCTGGAGGCAGGTTGTTCCACTGGTTAATTGTTCTCACTGTCAGGAAGTTTCTCCTTAGTTCCAGGTGGTTTGCACCTCTCCCGGTTTCTTCCAGATGAGGTCTGGTGAGCAGAATGCCAAGACTGGGTAGCTGTGTAAAGAAAACCCGCACGTTTTTCAAATCAGACAATCACAATAGGTTGGGATCGGTTGAGCCAGTCATAAAATCTGCCTAAATTGCAGTTCCTCAGTTTCGAAGGAGAGTAAATAAAAGCAATAGCACTTATATACTGCTTTACAGCAGGGGTCCGCAACCGTGGCCACGTTAAGACCTGTGGACTTCAACTCCCAGAATTCTCCAGCCAGCCATGCTGGCTGGGGAATTCTGGGACTTGAAGTCCACAGGTCTTAAAAGTGGCCACGGTTGGGGACCCTTGTTTTACAGCCCTCTCTGAGAGGTTTACAGTCAGCCTATTGCACCCCGAACAATCTGGGTCCTCATTTTACCAGCCTCGGAAGGATGAAAGGCTGAATTCAACCTTGAGCCGGTCAGGATCGAACTGCTGGCAGGGGGCAGAGTTTAGCCTGCAATGCTGCATTCGAACCACCGCGACTCCTAATCCCGCTGATCCTGCAGGATGGGGTGGGTGGATGGATGGTGCTCAGGAGAAAAGGGGGTGGGGGCGTTGAATAATACACGAAAAGCATCCCCAGAGTCGCACACGCGTTGCGGGTTTTCAAGGAGAGAGAAATTGTGGCTTTCCCTTGTGTGTGCGTGTACTTTGTAGGCGCTTGTTACTACGATGCCAATCAGTCCATGTACGTCTTCGGGGGCTGCACCCAGAGCAGTTGCAACGCCGCTTTTAACGACCTCTGGCGACTCGACCTGAATAGCAAGGAATGGATCCGGCCTCTGGCCTCAGGTGAGGGGCGTAGCTGGGGAGGGGGGGTCCCAGTAGCCGCAGCAGCTGCCCCAGGAGAGAGAAAAAGAGCTGCGGGGAGGCCACCACCCCCGGGCTGTTGCCCACTGAGCACACCGACTGCCTTCATGCTGGGAGAAAGCTGACACCTGCAGCCAGGTAGAGGCAGGCCTGACTCGGGGGCCTCTTTGAAGCCTCAGCCTCCTTTGATACCCTCCACTGTGCCTTTTGGCTGCCAGTTCCCCGCTCTCCTTTACAGCCCTTTCGCTGTTGGGAGCTGAGCTGAGACAGCATTAGGAAGGGAGGGAGGGCAAGAGGGTCCCCTTGCAAAGAAAAAACCAGGTGGAAAGGGAGAACACCTCCCCCCCACCTCCAATCCTTTATGGGTGGCCTCCTTGAGGGCATCCAATTTCCTCAAGTGGATCTAATCGGCCAATTCCGGAGGGATGACCCACCCACCCCTTAGAAGCGGCAGCTCCTGCTTCCCCTCCGGGAGGGGCAGAAACTTCTCTGGCAGCCTTGCCTGCCTGTTCTCACCGTCTCCCCCAGGCCGAGGACTCGCTCCAGGGCGTTCCTGGGACAGGTATTTGATCAAGCTGATCAGACATGTCTCTGCTAGCTACACCCACCAGCCAGAAAGAGTGTGGGAAATCGGCAGGTTCTCACAATCCTCCAGTTCACACCGGCAAGGGACAAGCCTTTGTTGTAAACAAAAGCCTCTCTTTTTCTTTTTTTCTTTTTGCCTATTCAAATTGCAAGCTATTTACTTTGCATGTTAATACAAAACGCGTTCTCAGGAGGCCTTTTCAACATCGTCGGAGGAACCCAAGAATTGTCTCTTTCCGTAACCACAAGCCAACATTGGTTTCGGCCAGCTCTGGAGAAGAGGGGGGGGAAGGGGGACTTTTTGGTTTGAGGCTGGGGGCAGCATCCATCTCTTCAGGGAGATGGTGGCTGATCCCTGCAGCCCAGTTTTTGTTTGGGTAGGGTCTGCTCAGCCTTGGGAAGAAGCACCCCAACATCGCCCCACGTTTGTGTCCGGGCCCAGCAAGCGCTGCTGGGGTCGTCAGCTCCAGAGTTCCCTGTGAATCTCCTGGAAAGCAGCGCTTGGTTTCCAGGATCATTTAATGCTGTCCAGCTCTTTTTGTCAGAGTAGGGAGATCCTACAGATCTCTCGTTAGCAAGTTTGGAGCCCAAAAGATAAAATACGTTTTGTGTGCAGTCATGCGGTTGCTTTATCACCTCCCAAACTCCCCCGACAAAAGAGATTCTTAAGAGCTAAATTGGGCCTTTCTCACACTTTTCCCTTTTAAAGAGTGGCAGGGCTGCCTTTCAAACAGCCACACCGCTTAACCGCTTAATTTAAAGAGCGGGCAATTATAGCTTCCGGAGGAAGGGGGCAGGAGCTGTTCTTCCCCCCCTCGACAGGATTAAATGACCCTGGGAGCTGAATTCCCAGACATAGACGCAGGTAGGCAAAGGAAGGCAGTCTTACGAGCGCCTGGAAATTCAGACTGCTAGGAAAGGGAATCATAGCCTGTCTCTTATAGGAAAGCCCCCCCCCAATTTCCCCTTGATTGCTGCTGTGGCCCTCGGGCTCCCCTGCTGTTTGGGTTGTTTTCTGAGCCCTCCAGCAGGCAAAGGGGCCTATTTTGGGCCAGGCCTCCCTTCCCCTTGCCTTCTCCGCACTCGTGCGGAATTCAGTTCAGCTTTCTCTGGGGAATTGCTAACCAGAGCCCCCACTGGGTTGTCCAGGGCTCTAAGTTTAGGTACCTATTTTAGAAAAGTCTGGGGATGGTTGGTTTGATAGGCCCAGGCCACAAATAGCCCCGTCCCCAATTTGGATCCCTGGGATCGTGTTGAGCCAAGTCGTGTAGCACCCAAGTTTCCCAAGCAGCAAAGTCAGCCACACACAAACACACACACCCCTCCGCATTTACCTTTGTCATAGTGCTTTTTGGGAGGGGGACAAGGGACCGTTTCCCCCCCCCCCCATTTTTCTCAGAGGGAAAAGCACTGCTGCCTGTCTGCGTATTCCTGGCCATAGGCTGGCTTTCTTTGGAACCGGCCTCCTTCCACATCTCGGGAAGTCTTAAGAGAGCAGGATTGAAGACAGAGGAAGCCTCGGTTCCTCTGGTTCCAGACTCTCTGCCTTGCCCAACGGCTGGTCTTCCTTCCTTCTCATGCCAGGAGCGTCATCCGGGGCCAGCCATGAAATTTGGAGAAGTAGCTTTGAACACAGCAGCCCAAAGCTCGCCTGCTGCTTCCCCACTCAGCTGAACTAGCACCTGGGCCCTTTTCCCCGAGGACAAGTGGATTGTGCATTATCGGCCCTTCCCTGGCCACCCTGAGCCTATTTGGAGACCCCAGTCAGGGTCTCTGAAGTGGCTTTTGCCTCTGTATCATTTTAAGTGGGCCCTTGAGTGCCCCCTTCCCTCACTTAAAGCCCTTTGGCAAACATCGGGGAGGGCCACCCTTGGGAAGTAAATAGCTGTGAAGAGAGCAGCCTGTCAGCAGGACTGCAATCTGTTGTTACTGCCTACCAGTGAAGTCAGCCGCCCCTATCAAAGGCAGGGGAAGAGGAAGGGTCTGCCTCCCCGTCAGAATGAGACCCCTGCCTCCAATGAAGGCAAACTGGATCGTGCAAAATGTTGCCGTTTCAAAGAGTTGGACAGACAGTTTATTACAGCTCACTTTGTGACTCTGAGGCAGGGAGCCGCCCTGCCCAAGCGCCAGGCCTTATTTGGCTGCACCCGGTGAGCGCCCGGAATCCCTTCGGTGACATTGTCTAATAAAAAAAACTAAAAAAAACCCACTCTCTCCTGTTGCAGGTTCCTACCCGTCGCCGAAAGCCGGAGCGACCCTCGTTGTGTACAAGGACCTGCTGGTGCTGTTTGGCGGCTGGACGCGGCCCAGCCCTTACCCCCTGCATCAGCCGGAAAGATTCTTTGACGAAATACACACCTACTCGCCTTCCAAAAATTGGTAAGACTGTCGAGCTGTTTCCAAGCTCTTGGGGGTTTTTTTGCCGAGCAAAGAGCCGGGCAAGCACGTACACTGCCCGCCTGTTGAGCACAACCCTCCTCTTCCTCCTCCAGGTGGAACTGCGTGGTGACCACCCACGGCCCTCCTCCCATGGCTGGCCACTCCTCCTGCGTGATCCAGGACCGGATGATCGTCTTTGGAGGCTCCCTGGGGTCGCGGCAGATGTAAGTCTCCGACGTTCCTCTTCTTCCGGAGTTCGAGGCTCCCCGGAAAGCCGTCCGAGTTCCTCCCGTCTCGCTCTTCCCCGCAGGAGCAGTGATGTCTGGGTCCTTGATCTGGAGCACTGGACCTGGTCCAAGCCGAGCCTCTCCGGGCCTGGGCCTCACCCGCGAGGAGGCCAGTCCCAGGTAAACTGCTTTTGTCCCGCTTTTCCTCTCAAGGAAACGAAGTCTTCCAACTCCCACATGAAGCCTTTTGCCTTTCCAGTAAGATTGAGAGGGAGACAAGCAGCCGCCCCCGGCGCAGTCCTTCCTGGCCGGAGATGGAAACTGGGACCCCTGGGCGCAAAGTTACGCCCGGAGACAGGCCTTCCCAGAGCCCAGAAGGTCCCAGTGGGAGCAGGGACTGGCAGACCGTTTGCCATTCCCGCCGGAAATGGCATCGCCCCAGAAGAGGGGGCAGATTAGTCTTCCCTCCATAGATTTGGGAGATTGAGCTCAGCTTGCAAATGGGGGTGGGAATGAGCAGCCCCACACTCCACTCCCATCAGCGGATGTGCTAGCCAGGCCTTCTCGGGGCTCTTTGGATGACACTTTTTGACTCTTCTTTCCCTTTTGTGTGTCGCAGATCGTCATAGACGACGAAACCATTCTGATCCTTGGGGGCTGCGGGGGTCCAAATGCGGTGAGTAGACAAAGCTAGGTTCACTGGCCATTTACCCTCTTTTTTTCCTGCTCTTCCTAGACTTTTGTGTCTGGCGCGGCGTCTCTTCGAAAAGGCTCCAGTCAACACACGGGCGATGCACAGCTTGCTGGCGTCCTTCAGCCGCCAGGCCCAAGTTGCCCCTAGCCAAGGTCTCCTCCTCCTCCTCAAGGAGATGAAGCAGAAACTTGCCTTGTGTACATCTTCCTCAGGAGGAGGAAAGATGGAGCATGCTGGATGGGAGAAAACTTTTCAGGATTGGAAAGTCTGCTCTTGGGAGGAAAACTAATGTAGAGGAAAGTCAGGCAGTCGGTGTGTGTGTGTGTGTGTGTGTGTGTGTGTGTGTGTGTGTGTGTGTCCCGACCTATGGGTGGTCTGAGCTTTCACCCGACTTGCAGCTTTTCAAGGACGCCTGGCTGCTGCATATGCGCTCCGACCGTCCCTGGGCGTGGCAGCCCCTGAAGGTGGAGAACGAGGACCACGGAGCTCCTGAGCTGTGGTGCCACCCGGCCTGCAAGGTGAACGGGAGGGAAGGGCAAAAGGAATCCCTGGTGAAAGTCTCCTTTCTCTTCCGCACTTCATAATAAGCCAGAAAGGGGGGTGGCAGCTCCGATTTTAAGAGTGTGACGCATGCACTAAGCTAACACCGGGCTGCCTGATGGGGCAAACATCTCACTGAGGAGCAGCGTGGCGCTTTCTGGTGGGCGCCAGGCCCAGAGCAGTGGTTCTCCACCTGTGGGTCGGGACCCCATTTGGGGTCGAGCGACCATTTCACGGGGGTCGCCAAACAACGCAGTCCGCCATTTTTTCCCCCCTTTTCCTTAGCTGTGCTACTCCCTTTTATTCTATTGGCTTTCGAAAGCCAATAGAATAGACTCTCTTGAACAGAGTCTACTTCTATTGGCTTTCAAAAGCCCATAGGAATTGTCCAGGCTGTCTCTGCCCTGCTGAGCCCGCCAAAAGTCCCCTTCTGCAAACGGTGCTGCACCAGTTGAGTAGTCCTCGACTTACGACTGGTTGAGTAGTCCTCGACTTACGACCGGTTGGGGGGGGGTCGTGGCATTAAAAAGGTTGAGAACCACTGGTCCAGAGGGATCCTCTTCTCTCCCCCTGCCTTCCATCTTACGCGGAGCCCAGAGCAGGAGTTTCTGGGGAGGCTGCTCTGCAGGACGGGTCCTGTGTCCATCCTGGGCTAGTTGCTTCTTCTCTTCCAGGTGGGGCAGTGCGTGGTCGTCTTCAGCCAAGCCCCCAGCGGGAGGGCGCCGCTCAGCCCGAGCTTGAACTCTCGTCCTTCTCCCATCAGCGCCACGCCGCCCGCCCTGCTTCCCGAGACACGAGAATGCCGCTCTCAGTCTCCCGTTCAGACTGCAGACGAGGCTCCCTGCGTGAACGGCCGCTGGGGCACCCTGAGGCCCCGGGGGCAGAGGCAGACGCCCTGCGGGTCCCGGGAAGGAAGCCTGTCACCAGCCAGAGAGGACAGTTCACCGGTGCTGAATGGCGGCGAGGCTTTATCCCCCGGCACCGCCGTCGCCGGGGCCTCTCCAGACAGCCCTCTTCTCCAGCTGCTCTCGCCCAGCACGGCTTCCGTGGCAGAAGGCTACAACCCGAAGGCAGGCCTTTCTTTGGCACCCAGGCGGGGCTCCCTCCCCGATCAAAAGGACCTGCAACTGGCAGCCGTAGACTTGAGCTGGGAGGCCAAAGCCCCTTCTCTGGTTTGCCCGCCGGATGGTGCAGAAAGCAGGACGGTTGGCACGCTAGGCCTCAGGAACCCCCCGGATCAGACCAACGGCATTCACACCCCGCCTCAGGTGTCCAGCTCCCTGATGGGAGGGGTCTCTCCTAGTGCCCTGCGGCGGAGCCTGGAGATGGTTCAAGCCCTCTCGTCGAAGGCCCTGCCCACTTTGGTGGTCAGAAGCCCGGCCAGGGTGTCCTCGCCGGGATCCCCAGGCAGCCAGAGCAGTGCCAACCCTGCCGAAGCAGCTGTCGCTGCCACCACCCCTCGACCCAGCTCCGCCCAAGGAGACGGGCACGCCTTACCACCCATTGCTCGCCGCTTGGGCCATCATCCGCCTCAATCACTGAATGTAGGCAAGCCCCTCTACCAGAGCGTGAACTGCAAGCCCATGCAGATGTACGTGCTGGACATCAAGGAGGCGAAGGGGCGTGGACGAGTCCAGTGGAAGGTGTTTCACGGCAGCTCCGTGGTGGGACCCCCCGAGACCAGCCTGCACACGGTGGTCCAAGGGCGGGGGGAAGTCATCATCTTTGGCGGCTTGATGGACAAGAAGCAGAATGTCAAGTACTATCCCAAAACTAACGCCTTGTACTTTGTGCGGGCCAAGAGATAATGCGGCCGCGGGCCTCCCCCCCCTCTTCCGCTGCCCTGCCTTGGGGGCTCCCCTCAACCAGTCAGCCCTGCCCCGGGCACGCTGTCAAGCAGGCTGCGAATGTGGCATTCCACCCACTAATAAAGAGATCTAAGCAAATGGCACCGAGGCTCTCTCCTCCAATTCCCAGCACCAATACGAGGACCAAAGCCCCTTTCCTAGCAGAGAAAAGGCAGTTACAAAGCGGGCCCTGCTCAAAGACACCCGACCGAGCAGGACCTGGCCGTAGCTGAGTGACCTCTGAGCTGAGGGCAGGTGGGCAGTCACGGTGGCCGTCCTGTGTGCAAAAGCAGTCCGGGGACAAGAGGGCAGGCCCTCGGTCAGTTACGATGCCAGTGGGCTAACGCCAAGTTCCAAAGGGAAGTGACCAGGCTAATGGGACTCCACAGTCAGTCAGAGGTTTGAAATAAACGAGTCCAAAAAAGCCAGTCCTGGTTTAGGGATGGCTGCCCTCTGCCCCTGCGGCCTTCTCCTAGCCCTTGGGTGGGAGTTGGGCTTTTGAAGGGGATCTCCAGAAGCTGCCAGAGGCTCCCCATTCCCTGGGGGTCTGCCTGTTCTCTCGCTCAGAGCAGCCTATGAGCCAAGGGTCCCTTTCCAGGGCGGACAGTCATGCGTAGGTTGGAGACCCAGCAGGGCAAGCAAGGAGGGCGGAGGGAATGGCCGCTCCCACTCGCCTTGCCACAATGCTTTGGGCTTTGGGGGGAGGTCCAGCTCAGTCTGGTTAGTCTGACAAAGCCCCAAGTGAGGAAATGGGGGGGGGCAAGAGCTGAGCACACTTGCTATCAGCCACCTGACACACTCCGCAAAAGAAGCAGGAGGGTGGGACCAGCTGCAGCTCAGGTGAGGGTGAGGCCAGGCTGTTGGACAGACCCCGGCTTGATTGGCAGTGCTCAACACGTCCCACTCGAAAGGCCCAAGGCTTCCTGCAATTTCAGACAAGGGGGACACTTTTTTTGGGGGGGGGGGGTTTGGTAATTTAATCCACCTCCAATGCAGAATGTTCTCTTTAATGGGGCATGCTTGATAATCTGCACCATTTCTGGGTCAAAAAAAAAAAAAAGCCTAACACCTGGAGGCATTTGGGCAAGGAGAGGGTGGGCTCCTGGCAGCTGCCCTTGGTGGGAATCCTGCACGGGTGTGGGTGTGGGTGTGTGTGTGTGCGCGCGCATGCGTGCGTGCTCGTAGACCTGTGGATTGCCAACTCCCTCCTGCTCGAAAAGCCTGTGGCTTTTCCCACACTCCTTGGAGAGGCGGCGGGACTTTTTTTTGCCTTTCCCAGCAGAAGAGAAAGCTGCGCTTCTTGCAGCTTCCTGGCTGGCTGCCAAGATTGCGGGGCTATTTGGAGCCCCTTGTAGCAGTTTGGCAGGGCACTAAAAGTCCCCGCACACAAACACACACCACCTAGACGCCACACCTGGCCGTGCCCTCCCAGGCCTTTGCACCTTGCACCCGCTTGGAAGGACGAAGACAGCCAAGGGAGAGACCAAGAAGGCGGGCCATTCTCAGGGAGCCTCTTGTCTCCCTCCCCCCCCCCCCCAAAGGCTGCGGGCAAGCGCCGTTTCCAGCTCCAGCGAATCCAGTCCGTTGGATTTCGACTGAAAGTCTGCGCTTGTCAGCTGCAGCACCAGTCAGTCACCTCGCTTGCAGCCCTACCCAGAAGGCGGGTTGCATCCCCAAGTGCTGCGTTTGCCGGGGGGGGGGGGAGATCCGTAAAGGATGGCGCCCCGTCTCTCTCCCCCCGCCCCAAATTCAGTTCCCTGGGGGGGGGGGCTGCAGGAGCAACAGCCCTGGCAGTCGCCTCCAGGCCCTGGAAGGGAAGAGCGCCGTCGGGTGCCACCCGGCCCAGCCAGCTGGCCGCTGCCAGGCCAGGCAAACGGCGGAGCCCCGGCGCTTTGCAAGAAAAGCTGCCCGCTCCGCCCTCCTCGCAGGACGGACGGCCTTCCCGAAGGGCAGGGTTGGTTAGGCAAGCTTGGCTCTTCTGACTGGTGGACTTCAACTCCCAGAATTCCTGAGCCAGCCATGCGGAGGGAAAAGGGAGAGGTTTCCAAGCTGAGCCAGGCTGGCTGAGGAATTCTGGGAGTTGAGGTCCACCAGTCATAAAAGGGCCAAGTTTGAAGACCCCTAGTTTAAGTATTTTTTTTTCCTCACGGTCACATGATCAAAATTCAGGCATTTCAGCAGGGCTAGGCAACCTGGGCTTTTAGGCCTGGTGGACTTCAACTCCCAGAATTCCTCAGCCAACATGGCTCAGCTTGGAAACCTCTTTCCCCTCAGCATGGCTGGCTCAGGAATTGTGGGAGTTGAAGTCCACGAGTCATGAAGGGGCCATAGTTCCCCATGCTGGCTGAGGAATTCTGGGAGTTGAAGTCCACCAGTCCTAAAAGAGCCCAGGTTGCCTTTCCCCTGCCGAAGGGGCAGCAGCCGAGCCCCACCTGGGGAGCCGAGCCGCCCCACATCCAGCCCGGCTCCCGCAGACAGCGCCGGACTTCCGGGAATGCCGGGGGGGGCGGGGCCACGACTCCTGGCGGAAAAAGCGAGGGGCCGATTCGGGCATGCGCGAGGGCAAGGCAACGCCGCCCGCGCTGGGTCCTAGCGCCTTCTCGCCGCCCCGGGTCAGAAGCGGGGCTGGAGCGAGGTAGCCCTTCCGTGGGAGATGACGGTCCGGCCGGGATCCGTGGTGGACGGCGACTGGGCCGGCACGGAGGAAGGCAGAGCTTACATGGGCGCGCTCCTGCGCCGGAGGCAGCGCCGGAGCTTCGGTGAGCGGGAGCCTCGGCCAGTCGCAAGCCGGGGCTGGGGGGCCGAGGGAGCCGGTCATCTGAAGGGGCTCCTCCCTGCGCAGGGCTGCTGGAGAGGCCGGGGCTGGCTCCGCACGCCGCTGCCGACGTCGCCGGCTACAAGGTCTTCGTCTCGGGCAAGAGCGGCGTGGGCAAAAGCGCGCTGGTGGCCAAGCTGGCCGGGCTGCCGCTGCCCCTGATGCATCACGAGACCACAGGTGACCCCGCTTCCTCCTCCTCCTCCCTCGCCCCCCCCAAAAGCAAAAGCAGGGGATCCCCAACCCCCCGGGCCGGGCGTGCCAGAAACTGGGCTACCCAACTGGGCGAAGCCCTTCCGGTCCGCGGGAAACCCTCTCTCCGTGGAAGCGGTCCCTGGTGCCCCAAAGGTTGGGGGCCACTGGCCTTTGAAAGCAGGGGTGGACTTTGAAAGACTGGTGGATTTCAACTCCCAGAATTGTTTTTTTGCTAATTATTTTCTTGGTCTGGGTTCAAAGTTCTGTTTATCTGATCATGCAGGGGTTCTCAACCTTGGCAACTTTAAGACTTGTGGACTTCAACTCCCAGAATTCCTCAGCCAGCAAAGCTGGCTGAGGAATTCTGGGAGTTGAAGTCCACAAGTCTTAAAGTTGCCAAGGTTGAGAACCCCTGAGATGGTTGCCTTGCTAGTGCATCTTTCCCCTAGTCCTTTTTATCCGTTGCAAACTATGATCTTTTCTAAAGTTCTAAAGTTTCTATGGGGTTGTTTCCCACAAATCAGTCAGGATCTTACAATTGGGTGTGTCTAGTTTAATGAAGAGAAGGACGAGGGGGGGACATGATAGCAGTGTACCATATCTCAGGGGCTGCCCCAAAGAAGAGGGAGTCAAGCTCTTCTCCAAGGCGCCTGAAGGCAGGACAAGAAGCAAGGGATGGAAACTGATCCAGGAGAGAAGCAACCTGGAACTAAGGAGAAACTTCCTGACAGTGAGAACAATTAACCAGTGGAACAACCTGCCTCCAGAAGCAGTGAATGGAGTGGAGTGGAGGCAGTTTAGGTGTCCAAATCCACCAAATCCACCTTAAAAACACTGGAAGTTTTTAAGAAGAGACTGGACAGCCATTTGTCTGAAATGGTATAGGGTTTCCTGCCTGAGCAGGGGGTTGGACTAGATGACCTCCAAGGTCCCTTCCAACTTTATCATTATTATTGTTGTTGTTGTTGTTATTATTATTATTATTATTTCTGGGGGTGATCAGTTTTGTCCCAAGGAATTTGCAGGCAAATGATATTTCATTATTATTATTATTATTATTAGTAGTAGTAGTAGTAGTAGTAGTAGTAGTAGTAGTAACAGACTGAAGGAAACAGGTCCATTGCAAAAGAGCGCGTCTAAAGGAGGGGAGGAAGCGTGAGGGAAGACCCAAAGCAACTCAAAGCCTTTCACACATTACATACACCTTGAGTGGGAGAGCTGCTTTGAGAGGCCTTCAAAGTTGATTACAAGCCCTGCAAGGCTGCCTATCTCAAGAAATCAGAACCACCTGGATTTCTAAAAAAAGATGTTGGTAGGATTTGGGAGCAGAATTTGGCTGAGGAATTCTGGGAGTTGAAGTCCACCAGTTTTAAAGTGGCTAAGGTGGAGGACCCTGGCCTATAAAGTCCAGCGCTGAAGGAGAAGGGCAGAAGCTTCGGAAAACTGGACGGGGTGGGGAGTGGGGACCCTCCCTTCTGCCAGGTGGCAGCTCCGGACCCTCTCCGGAGGCAGGGGGCTTTCCTGGGAGTCACGTCCCCAGCTGAAGCGGATTTTTCCCAGGGATCCAGACCAGCCTGGTCTACTGGCCAGCCAAGCTGCGGGAGAGCGGCAAGGTGCTCTTCTTCAAGTTCTCCTTCTGGGACTGCGGCGAAGCCTTGCTGAGAAAGTTTGACCACATTTTACCCGTAAGTCAGTCCGCGGAGAGGCGGCAGGGGGGGCTTCAGGGCCAGACAACATTCTTGGGAGGATGGGTGGGGGGATGATGACAGACGAGGCCACATGGAGACACCCGTTGCCTTTCCGAGTTGGCAGCCCTCCATTTTTTTTCCCTTTCCTGCAGGCCTGCAGAGAGAAAGCGGACGCCGTCCTCTTCTTGTTCTCCTTCACGGATCGGGCCTCCTTTCTCGACCTCCCTCAGCAAATCTCTCGCGTGACAGACGGGACCAGGGATGTGGTCCGGATGGTCGTGGGCACCAAGTATCCTTAAGGGGCTTCTCACCAGACTGGAAGGGCCCCAGGTGGGGGGGGGGAGTGTAGCCTGCCTCTTTTAAGATTTGTTCCTTTTTCAGAAACGTTGACGCTTTTTCATAGTATCCGTCTTTTCCTCCCTCCAGCCTCTCTTCGATCGAAAGAATCTTGCAATTTTAACAGAAATAAGCCTTGCAAACCCGCTAGATTAAAATACTTAGCAATCCTTGCAAGGCCTAAGACGGGCGGCATCCGTTCCCGTAGCCCAGTCCCGAGCCGAAGAGGGCACGTTCAGCTTGGACGGTCCCCTCCTTAGTGCTTGGCGATTCACCTTCCTTGACCAACGGTCTCCAGGTTCGACCAGTTTGCCCACACGGACGTGACGGAATCGGACATGGCGGCTTTCTCCCGCACCTGGGGTTTGCCGATCTTGCGGACAAAGAGTGTCGGCGAGCGGCACTCGGACGGATACGCCGGCCTGGTCGAGGTGGCCCCTCTCTTGAACAGGCTGGCCGAGCATCTCTGGAGGCAGGACCAGGTGGCTGCTGGCCTGGTCCCCCGAGGGGCGAGCCCTGCCGTCCCGGAAGCGCTGGTTCCATGAAATCCTCATTTACTGCAAGGGCTTCGTTTGCTTGATGGCTGCTCTTCACTGCCTGTAAACCCCAATCTTTGCATCTGCTGGCAGGGAAAACCCTGGGGCTGAATTCTGGGTTCCCTCGGTGGTAGAAGTGCACCAAGGAGGAAGAGGGGACAGAAGGCAGCCTGGGGTGGGGGCAGACCTCCACAGATCCAACTTATAAGGCTCCCAAGAGTGTTGCAGGATTCGTGCTAGGTTCTCTTGCCAGGCAAAAGAGCAGAACTGGGTCTGATCAGCAGGGGAAAAAGGGTGGCTTTTCAACCCCGAATTCTCTCTAGTCACAGACGCCCCAGGAAAACTCCCACCTCTTTCCGGAGGTCGTCGTGAGCAAGTCAACATTCAACGCACATTTTTGTTGTCCACGTTCGGTCCCTTTTTCCACTGTCTTCGTGCAAGCGAGTTAATAAATATTTTGAACTTAGACGCTGTACGTCTCTATAAATGTGCATAATATATACAGATACAGCAGGTCATTTAGTGACGGTTCAAAGTTGCGTCGCTGAAAAAAAGGGACTTAGGAACCATTTTTCACACTCCCAACCGTGGCAGCACCCCATTGGTCACACCATCCAAACTCGGACGCTTTGCCACTGGTTCACGTTTACGACGGTTGCGCTGTCCCGGAAGTCCTGTGATCCCCTTTTCCCCACCTTTTGACAAGCCAAATCAATGGAGGAAGCCAAACTCACTTAATCAGCCGTGTTACTAATTTAAGATTGCAAAAGCGATTCGCTTTACGACTGTAGCGAGAAAGGTCGTAAAATGGGGCAAAGCTCGCTGAACAAATGTTTCAATTAGCCACATAAATTTTGGGCTCAGCTGTGGTCTTAAGCCGAGGACTACCTGTATAGGAATCACGTATAGTCTTCCTCTACAACGGGGTTGATTATATTTGCGCTCGCTTGTGGACCACTCATGTTAACATTGGGGTTCTTGCTGAATGCCGTTCCTTCACTTTGCTGTTCAGCTTGTCGCTGACTTCTTCTCAGTGCAGGCTCAGCTATTCAGGAAGAAAGTGGAATAAATTTGTAAAAAAACAGTGCTTGCTAAGGCTCGGTCTGATGTTTAGGCAGCTCGCTCTTGGGCCACCGGCGTGACGACAAGGGGAGAGCCAACTGCTCTCTCCTCTCAGCAATGCAAGCACCGTCCTTGGTGCGGCGATTCCAATGGTGTGTCTGGCCAAAAAGCAGCCCGGTGTGCCAGATGCACATCTTTGCAGTAGGGAGCGAGCAGTCGGAGCCCCAAGGCCTGGTCAGGAGGGAATCGCCTCCCTTCCAGCCAGAAGGGGGCAGCTCCATCACCGCCTTCACCCTTCCAGATTTCCCTTCCTGCGAGGCTGATGCGTCTGAAATGGGTAGGGGCTTCTTGGCCTCCTGCCTCGGCAGCAAACCAACTTGCCTTCCAGGCATGTTTCTCAAAGCATCAGGGTTAATATTTAATGGGCCTCTTTGAGACCCAGCGCTTCTGGATTGCAGGCTGCAGTCCTCCTCCTGGTTATCAGCCCATCTTCAAAGCTGTCCCATGGGGCTTTGCACAAGCAAAAAGAAAAGAGAATATCCTCTGAGAATGATGATAATAAAAATAAAAATGAAGTTGGAAGGGACCTTGGAGGGCGTCTAGTCCAACCCCCTGCTCAGGCAGGAAACCCTGTACCAGTGGTGGCGAACCTAGGGCACGGGTGCCAGTGGCGGCACTCGGAGGCCTCTCTGTGGGCACACGTGCCGTTGTCCCAGCCTCGCCTCCCCACATGACCCCCTCCTCTCCAGCAGCCCCCATGAAGGAGACTCGCCCCCGAGCATGGCCCACACGGAGCAGCGCAGCCAAGGACATGGCAGCCAGGCAGCATAGACAAGACTGCCCTCACGCTCCATCCTGCAGTTGATGCTGCAGGGCACGGGCAGAGGGCATGGCCGCCATAGCGCTGCTGGGCTGCCTGGGCGATCTGCAGAGGGCCCTGGAGGCGGTGAGTGGTCCTATGGGCAGGAGGGGTGGGGGATGGGTAGGCAGGGGGGTTGGAGCAGGGGCGGGGCCCGTTTTTGGGCACTCAGTCTCTAAAAGGTTCACCGTCACTGCCTATATACCATTTCGGACCAATGGCTGCCCAGTCTCTTCTTAAAAACTTCCAGTGTTGGAGCGTTCACCGCTTCTGGAGGCAGGTGGTTCCCCTGGACAAGTTTCATAGGAGGTTCAGGATTGGTTAAAATGCTTAAAAACAACCGGCGTCTTTCCCTTCCTGACCCCAATCCCTGTTGGA
This sequence comes from Crotalus tigris, assembly GCF_016545835.1. Lineage (NCBI taxonomy): Eukaryota > Metazoa > Chordata > Lepidosauria > Squamata > Viperidae > Crotalus > Crotalus tigris. The sequence goes on along the minus strand of NW_024098092.1, from coordinate 751,971 downwards.
GAGCTTTCACAAACCTTTTGTGCATTCTCTCTGACTCAATTATGTTTCAATGTCTTGTGGAAGCTAAGCACGACGCCAAACCAATTATTGGCGGGGATTCATAGGACAGCTGGATTCTATATGTCTTGCGATGCTCCAGCGCAGTGGTTCTCAACCTTTTTAATGCCGCGACCCCAACTGGTCGTAAGTCGAGGACTACTCAACTGGTGCAGCACCGTTTGCAGAATGGGACTTTTGGCGGGCTCAGCAGGGCAGAGACAGCCTGGACAATTCCTATTGGCTTTTGAAAGCCAATAGAATTAGACTCTATTCAAGTAGCACAGCTAAGGAAAAGGGGGAAAAAAATGGCGGACTGCGTTGTTTGGCGACCCCCGTGAAATGGTTGTTCGACCCCAAATGGGGTCCCGACCCACAGGTTGAGAACCACTGCTCCAGCGGGACAATAATGGATAAGCACACACACTCACACAAACACACGCAAACTCCGAACAGGAAAAATCTAAAGGGGAGTCATTTGGCTGAAAAGGTGAGAAATCCGGGGTTTGTTTTCCAAGCCTCCCCTCATCTTCATCACCCCACCAAGCAACCTTATTTACATCCAAAGGGGAGGAAAAGCTCCCTGCGCGTTGCCATGTGTGTCCCTCTGACCGCTCGGAGCAGAAGGGCATTCTGTCTCCCGGGCATAAGAACTGGCTGGCCAATTTCTTTGCGATGGCTTCTGGCCTGCTGCTGCTGCTGCTGCGCAGCCCCTCCTCCTCCTCCTCCAGCCTGCAGAGCCAGGCTGGGAAAGACAGGCTGGGAAGCAGCAGCTCTTAGCTGATTTCCATAGCTACGCAGGCAGGCGGCATTGGCATCACGGGGACCTGCCCTGAAAAGCAGGCGGGAGGGAGGGAGGCTCCCAGCTGCCCCCTTCACCAAGGAAGGTGACTGTTGTTGTTGGTACGTGGACAACAACGCCGCTGCTTTGCTCTCCCAGAAGATGCTGCACAGGCATCTCCACAGCAGGTTCCAGGACCAGGGATGAGCTGAGAGCAGGGCAGGAGCCCCCCCACCCCCAACGACAGCACCTGGGTGTTGCTGGGCTCCTCTCCCGGCCTCCCCCTACGCATGGCCAAGAGCTGAAGAAGCAAGTAGGTCCTAGAGCGTCCTTCCCTTGCCAAAAACACCATGATCCGCAAGAAAGCGTCTGCTCTGAGTCCAGCCGATGCCAGCCTCCTGCTCAGTGTGTCAAAGAGCTGCTCCGGGGCCCACTTCAGCGATGCCGGAGCCGTTCAAAATGGGGCCTCCACCGGTAGCTTCGTAAGTACGCGGGGAGAGCGGATTGATGGGATCCAACTGGGCTTTGTTTAAAAAAAAAAAGACCTTCCATCCCGCCAGGATCGTTTTGCTCAGGGATGGCTGTGGGATCTGGCCGCAACGGCGTCAGCGGGCGAAAGCACTCTGTGCATGCTCTCAGCACGCAAGCCCTCAGGAGGCGACCCGTTAAAAAGTTCCCACAAGAGAACAGGGGCAGATTCAAATTCCCCAGGAGCGCCTGAAAGCCTCATAAGCTGACCCAGCATGCGATCTGTCACCGTGCAAATAAAACGGGACGTTAGAGGGCAAGAGTTGTGGGCTTCCACCTGGAGGGAAGCCAGCTGTTTCCGACGGCAAGTGTGCAATGAATTTGGGACCCTGAAATGATTGAGGTGTAGGTCTCCGTGGAGGCCGCGTAGAGAAAAGGGGGAGCTTGGCAACTGCATCCTTGCCAGGGCGATGCCAAAACCATGCTTTGCGATGTGCGGCACAACCCATCACCCCAAAGCAGGAGCCTTTGAGCCTCTGGTGCAGCACTGGGTTTGTAAGCAAGCAGACAAGAGAGGGACGACATACCCCAAATTTGTGCTGCAAGCTGCTAAGATCTCTTAAAATACAGCCTCTAATGTGGGACAGTGGTACTCTCCAGTGTCTCCTGCCTGGCGGTCATGTTTTCCGACCCACAGCATCAGTTGGTCCCAGAGGGGTCCCAGCATCCTCTGTCTATACCCATCTGGTCTCACTTGATCTTCTCATTGGCAGGATGCGGAAGATACGGTCTACATTTACGGCAGAGACGGTTATGATTCTTCCACCAGCCGCAGAGGAAATTACTTCAGAGATGGGAAAACCAAGATCGGTGAGTAGTTCTACTTCTTGGTGGCATAAATGGATGGATCTGGGAAGGACCTCGGACCCTGTCCTAAATGAACTCTTGCTCAGCGCAAGCACATGAGAGTCCAGCAGAGGGAATGTCGGGGTTTTTTTTGTTCACAAGTTCATCTGGATGATTTGGCCAAAGCAAGAATCCTTGATGAAACGGGACTTCTTCCCGAAAGCTCTTTTCCAAATACCGAAGACGAACTAAGCCGGAAACCAGCTTCCAGGGCAAGGGGCAGCAGCTGGGAAAAAACTCGTGGCAAATCACTGCCTGAGAATTCAGAACGCTTGCAATAATTCATTTTACAATAACGTAAGCCTCTTAGGGAAGCCTTTGGACCAAGGTTCAAAATGCCCACCCGGTTGGCTTGCAGACTTCGTGCTGGTTTGGGAGGAGAAAGCCTGTCCCTCGAAGAAGAGGCGTGGCAAACAGCTGCACCGCCAGGGCGAGGCGGCAGCAGGCACGAGAGATGGAAGCGGCGGGGACCACCGCTACGGGCGGCACGAGAGATGGAAGCGGAAATTCCTCAAAAATCTGCGGAACGCTGGCCTCTTGATGGAGAAGGTGCGGTCTCTGCAGGAAAGGTCTCCGGGCTTTAATACGGGGTATTAAATACAGTGGCAGTAATACAGGGAGTGCCATGTTGGCATCCGAGACTGTCTAGACTTAGCTGGTGTTGGCAGAAATATCATCCCAGTCCTGACGTTCCTTCGCACTGAAGTGGAACTGACCCAAGTGCTTGGCAGAGGTCCACTCTTATCATCATGCAGAAAAATGCTGGGTTATAATTGGGGTTCCAGGAATTCTTGCTTGGGGTGTCTCCCCTCCTTCTCTTCGCGACCCGCCCCCAACCCAGTGGGTTGTTTTTACAGGAGGTGACCCAGAGCGAACACAAGAGCATCCACTACTTGAAGCTGAGCACGCCCTGGGAGGTGCTGGTGTATTACGCCGAGGAGCTGTGCATGCGAGCGCCTCTCCAAGTAAGTCCCGGGCTCGTTTGGTGTGTGTTTTGGAGTGTGGTACAGGAGCTTCACTTCCCCCCTGTCCTGCCACATGGGTCCTCTTTCCTTCCCAGGCTCACCCCAATCCAGACAGAAATAGTTCCGATGACCTGCTTCGGAAGCTGCGCATCCCCAACCTCATGGACCAGAGGGTGCCTAACAAGCCCGTGGATTACTACACCTGTGCCTTCCGCAAGTCCAAGCTCGACAGGTGAGCGGGGGCACAAGTGTGCTCAGATGGAGACTTGGCCTGGGAGAAGGGCTCTCCGGCTCCCAATTTCCTGGGAATGTTGATCGTTCCCTTCGTAGGATTTTCCTTCGGCTGAAGGGAGGAGGGAAGGACTGCTGGACCGAGCGCAGGTTCAGTCAAGGCTGGCATCCGGACCCCCACAAAGCCCCTTTCGGCTTTGAAGAACATTTTACGTCGGCCTTTGGCTTAAATCTGCTGCTGCTCTCTTTTCCAGGTTCCTGGGCAGTGATTTGCACGACAGCTACTTCAACAATACGCAAAGGCATCGCATCGTAAGCCCTCGTAGGGGAGAAGCCCCAGCCCAGTTCCAGGGCTGGAGCAGATAAGGCCAGCTCAGAGGGAGGAAGCCCTCCCTTTCTCTGCCGTTTCGACCATTGGCTCGCTTCCTTGGGCGATGGTCCAACATTGACACAGCAACCCCGCTTTCCACTTTTTGTATGTGTGCGTGTGTAGTTCTTGTTCTGGCTTTCCGTGTCCCGGTGCATGACCAGTTAATCCCACCTGCAGGTGTATGAAATCTTGGCACGGACGATTTACGGGAAACGGAAGCACGCCGAAATAGGCATCGACCGACTGCTGAACGAAGGGGTCTACTCCGCCGCTTTCCCGCTGCACGAGGTAAGTGGGTCGCCGAGGCTTCCCGGCGGGGAGCAGAGCGGGAAAGCAGAGAGGTCGTGCCCAGGAGGGCCGGGTCCATCTCGGCCCAGAAGTCCTGCCTCTCCGGCCCCAGCGCGGTCATTGGTCAAGGAAAGGCCTCTCCTTCCTGCCTTTTCACTTTGGTGGTCCGCAAAGGGAAACGACCCCTGGCGTTTTTGAGCATCACAAAGCAGTCCTTCACTCACTTTCCAGTAATATCCCTTAAATTTGGTTTTGTTTTTTTTAGGGCAGCGGTTCTCAACCTGTGGGTCGGGACCCCATTTGGGGTCGAACGACCATTTCATGGGGGTCGCCAAACAACGCAGTCCGCCATTGTTTTCTCCCCTTTTCCTTAGCTGTGCTACTCCCTTTTATTCTATTGGCTTTCGAAAGCCAATAGAATAGACTCTCTTGAATAGAGTCTAATTCTATTGGCTTTCAAAAGCCAATAGGAATTGTCCAGGCTGTCTCTGCCCTGCTGAGCCCGCCAAAAGTCCCATTCTGCAAACGGTGCTGCACCAGTTGAGTAGTCCTCGACTTACGACCGGTTGAGTAGTCCTCAACTTACGACCGGTTGGGGGTCGCAGCATTAAAAAGGTTGAGAACCACTGTTTTAGGGAGAAGTAGTTTGGCACCAGTCTTCTGGCTGGGTTTCGTATTCCAGCTCTAGCCTTTTAAGAGCCCTGCCAAGGTCTTTGGGGGTTGCCTTGTGGAGGATGGGTATCCCTTCAATCTCTCTCTCTCTCTCTCTCTCTCTCTCTCTCTCTCTCTCTCTCTCTCTCTCTCTCTCTCTCTCTCTCTCTCTAGGGTCCCTATGAGCTCCCGGACTATGAGGTACTAAGCGAAGAGCTGAACCCCCGCCAGATCCTGTACCGTTTTTGGGCCCGCTGGGCCTGCTGGTACAAGTATCAACCCCTCGATCACATCCGGGAATACTTTGGAGAGAAGGTGGCCATCTACTTCGCCTGGCTGGGTGAGACACATCCAGAGGATTGGGGGGGGGGAGGTCTTGCTTCTCTTGCCCAGCCTAGCCCCCCCTCCCCGTCCAGAACATAAAACATCGATCAGGTTTTGAGCAAACTCTGGGAACAACTTGCCTTGAAGACAGAGGTCTTCAAACGTGGCCCTTTGATGACTTGTGGACTTCAACTCCCAGAATTCCTCAGCCAGCTTGCCTGGCTGAGGAATTCTGGGAGTTGAAGTCCACAAGTCATCAAAGGGCCAAGTTTGAAGAGCCCTGCTTTAAGACCACAGAGTATGTTGCACGGACCCTTAGCAAGGTCAGATCCATGAGCCCAACTGGCATTTCATTGGCACCTGATGCATTTTAACTTTAATCTTTAGTGCCTATGCAGGTCACATTGTGGTCTTGTGCGATCTCAGCTCATGCTTAAAATTATGGTTTCGTCTACGGCAGCGGTTCTCAACCTACGGATCACGACCCCATTTGGGGTCTATCGACCATTTCTCGGGGGTCGCCAAGCAAGGCTGTCCGCCATTTTTTTTCCCCCTTTTCCGGCGGGTGCCTTACCTGCCTTGGGCTGGGCCAGCTGGTGGCCCAGCCGGTGGTCGGCCTGCTCCGTCTCTGCCGCTTGCCAGCTACGCCTCGGCTGGCGCAGGGCGCGGCACCACACATGCGCGGCGCTCTCGGGCAGGGAAAGTCCTCGACTTATGACTGGTTGGGTAGTCCTCGACTTACGAACGGTTTAGTCCTCGACTTATGACCAGTTGGGGGTCGCGGCATTCAAAAGGTTGAGAACCACTGATCTACGGCGAGACGCCTGAAGCGGTTTCACGCAAAAGCAAATTAAAACATATGTTGCGAATCGATTCTTCCAAAGTGGCAAGCTGCGATCTGGCCAGAACCTGTGCGGCACGCTTACCATCTCTGGCAGAGGACCTCCTCCGGGTGGGGAAAGGGGGCAGGGGGTTCTTCAACACCTCTTCCTCTTTCTTGCAGGCTTCTACACAGCCTGGCTGATCCCAGCCGCAGCCATTGGCAGCTTTGTGTTCCTCGCCGGCCTCTTCGTCCTGGACACCAACGTGCCAGCGTGAGTGTGGAAGGACGCTGGTGGGAGGGGGGAATGGAGAAACGTGGCTGCCAGGAGTGGACATCCGAGAGTCACATATTTCTCCTGCGAGGTGTTTACTTCCTTGTCCAAAATGTGCACTTATTGACCAAATTTATGGAGCACCGTTTCATTTGTGGAAAATAGCTGTTGATGAGGCTCTTCCTAGAGCAGGGGTAGGCAACCTTGGCCCCTTCATGACTTGTGGACTTCAGCTCCAAGAATTCCTGAGCCAATATGGGGAACTATGGCCTCTTCATGACTCGTGGCCTTCAAATCCCAGAATTCCTGTGCCAGCATGGGGGAACTATGGCCCCCTCACGACTGGTGGACTTCAACTCCCAGAATTCCTGAGCCAGCATGAGGGAACTATAGCCCCCTCATGACTGGTGGACTTCAACTCCCAGAATTCCTGAGCCAGCATGGCTGAGCTTGGAAACCTCTCCCTTCCCCCTCAGCATGGCTGGCTCAGGAATTCTGGGAGTTGAAGTCCACCAGTCATAAAAGAGCCAAGGTTGCCTACCCCTTTGTCTACCTAGAGCATATAGGGCCCATGCCTGAAGCCTGCCCCTGCGCATGGCACAGTCCTTTCATGCCCAGTGGGCATCTGTGCCTCTGAGGTGGGAGAAGGACCTCCAAGGTCCCTTCCAACTTTATTATTATTATTATTATTATTATTATTATTATTATTATTATTATTATTATTATTATTATTATTATTACTATTAATTGAAAAGTTTTATAAAAGTTACAATATACACCCCAAAGCCCACCCACCCTAAACCCCCCCTCCCTCCCCCACTTCCCAGAGCTGAGTACAGGGTTACAAATATAATAATCATACTCTAACTAACATTAACCAACTATATAAATAACCAAGTTCATAATGCGCTTTAACTCCCCTTTAACGTAAATATAAACAAATTAAAAGTAAACATAATAATATAAACAAGTTAATATCCTAATTATTAAGCAATACAATATCCAACATGTTATATTATTATTATTATTATTATTATCATTATTATTATTATTGATCATCGCACAGTTAGCCAGATATTCAGACTGGATTGGCATTTTGTCTACCTATCGAGTCCTTACCCAGGACCTGGGATAGGCAGATGTGGATCTTTGATGGTATTACATTATTATTATTATTATTATCGATCATCGCACAGTCAGCCAGATGTTCAGACTGGATTGGCATTTTGTCTACCTATCGAGTCCTTACCCAGAACCTGGGATAGGCAGATGTGGATGTTTGATGGTATTACAGATATCGTCGCAGGATGGAAGCAGTTCCTAATAAGGCTGCCTTTTGCAATTGACTAATAGCGAATTTGTCAATGCCAATGGTGTTCAAGTGGTGCTCCAGTTATTTTGGGATTGCACCCAAGGAGCCTAACTTGAACACTATTATTATTATTATTATTATTATTATTGGCACACTTACCGGTAGAAGAAAGATCTTGGCCCAATGCAAAACTCTTCCTGCATTTTCTAACCGACTTCGCCCAATCTACCGTGACGCAGCCTCCAGGTTGAAGGGCAGTCTACCTCCGAGCACCAGAGCATCAATAGGGGCTGTTAGACTCCTTTTGGAGAAATCTCCTTGAGGGCAGAATCCTTAAAAAAAAAAAAAAAGTTTTATTAGTTTTTATAGGGCTAGGGATAGAATGGGGTCAGCATTGGGATTAGGGTTGGGGTCAGGGTTGGGGGTTGGGACTAAGCTTTCCCCAAGTAACATTTTCAATATTTAGCAAACCGTATATTGTCTGGGTATATATATTTAAATAACAGGAATAGATATAGCAATAGATAACAGTAATAGATATGGTTAATTATCATAAGCAGTATTAATTAATCACCCCATAGCATTGGGGGGACAAGCCTTTTCCTCCCTAAGTTCCCCCCCTCTTCTCTTTTTCCCCCCTTTCCAGGAAAGAAGTCTGCAAGAGTGGGGGAGACTTCCTCATGTGCCCTCTGTGCGATACTTGTGGCAACTGGAACCTCTCCGAGATCTGCCCCATGGCAAAGGCAAGGGGGCTTCCTTCCGCTTCCGGGGAGGGGGCATCGCTGAGGGGGAACATGGCTTCCTTGTCCCCTCACCAACTGGGCCCCCCAAGGGGAGAGATTTTCCTTAAGGAGAGCAAGGGAGAAGATCTGCGATCCGTTAAATTTAAAATAGTGATGGAAAATTTCACATTGAGAAAAACGTATGAAGTCACTGACTGTCCAAAAGGTGGAATGTTAAATTAATTAAGCTATGTCTAAACTGAAGATTATTGATGAACGTTAGAAAGCTACTTTCTGTTGGATTGTATAGAACAGTGGTTCTCAACCTTTTTAATGCCGCGACCCCCCAACTGGTCGTAAGTCGAAGACTACTCAACCGGTCGTAAGTCGAGGACTACTCAAACTGGTGCAGCCCCGTTTGCAGAATGGGACTTTTGGCGGGCTCAGCAGGGCAGAGACAGCTTAGACAATTCCTATTGGCTTTGGAAAGCCAATAGAATTAGGCTCTATCAAGAGAGTCTATTCTATTGGCTTTCAAAAGCCAATAGAATAAAAGGGAGTAGCACAGCTAAGGAAAAGGGGGAAAAAAATGGTGGACTGCGTTGTTTGGTGACCCCCGTGAAACGGTCGTTCGACTCCAAATGGGGTCCCGACCCACAGGTTGAGAACCACTGGTATAGAATAAGAACTGTGTTGGTTTGAATATGAGAGACTATATGTTAAGGGGGAAAGAGAGGGAATTAGTTGTCGTAAATACTGTGAGATTTGTATTGATGACATTTAAATGGAACGGAATTATTGTACTCAGCTGCCACGTTGCTTTTCAAAGGTGCAAATGTAATATTAGAAAATTAATAAAAATAAATAAATAAAAAAAGATCTGAGATCCACTGGTTCCCGAGACGGACACGCAGCAGCCATTTTAAGTCCCACCTTGGTGCAGTTGCAGAGGGCCCAGCTGATCCGGCTCCTCCATAAAATGGGAACAATTATCCAACTATATCAGCAGCTTATTTTTTCCCCCCCATTCCTCATTCATTTGCTCAGTATCCCACAGGACCACAGCTCTATTCTAGGGAAGCACTGGAACAAGGGGGCAAACCCCCTTCCAGTATCCAAAGCCCCAAGCTCAGAATTATTCACTCTCTTGGGAATGAGATGGTTTTTGGCGACTCCTGAGATTGTGGGTGAAAAGCAGGATAGACCCTCCCAGGTCAGATTTGCTCGTCCCTCAGGAATGGGGGTGGTAGCCGCTGGCAAATCCTCTAGTCTGGGAGAGGGTTTTTTTTTTTTTCCAATCCTTTTTCTCCATCTCTGCAGCTTGGGTACCTCTTTGACCATCCGGGGACCGTTTTCTTTAGCATCTTCATGTCCTTCTGGGCTGTGACGTTCCTGGAGTATTGGAAGCGGAGAAACGCCACGCTGGCTCACCATTGGGACTGCATGGACTTCCAAGAAGAGGAGGCAAGTGTCCTTTTCCCAATCTTCCTTTCCCGCTGCTCTCCCCACGGGCGGGGGGGGGGGAGGCCAAGCCAGCTGGCCCTCGTTCCTTCCTGGGCAGGTAGGACAACCTCAGCAGACCCCGGAAGGAAACCACTTGGAACCATCACGCCGAACGATGAATATCAGGACAATTCCGATTACGTTTTTTGCCTTTTGTCTTGGGATGGCCAGCAGGCATTCCCGGGGCCGTTTACCAAAGACAGTAAGAGGTTGACTCAACCAACGAAGCTGTAATTCTGCCCAATTGAAGGTTGCCTTACTAAAAGGCATCCAATCCTGTTACTGATAACTCCGGTACAAGAGCAAAATAAGGTGGGGAAGGGTACTGATCACAAATCAGCTCGTAATAAGACCAGGTGGAAGTCATCGCCCTCACGTAACTGGGAATAACTCCCGTTGAGAGAGCCTGTATGATGCAGTGCTTAAGGCGCCACGTTATAAGACCGGGAGTTCTAGTCCTGCCCTAGGCCTGATGTCATGCCCCCGGTTGGAGACTGATTCTGAGGACAACATGGAGTTCCCTGTTGAGGCGGAGGAGGGGGTGTCTGTGGCTTCGGAAGACTGTGGGGAGGAACAGGCTGAAGCAGGCCAGGGCCCTTCAAGCTTGGAACAGGGAAGGCACAGCTCAAGCGAGGAGCAAGGCCCTCCCCACCAGATCCCAGAGCAAGGAGAGCAGAGAGGAGGAGGGAACAACTGCTCGGGAGGAGAGCGTCCCGCCCCACTCCACAAGGCACGCCTGGGGAGTAGGTATTTAAGGAAACGCTGTGGGGTGGGGCATTTGCCGGGAACAAACGTGAACTCTTGTGATGTGAGCTCTTGTACCTGGACTCTTTACATTTTGGATCAAGTTGGTTTCCTGCTGAGTGTTCCTTGCTGTCCTCAGTTTTGTGGTTTGCAGGTTACAGGCAAGCTGGGCGTTGAAAAGATCATACTTTGTTTGTTATCTGTTTTACTTTAAAGAACCGTTTCGCTCCGTTGACTGTTTTATTGACCTTGTGCCAGCAATGTGGGGTGAACGTTGGAGGTGCTTACAAAGACAATTATTCTGACCAGCTGATTGCTTTGCCTCTGTTCGGGGCCCTGGGTCATCACAGCTGACTAGCCATCTTGGGCCAGTCACTCTCTCTCAGCCCTAGGAAGCAGGCAAGGGCAAGCCACCTCGGAAATCTTGCCAAGAAAACTGCAGGCAATCTTCCAGGCCCTTGACAGGATTCGGCCCCGAGCCGAAAGCACAAAATACAAACCAACGCTAAACCTCCCATTGAGTTCAACAAGGTCACTTCCTTGTTTGTTCTCACCCTGATTTCCCCCCCCCCTTTTTTTCCTCTCCCACTTTCTCTGGCCTGCCCCTAGGAACGTCCTCGCCCAGAGTTTGCTGCTAGGGCCCCTTGCCTGGAACAGAACCCCATCACAGGCCTGAAGGAGCCCTATTTCCCTAAGCACGACCAGCTGTCACGCATCCTGACTGGGTCCATGGCTATCGTCATCATGGTGAGGGGCTATTGCCATGGGGAGGGGGGGAGGAGAGAAAGAGAGCCCCGTCCCCAATCTCTGATGCTCCTCTCGCGTCTTGGTTCCTCCTCAGCTCTGCGTGGTGATGATCTTTTTGGTGTCGGTGATCATGTACCGGGGGATTGTCAGCACCGCAATCTACCACACCGGAAACAGAGTTCTGATGACGCAGGTGAGGGCTGCCCTCTTGGCTCTGCTTGGACACCTCCGCCCTCAAGATTCCGTTGGGCCCTCCCCAGAGATGTTCCTTATCCTTTCTCCAGATTTAGGGTTTCAGAGAGAACAGAATTATGGGCAGTTCCTCTTTCTGTCTGCACAGAAAAAAATGTGTCAGGGAAGACAGAGCTGGATTTGATATTATCCACAGCCCGGTTCGCTAACACTCTTAATACAGGGGTCTTCAAATGTGGCCCTTTGATGACTTGTGGACTTCCACTCCCAGAATTCCTCAGCCAGGCATACGTGAAGTCCACAAGTCATCAAAGGGCCAGCTTTGAAGACCCCTGTCTTAAATCTAACAAACAAAATGGAAGCTAGCTGAGGAATTCTGGGAGTTGAAGTCCACAACTCATCAAAGGGCCAGCTTTGAAGACCCCTGTCTAAAATCTAACAAACAAAATGGAGGCTGGCTGAGGAATTCTGGGAGTTGAAGTCCACAAGTCATCAAAGGGCCATGTTTGAAGACCCCTGTCTTAAATCTAACAAACAAAATGGAGGCTGGCTGAGGAATTCTGGGAGTTGAAGTCCACAAGTCATCAAAGGGCCAGCTTTGAAGACCCCTGCTCTAATACAAGGCTCGTAAGGCAACAATAGCAGTAGTAGAAAGAGAAGCTTTCACCTGCCTTTTGCTCTTCCAGCTGGTGGTCCAAAACCCACCTAAGTTATGGTCCTCTTAAATTACTTTCTGTGTAAATATTATCTTGAAAACCTTCAGGTTCTCTGTGCTTTTTCTTTTTATGCATCTTTATTGCAGTTCTAGCTGGGGTACCGTGAAAGTTCAAAAGAGATGGGCAAAATGCCCGCCCCCCCGGGAGGAGAGGGTTGAGGGACGAGAAAATGGGGTAAAATGGGACCTCTCCCCCCCTGTTCCTGCAGGCAGGTAACATTGCGAATATCAGCAGCTCCATGGTGAACCTGGTGCTCATCCTTCTCATGAGCCAGGTCTACACCTCCTTGGCCGAGAAGCTTACCAGATGGGGTGAGTGGAAGACTCCCGTCGTTCGACCAACAGTAGCCAATGAGCCCGGGGATGTTTCGCTTTTAAGAGTACTCAAAACCTCCTTTGTGGGGAGGGGGGGAAACACATTTCATAGAATTGGAACTTTTTTTAACCGCCGATTATTAGGCTTTCTCGTTGCTGGAACCTGTCAGAACTCCGGGCCGATTCCTTCGGCATCTGTGATTGATCCGGCTTGTCCTTGTTTCACCTCTCTACTCCTCCTTGCAGAAATGCACCGGACTCAGACGCAGCACGAGGACGCCTTTACCTTCAAAGTGTTCATTTTCCAGTTTGTGAACTTCTACTCGTCTCCTTTCTACGTGGCTTTCTTCAAAGGCAGGTAGGGGACGCGGCGAAAAGCTTTCCGCTTAGAGGCAGGGAGGGAAGGAGGCTCGCTCGGAGAGGTCCTTGGGCCATCTAGCCCTCCTTGCAAAACGAGAGAGATGCCAAACCAGACTCAAGGGGCCTCTGAGTTGAGCTGGGCCTTCCTCTTGAACATAGACCCGTTTTCCTGCCACCTTATTAGGCCAATCTTGACTCTCTCCCTGCTGGTCCAGAGTTGGGTTCACAACACAAAACACACAGCTCTGGGCAAGAACTGGGCTTCCTATCCTCAGAGCTGGACCTGACTTTCCATCCTTTTCAATACCTTCCCTTTTTCCCAGCAGGTTTGTGGGCTACCCTGGCCAATATGGACAGCTCTTAGGCATGAGGAATGAAGATGTAAGTATAATGCCGCAGTGAGTCCTTGTGCACGCCAGACACTGACGGCCACTTCTCAAAAGAATTGGGCAGAGCCATGCACATGCATTTTCTTTGGCTGTACCGTAACGGTTGTCCCCGATGTACAGAGATGACGTGCAAATGCCGCAGGTGCACGCATGTCCCCCCCCTCTCATCCTGCAGTGCGGTCCTGGCGGGTGCCTCATCGAATTGGCCCAGCAGCTGTTCATCATCATGGTTGGGAAGCAGATTGTCAGCAACGTCCAGGAGTTCTTTGTTCCGTGAGTTGCCTTCTTGGGAAACGGCCGAGAGACAAGGTGGATTGGTCAAAGGAGTGCCAGTAATTGAGTGGCACTTCCCCAGCTGAGGGGGGACAGCCAGACCGAAGCGTCCTGTTTCTTTCCTTGCAGCAAGCTAAAGGCTTGGCACCAGAAAAGGAAGCTGGCCAAGGTGCGAGGGGGGCAGATCTGCCAGGAGCCCAAACGGTGGGAGGAAGACTATGAACTGATTGAATGTGAAGGCCTGTTTGAGGAGTACCTGGAGATGGGTGAGCAGGAAGGGAGAAGGGGAGTCAAGCTCCTTTGGGACACAGAGGAGCAAAAGGAGTTCGGGAGGTCTAGATTCAGGCCATCACTTGGTCCAGTGAGACCTGGAGATCCTTTCCACGAGTGGCTCTCCAAAGATCAAGAGCTACACTAATTGAGTGGCGAGCAACAGAGTTGTCCAGCCTCCCAATGTCCAAAAGATAGCTTTTCCAGTAAAGCGAGTCCAGTTATATTGGATGTTCCACTTTCGTTAGACTGAATACGTTTGGGATAACTGAAATCCTTCCAGTTCTTCTCCACCCTGATGGTTTGGTCATCCAAACTTTAGCCTAGTATGACACGCAGAGGTAAGAAAGGAAGAACCACCCAAAAGATCATCTGGTCAGTCTTGCAGACACGAGCCCTATTCCTCCCGTCGTTCCGAGGATTGCGTAGGGTTCTGCAAAACAGTGACACTAAACGTGGCCCCTTCTTCCTTAGTGCTCCAGTTTGGCTTCATCACCATTTTTGTGGCAGCTTTCCCGCTGGCCCCGCTCTTCGCCCTGCTCAATAACTGGGTCGAGATCCGTCTGGATGCCCAGAAATTTGTCTGCGAGTACCGGCGCCCCGTGGCTGAGCGAGCCCAGGACATCAGTGTTTGGTTCTTTCTCCTTGAGGTCTTGGCACAAATCTCCGTCGTTGTCAATGTGAGTCGAGAAGAAGCAGCGGAGATCCTCAAGCTACTGACCGGCAGTTTCCAAGATCCCTTTACTGGGGGGAATGTGGGGGTCCGTATCTTCTCTGGGGCTGTGAGTGAAACAGCAGAAAGCCCCCCTCGCCCCAATGACAGCCACTCCTGCCTGTTTACCCCCAGGCCTTTCTCATTGCCTTCACCTCGGACTTCCTGCCACGGCTCCTGTACCAATATGATTATGACAGCCATCTCCATGGCTATGTGAACTTCACCCTGGCTTACTCCCCACCTGCTTACGTGCACAGCAACCATACCATGTGCAGGTGAGCAGAGAGCCTCCATCGCCAGCAATCATGGTTAGGTCTTCCCCCACCCCATGATGCTGATCTGCCGTGGCCTCTCCACAGGTACAAAGCCTTCCGCGATGCTCACGGGAACTACACCCTGTTTTACTGGAAACTCCTGGCCATTCGCCTGGGCTTCATCATCGCCTTTGAGGTGAGACCCAAACACTTTTATGGACGGAGTCTGAGTAGAGAACTACTGTGTGGGACTCAGCAGCTGTGGCCTGTTGGGAGCAAGCAAGGCCTGGCTTAAGTCAAAGGAAAGCAGGCATTCCAAAAAATTAATCCTTCCGTGATGTTCGCGATTTATGTTGCTTATAGCGCCTCATTTTCCAAGGATAGCGTCAGCGTATCCTTTGGCTCGAACTTTCTGCCTGTTTAAAAAATAAAATGCACGGATTGAATACAATCATCCGTTTAAGGTAGATTTCAATGCTGTTTATTTAGTTGGCTGGGAATGTTCATTCTTGTTGTTCCAAATGTAACATCCGAAGTTTCTCAGTGTATAATCGGGGTTGGGCAAAAAAGTTTCAGCCCAGATTATTTTCACTCAAAAGCCCTCCTTATCCATTTATTTACCAGGATTTATTCAGTTGAATAATCTCTTAGAACCATCTCATTTTTTTATCCAAATAAGAGGTGAAATTTGCTGGATTATCAGCTGCCATTTGCCAAGGCATGGTCGTATTCAAATGTCAGACCTGCCAATCTGGGTAAATATTGATTATCTGCTCTTTGTGAAAGAACGCAGTTGCTAAGATTTCTGTACTCCAAAGCTGACTTAGAAATAGAAAAGACCCTGATATTGGGCTTTTGGGCACAGCCCTTTTTTTTTTTTCGGTCAAAATTTCATTTCCAAAAGAGAGAGTGGTGTTGGCTTACCTGGCCAGGTGGTCGTAAGGGCTGATGATTCGGGGATGGGCGGCCTCCCGCATGGCTCACCTCCCTCCCTCCTTCTCTGGACAGCCATTTGTCCCAAATGGTATAGGGCAGTGGTTCTCAACCTGTGGGTCGGGACCCCATTTGGGGTCGAACGACCATTTCACAGGGGTCGCCAAACAAGGCTGTCCGCCATTTTTTTTCCCCTTTTCCTTAGCTATGCTACTCCCTTTTATTCTATTGGCTTTGGAAAGCCAATAGAATACACTCTCTTGAATAGAGTCTAATTCTATTGGCTTTCAAAAGCCAATAGGAATTGTCCAGGCTGTCTCTGCCCTGCTGAGCCCGCCAAAAGTCCCATTCTGCAAACGGTGCTGCACCAGTTGAGTAGTCCTCGACTTACGACCGGTTGAGTAGTCCTCGACTTACGACCGGTTGGGGGGGGGTCGCGGCATTAAAAAGGTTGAGAACCACTGGTACAGGGTTTCCTGCCTGAGCAGGGGGATGGACTAGATGACCTCCAAGGTCCCTTCCAACTTTATCATTATTATTGTTATTATTATTATTTCCAGCACGTGGTCTTCTTCTGCTTGCGCCTGATTGACTGGCTGGTGCCGGACATCCCCGCGTCCCTGGAAGTCAAGATCAAGAGGGAGCGTTACCTAGCCAAGCAGGCCCTGGCCGACCACCAGGAGGCGCTGCTGACGACGGTGAGTCCCGACTCTTCTCCCAGCAGCTCAGGTCAGTCGGTGAGAGCAGCACAAAGCACAACGCATGTGTGTCCGTTTGTGTGTCTGTGTGTTTTGCTCCAGTGCCGAGAGAAGGGTTCAGAAGAGGGACAGGTATGGACCCTTCTTCCCCAGAGCCGGCACCACCCGGGCTTCCGCAGTCCGGCCACCTTGTGCGGTGAAGATGAATGGGTGGCTGTGCAATCACACACTCTGGCAAGTTCGGATTTCCAGCCGAGAAACTCGGGGAGACTTAGCGCCACCACCCCCCAAAATCACTCAGAATCTGCGCCTCTCTCTTCACGACGAGCTGCACCACTGTAGCATGGTGTGATTGCCCTTTGTGTCGTGGTGCAGTCTGTACTGTGATGCTTGTACCATCTGTGCTTCCATTAAGGGCAACATAATCAGAGGCAGCCTTGTGCTGAGGGGGATCTTCGTCTTCTCGGCTCCAGAAATGCCTGCGTCCAGGGCGGGGCTCTTTCCCTGGAACCGCCATCCAAATAGGGGAAAAAAACAGCGTCTCTTTCTGTCCTCTGAGGCTCCTTTGGCTGAGGATGCCGTCCTGAGGGGGTCGCCAAACAACGCAGTCCACCATATTTTCCCCCTTTTCCTTAGCTGTGCTACTCCCTTTTATTCTATTGGCTTTTGAAAGCCAATAGAATAGAGTCTCTTGAATAGAGTCTAATTCTATTGGCTTTCCAAAGCCAATAGGAATTGTCCAGGCTGTCTTTGCCCTGCTGAGCCCGCCAAAAGTCCCATTCTGCAAACGGTGCTGCACCAGTTGTAGTCCTTGACTTACGACCGGTTGAGTAGTCCTCGACTTACGATCGGTTGGGGGGGGGGTCGCGGCGTTAAAAAGGTTGAGAACCACTGGATTAAATAAACCACTTCTCCCCTTAATGCTCAACTTAAATTATCGCTTTCATTCGAGCTGCCCTTTCAGCTCCTCACCGCAAGCCTCTCGGCCGCGTTTTGCCAGAGCGGGGTGGAGATCGTGAAAGAAAAAAACGGGAGCACGCTTTTGCTTCCTTATTCTGAACAGGCCCTTCTGTTTTATTTCTACTTCTCTTCGTACAGCAAGCAGCCTTTTCTCCAGCAGTATGAATTAGCCCTGCCGGCGAGGTCGAAGCATGGGCACCAGTGCATCCCCCTCCATTTTTTTGCTCCAGTGCCGAGCAGCTCTCTCGACCGCATGGACAATGCCAGTGGGGACTGGGAGGGAAGAATTTTCCTGCAGCGGACTTTGCGAGACCCAGAAGATTGGACTAAGGAAGCCCCACGGAGACCTTGACCGAGGCTCCCAAGCTATTCTCCTGGAAACGTTTCCTGGCGGATTCTTTCTTTTCTCAGCTTCCCAGGCAAGGGGCCTCGGAGACCAGTTCTGGGACGAGCCCAGCTTGGCCTCCTTTCCGATTCCCTGCCGCCTTGGCTCCTTGGTGGCTTCTTCTCGGCCTTGCAGGTTTCAACCTGCGTCCGAAGGGCAGGGACGTCTTCAAAGAGCGAGTCCCCCCAAATAGAGCTTCAACCAAGCCACCAGAAATCCTTGTGGAAGGACATGGGTGGGTGGGGGGGAGGCTGTGGACTGTGGGAGATGTGGCACTGCCCTACCTTCCTTCGCCCCACAGCTGTTGCCGATGGCTTGGGAAGTGAAACCCAACACTCTTTTAGCACGATTTCCGTTCCCTCCTAATCCCACCTTGGGCCTTTCTGACCGTCATGACAATTCAGAGTTGCAACGGTACAGCTTGTATCGACAGGGGATTTAATAAAAGTCTGGAACGGTCTGGATCTTTTGTCTCCATGAGGGGCCACGGGAGAGTGGGGACACCTGGGGGCTTTGCTGGTGCAATTCTATAACAAAAGCGCTGGAATCTTTGATATTCCTGAGTTGCTTATTTCTATTGGAGAAAGAATATGATAGAATAGTGGTGGCAAACCTATGGCACGAGTGCCAGAGGCGGCACTCAGAGCCCTCTCTGTGGGCACGTGCGCCGTCGCCCCAGTCCTAGGCCTTCAGCTGGGTTTTATAAAACCTTTTTGCTTTAGGCCTCCGCCGCCGTGTGCAAAAAAAAAAAGGTTCAATCAATCAGTCAATTTCAACTTCTCGCGGGGAAAAAAAAAGATCTTGCAAAGTTGGAATTGATTGATTGAACTTTTTAGTCCCACCCAGTTACCATCACAGCCACACCCACCCAATGGGCCACACCCACCTAATGGGCCACACCCACCCGGCACCTGACGATGCATAAGTGGGTTTTGGGTTGCAGTTTGGGCACTCGGTCTCTAAAAGGTTCACCATCACTGCGATAGAAGGCCAAGCGAAGGAAAAGAAAAAAAAAATACGTGTCTGGCTCACTTTCTTAAGTGAAAATGCAAACAACAGGGCCCCGGGCATATGCCAAGTCCCTTGAACTTGCCATTTAGTCACTATTTAATTGAAACAACTGCACAGACTCAACAGAGTCTCCAGCTGTGATTTCCCTTCCCCTCAACAGCCAGCCCCAAAGCAGGAAGTGGGGGGCTCCAGCTGTTGCAGGCAGAAGACGGAGAGGGAAAGGGGAGCGCAGATATTATTGGAATCAGGAACACTCGGGGGGGGGGGAGGCATCAAAGATGTTCCACACCAAAGGCATTATATATTTTCTAACCCTAAAAGTGCCGCAATATTGCCGCAAAAGAAGGGGTCAAGCTATTCTCCAAAACGCCGGAAGGCAGGACAAGAAGCAACGGATGGAAACTAATCAAGGAGAAAGAAGCAACCTAGAACTAAGGAGAAACTTCCTGACCGTGAGAACAATTAACCAGTGGAACAACCAGCCTCCAGAAGCGGTGAATGCTCCAACACTGGAAGTTTTTAAGAAGAGACTGGACAGCCATTTGTCTGAAATGGTATAGGGTTTCCTGCCTGAGCAAGGGGTTGGACTAGATGACCTCCAAGGTCCCTTCCAACTACTACTACTACTACTACTACTACTACTACTACTACTTCTTCTTCTTCTTCTTCTTCTTCTTCTTCTTCTTCTTCTTCTTCTTCTTCTTCTTCTTCTTCTTCTTCTTCTTCTTCTTCTTCTTCTTCTTCTTCTTCTTCTCCTTCTTCTTCTTCTTCTTCTGTCTCCCCTATTGATTTAAGTCAATAAGCAACATTGGGTCGCTCTCCCTGGTGGAAGTGAACCGAGATTCCCAGGATTCTGTTCCCGGAAACTAAGAGCTAAACCAGATATGGGGCTTTTGTTTTGTTTAATGGAATCTGACCGGCATGATTCATGAGAGTCGAGGCTCCTTTGTGTTCCGGTTCTGTTCCCACCTGAACAGCCTCCAGATGTGCAGAAAAAAAAAACCCAACTGCTGGGAAAATCAACAGCTTCACCGGCTGAATCTCGGGGTGAAAGCGAAAGGAGGAGGGAGGGACTTAAATTGCTCCCCACTTCCCAAAGGGCAGAGGCCTTGGGCTCCCACAGGCCGAGGGCCCTTCTCTGGCTCCCAGTGAGAAATGGCAGCTGGACAAGCAAGCTAGTGGGATGCCAACATGACTGAACACTCCCTGGCCTCTTCAAAGCGGCCGGTTATTTCCGTGCCAGTCTGGAGCATGACTGAAGGGAAAAGGCAGTTTCTCCCACGCAAGAACCGGCTCAGAAGAAGCCACCACCTTCGGTCCTGCGTAGGCCAGAGCTGCCAGGAAAGCAAGAATCTGCCTTCGTCGAGAGCTTTTCACCGGTTTTGCCAAAAAGAACTAGACTTATAAACTGGAGAAGGGGGCTGCCAAGAATCCCTCCGGCCAATAAAGCCATTTCATTGCAGAGAAAGCTCAGCAACCAACCCCATTAGAAAGGCAGGAGACGCGGAGACGACAGAGGTCAAGATGCTGGCATTCCCGAAGCCTCTGCAAGCAGGTGCAGAAGGACTTGGAGGCCTGTTTGGAGAAGGACAACTTGCCCCGGAGGGTCCCCCACCTTATGGATGTCCCTGTCCCCAACTGTGCTTCCCCAAAGCAGACCCGCCAGCCAGCGTCCACCGGCCACAAACAAGCTCTTTCCCATTCTAACCCCTTGGACCTTTTTTCAAAGACACCAGTGGTGGTGGGGGGGGGGGACAGAGGCATCCTTGCAGTGGGGAGAGGGAGAAAAAGGGGGGTCTGCTCCATATAGCAGAGCCACTGAGATGTCAAAGAGCAGCCTCCCTTCTGCTGCCCTTTCTCGCCCCCCCCCCAAGAACACTCCTCCAATCTCCCTCCCACAGGGCCTTCAGGGATGGATAATTACAGGGCTGAGGATTTAGTGGAGGGAGGAGGAAGAGGAAGGAGTTAGGAGGGGAGGGTGGGGGGGGAACACATTCTGCCTCCACTGGAGGATCTCCTTTCCTGCAGATTTGGCAGCCCAGCCTTCACAGACACAAGGGGCAGCGGCTACTTCTCTGCGTCGCCCGTCCCCGACCCACAAAGGGGGGGGGGGAGCTGCTAAGCCTTGTTTTCCCCGTGCACTGAAATAAAAGCCAACAACTTTTCGCAGTCAGTGGCAGAAGAAGAAACCCTGGGAGACTTTTGTGTTTTGACAACCGAGGCACACACCAGCTCCCTTTTCCCAACAGGAGCCGAGGAGCCATCTGGTGTGGGTGTGCGTGGTGTGGGTGTTCTGCTCCCTTTTCGCAGTGTCTCCTTCTGGACTGAGAGCATCGAGCTGTGCGGCACGGAGGACGCACAAAGGCGGCTGTCCTTCTCTGCCATCGCCCAGCTGCCAAGGCCTATCAGGGACCCCGGAGCCCGCACAGAGGTCCCCGGCGATGGCGTCCCAGAATCCGGCCCCTCGGACTCCCCAGGAGAGCCTGCCCGAGGTCAGGGCGCAGCCACGGCTACGCCCGGGCACCAGGTATCCTCCATTGCCCATCTGGGCAGGCATGGTGGGAGGGGGGAAAGAACCAAGCCGTGCAGAAGATGCTTTGCTTGGGCTAGGAAGTAACCCTCCCCAAGCACTGCTGTCCAGTGTTCCTCAGTTTCCCCTTGTGGCTCTGGGGAAAAATGCCGACTTCAGATTTTGTCGCCTTAACTGATTGGTTACTTTACTATTTTGGCAGTAGAGGTCGTCCCTTGACTCAACGACCAGGATTTATCTTGCTAAACGAGACACTTGTTAAGCGCGCTTTGTCCCATTTTACGACTTGTCTTGCCACATTTGTTTTAATCACTGCAGTTGTTAAATTGGTAACCCAGCTGTTAAGCGAACCTGGCTCCCCCCCCCTCCCGTTGACTTCGCCTATCGGAAGGTCTCAAAGGGGGATCACGTGATCCCGGGACGCTGCCGTTGTCATAAATGGGAGTCGGTCGCCAAGGGTCTGAATGCAAATCGCGTGATCGCGGGGAGGCTGTAACGGTCCTAAGTGTGAACATTAGTCATAAGGCCCTTTTTAAAGTGCCATTGTAACGTTAAACCGTCACTAAACGAACTGCCGCTAAGTCGAGTTACTATGTGTATTCTTGCCATCAGCAAGACTCCAAGCTAAGCTATCCATAGGGGAAAAAAAAAAGCTTTTCGACAATACCGCTCTCCCAGTGTAATTCACCTGTGCATCTCTTGAGAACTTTGTAAAACAACAACAACAGCACCAGGAGAGGCTTGGCATGCTCCGAGGGCATTTTGCAAATCTACCGAGTGGTGGGACAGGAGGCATCTAGGATGGCCAACGTCTCCCCAGTCTCTCTCTCTCTCTCTCTCTCTCTCTCTCTCTCTCTCTCTCTCTCTCTCTCTCTCTCTCTCTCTCTCTCTCTCTCTCTCTCTCGTTTCTAGAATACTCTGGAGAAGCTCCGGAAAGGGGGCGAAGGACCATCAGCAGAGAGGATCAAAAGACGGTACGTAAATGAGCCTTTGCCCAGGGGTTGTCTCTGGGGTGGACGGAAGGATCCCAGCCGCCAGCGATGCCCGGGTGAGGCTCTCTCTGGGCAGAGGCAACGCAGCAGCACACGGAGTAACTGAGAAGGATGGGCTGGCAGGGGACCCACCGCTTCTGGAATGCTGGATTGAGTGTCTCCCTCTGTCCCGCTTTTCCGGTCAGAGCCCGTTTCTCAAACCCCTGGGATGCACCGGCCGAAGGTGCCAGAGAAGCAGCCCCGGGCCCTCCCGGTGGGTGCCGGCTTCTCCACCGCCGCCCTGCTCTCCTCCGCCCTGCTAGGGGCTGCCTCGTTCTCCCCCCAGCGGGATTACAGCTTCTGGCAAGACATCCCGGAGGTGAAAAGCAGAGGGCTGCTGGAGGGACTCCCATCACAGCAGCGCCACCTGCAGGAGGTACCCGAGAAATGCACATGGGTGGGGGGCGGGGGGGGGAAGAGAGGGCCCATGCAGCAGCCCAGGCTTCTCTGAGGCTTCCAGAACCTGAGAGAGGCTGGAGGCAAAATCTGGACCATCGGGACAACGGATCGGGTCCGAGCCCTGACTGAGAGAAGGCGGCAAAGGAGGAGAATGTCTTAATTAATAGCACCCGTTTTGTCCACCGTTTGCTGCCCTTTAGAGCAGGGCTCTTCAAACGTGGCCCTGTGATGACTCATGGACTTCAACTCCCAGAATTCCTCAGCCAGCATGAAGGAACTAAGGCCTCTTCATGACTCGTGGACTTCAACTCCCAGAATGCCTCAGCCAACTAAGGCCTCTTCGTGACGCTGGCTGAGGAATTCTGGGAGTTGAAGTCCACGAGTCATCAAAGGGCCACGTTTCAAGACCCCCTGAGCTAGAACATAAAGAGTTGGAAGGGACACCTTGGAGGTCATCTAGCCCAACCCTCTGCTCAAGCAAGAGAGTCTATACCAGGGGTCTTCAAACGTGGCCCTTTGATGACTCGTGGACGCCAACTCCCAGAATTCCTCAGGCAGCGTGCCTGGCTGAGGCATTCTGGGAGTTGAAGTCCACCAGTCACGAAGGGGCCTTAGTTCCTCCATGCTGGCTGAAGAATTCTGGGAGTTGAAGTCCACCAGTCATCAAAGGGCCACGTTTGAAGACCCCTGCCCTACGGAACCTAATCCCTCCCCGCAGCCTTGATTTGACCGGCAGCGTAGGACTGATCCCTGGGTTTGGCAAGATCCGTTTCTGCTCCCAGCAGCCCCGCCTGCCTTTGTTTCCATGGCAGGCCATGTTCGAGGTGATCACGTCCGAGGCCTCCTACCTGCGCAGCCTCCGGGTGGCCCTCTTCCACTTCCAGCTGTCTCCAGCCTTGCGTGGGGCTCTCGCCGGGGCCCAACTGCAGCAGCTCTTCTCCAATCTCTCGCAAGTCAAGGACACCAGTGAGAGGTAGGGCGGCCATCTCGCTCTTCTGCACCTCTTCGTGAACCCGCCAAGGCCTTTGGAAGCCCCCTGGGACAATCACCTGTAGGGCATCCCACACGCTCCTCTTCCTCCTCCTCCTCCTCCTCTCTGCCCCCTGCAGGTTTCTGCTGCAGCTGGAAGATCACCTGGACCAGGATGTCTTCTTGTCGGGTCTCGGGGAAGTGGTCCTGAAACACTGCCCGGCTTTCCACCGGGTTTACGTTCCCTACGTCACCAACCAGATGTATCAGGAGCAGCTCATGCAATGGCTGATGTGAGGAGCAGAGCGGACGCAGGGTGGCAGGCCCCACTGACTGGAGAGTTTGGGGGGGGGTCACAGGCTGCAAGAAAGGACTAGTAATAATAATAGTAAAGTTGGAAGGGACCTTGGAGGTCATCTAGTCCAACCCCCTGCTCAGGCAGGAAACCCTGTACCATTTCGGACCAATGGCTGTCCAGTCTCTTCTTAAAAACATCCAGTGTTGGAGCATTCACCGCTTCTGGAGGCAGGTTGTTCCACTGGTTAACTGTTCTAACTGTCAGGAAATTCCTCCTTAGTTCCAGGTTGCTTCTCTCCTTGATCAGTTTCCATCCGTTGCTTCTTGTCCTGCCTTCAGGGGCTTTGGAGAAGAGCTTGACTGCCTCTTTTGGTCCGTTGGTGGCCGGCTGCACTAGACAAAGCATCTCCTTGACGGGTCCCACAGATTCACACTCAAGACAGGGTTCAACAGAGCCGATTTTAGCTCCCATTCTATGCCCACCTTATGCCTACCTTTCCTCAGCTCACCTTTGGGGGCGTGCATTAGCGCACTGGGGCCCCCCAAAAACTTCTCTTTGTTCCCTCCACCAAGCCAGGAAGGGGAACAGCCGCTTCACGCAGGTCCTGCGCGCACTGGAGGAGCATCCCATCTGCCAGAGGCAGCCCTTGAAAGCCTTCCTTGTGTTGCCCTTCCAGAGGATCACTCGGCTCAAAATCCTACTGCAGGTGTGTGTGTGTGTGTGTGTGTGTGTGTAGGGGGGAAGAATGCATATTTCACTTACTAGTTCCAGAGCAATTTATTTCCCTTCTCCTCAAGGGCCACCCCTAAAGGTGTTTTTGTTTTAAGGTGAAGACACTTTTCTGGTGAGGTCAGCTCCTGCTGAATGCATGGATAGGACCGTGCAGAAGGGATTTTGACTCTCCATTTTCAGGGTGTTTTTGTAGCCTTCGGGTCTGGCCTGTTGTTGTTGTTGTTAGCTGCGAAGTCGTGTCCGACCCATCGCGACCCCATGGACAACGTTCCTCCAGGCCTTCCTGTCCTCCACCATCTTCTGGAGTCCATTTAAGCTCACGCCTCCTGCTTCAGGGACTCCGTCCAGCCCCCTCATTCTCTGTCGTCCCGTTCTTCTCTTGTCCTCCATCTTTCCCAGCATCAGGCTCTTCTCCAGTGAGTCCTTCCTTCTCATTAGATGGCCAAAGGACTTCAGGATCTGGCCTTCTAAAGAGCAGTTGGGTTCATCTCTTCTAGGACTGACCGGGTTTGATCGCCTTGCAGTCCAGGGGACTCGCAGGAGTCTTCTCCACCACCATAGTTCAAAGGCTTCCATTCTTTGGCACTCAGCCTTTCTTAGGGTCCAACTTTCATAGCCATACATTGCAACTGGGTAAACCACGGCCTTGACTATACGCACTTTTGTTGGCAGGGTGATGTCTCTGCTTTTTTTAGTACGCTAGATTTGCCATAGCTTTCCTCCCCAGGAGCAAGCTTCTTTTAATTTCTTGGCTGCAGGTCCCCATCTGTGGTGATCTTGGAGCCCAGGAAGATAAAATCTGTCACTACCTCCATTTGCACTTGAGTAGCAACCAGGCTTGACCCCCACCTAGTTTCCAAGACAAGATGAAGCTATCCAGGACAATCCCAAAAGGAAATCCCAGGGCTTATTTAGGGGGATAGAGAAAAGCAACGCTGCCTGGAAAATGCCACAAAGGCCTCTCCCATCTGTCCTGCATGGCAGAAACTGGCTGTGCTTGTTTGGTGACGGGGACAGAGCGCTCTGCACTTTTTGCATGGGGCCTGATGGTTGAGCCCCCGAGTAGCTGATCCCCAGGTGGTGGCTCCCTCTGGCTTCCCCGGTGAAAGGGAGCTCAGCTCCAGGTCCTTCCTTGCCTAGGAGAAGAAGTGGGAAAAGAGAACCAGGTGACCCACTTGACATGCCTGTGCTTTCTCTCCCTCCATGTCAGAACATCCTGAAGTGGGCCAGACCCGAGTCTGAGCTGGCAAAATCAGTGGGCTTGGCCCATGAGGCCGTGGGGGAGGTAAGTGCTCCCGGGGAGACCCTTCCACGTTTGGGTTTCCTGGCTCCTTCCTTCCATTTGTCCTCCCTGACCGTAAGGCTCTTCCGCCTCGGCCCAGTGTGGCGCTCCTCCGTGCGAGACCAACCTCTTCCTGCCCTTTTTCCAGATTGTGTCCCAGTGCAACGAGAACGTCCAACTCATGAAGCAGAAAGAGGAATTGGTGTCGCTGGAAAAACGGATGGACTTCTCCAAGGTCAACGTGAGTTGATCTTTCCGGCCTGTGAAAAGTTACCGTATGACCACCGTAATTTATAGATGGGAATGCTGTAGTCTGGCATAAGGGTTACGCCAGCCCGGTTTCCTTCGGGTTTCAAAGAAATAGCCGTTGTTTCTAAAAGAATATTGATCATATAAGGAACGGTTGCTAGAATTGGGTATGTCTAGTTTAACGAAGAGAAGGACGAGGGGGGAACATGATAGCAGTGTTCCAATATCTCAGGGGCTGCCCCAAAGAAGAGGGAGTCAAGCTATTCTCCAAAGCGCCTGAAGGCAGGACAAGAAGCAATGGATGGAAACTCATCCAGGAGAGAAGCAACCTAGAACTAAGGAGAAACTTCCTGACAGTGAGAACAATTAATCAGTGGAACAGCTTGCCACCAGAAGCAGTAAATGCTCCAACACTGGAAGTTTTTAAGAAGAGACTGGACAGCCATTTGTCCGAAATGGTGTAGGGTTTCCTGCCTGAGCAGGGGGTTGGACTAGATGACCTCCAAGGTCCCTTCCAACTTTACTACTACTAATACTACTACTACTATTATTATTATTAGCCACGAAACTAAAATACTTGGGGGGGAGGACAAATGAAGAGGCAGTCGAAGGTGCAGTTCTGCATTTTCACAGGCTGTCAAGCCGACGAGAATATTCTGTTCATGTTCTACCGATACGATTCTTCAAAGTGCTTGACTAACAGGATGCTGGGCAAGACAATGACTCATCCTGGTCGAATCCAGAAAAGTTGCGTCTTTGCTGTGTCCCCTTTTCATCTTTCTGCTTGCCTACGTGCCAGTGTCTCTGCCAACTGGTCCATAGGGTTGCCAGTCTTGGCAATTTTCAAGGAACAAAGTGTGTTGCCCGTTCCTCCTGCGAGGCCAGACTCAAAAAGTCTGGCCAACTATTTGGCAAGCTAAAATGAGTCTGATTTTTACTTCAAGGGGAAATAACGACGGAAATTTCAAGCCGCTGCTCTCTTTTGAAAAACACACTTGCTGAGGCTCCCTTCTTGCTTTGTTTTGGTTTTTTTGAAGGGGAAAACACACATTTCTTTGGAGGAAAAGCTGAACCGGAAGCCAAACTCCCCCGTTTAATTCTCGCAGACCCTTTCTCCCATCAGGCCCCACACCTTCCTAAGGTAGCCCGGATCCGATTCTCGGCCACAAGCCCTACTAAGAGCCCCTAGAGATGCCCACCTGGGCTGCTCTCCTATTTTCCTTAAGGAAGCTGAGCCTCCACCCTTCCTTTCTCCAGCCTCTTCCTCATTTCAGCCAGGGCCGCTGGCTGGTTCGCGAAGGAGAGCTCCGGCAGGTCCTGGTTCAAGAGGCCGGACTGGGCTATCGGCCCCAGGTCAGCATGAAGCCCATCCATCTGCATCTCTTCAACGACTTGCTGATGCTCTCTCACCTTAAGGAGTAAGTCAGAAGACCCTCACCTGGGCTATTTAGGAATCCGGAGCCCAGGGAAATCTATCCGCTAGGTCAGTATTTCCCAAACTTGACAATTTTAAGGCATGAGGACTTCAACTCCCAGAATTCCACAGCCAGCAACGCTGGCTGTGGAATTCTGGGAGTTGAAGTCCACATGCCTTAAAATTGTCAAGTTTGGGAAACACTGCGCTAGGTAGAGGAGATCCAGCCTGGCCCCAAAGGCTAAAATGCCACCCTCTCTTCTCTCCCTTCCAGAGACGGGCGCTTCTTAGTGAAGGACTACGCCTGGACGGGTCACGTCAAAGCTGAGCTTTTCAAAGCCAAACCCTTAGGGCTCCCAGGATGGACCTTCTACCTCTCCATAGCCCAGAACCACAGAGACGAAAGCAGGGAGGTGATCCTCAAGGCAGAGAGCGAGTAAGTGGTTTTCCTCTCCAGCAAACGAGAGAGATCCGTGATGTAAGACACCTTTGGTCACCTAGGACTCCAGGCCAGGGGTAGGCCACCTTGGCTCTTTTATGACTCATGGACTTCAACTCCCAGAATTCCTGAGACAGCCGTGCTGAGGGGAAAGGGAGAGGTTTCCAAGCTGAGCCATGCTGGCTCAGGAATTCTGGGAGTTGAAGTCCACGAGTCATGAAGGGGTCAAAGTTTCCCTCATGCTGGCTGAGGAATTCTGGGAATTGAAGTCCATGAGTCGTGAGGGGGCCATAGTTCCCCCATGCTGGCTCAGGAATTCTGGGAGTTGAAGTCCACAAATCATGAAGGGGCCTTAGTTCCCCCATGCTTTCGGAGGAATTCTGGGAGTTGAAGTCCACGAGTCATGAAGGGGCCTTAGTTCCCCCATGCTGGCTGAGGAATTCTGGGAGTTGAAGTCCACAAATCATGAAGGGGCCTTAGTTCCCCCATGCTTTCGGAGGAATTCTGGGAGTTGAAGTCCACAAGTCATGAAGGAGCCAAAGTTTCCCCCATGCTAGGTCAGGAATTCTGGGAGTTGAAGTCCACAAGTCATGAAGGGGCCATTTTCCCCCCATGCTGGCTCAGGAACTCTGGATGTCCACGAGTCATAAAAGAGCCAAGGTTGCCTACCCCTGCTCCAGCCTGCCACTCCCTCCGACGGATGGAGGTGATCCTTCTGGAGCAACTTAACCATCAGTGTCACACGTGGTGGTGGAAGTGCTTAAGCAACCTTGGAAGCTCTCCCAAAAGATAAGTGGCTCAGACCTAATTTGGGCTGGATGTGGCACCACCGGGAAATCTTGTGTCTTGTGTCTTCCTCGCTGAGGTACTCTCCTTTGAGCTGTCTGGCTGTTTATTTTTTTGTTTGTTTGTTTTGTTTTTCTCCCGAGGGCCCAGAGACAGGACTGGATTGCATGGCTAGCAAGCCGTTGAAACCTCGAGGCAGGAATTCCCAGGCGCCTCAGTCAGACTCTCCACCTCCAACAGGCCCTGCTGCTTCTGACGACGGCCCAAGGAGACCTTACGTTGGAACGTTGGAATGACCCAGAGAGGGCTCCAAAGCATGGAAATGGGGGTAACCCTGAGTCAAAGAGGCTTTAGGTCAGTGGTTCTCCACCTGTGGATCGGGACCCCATTTGGGGTCGAACGACCGTTTCACGGGGGTCGCCAAACAACGCAGTCCGCCATTTTCCCCCCCTTTTCCTTAGCTGTGCTACTCCCTTTTATTCACTTGGCTTTTGAAAGCCAATA
The DNA here is from genome assembly GCF_016545835.1 of Crotalus tigris. Classification (NCBI taxonomy): domain Eukaryota; kingdom Metazoa; phylum Chordata; class Lepidosauria; order Squamata; family Viperidae; genus Crotalus; species Crotalus tigris. The sequence continues at coordinate 722,726 of NW_024098092.1, read as the reverse complement.
GAAGAGACTCTCTTGAATAGAGTCTAATTCTATTGGCTTTCAAAAGCCCATAGGAATTGTCCAGGCTGTCTCTGCCCTGCTGAGCCCGCCAAAAGTCCCATTCTGCAAACGGTGCTGCACCAGTTGAGTAGTCCTTGACTTACGACCGGTGGAGTAGTCCTCGACTTACGACCGGGTGGGGGTCGTGGCAGTAAAAAGGTTGAGAACCACTGCTTTAGGTAAAATGGAAATTTTGATTTCCTCTTCAAAAGAGATTGGCGCGTTTCAGAGCTTTCCACAACCCTGGAAGCCACAAAGGCTGAATGGGAACAACAGGATGAGGGCGGACAATGCAGAAGCAGGCTGAGCTGGCCGTTGTGGCCTCTGAGCCAGGCAAGCAATGCCGCTCCCTTCAACATTAAACATCGGATCTTTTGCTAAAGTTGTTCAAATAAAACGGTTAGAAATTATTAAAATAAAGTGGTCTTTATTTTCACAGTTGGTAACGTTGACTTTAGCACGCTTGACCTCCTTAGATGCAGAAGATGAGATTTTTAAAAGGATCCCACGAACAAATGAGCAACAAATACAGAATAGCAAGAGGTGGAAGGGATCTTGGAGGTCTTCTAGTCCACCCCCCTGCTTAAACAGGTCTTCTAGTCCACCCCCCTGCTATACCAGGGGTGTCAAATTCGTCACGTCATGTGACGTGTCGCGACGTATCATGACTTTTTTTCCCCTTGCTGGAGCAAGGGTCCAGCTTCTGAATGACACATCCGGCCTGCGGGCCAGCAGTTTGACCCCCCTGCCCTATGCCATTTCAGACAAGTGGCTGTCCAGTCTCTTCTTAAAAGCCTCCAGTGGTGGAGCACCCACAATTTCTGGTGGCAAGCCGTTCCACTGGTTAATTTTCCTCACTGTCAGGAAATTTCTCCTTAGTTCTAAGTTGCTTCTCTTTTGGATAAGTCTGATGTCCCTCTGCCAATTTTCAAGATTGTCCTCTCTTTTTTTTTCCTCCCCAATTTTCTTTTTTCTAAGAACTATAAAGTAGCGTTTCGCATTCAGCAGAGGCTGACATACCCCGAAAGCCAGCACGCGCAAAAGAAGGGGTGCTTGGAAGATGGGACTTTCAGACCGCACAGAATGCGTCGCTGTTTAACTCCACAACTTCATGACTTTTTCATGCAGGGCAGCTGTCCGAGACAACTTAAAAAGGCAGCTTTAGGCTCCTGCCAAAGGCCAATTTCTAATTGCAGAATTAAAACCTGGACTGCAAATTCTGCTTTTCAGCATGGAATGTCCCATGCTTTTCCTGACCACTGGGGGGCAGCAGCGTTCCATCAGCCAAAGTTGTCCTGGGATAATAAATAAAGCTATAAAGATGCCCAGATAAATATGCAGGTTCAAAACTGTAAGGAAAGTTAAGTTTTCGGCTGGCAAGATACCCCACAGAAAACACGGCTGTGACTTGGGAAAAAACTCCCTTTCCTCAGCCAGGCTTTAAATTCCATTGTGAGAAATCCTAACGGAACTGCGGTTCAAGAACTTCATATTCTACAGACACAGATCTATATCCATTTAGATTTCTTTAAAGCAAGTCAGAGGCCTTTCATTCCTCCCCCCCCCCAAAAAAAAACCCTTCGCAGAAGACCTGCATTTCTTCATGTCTCTAGTTGCAGCTCTCCTCTAAGGAGATTTGTCGTTTGTGGATATTGTCAATTTAATGCGGCAAGAGAGGAACTGGCTGGGCTGGGTCTCTGGCTCTCACCAGCATCCTCAGAGGGCCAGTTGCCCAGAGAGGCAGCCCTTCTGGGGAGGGCCAGAGAGGGGCTGCTGAAGTTGCTGGAAAGAGAAGGACCCTCAAAGCCAGGGTTGGTGCACACAGTTCAATCCTGCCATGGAGAGTTGGTGTGTGTGTGTGTGTGTGTGTGTGTGTGTGTGTGTGTGTGTGAGAGAGAGAGAGAGAGAGAGAGAGAGAGAGAGAGAGAGAGAGAGAGAGAGAGAGAGAGAAAGAGGGATATATATATATATATAGAGAGAGGGAGAGATATAGAGAGGGAGAGGGAGGGAGAAGGAGAGAGGGAGGGGGGGAGATAGAGAGAGGGGAGAGGGAGGAGAGAAAGGGAGAGGGTGGAGAGGGGGAGAAAGAGAGAGGGGGGAGATAGAGAGATGGAGAGGGAGGGAGGAGAGAGGGGGGAGGGAGAGAAAGAGAGGGAGAGAAAGAAAAAGAGAGACAGAGAAAAAGGGGGAGAGAGGGAGGGGGGAGAGGGGGGTAGAGAGAGAGAGGGAGAGATGGGGAGAAAGAGAGAGAGGGAGATAGAGAGATATAGAAACAGAGGGAGAGGGAGAAGGAGAGGGAGAGAGAAAGAGAGAGGGATGGAGAAAGAGAGCGAGAAAGGGGGGAAAGAGAAAGAGAGAGAGGGGGGAGATAGAGAGAGAGAGAGAGGGAGAGAAAGAGAGGGAGAGATGGGGAGAAAGAGAGAGAGGGAGATAGAGAGATATAGAGATAGAGGGAGAAGGAGAGGGAGAGAAAAAGAGAGAGGGATGGAGAAAGAGAGAGAGAAAGGGGGGAAAGAGAAAGAGAGAGAGGGAGGGAGATAGAGAGAGGGAGAAGGGGTAGATAGAGATAGAGAGAGAGAGAGAGAGAGAGAAAGAGAGGGAGAGATGGGGAGAAAGAGAGAGAGGGAGATAGAGAGATATAGAGATAGAGGGAGAAGGAGAGGGAGAGAAAAAGAGAGAGGGATGGAGAAAGAGAGAGAGAGAAAGGGGGGAAAGAGAAAGAGAGAGAGGGAGGGAGATAGAGAGAGGGAGAAGGGGTAGATAGAGATAGAGAGAGAGAGAGAGGGAGAGAAAGAGAGGGAGAGATGGGGAGAAAGAGAGAGAGGGAGATAGAGAGATATAGAGACAGAGGGAGAAGGAGAGGGAGAGAAAAAGAGAGAGGGAGAGAAAGGGGGGGAAAGAGAAAGAGAGAGGGAGGGAGAGGGAAAGGGAGAGAGAGAGAAAGAGAAAGAGAAAGAGAAAGAGAGAGAATTTGAATTACAAGCTCATGACCCTTCTCCTGGGAGAAGGGAACACCCAAGGGTTTACTGAGCGTAACAACCCCTGTGTCAAAAAGCTAAAAGCTACCGGGCCTGTGGGAGAGAGAGAGAGGCTGCAACTTCCCCACCCCTGCATTTTGTGGGGCTGAACGGAGGGCTCCCATTCTGCTCCGTGTCCCACAGAGAAGCGGTGAGTAAATGAGTGACCAAGGATCTGCTTCGGTGAACGCTAAGGGCCGAACTGTGCCCCGGGAACTGGCCTCCCTGCTGACTATTCCAGAGCTCTCCTCCGGGGATTATGGCTCGAAGGGGCTGCCAAGAAAGGCTTGTCCGGCCAGGGTGAGATCCAACTAGCTCTGCTCCCCGTTCCCTCCGCCACACAAGGGCACCTCCAGTTCTTTGCTCACCCATCAGACTGATGATTAACCCACCTACCGTTAGCCCCAACCGGCATTAGCCGGTTCCTTTCTCATTAAGCCAGTGGTTCTCAACCTTTTTAATGCCGCGACCCCCCCCCCAAACGGTCGTAAGTCGAGGACTGCTCAACTGGTCGTAAGTCGAGGACTACTCAACTGGTGCAGCACCGTTTGCAGAATGGGACTTTTGGCGGGCTCAGCAGGGCAGAGACAGCCTGGACAATTCCTATGGGCTTTTGAAAGCCAATAGAATTAGACTCTATTCAAGAGAGTCTATTCTATTGGCTTTCAAAAGCCAATAGAATAAAAGGGAGGAGCACAGCTAAGGAAAAGGGGAAAAAAATGGCGGACTGCGTTGTTTGACGACCCCCGTGAAATGGTCGTTCGACCCCAAATGGGGTCCCGACCCACAGGTTGAGAACCACTGCATTAAGCCGTCTCCTGGGCCTAAGGGACACCCTTTTCTGTAGTAACAGAGGAGAGAGGGGGAAAAAAAAACAACCTCCATTGAGCCCAACATTTTCGTTGCTAAACGAGACATTTGTTAAGTGAATTTTGCCACGGTGGCTAAGCGAATCCCTGCAGTTGTTAAGTGAGTGACACGGTTGCTAAGTGAATCCGGCTTCCCCGTGGATTTTGCCGGTTGGAAGGTCGCAAAAGGGGGACCGCCTGACCCCGGGACACGGTGACTGTCATAAATACGAGTCAGTTGCCAAGCGTCTGGATTTTGATCACGTGATCGCGGGGAGGCTGCAACGGTCGTACGTGTGAAAAAGGGTTCTAAGTCCCTTTTTTCAATGCCATTGTGACTTTGGACGGTCGCCAAAGGAACGGTTGTAAGTCGAGAATGACCTGTGCTTACATCCGGCTGCCTTCCAGAGTCAGCTGTTGTTAGAAAAGGCTGCCCATCTTATTCCGCTATAAGCTCTCACATTTTATGAGGGAAGCACCGATATGACTGAGAGAGAGAGACAAAGGGCAAAGCCGTCTCCTTAGAAGAAAGGCAGGATATAAATCTAATTAATAAACCAAATATGGAAAAATACTTCACACTCTTCATGCACATCAGCATATGCTGACAGGCGGGCAGGGATTAGACAAGCAAAATCGCCGGAAAACAAATAATAACCGAGGAAAAAACATGTTAATTCTACGCGGGGAGGAGACGTTCTTACGTTACTGAGGGCCAAAGAGCTTGGGATATTTAGGAATGTCTCAAGCCAGCCAGGGTGAATCCAAGCAAGGCCAGAGGCGCCCCGAGAACTGCAAAAGCAGCACCCGCCCCGGATTAAATCCAAAGCCTTGTGTAAAAGAAGAGAAAACCTCACGGTGGGCCACCTCGGTTTTCCTGACACCCTTAGGCAGTTCCAGCTCCATGGAGTAGTTCAGCCAGAGGTTTTCTGCCCTCCATGGAGATGGGGCAAAAGGTGGGAACTTTCCTGGATGCTCAGCCGGTGCTCCTCTGGGGCTAAGCTGCTATTACCACCACCACCACCCCACACACACACCTCCTTCCTATCGGCTGAGGTAGCCTCAGAAGTGTGTGTGTGTGTGTGTGTGTGTGTGTGTGTGTGTGTGTGTGTGTGTGTATGCCAGGCAATTAATCCCAGTCTTTCCTGGGAGGGACTTTTCTTACTCAGCAAACACACAAAGCCACCCCATCCTTTGATGTTGTTTGAGTAGCTGGGCTGAGGCTCTTGTAGCTACTCCCCGTGTGTTTCTTTTGCAGCTCAGCCAGTCCTTAGGCCTAGCCTCAGTCAGAGGATCATCACATGGCTTAGCTTCCTATCTATCTCCAGTATAATTTTTTTTAAAAAACATTTTTTACGTTTGGTAACTGGCCTGGCTGCTCGGCTGAGAAGGAATGGAAGGATTGTGGCAGGCCACAACCAACGAGGGGAGACAGGAGTGTTGGTGGACCAGCGGATCTAACTCTGATCTGGAAGGCAGGCGTGATTGTTGGCAACGGGGGGGGCAAGCCCCCTCCAATTTGTCCTGGGAGAAACAACGAGCCTAAAATGCTGGTGGAGGCTGCTTTCTCCAGCCTCCACCAGCAGTCAGGTGAGCAAAGGGACAAAGGAAGCCCTTGAAAGCGAAAAGGTTTTTCCAGATGTCTCCTGTAAGCTAGCCAAGCTACACCGGGCCTCCTGTCCAGTAATAGTCACCGTCCAGACGGCGGCATGTCCTTGTGGCCTCCTGTTCAGTCAGCCAACAAAGGAGGAAAACAGCTGGATTAGTTCAAGAAGGGGGGGAAACTAAGGATGCCAGCTACCCACCCCACCAGGGAAAAACCAAGGCTAAAACGTCCTGGGCTCTGCTAGGGATCCAGTTTCCTGGCTTTTTAAGAGTTAACCGTTCCTGATCATTGGTCACCACGATGTAAAAAAGATGTTGAGACGCTAGAAAGAGTGCAGAGAAGAGCAACAAAGATGATTAGGGGAGGCTGGAGGCTAAAACATACAAGGAACAGTTGCTGGAATTGGGTAGGTCTAGTTTAAGGAAGAGAAGGACGAGGGGGGACATGATAGCAGCCTTCCAGTATCTCAGGGGCTGCCCCAAAGAAGAGGGAGTCAAGCTATTCTCCAAAGCCCCTGAAGGCAGGACAAGAAGCAACGGATGGGAACTAATCAAAGAGAGAAGCAACCTAGAACTAAGGAAAAACTTCCTGACACTGAGGACAATTAACCAGTGGAACAACCAGCCTCCAGAAGCGGTGAATGCTCCAACACTGGAAGGTTTTTAAGAAGAGACTGGACGGCCATTTGTCCGAGAAATGGTATAGGGTTTCCTGCCTGAGCAGGGGGTTGGACTAGATGACCTCCAAGGTCCCTTCCAACTTTATCACCATTATTATTATTTAAGGGGCTGGGAGGAAACTAAAAAGCGATGTTTGGAAACTGCTCTGCTTACCTTTAACCTCGGTTCAGGGTAAAGATGCACATTTTCCTGCCAGCTGCATCCAGCTTCCTCTCGGACCGAAGGCTGGGGCAGCCAAAGTCAGCTTTTTGGCAGGGCGAGAGAGGAAGGCAAGCCTCCTTATCTGTGGCATGTTTCCCAGGAGGAGACACGTATTTATAGTGGTATTTCTAGCGGGGAGCCAGCTTCACCCACCCGCCCGTCTGGCCAGCCTCCCTCCCTGGAACTCGCCTCCTCTTCCAACTGGAACAAGACTCTGCCCAGTCCCCGCGGAAGGAAATCCCCTTCCCCTCTTAGCCAGGAAAGCCCCTCTCGTCTCCCATCCCTTCCCATTTTCTTTCTGGAGAATCCCAGTAATCCAAGAGATGGCTTTTAATGGGGGGACGGGGGATTTGCAAGCTCCGGAAATATTCCTGGGCTCAAAAGTTGGACAGGAAGACAACAATCTGCATTTTAAAAGATGTGGCACCTTTCTCATCAGCCAGTTCCAATAAGTGCCATCCCGTTCGTGGAAAAACACGCCTGGCTAGCGATGGATTCAGGAGGAACCCCCCCCCCAAGGGGCAAAGTTCTCCTTCCGGAGGAAGAAAGCGGCCTTATGATTATTCCATTCGGAACCCAACAGTTTTAAAGATTCCTGCTTGCATCTCCTGCCAAGATGACCTCTTGGCTCCCACAGCTAACCGTACTGGATCAGCACAACTGGGATAATAGTAATAATAGTAAAGTTGGAAGGGACCTTGGAGGTCTTCTAGTCCAACCCCCTGCTCAGGCAGGAAACCCTACACCATTTTGGACAAATGGCCGTCCAGTCTCTTCTTAAAAACGTCCAGTGTTGGAGCATTCACCGCTTCTGGAGGCAGGTAATTCCACTGGTTAATTGTTCTCACTGTCAGGAAATTCCTCCTTAGTTCTAGGTTGCTTCTCTCCTTGATTAGTTTCCATCCGTTGCTTCTTGTCCGGCCTTCAGGCGCTTTGGAGAACAGCTTGACTGCCTCTTCTTTGGGGCAGCCCCTGAGATATTGGAAGACTGCTATCATGTCCCCCCCCCCCCGTCCTTCTCTTCGTTAAACTAGACAGACGCAATTCCAGCAGCCGTTCCTTCTATGTCAGCGGTTCTCAACCTTTCTGTGACGGCGACCCCCATCACACGGACGTGCCCGTCGTAGAAAGTCGAGGAATAACTTCAGCAAATCAAGGGCCGGGTGCCTGATCTGTTATTAGCCGGTCTCTCAGCTTCACATCTCAGTACCTCTACGCCCATTTCTTGCCCACTAACTTGGGCCGACACAAGCCCGATCGGCCCCAGCACACAAATGGAGGTGTCCCGCAAGGAGGAGAAAACGGCAACTTAGCCACTTCGGGGGCGAGCGAAGCAAAGCAGAGGTGGTCCAGCAAGGCACAATCATTGGCTTGTTTTGTTGTGTCTGAAAGGAGCCCCATTTTCCTTAATAAGCCCAAGTCGGAGGAGAAGGAAAGGGAGAGAGGCCGCTGGTCGCCCCCGGTGGAAACTGCTGGCTGAGCTCCATAGAGCAGTGGTTCTCAACCTTTTTAATGCCGCGACCCCCAACTGGTCGTAAGTCGAAGACTACTCAACCGGTCGTAAGTCGAGGACTACTCAACTGGTGCAGCACCGTTTGCAGAAGGGGACTTTTGGCGGGCTCAGCAGGGCAGAGGCAGCCTGGGCAATTCCTATTGGCTTTTGAAAGCCAATAGAATGAGACTCTATTCAAGAGAGTCTATTCTATTGGCTTTCAAAAGCCAATAGAATAAAAGGGAGGAGCACAGCTAAGGAAAAGGGGGGGGAAAATGGCGGACTGCGTTGTTTGGCAACCCCCGTGAAATGGTCGTTCAACCCCAAATGGGGTCCCGACCCACAGGTGGAGAACCACTGTCGTAGAGCTTCCTTGACTGAATCCAGAGGAGGGTGGGCAATGGCAGGCAGGGCAAGTCAATTACCAGCCTCTACGGGTCAGCCTGTGTCAGGATGTCAACGGCAGAAAAGGGCTGTCAGTTTCCGCAGAAGTCAGGAGTCCAAGCACGGGGGGGGGGGGGGAGAGAGAGATCCAGACCAAATTTATCTTCGTTCCTGTGGATGGCCTCGCGAGGTTATTCCCGAGATGCGGACGCATTTTGGCTGTCCTCCCAAAGCCGCTGTCCTCTTTTCCCCAGACTTTTCGTTATTAATCCCTCTTGTGTTTTACCGATCGACGTGCTGATCGGCGAATTAAGAGGCGGCTACTGAAAAACAATTATTTTTTTCTGAACTGGCTGACAACACTCCTTAAAGGGCACGGTCGTGTTTGATTCGTGTGAAGGTCTGTTCTGAAGCACTTCTCCGAAAGGGGATAAAAGGAGGCCACATGCTGCTCGAACAAACAACTGCAAACACACACACACACACCCCACCCCTAACAATACTTCAAGGCAGAGGCTGGGTCTCAGCCAGGGAGGGGATCTAAGTCTGCTCCACTGTTAATTACACCTGCTTGGGACTCCAACCCGGAAAGGAGTCTATTGCCAGCAGCTGCTATAATCCCTCTCTATCGGGGGGGGGGGCTAAGCAACGTGGGGTGCAGTTCCTGGCACCTGCTGGAAGGAGGAATTCCCCAGTTCTCCTTCTCTCCTGTCTTTTTTTTCATCCGGGAGGAGCAGACCGGGGCAGAAAGCGTGCATCTTTCAGCTTGAGAATTGGGGTTTCTGCTGAAGGATGGGCTCAACAGACTGAACGAAGCACGGCCTCGCTCAGTTCGCCCTGCAAGGGGACTCGGCTTCTTTCCTTGCCGCCTCCCGCCCCCTTCCGGCTTTCCTTCCTCTCCGCTCCTCTTTCAGAGCGCCCGCAACGTTTATTTATTTATTAGACCGGTGGGCTGCCCATCTGGTCGAAAGGCAACTCTTGAATGCTTATTTTTCAGGGGTAACTGTAAACTATAAAAAAAAAAAGCCTTGTGTTTGAATGAGGATCCTGCAACCCTGTCTCGCTTAGGGAGTTCTCTAACATTGCCGTTGCATCTTGTGAAGGCCCTACGCTGTCGCAAAACACCCTGGGCAAAAGTCACAATCCCGGGGCTTGGCTTTGACTGGCATAGGAGACCTGGGTTCTCACTCCTTTCAGTGAGAGCACAGCTGTTCAATTCCAAGCAGACTGTGGCCTCGGTCTGCGTGGGTGCAGAGCAGCCTCCAACAGCAGGGAGAGGTTCCTTCCTTCCTTCCTTCCTTCCCCCTTCTTCTCTCCTTTCTTCTTCTCTCTCTCCTTCCTTCTTTCCCTTCTCTTCCCTTCCTCTTCTCTCTCTCCTTCCTTCCTCTTCCTTCCTCCCCTTCTCTTCCCTTCCTCTTCTCTCTCCTTCCTTCCTTCTCTTCTCTTCCCTTCCTCTTCTCTTTCCTTCCTTTCTTCCTTCCTTCCTCCCCTTCTCTTCCCTTCCTCTTCTCTCCTTCCTTCCTTCCTCTTCTCTTCCCTTCCTGCTCTCTCCTTCCTTCCTTCTTCTCTCTCCTTCTTCCTTCCCTTCTCTTCCCTTCTCTTCTCTTCTCCTTCCTTCCTTCTTTCTCTTCCCTTCCTGTTCTCTCTCCTTCCTTCCTTTTCTTCTCTCTTCCTTCCTTCCCCTTCTTTCCTTCTCTTCTCTCTCCTTCCTTTCTTTCTTCCTTCCTTCCCTTTCCTCTTCTCTCTCTCCTTCCTTCCTTCCCCTTCTCTTCCTTTCTTCTTCTCTCTCTCCTTCCTTCCTTCCCCTTCTCTTCCCTTCCTCTTCTCTCTCCTTCCTTCCTTCCCCTTCTCTTCTTCTCTCTATCCTTCCTTCCTTCCCCTTCTCTTCCCTTCCTCTTCTCTCTCCTTCCTTCCTTCCCCTTCTCTTCCCTTCCTCTTCTCTCTCTTCCTTCCTTCCTTCCTTCCTTCCTTCCTTCCTTCCTTCCTTCCTTCCTTCCTTCCTTCCTTCCTTCCTTCCTTTTCCTCCCTCCTTCCTTCCCCTTCTCTTCCCTTCCTCTTCTCTCTCTCCTTCCTTCTCTCCTTCCTTCCTTCCTTCCTTCCTTCCTTCCTTCCTTCCTTCCTCCCTCCCTCCCTCCCTCCCTCCCTTAATCCACCCTCTGATCAAACAGCCAGCTGGCCAGTATTTTCCAGGCCCATGACCCCTGAACTTCCTGTCTGTGTTGAAAGGGAAATGCCAACCTCATCAGGTTCAGCTGATAATGCAGCCAGGCTGCCCACAGCCAGTGCTGCCCTGGGAACCAGCTTCCCCATTCAAGCCTAAATTCCCCGTGATTGTGAATGCTTTGTCAGCTCGACAAAAAACAGGAGGTCGAGTTAAACAAAAGAGCCTCCTCCGGGCCCGCCTCGCGTCCTTTTTTTTTTTTTCCAGAGGGCACAGCTCGCTCCTGCTGTGCCCTCTGAAAAATACTTTGAAAAATTTGAAAATCCTCTGAACAATACCCCCAATCCTTTGTGCTAAAGACGGGCCACCTACCAAACCTCTTTCCGACCTGTCCAAGAGAGAGCCGAGTTGAGAAACTTCCTCCCCTTATCAGCAGAAATCACCACGGAGGAAACCAAACCCATCTAGGAATCACTCTGAGAGGGAGCTTGAAAACATGCCTTCTCTCCTGGAAGTCAAAAGGCAGAAAGTATTGCCAAGGCAAACAGTGGCAGCAAGTCTACTGTGTCAGAAAAGCCAGCCTGCCTGCAGAGAAATCTTAAAACCAGGAAGTTCGTGAAAGCACTCGCTGTGGGCAAGCTCGCATCGGGCTCCCAGTACCGCATCCATCTCAGGGGACCTGTGTTATTAGAGCCCTCCCTTAAATATGGCCAAGCTTAATCTTAATGAGCCGAGGTGGCGCAGCAGTTAGGGTGCAGTACTGCAGGCCACTTTAGCTAAGACTGTGTTCAGCAGGTCAGCAGGTTCAAATCTCACCGGCTCAAGGTGGACTCAGCCTTCCATCCTTCCGCGGTAGGTAAAATGAGGACCCAGATTGTTGGGGGCAATGTCAATATATATATATATATATATATATATATATATATATATATATATATATATATACATTGCTTACTGGTGTACACCGCTTAGAGAGTGCTTGCACTTAAAGCAGTATACAAGTCTCATAAATAAATAAATGCAGAGAAAGACGCACACACAGAGACTGGGGTCTCTGTCCTTCTCTAAGGCAGGGCTGCAAAGCTCGGGCTCTGCAAGGACCCCCCCCCCAAACCAGGGAGAAAGAACCCCCCCTCCCATCCTCCAAGGAGGAGTGACCTAGCACAGCCTTGCCCCTCTCTTTCTAGCCCAGTGTTTCTCAACCTTGACCATTTTAAGGCATGTGGACTTCAACTCCCAGAATTCCACAGCCAGCAATGCTGGCTGTGGAATTCTGGGAGTTGAAGTCCACATGCCTTAAAATGGTCAAGGTTGAGAAACACTGGCTTAGAGAGTGCTTGCACTTAAAGCTGTATAGAAGTCTCATAAATAAATAAATAAATAAATCTCATCCCTTTCCGGAAGAACGGAGAGGAAGGAAAGAAGGAAATGTTCTCACGCAGAAACGTTCCAGAGGGAGCTTCTACATCTACTCCTACCCTTCTCTGCAAGATCAACTTCTTTGACTTTCCTGATTCCTTCATCCTGTCTGTCTTCCTTTTAATCTCCTGCTTTCCTGGATTCAAAAAAAGCAGACTCCCCACTTTCAGCTACTGTGTTTCAGGAAGGGAGCTGAGTCAGGATCTCTTCCCGGGAATGGCTCCTGTGGAGGAGGCTGCCCCTCCGGGATTTTCACTTTGCCGATGGAGACTTTTAGCCTTGCCAAGCGCCCGCCTGGGGCTCGGCTTCCCTGCTGACTCACCTCGGCCCGGCCTGGCTGCCCCATCCCACAATTCTGCTTTGACTGAGCCTTCGGTGCGCCACTGCTTAGCAACCAGCTGCCTTTTGCAAACACCAGAGAGGAGGGGAGGAAAAAAAAAAAAAACGCCACCCTCACCACCCGCCCGCAGCCGGGTCCACCTCACTCAGGCCTTGGAACCTGACACGCCTTGGGAAGGAATGTGGTTTGCATTCTTGGCTGAGTGTGCTGGAGGAAGGGAGGGCAAGGACAACCTCAACAGCAGGGGATAAAAATGACATCTCCTTTCCACCGTGCAGTCTCTCTCTCTCTCTCTCTCTCTCTCTCTCTCTCTCTCTCTCTCTTCTCCCAACAATGGTTTTTTTGGTGCTCATAATTTTAACATAGCTATGCAATCATTATCTAAAGCAAACAGCATTCTTTTTCCTGAAGGAAAGACAGAACAGAATGTTGGGGGGGGGGAACTGGGGGGAAAACAATCATAATTAAAGGTAGACAAATGTGGAGAGCCGTGGAGGAAAGTGTGCCTGGAAATTAAGCCAGTTGAATCTTCACAAAAAGAACTTTTATTTTCCCACGTGGAGAATCCGGATTGAAAAGCCGCTTTCATGGCGTAATGAGGGTTAATTAAATGAAGGTTCAGATCTTAAGTATTTTGACTATTGTTAAGAGTCATAGAAATGGTAAAACCCATAAAGGGGAACATATTGATCAGCTAAAGCACGCTGGAATTCACAGGCTAAAAACAAAGACGCTGAAAAGTCCATAAATCTGTCTTTTGCAACAAACCATGGCTAGAGTATGGCCAGTGCCTTTTTTTTTTTTAAACCCAGGATAGCCTCCAGCTATTTCTCACAGGGAGCAGCAACCCCATTCAACTCATCCCTCAGGAATTTTTCTGGTGCTTCGCAAAGATGAGGCGATCCTGGAGCTTCCTGTTCACTCAGCTCACCTCACCCCACTCAATTTGCATTCTTTCCCTTTTAGGCATTTTTCGGTGCCTTTTGCAAAGAGTTTTGATTTAGATAGGAATCAAGCGGCAGAGAAAAGCAAACCCTGGAAACCAGTGCAATAGCTGGAAAGATCTCCACTTGCGCTCCGATACAAATGTTTCCTACCTAATACAGACTATCAACATTGTTATTAGTTCTTTTGACTATTTACAAAATATTTAATGCTGTTTAGTGACCAAAGACAACAAATTAACAGAGGGCTCTGAAACTGCCCTGAAGCAGCACGCAGAAGCATAACGTCATCTTTGAGTCAGTCCAACGGCTGGCCAGGCTCTCTTTTGCTCCCAGTAATCAGGAGAAGAAGAAATGAGAGTTGGGGCAGGAGGGGAGGATGGGATTCTCCCCTTGGACTGACCAGAAGCGAAGACTCTTTTGGCCTCGGCTTTGACTGCAGAGGATCATTCAAACACGATTGCACACTCCCCCGCATGTGCGAACCCAGGCAGAGTGGGCCACGAAGTGGCGGCCAACGCTGGTCTCCTGAAACCAGGGAGTCAGAAGGCGCCGAACAGAATCTGATGGGGGTTCTGGGGAACCCCTCGTGCGTGGGAATCCACTTGTGAGGTGACTCTTGCGGGCAGCCAAGGGGGAACCGCCGGCTGGAAAGAGAGGCAAAGAAGCTAGTGGTGGAAAGGCAAGCCCAGGCCTTGGGGACTTGGCACCAGAAGGGATCTCCACGGACTGGGTCGAGATGCAGACGGGGCCCCAGCCGAGACAGAGGGAGCTGCTGGCTTCCTTCCTTCCTTCGGACCAGGGTGAAGGTGCCAGAGAAGAGCCCAGCGGCGGTCTGAGCCCAGCAGAGTTGACTCTGCCCCTTCCTAGGCCTGGTGCAGGAAGGAAGCGCCCGTTTCCGCCTTGGCTGGAGAAGGAAGCTCTGCCTGAAATAGGGGACCCGAAACATTCCAGACGGGTTGCGGTGAGCGTATCTCAGAGAGGATATTCTGTTTTTTTTTTTCAGCAGAACTCAAGTGCTGGAACTGCTGAGCCCAGTTCAATCATTACACCACACACACACACACACACACACACACACACACACGGCTATCCCGTCAACCTATCTGGAGAGAGGCCTTGTCGTCAGTCTAGCGTGCAAAGCTCGTGTTCTAATTTCCGTAGCGCAGCTTTTTTAAAACAACAGAGCGACCGTTGTTAAAATGTATTGCGCCCAAGCGAGCCAGCCTGATTCAGCTCTGGCGGAAGGGTCTATTTTTTGGGGGGGTGGGGAGGGAGGCAGGGAGGGAGAGACACCCCCCCCCCATAGCATTGTCGGGAAGAAATATCTCTTTCTAAGAATTAGCATCTTGTGAGGAAGGGGATCCACACCCACTTCTTGAAGCCTCAAAGCCACAAATCACAGGAAATAAGCAATATGCTTCAATCCTGATTTAGTAGGGATAAAGAGAGGGACATTTGCACTGCAATTAACATTAAAGGCTATATTGGTGTGTGTGTGTGTGTGTGTGTGTGTGTGTGCAGCACCTCTCTGTGGAGGGGGGAGGAGAGGCTGGGGGGGGGGCGAAGGCATCTGCATCTGAGGAGGAATGCAAAATAGCTGCCAGCAGCATGTCATCTATGTCACACCTTCAGCGCTCCAGCAGGGGAGGGGGGGGCTCCTTCCTGGATGTTTAATGAGCAAGGGAAGGGTCCTGGCTGGGACTCTGCAGCAGCCCCCTCCCCCAACTCTGGTCTGTTTGCTCCCCCAGCTGTTCCCCAGGACCCTTCCTGGCCTCCCACTTGCCAAGGAGGGCCCCTTAATTGCTTTAGGAGGAGGTGTGCGTGTGTGGGGAGGAATCACTTTCTTCTTTTGAAGAAAGCCCAGCTTGCAAATATCCCCCTCCCAGCAGCATTTCAAAGTGTGCCTTCTTATGGCTAAAGTCAGAAGTTCCGGCTTGCCCTGGAAGCCAGTAAATATGGGGAAGGGCCAAGAACAAGGGACTGGAGAAGAGGAGGAGGAGGAGGAGAAGAAGGACCCCACGACGGCTCTGCCATTTTGCACCCACCCTCTGGCATCTCAAAGAATTCAGCCTTTGCGGTGCGGGGCTGTTGAGCTGGCTTCCTTTCGGGGACGTTCCTTTTCCAGCCCAGCCAAAGCAAATAGTAGTAGTAATAATAATAATAATAATAATAATAATAATAATAATAATAATAATTCAAACAGACAAGCACCTGCAACATAACACCCCAGACTTAACAATTGTCGATAAGAAAGACAAAAAAGTCTGGATAGTGGACGTGGCAGTGCCTGGAGACAGCAGAATAGAAGAGAAAGAACTGGAGAAGATAACAAAATACAAAGACCTACAAATAGAAATAGAAAGACTGTGGCAAAAGCAAGCAAGGGTAGTACCAATAGTCATAGGCTCCTTGGGTGCAATCCCAAAACAACTGGAGCACCACTTGAACACCATTGGCATTGACAAATTTGCTATTAGTCAATTGCAAAAGGCGGCCTTAGTAGGAACTGCTTCCATCCTGCGACGATATCTGTAATACCATCAAACATCCACATCTGCCTATCCCAGGTCCTGGGTAAGGACTCGATAGGTAGACAAAATGCCAAATCCAGTCTGAACATCTGGCTGACTGTGCGATGATCGATAATAATAATAATAAATCAGCTTCGGCTTCAGGAAGGCAGAAACTGCGGAGCAACAAAGCGAGCGAGGGCCTAAAGCAGAAGGAGAGAGGAAGCAGAGCTGATGTCTTGGCCTAACTTAAACTTAAACCTTCCAGCTGGAATCTGAGGATGCGAAGGGAGGGAGGACGGGAGGGAAGAACACTCTCCGTGTTCTGACAACTGAACTGCCCTGAAAGTCACAACTCTCTGTGCTCCGGCACCCCGCAGCCAGCCTCCTCCATCCCGGACAGTGTTTGGGTCAACGATGCCGGTGTGTGTGTGTGTGTGTGTGGCTGCTTCATGGCGAACTGCTCTGAAGTGGCCGCACAGAGCAGCCTTTGGGGCCTTCTCTTTCTGCACCCCCAAAAGTGATCTCCAGGGAGAAGGCCATTTCCATCCCCTCCGCAGAGGAAGCGCTTGGAGCGTTCCAGGGATCCTCGCTGCCGGCTAGGACTGCCAAGGCGTCCTTCCTGCTTCCTTCCCACGCTCCCTGGGCACTGTCCCAAAGACTCCAGATCGGGATGAGTGGAAAGAAGAGGGTCTTCCATGGCAGCCGTCCCTGAGCCTGGCGAGGGGCAGCCATGAGGACTGCCAGCTTGATAGCGACTCTGCTAGTTCTTTTGCCATGATGGGTCGACCCTCCGATCCAGCAAGAAATCCTATCGCATTACAGAAGCTCACTCTGACTTGGCAAATTCGGAAATCGGGGGGGGGGGGTGACATTCACTGGGGAACAAGAAACACACACACACACACCCCAAGGCACTCTCGGTTTCTGGTTTACAGTTGCTTTTTTTGGCCAATAAAATGAGGGCTCAAAATGTCACACAAATAGGGAGTAACAGGAGGCACTTTGCTACTGGTAAATATGAGGATCTCCCACTTGTTTAGAAAAGAACGTTTGTATATCAAACCAGGTTACATGACACAAATCAAAAGCTGCTACAGAGCATCACAAGGTTGAATAATTGGCGTTAAAACCTAGTCTAAACCCAGTTTCTATGTGTCTCTCACAATACACCTGTGGTTCTCATTTGCTCAATGAGGGACTGCTCTCAACTTTTGTTTCTTTCTTTTTACAGGGAAATTCGACCGCAAGCTAAAAAGGCAGCAAGCAAGGCACGTACTACCACATTTGGTGGACATGTGGCAAAGCTAAGGCTTATTGGGAAAAGATACATACGTGGTTAGAACAAATATTAGGTGAACATGTGAATTTTAAACCTGAACTTTTTTTTAACTAGGTATAATGCCTGAAAAGATTAATAAGCAGAGGTTTATATTTAATTTTACACATCACTACAGCAGCGAGAATAATCTTCTCACAATACTGGAAGAACGAAGGATTGCCATCAGAAGAAGAAATAATCAGAAAAATATTGGAATGTGCAGAGACGGACAGATTAACTAGGAGACTGAAAGATAAAGAAGAAACAAACTACTACCAAATTTGGGATTTATTTTATTGCTGGTTAGAGGAAAGAACGGATTAGGAATCGAATATGTATTAGCATAGCTAACCCCAGACAACCGGTTGATTGGAAAAATTAACAGATGTATGCAAAAGAAGTTGAAACTCAAATACTTTGGCCACCTAATGAGAAGGGAGGACTCACTGGAGAAGGGCCTAATGCTGGGAAAGATTGAGGGCAATAGAAGAAGGGGACAACAGAGAATGAGGTGGCTGGATGGAGTCCCTGAAGCAGGAGGTGTGAACTTAAATGGACTCCAGAAGATGGTAGAGGACAGGAAGACCTGGAGGAACATTGTCCATGGGGTCGCGATGGGTCGGACACGACTTCGCAATTAACAACAACAACAACAACAATGCAAAAGAAAACCAATGAAATCTTTATAAAAAAATAAAATAAAAAGGCAGCAAGCAGCCTTCCTATGTTCACTAGGCATGGAAGGAGTACAAATAAAACGCTAGCAAAAGAGGAGTTCTGACGGGGAGAAACAGTGTCAACACAGCCTGTGGCTCCTTCCAGGAAGTGTGCAGGGATTATACGCTCCGCTACCCTGGATAAAACCCTTTGTGTTTGGGATGATGATGATTCCCACTGAGCAGCAGACCTATTTTTGGAATCTGCCCAGCACCGTTTAAGCTACAACTTCCTCTCTCTAAAACTGACGAAGGGGAGAAAAAAAAAACCCAACACGGTTCTAATTAAAGGACTTAACACAGAGGAAACGTAGTTTATAATTTGGGGGTCTGTTACTGGTTTGTCTCGTCAGGTCTTCTTTCCTCCCCGTCCCCTTCCCTCTATTCTCCTTCCCCTTTCGCTCTTGAGGGGGGATCTTTTGCCCCGGAGAGAGTGTCTTTCTTGGCCCCTTTCCAAAGAGAAGAAAAGCGACTCGGGTGAAGATTAAAGATGAGGCTTTGAGACAGATGTTCAAGGAGAGCGATTCCATGCTGGCTGTGGAATTCTGGGAGTTGAAGTCCACATGCCTTAAAATCGTCAAGGTTGAGAAACACTGGCAGAAGGAAACACATGGTGCAGTAATTTAGCATGGATCCTGGGGAATAGGCCATTGGATTGGATCACACGGAGGTATGGAGTTCCTCAAGCAACTAGGGGCTGAAATCAACTCCATTCATTCCTTGCGGAGGGTTGCCGTGTTGGTCTCTAGCCCTTTCGCCTTCTCTGCTAAGAGGGCAACCGGCCTGCGCTGGCAGCCTCCAAAATTCCTGCTCTCCTCAACAAACACAATCCTTCCCTGCAGGTCGTGGAAGCCAGCAGCGTTTCCTACCTCTGTGTTCCTGGGATAAAAAGAATCTCCCCTTCGGAGCTGCCCTGCCAGACTTCCTGGGGATGTGGGCAATGGAAAGGAAGTGCAAGGAAAAAGCTGGGTAAGTAAGTGTCAAAGGCTTTGAATTGCAAATTGTATCTGAAAGGGCTCTTGGGATTTAGAAATGAGAGATGAAGCCAGGTGAAAAGAGGCAGTTTGCTGCAGCTGCAGGTGACAAAACAGCAACAGCCAGCATCTTGCTTGCAGGGTAGCCAAAGGATGGGCTAGAGCACGGGTGTTAAACTCGCAACGTCATGTGACGTATCGCAACATTTCTCTCTCTCCCCCCCCCGTTGTGGGCAATGGGGTGGGCACTTGACACCCCTGTGTAGAGGCTCCATGGGGTAGGGGAAGCATTCTGCCCTGGAAGGCAAACCGGATGAGATGGCCAGTCTAGACAAAGCCATTCGCTCCCTTCTGCCTGCCGGATTAAAGTGGGGAAGTTGACATTAAAAAATAATAATAATAAAAATCTATCACTCCTCAAAAAGCGAGTGCCATGTAGAAGGGATGATCAGAAGAGCCATTCACTAAGGCAGAGGCCCCCGACCTTTTGGGCACCAGGGACCAGTTCCGTGGAGAGAGGTTTTTCCACGGACCGGAGGGTGTGTGGTTTTGTGTGCTGCCTGCATCCCACGGATGGGGCTTTGCTTGTTTGTGCGGACCGGTTGCTGGCATGCTACGGCCCGCTACCGGTCCACACACCTGGGGTTGGGGACCCCTGCGTTAAGATACCTAATACAAAGATTAACAATGATAACCTTTGGGATCAGGATTTCTGTCATTAAGTGATGCAGTCGTAAAATGTGACATCACACAATCCCATCACTTAGCAACAGTACTTTGGGCACTTCCTGCTTCCAACTACAAAGTCAGTGGTAAAGCTGGCAGGAAGCTGCAAGTCCCAGGGGGTTGGCAAGCAGGCCGGCCGGCTGGTAGGCAGGTAAGTGGCTGCTGCTGCTGTGGCATGGTGTGAGTGCGGCAGAGCTCGCAGTGGCTGCTGCAGGATGCATTAAAGGGCAGGGAGGCCTGGCGTTGAGTGGGAAGAAGCTCAGGGTGACCACTATACCTTTCCTATGATCCCTTCCCTTTTGGCGAAGATATTTTTGCAGTAGGGTCAAAAGACAGCGCTGGAAATGAAGGTACTGGGGAGAAGGAGAAAACTGGGCGTTTGTTGAGACTCAAAATACCCTTAAACTGTCAAGCCTTCTGGGACTCCTCTAGGATGGGAGCCGTGCAGGTCTGTGGGAGAATGCTGTTCTAGGGTCAGCCACTGATAACTTATTTGAAGGAGCCCCAAAGGACCCCAGGCAGCTCTCTTGGGAGGAAGCTGCAGGCAGAAGTGGGAAGCAGGTGAGAGGCAAAGTCAGATGGAGATCTGTGGGAGGCTGGCCCATGAGCACAGCATAGCACCCCAGTCAAGGCCCCGTCCCCAAAGCCGGACTGCGCTGCATTCTGAGAGGGAAGCTGTGCGCGGTCCTGCGCCCAGGGATGCCTGCTCTGAAGCCACGGGCACAGCAGAGCGCGGTCGAGCGAAGTTCCTGAACTCGGCTTCACACTCTGCAAGTCATGGCTTGTTTAGACTAACCTGTTTTTGGCCTGGGAATGAGGAAACTATTTGGCCTACCAAGCCACAGACCTTAAAATCCATCACATAAGTAACAAAAACGACAAGTTGCTCATCATTCATTTGGGCGACCGAGAAACTCAACCTTTGTGCAACACCTAGCTGTACAGAAACAAAGAAACAAACAAAAAAAAAAAAACCTGGCCTCCTGGCCTATTTGCATAACTTACCCAGAATTGTCCCCCCTCCACCCCCCAGCAGGATCTACTCTGGGGAAGGTTTCTGAGAGGCTGACCATCGCCTAACAGGACAACCCAAGGATGCCCAAGGATGCCAAACCGTCAGATGCTGTGTCTGGTCCATGAGGGTCTGCCACGCCCAGCAGCCCCGTTGTCTACACAGCCAAAATGGAAGGAAAAAAGATGGGTAGCTGGCTTCCTATTGGGTCCCCAATAGTGTTGTTGCTGTGCTACGTCCTGTTGGTGCAGAGTATCTACGAGACCATGCGTCCTCCCTCCAGGTGAAGGAAAACGGCACCAGCTAGCTAGGCCAAGCAGACTGGCCTCTTAATAGAAGCAGTCACACCATTCTATTGTTAGGGAATATATATAAAAACTTATTTAAAGCAGGGTTTCTATACCATCTGTTACGTACGCAGCGGGACACAGGATCTGCTAACCCCCTTTGGACGCGTGGAGGAAAAGGGCAAGCAAAGTCACACAACTGTCGAACGGGCCTCTACCGCCATTGGGCAACCGTCTGCACTGGGCCATCTCGGAGAAAGGTGGCTGGGCTCATTTTAGGCCACTTGGAGCATTTCTCCTGCCCAAATAGTTTATCGTACAATCACAAGGCGACTTCTTGAAGCGGATCAGAACAGTCTACCTTGTTCTTATGCCGTTTGCCTGCCTTTAAATGGAAGATCCTGGCTTTCTGTAGGACGAGGCTGGCTCCCTTGCTCAATACTTCCTTCCTCAACTTAGAAAAAACGTAGCTGGCTCACCTGGTGATCTTTCGCCCTGTTTTTCTATCCCTAAGAGAAAAACGAAGCTTTTCCAACTGATCCCCTGCAGCCCCCTTGAACCTCTAAGTGCCTTCTGCCAAATTGGATAGCCTGAAAATGCTTGCTCAGATGTGAACCGAAAAGCACTCTGTGAAGGATAAAAACAGGCCTCCAAAATAGGTTCTCCATTTAGGACGTGCCCACAGTTACCCTAAAGCAGTGGTTCTCAACCTTTTTAATGCCGCGACCCCCAACCGGTCGTAAGCTGAGGACTACTCAACCGGTCGTAAGTCGAGGACTACTCAACAGGTGCAGCCCCGTTTGCAGAATGGGACTTTGGGCGGGCTCAGCAGGGCAGAGACAGCCTGGACCATTCCTATTGGCTTTTGAAAGCCAATAGAATTAGACTCTATTCAAGAGAGTCTCTATTTGAAAGCCAATAGAATAAAAGGGAGCAGCACAGCCAAGGAAAAGGGGGGAAAAAATGGCGGACTGCGTTGTTTGGCGACCCCCGTGACATGGTCGTTCGACCCCAAATGGGGTCCCGACCCCCAGGTGGAGAACCGCTGCCCTAAAGAAATCTGTGATTGGTCTGTTTCAACGGGAACGCTGGGAGATCCTTTGGCTCAGAAAGGATCCTAAGGAAGGAGTCACTGGGGGATGGGTACGTGAGCAGGACGCTCGCTCTTCAGGTCACCCTCGTCCGATGCCAGCGAGACGGAAGACCCTTCGGGGCAGGGACATTTTTCTCGCTGCGTTGTGCCCGTTTCAAAACATCTAACACCTGCTCTTTTGGCCAGGCCCACAGTCACCTAAATGGCACCTTGACTCTCACCCTCTCTGCCTGCTCCTGACTCATCCTGGCAGAGCTGAGGCTGGAAAGTCCAAGGGTGCCTGTGACTCAGCCCTCCGCCATACCTGATGAGGCGGAATCTTACATTCAAGCTGAAACACGTCTTGGTTCCTTCTAGGGATTTCGTAATGTCACCGGGTAGCATATGCGGGGTTGCCCAAGAGCGTGCATCGCCGCCCGGATATAATCTACCCAGGCCTGCTGGATTGAAATTTTCTTACAAGCCACCCGTTTGGGTAGAAAAATATCTGTCTGCATCAGACTCTTTTGCATCGTGGCAGATTCGATGTCCCGCTTGCCGCTGGACCCACCTCCCACCCAGGTGTCTAACGTGAGGGAAACAGACAGAGCTGAACTGTGTGGTATAATCTGGACAATGAAAATGGGGGGGGGACAAAAGGTCCTGCAATGACTCAGTGGTTGGTTCTCCAGCTGCAGTCACCCTTCCGGTCAATGGCTGTGCCTGGCAGCTCCTTCACTGCCATCCCGACAGGTGTGGCCTAGTGTGACCCATCCTGCACTGCTGCTGCCAGTTCTGCAGTGGGTGGCAGAAAGCCAGGAGTTGGAGCCTGGGGGGGGGGGCTTCTCCTGCCTCTTTGTTCCCCCCTCCTCTGGATTCCTCAACCCAAACTATTTAAGCTTTGTCCACTTCTGTTCACCCAAAGGGTTTCTCCTGGACCCCACAGCCTTCCCTCCGTGTTTATGGCGGGGTGCAGATCACGCTGAATAATATTTTTACAAAGGCTCACCCAAACGTGTGAGCTTTGCATACTTCTCAGCTCAGCGAGAAGAAGCTGAGAAGTATGCAAAGAAAGATTCCCATCATTTCTTCAGAGCGGGAGGGGGGGGGGAAGAGGGACAGGACGCAGCAGCATTACGAAGAGGCTGTTTACATTTAACAGGCGGACAACTTTAAACATGCAAAGAGAAATTGCTGGATGGGCTGGGGACTGACGTTTAAATCTAAACTTTCCTAAGAGTCCACATGTGAAATAAAAGGGGGGAAAAATGCACATTCAGAAGGTTTGTAAGTGAAAGAAGATGGCAACTGAAACAAATCGGGGTGGGCTAGCGAAGGGCCGTTTCAACTAGGAGCATGATTGCAAGTGCTGAAGCAGCGAGGACATGATTTTACATCTCTGAAATACATCAAACGATTTATATGAATAAATTACGTATGCAGCCTGTTAGCTCTTTAAAATGGTTTTGTGTAACATAAAAGTGTATTGTACGGTGGTAGCTTTCTGCTAAGAGAAAAACAGCGGAGAGCAGAGATAATGCAAATTAACACTTGATGGTGAGAAAAAAAAAAAAACACCTTGCTTCTCTCTTTTTCTCGAAATACCGCACCAAAAACATGGTGTTAGATCAGGAAAGACAACAACAACAACAACAAATCCTTCACGTCACATATGGAATTGTGGAATTCGCTGGCATGACAGGTGGCCAGGGCTACTGGCCGGTAAGGTTTCTACTGTTATTAACATTTTATTGCAACACTGTGTAGATAAGCAAAAATGTGTATTTCCAATACTTTCTACCTAACTCCTAAACAACTATCCAAAGCATTTCAACTCCTGGGAGGAAGAGATGACTGGGCCTGATTAGGCTATCATAAATAACTTTAGAGCTTCCATGTTCAGGAGCAATCTACCACTGCGTACTGAGACTAAATAATGGGGAGGAGGGAGACTTTTTGGTGCTGGTGGATGAGACCTGCTAGGAAGAATTTTGTAGCTGTTGTAGGCAACTAACTGACAAGTTAAATGGATCCACCCTGGTGGGACTCAGCTTCCAGCACTGAATTTCTTAAATGGCCTGTCTGGGGCCAAATTAGGACCATTAGCTTTTTGAAAATGGAAAATTCCCAGACTCAGAAGAAAAATAATATCTCTTCTGCAGACCTGAACTGAGGTGGGCCAGGCTGATTTTGTCCCCAAAGCTTTTTCATACAGCCTAGAGTCCCCCAATTAAAAAATAATAATAAATTGCACGGGTCAGTTGCCGGAATATCACAAAAGCCTTGAAAATTCTTTTCATACCGCCCTCCAGCTAAATCCTTACTGAAAGATTCTGCATTATGTCACGTAAGAGGAACATAATTTTTTAGAAGTGAATAATAAGAGATTACCGGTGTCATTTTTGTACCTGTGAATGTAAAATGTGCAATGAGAAGGTGAATGAAATGCACTGTATTTCCCTAAGTGACACATCCCAATTTCTTTTATCATCTTCTGGTACAGATAGCAAAAGGAATTAAGTGCCCTACACAAATAAAAGGCCAGTTTATCAAGCTCGTTATTATTCTTTTTTCACAATGTTATTTTTTCTAAGAGCCATTTCTTTTTTTTTTAAACCATCTTTTTTATTAATTTTTTTTTCCATCAACATATGTTCATTTTTCCAATCAACAAGTTGTCTGGAGTTTGCTAAGCTAATACCATACATGTTCAATTCCTAATCCTTCATTCTTTTCTCTAACCAAGAATAAAATAAGTTCCAAATTTTATAGTAGTCCGTATCTTCTGTCGTTCAGCCTCGTAGTTAGACTGTCCATCTCTAAGAGCCGTTTCTTATTGTGCCGTTTTGTGTAAACCGATTATTAGGGAAAAAAAATATTTTAAACCACATGGCCTTTTTTTAAAAGATAGCATCGCTCACACTGTGCCTTCCGTCATGGAACAGACCAACAACGCACACGGAGGCTGAAGGTGACACCCACAGAAGAGAGTCAAAAAGGATTTTGTATGCCGATCATCTCGGACCATCAACAGGGATGGAAGAGGATACAGGAGAATTTGCACTGCTGACCAGAAAATACTTGAGTAGAGAAATAGCCTGGAACAACTAGCCGGATCCAGCAAAATTGGGGCTCTCTGAACCGGTAACAGTCTGAAGCAATCTGCCAAATGTCTCCTAACCCCAAAATAACAACACTTCACGAGTGCAGCATACAGCCAGTTAAGTTGCTCCTCGGTCAAATCTGTAAATTAGGAACTCTTTCTCCAAATTACAGGATTATGAATTGAATAAGCAAGAGTTTTAATACCGAACATACCGCCCAACTAAGAGCCCAAATCAGGAAGAAAATTGACGAAGCCGCACGTCTTGTTTTGCGCACCTCATAAAGGGTACTTTGGGCAAGCGGGGAAGAAGCAGCTTCTGTCGTGAAAACAAGTCCACAGTGACTACTTGTCAAACCACAACACACACACCCCGACACACACACATACCAGTGCTGTGAGGACTGCTCCACAATCAAATTCTTAAAAGCAAAGAATAGGAATAAAGATGAGAAATTCTCTACAGATCTGACTAGTGCAGTAGTTCTCCACCTGTGGGTCGGGACCCCATTTGGGGTCGAACGACCATTTCACGGGGGTCGCCAAACAACGCAGTCCGCCATTTTTTCCCCCTTTTCCTTGGCTGTGCTACTCCCTTTTATTCTATTGGCTTTTGAGAGCCAATAGAATAGGCTCTCTTGAATAGAGTCTAATTCTCTTGGCTTTCAAAAGCCAATAGGAATTGTCCAGGCTGTCTCTGCCCTGCTGAGCCCACCAAAAGCCCCATTCTGCAAACGGTGCTGCACCAGTTGAGTAGTCCTCGACTTACGACGGGTTAAGTAGTCCTCGATTTACGACTGGTTGGGGGTCGCAGCATTAAAAAGGTTGAGAACCACTGGACTAGTGTGCTGGGGGTGATCAGGCAGAGGGGAGGAAGGCATCCTTTTTTTGACTGCTCTCAGCCTCTTTTAGGCTTTATATTAACATTTCGGATGCCAAACAGCAGGACCGGGTAAGCCAAATTGTGCACTCAAAGGATCCCGTTATTGAGCAGGCATTTCCAGTATGAGAGGGGAGCTAATGGTGTGTGGGTTTCATTTATATTACCTTGGAGAGGAAAAGGGAAAGGGATAGAAAGTATGGAATGGAAAGGAATGGGAATGGGAAGGGGAAAGGAGTCCCTGTGGATTTTAATCCACTACTCATTGCTGACTAAAGGGAGCATAGAGTAAGTTCAACATAAATCCCTCTTTTTGGTCCTGGGGCTCCCTGGGGTCCCGCCGGTGGTGCTTGTACACCTGGCTTCGCTGAAACTAAGATGCACCCGCATCCTCTCCCCAAGGATGGCCAGCACAGTATGCAAATCATCACTTTCTCTTGCGCTCTGCCCCACAGCTTGCCCCCTGCGTGCCCCCTTGCTACTTGCTCCTCCTGGCTAAGAGACCTCCTCCTAAAGCCCTTTCCCCCCCCCTCGGGGAGATCTCCCCCCCCCGCGCTCCCTGGGGGGAGGCGCAGGGAGGGCCGGACAGCCTCCGGAGGCGTGGCCCCGCTGACGTCAGCAGACTCATGAATGAACCGGGCGAGAACTTTCCCACCGGCTCCCATTGAGCTTTCCGTCCCGTGGCGGCAGCGGCAGGGCTCGGCTGCGTGAGTCACTCCGGGAAGGCGACTCGCTCCCGAGGACCCCCCCCCCGAAGGGTGAGCGGTTGGGGGCTCATCTACAGCATGGGCAGCTTCCCGGGGCTCGGCGGGGCCCTCCTGCTGCTGCCTGCCGTGCTCCTGCTCCAGACCCTCCGCGGCTCCCAGAGCCACGAAGGTAAGATCTGCGCGGTGCTGCTGCTTCGGACGCCTCAAATCGGAGACGCGGGTGGCGGTCCTTTCTCCCGTGTACACACACACATCTCCCGTTCTGGCTAAACCTAATCGGGCTTGGGGCAGGAAGGGAGACCGTATCTAGAGACACACACACCCCAGCTTCTAGAGCTGAGCCGAGACTCACACACACACAGAGAGAGAGAGAGAGAGAGAGAGAGACAGACACACACACAGAGACAGACAGACACACACACACAGAGAGACAGAGACAGACACACACACAGAGACAGACAGACACACACACAGAGAGAGAGAGAGACACACACACACAGAGACAGACACACACACACACAGAGAGACAGAGACAGACACACACACACACACACACACAGAGACAGACACACACAGAGAGAGAGACAGACACACACACACACAGAGACAGACAGACACACATACACACAGAGAGAGACAGAGAGACACACACACACAGAGAGACAGAGACACACACACACACAGAGACAGACAGACACATACACAGAGAGAGAGACAGACACACACACACACACACACACACACACACACACACACACACACACACGGGCCTTAGGCTGAGTCCCAGCCTTCTCGCGATTCGGGCTGCCAAAGTTGCTCTCTCCCAACGGCTTGGCAAAGGTTAATCTCTTCCCTTAGACCAGCGAGGGCATCCCTTAGATTGCCTGGTGGGGAGGGGAAGGGAAGGGAAGGGGGGAGGACTGGCACGCCAGATCTCCCATGGGGGATCGGAGGAAGGGAGGCTGGCTGGAGGCAGCCAGAGGAAGCAACAACCGGCCACGCTGCCTTCGCCGCTTGGTACCGCTTTGCGCCCCGAGAGGGTGCAGCGCAGTTCCGGCGCCTGGGAAAGGTGGGAAGGCGCCAGACACACCCTGCAATGACTGCCTTGTTTTAAGTTCCAAGGTGTGTCTCGGAGCGGGAGGGGGGGGGTGAGGGTGGGGGGAGGACGGCCAGGATGAAGCTCTAACCCTTCCCCAGCCAGCATGTGGCTTCACACGGCCGGTTGCCCCAAATGCAAATGCGTCAAGAATTTAGCGAGGGCCACACGCTACCGTGGGGTAGCTTATCCTTAAGAAATGCAGACTTCGTTTTGTACTTGGGCATGCGCGCATTCCAGAGAAAACTGTGGAATCCGAGAGGGAAAATAGATGGGGGGCACTGGAAAAAGGAATGGAAGAAAGGAAAGAGAGACGTGGACGGTGACAGGCCCTACCTGGAGCCTTCAGATTGGGGGGGGGGGGGCAATCTAGGCCGATGCCTCCCCTCGTCCTGTGTTTTTGGGGGCCCTTGAATTGGAGGCAGACCATTCGCAAAAGGGAGTTAGTTGTTTGCTCTTATCTTGAGGATTTTAAGGTCCTAAAAAGGTTCGGCGTTAGTAGCTCTGCATGCTTTGAGGAATGGAAGATTGTCTTGTAACTTTCAAGTGTCTATATTTAAAAAATAAATAAATCCCAAAGAGATCTCTGTATATTCGAAGGCTTAAGATAGGAAGGCCATAGTTTGAGGCGTGGTGTCTCTGGGAGGCAATGAGACTTGTTTCAGGATGATGGAAAACAGAGAATTGGCTAGAGGGATTTCTTTTTCTTGAGGGGGGGGGGTTTGTATTCAAACCCAGGGACGTAAACGCGATATTGAGTGGCCCGTATCTGAAGTTTTCCGTGAAATGATAGGCTTGGAATCGAACTAAGACAAGGACGCTGTGGTCCTGTTGCATCTCTGCTTTTTGGACCGACCGCTTGAATGGGAGAAGTGGGGTGAGAAAGCCCAGGTGAGAAAGCAACTGGATTTGGAAAACAGAATCCTCCCTGCGATGGTGCGGAGGGTTCAGACCAGATTGAGCAAGGAAGGCAAACAGTCTGGTTCCCATTGAAGGAGGAGGTGTTGGCCAGGTGTTGGGGCCCTGAACCAACACCAGGAAAGCCAAAGTGATCAGTGTGATGAACATACTGGAAAGGAAGGGGTTCAAAATGGAAAGAGGAAAAAAAATGATTTAGACTGAAAATATGCTTTTCTCCTCCCCCCTCGCCCCCCCTTCTTGCTTCTGCCCAAGTGGCTCAGAGAAGCAGCTCTGCTTTTCCCTCCTATGGGGGGGGGGGAGGGGAGCCCCCTGCCAAGCCTGGCTGACAAATGAGCAGTTCCAAAGTTGAGCCTTTGGCT
This sequence comes from Crotalus tigris, assembly GCF_016545835.1. NCBI lineage: Eukaryota > Metazoa > Chordata > Lepidosauria > Squamata > Viperidae > Crotalus > Crotalus tigris. The sequence continues at coordinate 693,908 of NW_024098092.1, read as the reverse complement.
GCTTAGCAAGGCAGGACAGGCTGAAATGCTTTGGAGGGCTTGGCTGAAGAGCCAGGCTGGAAAGTTCCAAGAACCCGAATGGAGGAGACTCCTCGCCATTGTCGCTTCCAAGCTAGCCACTTTCCACCTGGCTGGCCGGCCCTCCCAGGCTTGGAAGAAGGCGGAGGAAAACCCCAAAGCCTTCCGGGACAGCCCTTCTGCCGAGCGAGCAGCGGGCAAGTCTGGGCCTGTCCCTGGAAGGAAGGAAGGCACCACCATGTCCCAAAAGCCAGCATCCAACTCTTGCAACTTCTCAGTTCTCGGTGAAATTATCCTAACTCCAGAATTAAAGTATTCTTGGTCATCAGAAGCCATTCGGCCAAATTGGGACAAGGGAGAGGGCCTGGCACCTGCAAAAGTAAAGCACAGCCCTTCCAATCGCCTCTCCCTCCCTCCCTCTCCCTCCCTCTTTCTCTCTCTCTTTCTCTCTCTCTCCCTCCTCTCTCTTTCTCTCCCCCCTCTCCTTCTCTATCTCCCTCTCCCCCCTCTCTCTCTCCCTCTTTCTCTGTCTCTCTTTCTCTCCTTCTCCCTCTGCCCCCTCTCTATCTTCCCCCTCTCTCCCTCTCCCTCTCTCTCCTCTCTCTCTATCTCCACCCTCTCCCTCCCTCTCCCCTCTCTCTCCCTTTCTCTCTCCCTTTCTCTCTCTCTCTCTTTCTCTCCTTCTCCCTCTCCCCCCTCTCTCTCCCTTTCTCTCTCTCTCTTTCTCTCCTTCTCTCCTTCTCCCTCTGCCCCCTCTCTCTCCTCTCTCTCTCTCTCTCCCTCCCTCTCCCTCTCCCCCCTCTCTCTCCCTTTCTCTCTCTCTCTCTTTCTCTCCTTCTCTCCTTCTCCCTCTGCCCCCTCTCTCTCCCTCTCTCTCTCTCTCTTTCTCTCCTTCTCTCCTTCTCCCTCTCCCCCCTCTCTCTTTCTCTCTCTCTCTCCTCTTTCTCTCTTCTCCCTCTCCCCCCTCTCTCTCTCCCTCTCTCTCTCTCTCTCTCTCTTTCTCTCCCTTCTCCCTCTGCCCCCTCTCTATCTTCCCCCTCTCTCCCTCTCTCTTTCTCTCCCTCCTCTCTATCTCCACCCTCTCCCTCCTTTTCTCCCTCTCTCCCTCTTTCTCTATCTCTCTTTCTGTCTCTCCCTCTCTTTCTCTCCTTCTCCCTTTGCCCCTCTCTATCTCCCCCCTCTCCCTCTCCCTCTCTCTCCCTCTCTCTCTCCCCCCCCTTCCCCTCCCTCCCTCCCTCTAAAACAAGCACCGGCTAAATCAAGCCAGCAACTGGGTCCCCCCAGGTGCCCAAGGGGGGGAGCCAGAGAAGAGGGCCCTCCCACCAGCCTGCCCTCCTCTTTCAGCTAGGGCACAGGCCCCCCTCCCTTCGCCCCCACCTTCGGCCAAGGCTGCCCCAGGAGGTGGGGACGGAGCCCCCACCCCATCTCCCAAAGACAGCAAGAGCTTCCTCGAAGCATCTGGGGTGGCAGAGGGGAGAGGCCCTAGTGCTGCTGCTTTGAGAGGGAGCTGAGTTTAAACACCCCCCCCCCGCGCAGACCCACAAGGCAAGGGGAGTCTCTTCCAAACCTCAGCTCCGAAGGGCCGTGCTGGGCTTGCAAGAAAAGGCAGGAATGAAGTTAATGAAGAGGCAGGAGGGCCGTCTGGCCTCTAATTATGGTGGCGGGCTGTGGGGGGGGGGAGAAGTGGAGAGATCTGTCCAGTAAGCAGTTCCACTCTCCAGCCCGGCTCTCCTCAGACTCTGCTGTGGCAATTGCAGAACAGGCCCTCCTGCGTCGGCTCTCCCCAAAACCACATCTTCCAACCCCCCCACAATGAAGGAAGGAGGGCGGCAGTGCGCAAATAAATCGCTCTTCTTCACGTTAACCCTGGTCCTAAACCGTCTTCCTCCTCGCTGCCAAACCCCTCAGTGCTGATCTGCCATAATATTAGCACCGCCGGCGATTCTTCTTCCTCCAACTTGCCTAAAGTGAATTTATTTCAAATCTCCCCAAAAAACCCAATGACCTGGCTAGGCAACTATCTGTGCTCTGATCAGGCGGAACTGTGGAACTGTCTCCTGGGGGCCTCCGAAGCACCGTATATCGGTTGTGTTTGCCTGCACAACTCTCATACAAAGGCAGGTTCTGAATTCCTGCCTGCAACTTTTCCCCTTTGCAGCCTCTGGACGTCTCTCTCTGCTTTCAGGATGACAATAGTTGGACAATGAGTTCCCCACCTATTTGGGGAGGGGGGGGTATTTTCTGCTGTGGGTATTTTCTGCCACCCCTCCCTCTCTCCCCCCCCCATTTCTGGAAACAGGCAAAATTGTGATTCTTCCAGGGGGCCTTGCAACAGATCAATGCATTTTTTTTTAAAAAAAAAAACCTTCTAATTTTAACTCCTTGCTTTGAGTAGCTATGTCATTGTTTGTGTTTTTGGGTCTTTGTAGCTTCCTTTTTAACTCGCTAAGCCTCCTAGATCAATTGGCTTCAGACAGCCAGATAAATTTCACAAGTTAATAAATGTTATCCCCCTGCTCACCCAGGATGGCAAACCCAGGGACTAATCTTGCTAAAAAAAAAAAAAAAAAAAAAAGGCAGGCAAGGGGCAGCAGCTAAGGCCCACCGTTGGAACGCTGCTTTCTTGCCTTGGGACTGGACGGCTCCCTTCGGAGTTTTTATTTTATTTTATTTATTTTATTTTTAAAATTTATAAGCCGCCCCATTCCCGAAGGACTCTGGGCGGCTAACAATAAAAAACACATAAAACATAATAAAACAATACAAAAACAATCATCCAGGGGTCAGGTTTTATAAACCCCAGGCCTGCCAGAAAAGCCAGGTCTTAAGTAGCTTACGGAAGACCAACAGGGTGGGAGCGGTCCTAATCTCGGGGGGGGGGGGAGCTGATTCCAAAGCGTGGGCGCCATCACAGAGAAGGCCCTCCTCCGCGGCCCGGCCAAATGGCACTGCTTGGCCGACGGGGCCTGAAGGAGGCCCAGCCTGTGGGATCTAACCGGACGTAGGGAACTATGAGGTAGTAGAGTTGTGGAAACTAGCTGTGATTATCAGGGGCCAAGCGAGAGCTTGTCTGCAATGCAGGCAGAGATTTGCCATGCCTTAAATCCAGGCACTCCCAAAGGTTTTCTTTCTTTTCAAAACGAGTCTTTCCCATCCCTTGTGGTCTGAATTCGAATCCCGCCAATGGGTCATTGGGGCAAATTGTTTAAAGCCTCGATCGATCGTTTGTTAGGATGCTGCTGCCAGAAGCTTCCTTGACCTCCCTAATCTCAGGGGCCTGTTTCTTTGGAGGAGAAGGCTTCTGCATGTGCTCAGAAGAACTCTCTCTTAGGGCGTCATGTGTTTGTTGGCTGGCCAATCATGCAAATTTAGAGGGTTTTTTGTTTTTTTTTAAAGCCAGGACTTTGATTTGAGGTTTCACTGTTGTCAGGGCTCCACTACAATTCATCTCAGTGTCACTGACGGGCGAATTCCTGCAAACCACTTTGCTATGAATCCTTAGCCAGGCGTGGAATTGTGGGCTCTCCCCCTCACCCCCCCCAGCTTTGCATGGGATTGAAAAACAGGCAGTAAAAAAAAACCTCTGCACCCTGTCAAGAGAGGGGGGGGAAGAGGGCGAAGTTTAAAATTAACTCTGGAAATTGGTGGGAAAGAAAAGCTGTTCCAGATGTTGCTTACAAACACTCTGGGAGGAGACGTGACTTCTTAAAGCTCCTCTCCTGATTTATGAGGGGCAGGAACCGGAGACCAACATGCAGTGCTGGATTCAGAGGTGGGGGGGGCACTGAAGCCCAGCCTGACTGACCCTGAAGCTCACAGGATCCCTCCCTTGCTCTCTCTTGGAGGCTTGGAACTACTGGGAGAACAAACCTGCATCTGATAGGAGAGAGATTGTCAATGTGCCCAATGAGCTGGGTGGATCCTATCGATCGGAGGGTGGGGTCTATCTGGGCAGCTGAGACTGAATATTAATTCCCAAAGAGGCCTCTTGCCTTTGGGCCCTGTGATCTGGATAGACAACGCCCGACTGGAGCTTTGGGTCTGAACCCCAAAGTAGTTCTCAAAGTGGGGGATAAACTGCATTCTATTCTAGGCATAGAGCAATGGTTCTCAACCTTTTTAATGCCTCGACCCCCAACCGGTTGTAAGTCGAGGACTACTCAACTGGTCGTAAGTCGAGGACTACTCAACTGGTGCAGCACCGTTTGCAGAAGAGGACTTTTGGCGGGCTCAGTAGGGCAGAGGCAGCCTGGACAATTCCTATTGGCTTTGGAAAGCCAATAGAATTAGACTCTATTCAAGAGAGTCTAATTCAAAAGCCAATAGAATCAAAGGGAGGAGCACAGCTAAGGAAAAGGGGGGGGAAATGGCGGACTGCGTTGTTTGGCGACCCCCGTGAAATGGTCGTTCGACCCCAAATAGGGTCCCGACCCACAGGCTGAGAACCACTGTTCTAAGACGAGGAAGAGTCCTTTGGGCGGTCTGTGAAACGGAAGAGACTTTTCACGCAGGTAAAGCCTCGCCTTCTATAACCCTGATGATTGGCTTAGTCACCTTTTGTCTCTCCAAGACTCTCCCACTTCTCAGGTCCGAAGTGCAAGAATTCAGAGATGAGGCATATCAAGATAACATGGCGGCCAGCCAGAATGAAACAGCCTTTGGCTCTTCCAAGGGCCCCCTCTGCTGCCAGGAGCCCACTGAGGAGGACATGGGGCACGGGATACTCCCGTGGCTTGGATCTCGGACAAGGGGAGGTGGGGAATGCTTCCAGAGTGCCGAGCAGCTACTTGCAAAATGTATTTCATCTCCACTTCTATCTAAAGATTTGGGAAGTTTAAGCTTGGACCCACAAATACACCTTAAAGCATTGCAAGAGCGCATACTGTATGTCAGCCCCAGGCCAGTCACATACACACACACAGAGACACACACGGCTCTGCAGACAATAGCCTTGAATAGGTTTGGGACTTCTTCTGGGGAAGAACAACATTTCTTCTTGTGTGTTAAGTTATCAGGATAATTTCAGAGTCTTAAGGAATAAGGCAGCCTAGGTCACGAAACTGCCTATCCCCCCAAAAAGGGAGTTTTCTATCCGAGCTCTGAAGGAACAAAGGCCATCATCACCCACCCATCAGGAGAGAGATGGGCCAGGTTGTGTTTACGGTGCTCAGGTGTGGCTTGAATGACAACTTCAGCAATTGGGCAACCAAATCTTGTTGCGTTATCTTGTTGGCTGGAAGAGACAGTGGGATGTTTGCATAGCCATGGGGAGAACGTGATGCGGAGTTCGCACCACACAAGGGCCCCCCTGCAGACACGAAAAACTCCACCAGCCCCTTTCTCCGGCTGGTCTCGTGACTGCTATTCCGGGATGGAGAATCTCGTGAGGAACGGAAAATAGGGCCCGATTCCGGAGGGGACACTGGGTGAAGGAAGCCCGTCTTATGGAGCGCTCCTCCCATCTCCCCCATCCCCTCCTCACCGTCCGCCTCCCCTTCAGCTAAGGGCTTTGCCCCTTTGCCCACCCTGTCCTCCCACAGCTGCCTTTGCTCAGACAGGCACCTTCTCCTCGGTCATCAGAAATAATATAATAATAATAAGAGCCGAGGTGGCGCAGCAGTTAGAGTGCAGTACTGCAGGCCACTTTAGCTGACTGTGTTCAGCAGGTCAGCGATTCAAATCTCACCGGCTCAAGGTGGACTCAGCCTTCCATCCTTCCGGGGTAGGTAAAATGAGGACCTAGATTGTTGGGGGCAATGTCAATATATATATACATTGCTTACTGGTGTACACCGCTTAGAGAGTGCTTGCATTTAAAGCGGTATAGAAGTCTCATAAAATAAATAAAATAAATATACAGCAAACCAAAGAGAGCTTCAGCTTCTGATCCTTGCCCGTAAAATCTCAAGGTGAACACCAAGTGTGTTGTGTGTGTGTGTGTGTGGGGGGGGAGTTACAAATTCTTCTGGCTAGGTTTTTTCAGCTCATAAAAAACTTGTTCTGCTCGTTTTTAATTTCTCACCATGATGCTGCTGTAGGGATCTCAAAAGAATGATCCTCTCGCGGGGAGCCACTTCTGTGGATGTTAAAAGTAGGTGGGGATTTCTGAAAAGGGGGGTTGCACAATGGAGGGACGCGGGACTCGGCTCAGAAAGATTTATTTGAACTTTAAACTGACTGCCCCCTGACATTCTTGGGAGAGAAAAAAAAAACACCATGCATAATCTAAACAGTTAAATCCGCACCAGGGTTGTTTAAACAAGCATGTTTTGCACCGCACAAAGAGAAGGAGGAGAATGCGACTATGTTGTGCATACAGGTGTGAGTGATAGCATTCAGTGGATTTTAGACTCAAATGTGCTTTAAATGGAAATAGATGTAGGGCATTCAGAAAATTTGGATTGTAGCTGAAAATTGCTCCAAATAATTTTCCCTAAGCCCGATTTTGGAACCAGAGGGGGAAAACACACATGCCCCTCCCTCTGTGTCCTTGACAGAGAGGATGGACTCTTATTCTACTGGGAACAACGGCTGCTTCTCGGATTTTCCCACTCTGCCTCACTTATATAACCCAGGGTACTTCCAGGGTACCCTAACCAAGCGTTGTTGCTCATTTTACATTGGGATAGTTTAGGAATATGTTATTCTTTTTGCTGGCTCTCTCCTAACTTCTGTTCTGTTGGATGGTTAGCACTAATTGCTCAGCTTAGGGCTCTACAGCAGTTGCCAGGAGATTAAGAGACCCCTTCAACTTGCTCCATTGTGTTCAATCCTGCTTGGGTGCCCTGCTGCTGACACAATAGAGAATTACTGGCCCTTGGACCCCCCCCCATTCCAGTTGCTCAGGTGCTCCTCAGCACCTACGTTCTGCAGAGATGAAGCTGAATTCAGTTCAGTCAAGGCTGCATTAACAGAGGGATAGAATCGAGATCACGTGAAGTGTTCATACCACTTTACAATGCCTTGGTAAGGCCACACTTGGAATAATGCATCCAGTTTTGGTCACCACAATGTAAAAAAGATGTTGAGACGCTAGAAAGAGTACAGAGAAGAGCAACAAAGATAATCAGGGGACTGGAAACTAAAACATATAAGGAATGGTTGCTGGAATTGGGTATGTCTAGTTTAATGAAGAGAAGGACGAGGGGGGAAATGATAGCCATGTTCTAGTAATCTCAGGGGCTGCCCCAAAGAAGAGGAAGTCAAGCTATTTTCCAAAGCACCTGAAGGCAGGACAAGAAGCAACGGATGGAAACTAACCAAAGAGAGAAGCAACCTGGAACTAAGGAGAAACTTCCTGACAGTGAGAACAATTAACCAGTGGAACAACCTGCCTCCAGAAGTGGTGAATGCTCCAACACTGGAAGTTTTTAAGAAGAGACTGGACAGCTATTTGTCCGAAATGGTATAGGGTTACCGGCCTGAGCAGGGGGTTGGACTAGATGACCTCCAACTTTATTATTATGATTATTATTATTAGGTTCGCTGTTATATAAATCCTGTGGGCCCTGATGTGACAAACGCATCCATAGAAATAGGTGGCTTTGTATAGAAGATGAGTCTTATAGAGAGGTTAAGAACAATGTATTAAGCTTTTGTACCATGATAGGAACTGATAGGAAAATTCATTCTGGAATGTCATCTTTGTCCATTGTTGTTTTAATTGTACTATGAATAAAAAAGAAAAAAGAAATAGGTGGCTTTGGGAGAAAAATAGCTTCTACTTCCAGGGAGCAGCCACTGGCACAGTGCCTCCCTCCCTTAATAGTTAAAGGGCCTCTGTTTGGAAGAGCAAATGGCATTCAATTCTTTTTTACTTTAGACTCCTCTGGAGGTTTAGGGTCTTTGCCTCCTCCTGCCCAAGCCATTCTCAATTCCTCCATGGGGATGGAGCTTCACTTCTCTTGTTGTCGCAAGGCAAAGTGACACATTTGGAGGCAAAGGAAAGCTGCAGCTGCGCGATTGTCTTTCCCCATCTTGATTTCTTAGTGCGTTTCTAGAGCTTTGAAGATTTCCTATGGCTTTCCCCACAGTTTGGAGGGTGATCCTGTCTAAAAGGCATCTTTTGTCTCCTTTTCTCCTAGTTGTCCTGCTCGATTTTGCCAAGGCCCAGGGCGATCTCGGATGGCTCAATCATCCGTATGGAAAAGGGGTAAGTTTCTTGCAGAATTTGCTGCTGGTCGAGAAAAAAAGCTCAAAGTTTCCTTTCCGGGGTCACTACATTTCCGAGGATGAAAATTCTCTGTAGTGCAAAGCCTAACAAGCTTTGCTTTAAAGATCCAATTTGATTTTTTAAAAAGGGAGCAACCGAGAAATAAATACTCCTTCTGCTGTAGGTTCTAGACGCAGAGCAGCATTAGCAGGGCGAAGAAGGAGGTTGAACAAGATCAATTTCTCCCGTTGGATTAAACAGCACAAAGACAGGATATTGCTAAATGAATTGGCTTTTGAAAGGAGGGACAAATGGAAAAAGAGGACAAAATGACCATCGGGAAAGTAGTTCTGGGAACTAGAAAAAGCCACCGTGGCCAAAGGCCACACTGCTGTAAACTTAAGAAAGTCAGGGGAATCCATCTAGGCCCTTTTGTCGTTTTTGTAAGCAACTACCTAGCCACAGTGGTTCTCAGCCTGTGGGTTGGGACCCCATTTGGGGTCGAACGACCATTTCACGGGGGTCGCCAAACAATGCAGTCCGCCATTTTTTCCCCCTTTTCCTTAGTTGTGCTACTCCATTTTGTTCTATTGGCTTTTGAAAGCCAATAGAAGAGACTCTCTTGAATAGAGTCTAATTCTATTGGCTTTCCAAAGCCAATAGGAATTGTCCAGGCTGTCTCTGCCCTGCTGAGCCCGCCAAAAGTCCCATTCTGCAAACGGTGCTGCACCCGTTGAGTAGTCCTCGACTTACGACCGGTTGAGTAGTCCTCGACTTACGACCGGTTGGGGGTCGCGGCATTAAAAAGGTTGAGAACCACTGGATTAGATGAATGTAGATTAGAAGTCTTTTATTAGAATTTGCCGCCATGGCCCAGAGCGAGGAGAGTAAAAGCGATGCCCTGATGGTCTAATCCTCCCTTCACCAGTGGGACCTGCTTCAGAACGTCATGAACGAATCCCTCATCTACATCTACTCAGTCTGCAACGTGCAGGAAGGCGATCAGGATAACTGGCTGCGGACCAACTGGATCTACCGAGGGGAAGCCCAGCGTATCTTCATTGAAATCCAGTTCACGGTCCGGGACTGCAACACCTTCTCACCTGGGACGGGCACCTGCAAGGAGACTTTCAACCTCTTCTACGCCGAGTCGGACGTCGACTACGGCATCAATTTCCAGAAGCGCCAGTTCCAAAAGATCGACACCATTGCCCCCGACGAGATCACCCTGCTGGAAGACTTCAGCACCCGCAACGTGAAGATCAACGTGGAGGTGCGCTCGGTCGGGCCCCTCACCCGGAAGGGCTTCTACGTGGCTTTCCAGGACATCGGGGCCTGCGTGGCGCTCCTCTCCGTCCGAATCTACTACAAGAAGTGCCCCGGGGTCTTCCGCAATATGGCCAGCTTCCCGGAAACCATCGCTGGGGCCGATTCGCAGGACCTGGCCAAGGTGCCTGGGACTTGCGTGGCGGACGCCGTGGCCACCGAGGAGCCCTTCATGCACTGCAACTCGGACGGAGAGTGGCTGGTGTCGATTGGCGAGTGCCTTTGTCGAGAAGGACACGAAAAAGATGGGGACAGCTGCAAAGGTAAGGAAACCGTGACTCGCCCCTCTAGCTTGGTTGACTGAACTTCTCGCCTGCCAGGCACTAAATAAATGAGCATTTTAGAAATTTGGGGGGGGGGGGGAAATGCCACTTCAGGCTTCTATGAAAGTGAAGCAATGTGCAGATTCTAGGATGACAACCCAAGGGGAAGCAGGCTCTTCTATCGCATTTTCATTTGGTTGGGCCGTTGGGGGGGGGGGGGAAAGAGGGGGCGGGAATATTGCTGGGACAAGACTGAGCAGGAAGAGTAAGAATGAACATAGGTGTAAAGGACTGCACACCCTTCCTTCTAGTCCAGTGGTTCTCAACCTTTTTAATGCCGCGACCCCCCAACCGGTCGTAAGTCGAGGACTACTCGACCGGTCGTAAGTCGAGGACTGTTCAACTGGTGCAGCACCGTTTGCAGAAGGGGACTTTTGGCGGGTTCAGCAGGGCAGAGACAGCCTGGACAATTCCTATTGGCTTTTGAAAGCCAACGGAATTAGACTCTATTCAAGAGAGTCTATTCTATTGGCTTTCCAAAGCCAATAGAATAAAAGGGAGTAGCACAGCCAAGGAAAAGGGGGAAAAAATGGCGGACTGCGTTGTTTGGCGACCCCCCGTGAAATGGTCGTTCGACCCCAAATGGGGTCCCGACCCACAGGTTGAGAACCACTGCTCTAGTCCCTTATTCTGGGGTGAATCAAAGCTTCGCAGCCACACGAGAAGGAGGGGCATCAACTATCCAAACGGGGGGGGGGTTGCCGTGGCTCTGCCCTTCCTGTGGGGAAATAAGGGGGCTCCTTGGAACTGACCACATGGGAAGCATTTGCAGCTGGATGCCTGGCAGGAGAGGAAGCGCGGGGGGGGGGGCTTCTTTGCGGTCACTCCACAGGTGTGGTGCGGGAGGCTGTGCAGGTGTGCTTTGGCCCTGCAGGAAGCGCTGGAGAACCAGCCAATCAATCCTCTCCCTCTAAGCTTCCTCCCCAGAGAGACACCCTCTGTCTCCTGGCTGGGGTGTGCCGTCTCTGGCTCAGTTCCTGCTCGACAAGAACAGCTGGGTGGCCGGGAAATCTCGGATCCTCGCAGGCACCCGGCAGAGCCCAGGAGGCCTTGTGATTTGGACAGGTTCTTCTCTGCTTCAGAAGCTACGGCTGGGCGCTGCTGCCCAGAAGTCGCGCGGGGCCGCCCTGCCCTTACCCCCTACGTTTCACATTGACAGACCCAATCTCTCTGAGGTCAGGGTGCAATCACGGGGCCTGAGAAAGTCAGCTGATGTCCCCACAGGTGACCAGGCATTCCTTGGCTAGGCAGAATGTTCCAGACAGCAGCAGTGTTTTTAAAAGCCAGCATGTTCTATCCAGCAAGCCTAGTCCCTAAGCAGGGGGGGGGGGACGGTACACAGGCGCACAAGGGGGCTGAGGCAAGCAGATTGCCCGCCTCAGGAATGTTCCTGGAGTTTGCAGAGAGAGATATGGAGCTCTCAAGGTTATGGAGCCCTCTTGAGCACACAGACTTCCCAATAGCCTCCGCTTTCTTTTCCTCTTTCCCTCTGGGGCTTATCGGATAGGCTATTATCACACTTCCCTCCGCCCCCCCCCCTGATAAACAGCATCACCAGGGCCCAAATGCCTTGGTTTTTTTTTAGGTTAATCCTATGGGAACTCGGTGCTCTCTGTTGGGGCTAGGCCAAAGCTTCCCATTGCAAAAGGCTGGATAGAAGAGAAGGAGCATCTACTACAAAGAGCAACGTGCTGCTTGAGCGCTCCTCTAAAATGTCCCGTCTGGGCCTCGCCCTATCCAGGAGCCTGTTCTGAACGGGATGCATAAAGCAGAAACTTCACCCACCGCCCTTTTGTCTTCTCCCTGCCTGCCTCTCCCTCTTTTCTGTGGCAACAGCCCAGCTCCAGCAGAGATTCCCCCGGCTCCTCTGGGGCTGCTCAGAACTGCCAGCAACAGCATTTGAGTCCGACAGAGCCACCAAATGATACCGGAGAAGACCCCGGGTGGATACTTGCTGGATCTTCAGCCATTTAAGGCCGGCTCCACCTTTTTATGGGGGAGCAGCCAGGCTGTGCTGGGCCAGGTTTGTTCTCCCTCTCCAGCTAGGACAGTGGTTCTCAACCTTTTTAATGCCGTGACCCCCAACCAGTCGTAAGTCGAGGACTACTCAACCGGTCGTAAGTCGAGGACTACTCAACAGGTGCAGCACCGTTTGCAGACTGGGACTTTTGGCGGGCTATTCTATTCAAAAGCCAATAGAATAAAAGGGAGTAGCACAGCTAAGGAAAAGGGGGAAAAAAATGGCGGACTGCGTTGTTTGGCGACCCCTGTGAAATGGTCGTTCGACCCCAAATGGGGTCCCGACCCACAGGTTGAGAACCACTGAACTAGAAAATAGTTGCAGAAAATGATCTTTCTCTTTTGGGGTTAACCCCCCCCCCAAGGCCTCCCATCCCCCTGGATTCCAGGAAAAGGGACCCTCGGGTGAGAAACAAAGGAATCAACAAAGATATGTTGGGCTTCCCGCTTACGGTGCCTGCCTGCTCCTTTTCTGCCTCCAGATGTGCCACGGCCACCATCCATCCCACACCGCTCTCTGCTTGGACCCTCAGTCAGAAAAATGTGGGGAGTGGCTTTGGGGGGGTTCCCCTCGTCGGCAGCCCAGGGCACCTCCTGTGTTAAGTGTATTTTCTGGCAAGCAGAATTCTTGGGGAGATACTTTCTCATCACCCACTTCCCTCTCCAACAAGCTGACACACCTTCCACTTTGCCACCCCTCTTTGCCAACACTGAGGGCGCCCCAGGTTTGCTTAGGATTAGGCGGCACAGTATCCAGAAGGCCAGGCATTACACGCACCGGACTCCCCAGCCTGCATTTAAGCATCTAAAGCTCCAGCTCTTAAGACCTGGCATTTTACATTTCTGGTAACGCGTTGTCAATTCAAATGGTCCCACCTTCCAATTAAGCAGGCCGGTTAGTTTTCGCAACATTAATGCAATAATGGGGTTAAAATGCAAGGAGTCAGCACCAATTTAAAAGGGCATCTGGGGAAAGCCTCTTCCGAGATTATCCCTGCTGCTGTGATATGCTGATTTCAAACGCATTGCGTTTACCTCCACAACTCCTACAAGATCTGGACTGCAGATGCCGTTGGATTTTTCTGCAACTCTTGGCTGCTATTTACAATCATCCAGATTGTTGTAGCCCCGTTTGGCAGCTCTACCTATCGGCTAATTTAATGCAGAAATTAGAACTGACTAATTGGATTTCAGCCGAGAGGAGAGAAGCACGATTAGGGGAATCCTCAATATCAGCAAAGCATGAATGCTACTATTGGGGTTGTATGAATTTCCCTCTTGAATGCTAAAATACAATTTAGAATTCCAACTCCATCAAGGGTGGGGGTGCTGGAACAGTTCTGCATTCTGAGAAAGAGTTTTAGGAAATCTAAACCGCTATACAGCTCCTCAGACGATGTGCACGGTTGCAGTCGGTTCGGCAACATCCTGACTATCTATTATAACCACCACTCCCTGTTAATACCAGGGAAGCAGCTGCTGGCACACCTGCCTGCGGATCCCTAGGCAGAGCCTCAACGTGCCTGCTGATTGCACATGGCCCCCTTCAGCCCTGAGGCACAAAGAGAATGGGGGGGGGGGAGAGGGTGGCCCTGTTCCAGTTTTAAGATGCGCCCAGAACTCTTCACCATGTGCCAGACTCCTCTCTGTTGCTGCACATGTCTGGCCAATTTATGGCCAAAGATACTGACACCCCCCCCCCAGTTGCCCTTTCAGATCTTGATTAGAGAACATGCTGCAGACTCCTCTAGGAGCTACATCAAGAAATCCTACGTACCTAGCTATGTTCCCTAACCTTTCCAGCTTTGCGGACCGGGGAGAGGAGAGCGGGGATGCTTCCATGCAAGCAGTGGGCACCCACATCTGCCACTCACCTAGATGGAATGTGTGCACCTGCGCTCGCTCACAGCTTGTGCAAGTGGGATGCGTGGGGATGCATGCCCACCACTTCCACAGCCCGGTTCCGAAGGGCTTGAGGCCCAGTAGTGGGCCATAGCCCAGAGGTTGGAGAACCTTGGAGTAGACTATAGCATCTGTTTTCCTCCTGGCTTTATTGAACCATCTCTGATGAAATAATAGCTGCAACTGGATTTTTTTTTTTAATCCTAAAACTGAAATATACCACTATACCAGCTTTTCAGCCACTATGATGAGCCAATCGTAACAGTGTTGAGATTTAGTTTGATAACAGAGTACATAATTTGCATGAAGATACGCCTAAATTCGTACAGTCAAGGCCATGGTTTTCCCAGTTGCAACGTAGGGCTGTGAAAGGTGGACCCTAAGAAAGGCCGAGCGCCAAAGAATGGAGGCCTTTGAACTCTGGTGCTGGAGAAGATCCTGCAAGTCCCCTGGACTGCAAGGTGATCCAACCGGTCAGTCTTGGAGATCAACCCCGACTGCTCTTGAGAAGGCCAGATCCTGAAGTTGAAACTCAAGTACTTTGGCCACCTAATGAGAAGGAAGGGCTCACTGGAGAAGAGCCTGATGCTGGGAAAGATGGAGGGCAAGAGAAGAAGGGGACGACAGAGAAGGAGGTGGCTGGATGGAGTCCCTGAAGCAGCAGGCGTGAGCTTCAGTGGACTCCAGAAGATGGTGGAGGACAGGAAGGCCGGGAGGAACGTTGTCCATGGGGTCCCGATGGGTCGGACAGGACTTCGCAACTAAGAACAACAACACCTAAATTCCATCCCTGGCATGGAAAAACTACAAGTCAGTGATGACTAAGAGGAGCGGAGGGTGTGAGTCCCAGAGATGACAATTTACTGCAGTGAAAATTGCAGAATGATGGAAATACCCCCTGAGCATTTTCTAAGCAGCTATTGTTAGCATCTGTCATTGTCCCACCTACGACTCATTGTAATGGGAGCTGCCTAAATTTCTGGGTTTGGTGTGAAGGAAACAGTAAGGGGTAAACAGTCACGCTGTATATCAAAAACATGCATTCCAAGATCTTCAGCATTGCTGCTCTGCGCCTCCATAGCCCTCACCATCTCAGCCCTACCCAGTGCATACTGCTCCTTGAGGAGAGAAAGGACTGTGGACACCTGCCCCTCCCTCCTGCTCAGCCTGCCCATTTATGAGGGGGGGGGTTACTGCCTCCTCTTTGTTTCCCCCTAGACTGAAAAGGGACCACACGCAAAGTACAAGCTGGAGTGGCAATGTTATTTCTGGAGAAACCGCTTTCAAAAACCCAGACTGGCTTTCCTATTCAACGTGTAATCTCCATTGTTTGCTTGATTTAATCTTTGTGCGGGGATAACGTTCCAGTCCAGGGAGGAGTTTAGAAACACAGAAAAAGAGTTTAAAATATCACATCTACCAGCTTTCAGAAGATTCTATTACGAAGGGGGTGTAGAATGTTGATTTGGGGCCTCGGTTATCCATGCTACTTCCCCCCCCCCTTCTACTCACTTGAATCTCACAATACATGAGATACGGATTGCCAAAGCGTCCCTAGAGCAGAGGCCTCCAACCTTTGGGGCACCAGGGACCGGTTCCGTGGAGAGAGGTTTTTCCGCAGACTGGAGGGTGCGTGGTTTTGTGTGCTGCCTGCATCCCAGGGATGGGACTTTGCTTGTTTGTGCGGCCCGGTTGCTGGCATGCCGTGCGGCCCAGGACCGGTCCACGGACTGGACGTTGGGGACCCCTGCCCAGTGAACAGTCCTGGTTGAGCAAGGACTTGAATCTGGGGGTCCCTGGGCCTAGAGCAGCATCCATCATCAAAGGGCTTCCCCACCTACTCTGTGCCCGACAAATTTTCTGCCAGAGCTGCAATTCCAGCGAAACAAAAGCAACCAGCCATGCAAAAGCAGCCCCAGGATGCCTTCTCGTAAAAGCCCATCTATGTCTTTTCTGGGAATCTCATACAAGCTCTCACACTGTCCAAGTTTCTTCCTAAGGAGAGGTGGGAGATGGGAAAGACCGATTGGTGCCCCTGCTGGGGGGTGGCAGGGGGGGGGGTAGAATGTGATTTCAGGGGTCTTCAAAATGGCCTTCACTGGCTCTCAAGTCTTTTCAAACAAGGGCTTCCAAAGCCTCATCCTCTACTGATTTGTACCGGAAGTGACTCAATTCACAGGAGAGCAAAGCGTCAGTGCAGAAACATCCGATGACATAAAGCTCGTTTCCGACGGAAGGCTTTCGTTGTCCGGGAAGTAAATGTCAAGACTTTTTCTTTGCATTAAAGTTTGCTAGTCACCTGATCCTTTTGTGTCTGGAGTTTGTCGGCAGCAGCGAAGGACATCCAACAGTAAATATGAATGCTCTTAACCTGAACAGTATTTTCTCTGCAGTCCTGTCCTGCCAAGCACAATCACAACAATATTCTACCATCCAAGTCTGCCGATATCGGCGAGACGTGCTATAAAGCCAAAATGGCAGTAGGCAGATGCTCTGGTCTCACCCACTTCGGGTTGGGCGGTGCCCTTTCCAGCTCGCGTCTGTTTCAAGTTCTAGTTGCGTTTTTCAAAACTCAGGCCTTTCCCTCCAAGCAGTGCTTCACTTTGAAAGCACCCATTTGCGCTCTGCTGGACGTGGCTTTATTTAAGTACTCGTAGTACATTCCTTGTCATTTTAGAGGTGGAGACTCAAGGCCGAGAAAATGAATTGTTGATAATCCACCATTAATCCATGTCTTTGCGCTTGATTGGAGCCGATTCTGTCTTAACCACATTCACTGGCTCAAACCTGGCTAATGCTGGTTGAAATGGCAGTTACAAACAAAGCGTTTCCCTTCCAGCTTGCTCGCCCGGATTCTTCAAACAAGATGTCGCCAACAGCGCCTGCTTGAAGTGTCCCTTGCACACGCTACCTTCTTCGGAAGGCTCCACTTTGTGTCGTTGTGAGGAAGGCTACTTCCGGGCTGCAAGCGATCCGGTGTCCATGTCGTGCACAAGTAAGTAAGAAACAGAATTGGGGCTGGGGGTGATTGTGCTAGGAAGGATTGCTTTTATCCCTCTTCCGGACTGGACAGTACAGTCTGTGTGTATCAGATCTTGGAAAGGGAGCAATGCTCATTTATTCACTCCGATGGCAGAACCTACACTTTTGTGACTTTTGCCTCCGTTTGGTGAAGCAATTCTGCAATTCAAAAAAACTTGGATTGACTTCTACAGTTTTGCTTTGTCCATATCCACCGAAGGAAGCAAGGAGCAAACGCAGAATAGAAGAGGAAGGAAAGGCACCAGGAGATAAAAGGCAGAGAGATACACAATGGAAACCTAGAGCAAATGTGCAGTTAATCAGTTAAATTGCTCGTTTAAGTAATCATCTTTGGGCATTGCATCCCATATATCCGGGCATGATTTTTTTTTTCAATTATTCTTTTTGTCTCCTATTTGACAGAACCCCCCTCTGCTCCTCGCGGGGTGACGGCAATCGGTCTGGGTGCTAAAGTCAAGCTGCATTGGTCTCCACCCCAGAACACGGGGGGCCGCCAAGACGTCACCTATCGAGTATCGTGCGAACAGTGCTGGCCAGACATAGGGGATTGCCGGCCTTGTGACACCATTCTCCGCTATTCAGACAATCCAAACCGACTCACTGGCACTTCTTTGACGATTAGTGATCTTGAGCCACATGTAAACTACACTTTCACCGTGGAAGCTCATAATGGAGTGTCCTCCTTCAGTACCCAGCGCAGCTATGGAGTCACTAGCATCAGTGTCAATCAGACAGGTAAAGGTCTTGGCTACTGTAACCAGATGAAAGCAATGGGATCTAGTGATAACGGTGAGATGCCTATTGCCCAGGGCTCTTAGTTCGTAGCCCCTTGGTGGAATTAAGACAGGCTACAGTTCTTTGATTCTTTGCTATTTGAGGAGACTCTGTTGGTCATCTAGTTCTACATCAAAATAGATAACTTTGTAATATAGTTTTCAAATCCCTCAGTTTTAAAAGACCGTGGTCTTCCGAAAACAAAATTGGCAAAGCCACTTAAGATAGTTATATGAAAAGGTTCATGTGGCTCAAATCCAAATTCTAATCATGGCTACAGAATGGGGAAAGTTTTCTCATTTGGGACAGCCTCTTTCCACGTTACGAAGCACTCAAGTAAATGAGATGTCCCCTACCGAAAGGGAGCAGTTTTTGATTCTGGAAATCCAGCGTGGGCTGATAGATAATTAATGTCCTCGTATCTGGCAAAGGCAATTATGGGAAAGGCATAACCGGCTACGTGCGGATTTTGTCAGCCCTTCTTCTTCCTCTTCCTCGTTGCTCAGAACCACCAAGAGTAACTTCGGTGACCATGGACAGTCGCACCGCTACCAGTTTAACGTTATCTTGGACTGTCCCTCCTCGCCAACAGAGCCACGTTTGGAAGTACCAGGTTACTTACAAGAAGAAGGTATAACTCTCTGCCACCCTTGCAACGTCCTTTGGGGGGCTGGTATTTTGGAGTGGTAGAAAAAGTGACCACAAGGGCGCTTTTTTTTTTTTTTTGGTTTCAGAAGGATGAAAACAGCTACTCAGTCCTACGCTCCGAAGGAAACTCAGTCACCCTCCATAAGCTGACTCCCAAGACCAAGTACCTGGTGAGCGTCCAGGCGCTGACTCAGGAGGGTCACGGAGCCCACAGCATGGAGCATGAGTTTGAAACACTCCCTGAAAGTGAGTTTGCTTTGGGGGTTTACCCCCCGCCCCAGGGAAAATAAATACAATATTGGGGCAGAGTTACCACTTGAGAACCACCTATCCTGGGGAATTTGTGTTTTAAACAAGCTTCCCACCCGCACTCTTGTCTCCGTAGCTTCCGAGGGTGCGAACACTGCCGCCGTCCTCGGAGGGTCCATTGCTGGCTTTATCCTCATGCTGGCTGTCGTCGTGATAGTTTTTCTCGTCATTCGACAGAGGTTTGTGTATTATTGTAAGGTTTTGTTTCTTTCAAACACGAGGAAGTTTTGGTGGGCTGAAAACGGCCTATTTCCCATATTTTTGTCCTCCACTGTAACACGCTCTGCAGTTATTGAAACAATACAAATCTTATGCCCAGAGAAGAGAGCAGGCGGTGGTTGAAATGTCTCAAAGCCCTTTCAGTTGCCTCACTCCAACCTTTTTTTTTTTTTTTTTGGCCAGCAACTGCACTTCCCAGGTGATTATTTTCTAGCTTTTTTTTTTTTTTTTGTGCTGGAAATGTAGAATTCCGTCCAGAGGATCCGGAATCTAGACCAACATCTAGCCTTTTGGGAAATGTCTGTCAGATTAATCTCTCTTGGGTTTGCCACAAGAATTACAGTAGAAGAAAGCATGCTAAGTTAGAGATAGGCCTTTTATCCGGTTTTTAAACCTGCAAGAAAATTAAGATTAATCTTAGGCCCAGTGCAGCAGCTGAGATTGATAAGTATCTCCTGGGGCTTCTACTGAAGACAGCCCCCCTAGTTTTAATAACAATGGAGGAGGAGGAAGACTACAAAACAGACTTCTTTAATCCAAATGTGTGTCTGTGGGAAGAGCTGAAGACTTTGCTGTCTTTCAGGAGCTATCAGTTAACCCTTCAATTTCTTTTAGGAAAAAGAATTCGCGGGCCCGGCAAACTTCAGAAGATGTTTACTTCTCCAAGGCTGGTGAGTATTAGTCACTGGTTGTATGACTGCACTAGGAAAATTGAACAAAACTGGGACACTGCACGTTTTGGAAAGGATCCAAAATACAGTAATCCATTTAGGCAGGCCCCGAGTAGGAATATTCATTCTTCATATTTTTTTTAAAAGAAAAAACGTCTTCACCTCTTTCCATCCACTCACTAAGAGGCAGACCCTAGAGAGAGGCTGGGTTGGGGTCTGACCGAGCAGTGGAGTTTCTCTCCAAATCCTTGAGGTGCTATTCCTGTTTTTTTATCCTCTGATTCTGCAGATCAGCTCAAACCCCTGAAGACTTATGTGGATCCCCACACCTACGAAGACCCCAATCAGGCGGTCCTGAAGTTCACCACCGAGATCCACCCTTCCAGCGTTTCCCGACAGAAAGTGATTGGAGCAGGTACGGATTCCAATCCTCTCAAACAGGGCAGGGAATAGAACGTGGCTGCCTTCTGCCGGGGCAGTTTGGGTTCGTTCAAGGTGTTTGTATTTATTCAGAAAAGGAATCTTCCCATCCCATCACAAATTCTTCAGAAAGATTATTTTAACACCTCTGTTTTTCCTCTGTTAGGAGAATTTGGTGAAGTTTATAAAGGCATTCTGAAAACTGGCAAGAAGGAGATCCCTGTGGCCATAAAGACGCTGAAGTCGGGTTACACCGAAAAACAACGCATTGACTTTTTGAGCGAGGCAAGCATCATGGGACAATTCTGCCACCACAACATCATTCATCTGGAAGGAGTTGTCTCCAAATGTAAGTGCTGGATAGAATCCTAGCTTGTTCTTGGTTTCTGGCTCCAAGACATTACTCTCCCCCCCCCCCCGGCAGCGATTAACAAATGAGATCTTGAGTGGGTTTTTTTCCTTTTCTTTCCAGATAAGCCTTTCATGATCATCACCGAATACATGGAGAACGGTGCCCTGGATAAATTCCTACGGGTAGGTCTACACCAGTGGTTCTCAACCTTTTTAATGCCGCGACCCCCCCCAATTGGTCGTAAGTCGAGGACTACTCAACCGGTCGTAAGTCGAGGACTACTCCACTGGTGCAGCACCGTTGTTTGCAGAATGGGACTTTTGGCGGGCTCAGCAGGGCAGAGACAGCCTGGACAATTCCTATGGGCTTTTGAAAGCCAATAGAATTAGATTCTATTCAAGAGAGTCTATTCTATTGGCTTTCGAAAGCCAATAGAATAAAAGGGAGTAGCACAGCTAAGGAAAAGGGGGGGGAAATGGCGGAATGCGTTGTTTGGCAACCCCCGTGAAATGGTCGTTCGACCCCAAATGGGGTCCCGACCCACAGGTTGAGAATCACTGGTCTACACCCTTTCCCCTGCCAAACCTCTTTTCGTGTGTAAAGCAAGAGAGCCGATCCTTCCTTGTGAATCAACCCTTTCAAATGTTCAAAAGTGAAGAGGGCTGGAGGCTTGACTCGATCGTCTGTTTAAATCCTCCTCTCAGCCGATTAGCTGAATGCTTCTGAATGTTTGGTTCTGAATGCTTCCACTCTTTTATCCCACAGGAAAAAGATGGGGAGTTTTGTGTCATCCAGTTGGTGGGCATGCTGAGGGGAATTGCTTCCGGAATGAAATACTTGGCCAGCATGAACTACGTGCATCGGGATCTGGCTGCTCGCAATATCCTTGTGGACAGCCAGCTCGTCTGCAAAGTCTCCGATTTTGGTCTGTCCCGTGTCCTGGAGGATGATCCCGATGCTACTTATACCACCAGCGTAAGTGATCCCAGATGGCTGTCTTTTGCCTCTGAAGTGACGGATTGCCAAGATGACTGCGAAGAACAGGGAGAGCGCTACAGCTGAAGCAAAATGCCTAGAGCTAGGGATGGCATAAGTGAACCGTCACTAAGTTGAAGGAGAATCTGGAAAAAGAGAAGGGGATCTAAAAAGGAAGGTGTCAACAGATGAATTTATCTTATTCCACAGACTCCAGTGGGAGCCCAGTATGATAGGAAAGGGGGGTGGGGAATGAAGAAACGCCCCTTCCCAGGCTTGTAAACCAGAGGGAGTTGGCCCAGTCTCAGCCTGAAACTGATTTCTGTTCATTAACATCTGCCAAAGAGCTCTAACGCTTGCTAGAACTGCTGCTACCTCACTTTCCACTTCACATACGGTATATGGATGTTCTGGTCTAGCATGAGGATTGAATTCAATCACTTTGGTTTGTTAGCAAGATTTACGGCTTGTCATTGTACAAAAGCCAGGCCGCTAGTTTAGCAAATCATGATTCAAGCAAGTATGCCACCATACAAATACGTGAACCCTAGCAGAAGCCTAAGTGGGTAGGGCATATGTTTAGAAAACCAAAGATATTAAAGGTCTTTGAAGCTAGAGGACGACACTTTATTTATTTATAATGATTTATAAAGGTGATACACGTTCCTCTGTGATTTGCATCCTTCCAGCGTCCGTGTTTTTGATGGGCGGGTTTGCTTTTCCTCCCACTCAGGGCGGGAAAATCCCCATCCGATGGACAGCGCCTGAGGCCATCTCTCATCGCAAGTTCACCTCTGCCAGCGACGTCTGGAGCTACGGAATCGTGATGTGGGAGGTGATGTCCTACGGCGATCGGCCTTACTGGGAGCTCTCCAATCATGAGGTAGGCCCTCGGAGACCCCGGTGCCAGATTTAGCCCTGGCAAACGCCTGCATCGCCCCTCGACTCCTTCTAACACCCTTGCTTATAGAGTGGCCTAAAGACATTCCTGGTGATGGACAAGTCAGGAACAGAGGAAAGGGTCTTCCCGTTTTCTTCCAGCTGAAGAAAAAGCCTTTCCTTTCGACTGTAGTTGATTTCACCAGGCATTTATTTTAGAATCCTGGGGCTGGAAGGGACCTTGGAGATATTCTAGTCCATTCCAGGCAAATGGCTACGCAATCTTTTCTAGTGATGGATTCCCCCACAACTCCGGGCAGGAGGCTGTTTGCCACCCTCAGAGTCAGGAAAGCCCTCCTTTTGCTACCCTTGTCATCTCCTTGGGTCCTCTGGAGCAGACATCCACTTTGGAAGGGGCATGAAGAGTCCATCGTAGCCTCTCAAATTTTTGTAGCATTTTAAGGTTTCATTACACTTCAAAGACAGGATGTAAAACTAACACAAAAATCAAGCTAACACGCGTTAGTCCGGAAAATATACCTTTTCAGAGGACCGAGCCTCCGTTTGAAAAGGCAAGACAACATTCCGCAGATCAGTTCTACCTATTCAAAAGTATTAATGTGGGTCTTGTTAGTCCAGCTTAGCGAAAGGGTTTTGAAATTCCCGCGAGGAGGTGATGCGAATACTATCTGACCATCCGTTTTGCTGGAGGGTTATCTGAGCACTTTCTTTGGAAAGGCTGCCAATTGTGCCAACCGTCCCCTGTCCGAGCTTTTTGGGCATGGATGGTCTCCAGGCTCCCAACGGTAATTTTCTTTCCCAAATAGGTAATGAAAGCCATTAACGAGGGCTTCCGACTCCCTGCCCCCATGGAGTGTCCTTCTGCCATCTACCAGCTGATGATGCGATGCTGGCAACAAGAGAGAAGTCAGCGACCTAAATTCACTGACATCGTCAGCATCCTGGACAAGCTCATCCGCGCTCCCGAGTCACTCAAGACCTTAGCAGAGTTTGACCCTCGGTATGTCTTGCTCCCGAATCCTTGTACATTTCTTGCCGTTTGCAAAGTGTTGTCTACGCTCTTGGCTCTTGACCTAGAAGTATGTGTGTCAGAACAGGCCCAGAAATAAGAATGCTACCTTCGCTTCCCCAGATTCTCAGCCCTTTTTAAAGAAAACTTAAGAGCTGGGGCCCTTTTCTTTGTCTTTGAAGGATCTCCATCCGCTTACCCAGCACCAGCGGCTCAGAGGGGGTTCCTTTCCGAACTGTGGCAGAGTGGCTGGAGTCCATCAAAATGCACCAGTACACAGAGCACTTCCTAGAGGCTGGGTATAACGTCATTGAGAAGGTGGTGCAGATGACCAACGAGTGAGTGTGGCTTTGCAGGCATCTGTCCTGGGAAATGGGCCTTTGCTCGCTGAGCTCTCAACACACACACACACATACCCCAGGCTATCTCATTCCACTGTATTTGAAAATCTCTGTTCTGCTCCGTAGGAAGAATTTATATCATTCTTCTAAGATTTGTCTTAGCATCCGCTGGACTCCTTCTAAGGACATCCTTTTGCTTTACTTTTCAAACAGAAAACTAGACCTTTTCTTGCCAATTAACGATAAGCCTTTAGCAACAAGCAGGAAATGCACACGGTGCAAAAGTTTATGTGTCAATGGAAGAAGACGCTTTTCTTAATAAATCCATTCCAGGGAGGCTTAATGCCATTTTTCTTTCTGTTTGCATGAATGTCCTGAAGATGCTTTTTCAACTGTGGGACAGCCATGACCTGAATGTCTGAGACGCTCCATAGACATTCACATGAATGTAGCTTGGAAAATTATGTACTTGCATGCTTGGTTTTTCCATTTGTGTTCCCTTCACTGATGAGTTTACATTTGGTTTCCTGTATAAAATTCACTTAGGGGTAGCTGTGTATGAGAATGTCATGTGTTCACAATAAAGGAGGGTGAAATGATGACTTTCCCCTCCCCCCCAACAAAATATGCAGTACAGCAAATTCCATTTGCTCTGCCCGCTGTCTTCTTAGGAGCGAAGTCTCCAAAGACCTACCCTATAATTAAGCCATTTTATGCCGCCAGAAAAGCAAAAGTGGCTTATTAAAGGCAGCGGGATATTTGGCCTCTTTGGATCTCTGTAAGGGAATTTACAATCCCACTGCACAGAGGCTATAATATACAGCAAATGAATTATTACATGTTGCGACTGGCTATTTTAAAGGGGGGGGGAGTCTAAGCCAGTGGTGGCGAACCTATGGCACGGGTGTCAGAGGCGGCACTCAGAGCCCTCTCTGTGGGCACGTGCACCGTCGCCCCAGTCCTAGGCCTTCAGCTGGGCTTTATAAAACCTTTTCGCTTTAGGCCTCCACTGCTTTGTGCAAAAAAAAAAAAAAGGTTCAATCAGTCAATTTCAACTTCCCGCGGGGAAAAAAAAGGATCTTGCAAAGTTGGAATTGATTGATTGAACTTTTTAGTCCCACCCAGTCTGCTGTTACCATTGCAGCCACGCACACCCAATGGGCCACACCCACCCGGTACCCAACAATGCATAAGTGGGTTTTGGGTTACAGTTTGGGCCCTCGGTCTCTAAAAGGTTCGCCATCACTGGCCTAAGCTATCCAGTGGGCTCTAAAACGACAAGGTTCTCCGCTAATTCCTTTCGTCTCTTCTTCGTATCGCCAGGGACATCAAGAGAATCGGCGTGCGTCTACCAGGACACCAGAAGCGAATTGCCTACAGCCTCTTAGGATTGAAAGAACAAGTGACCACCATTGGCATTCCAATTTGAGCGGGAGAAATGGTATCCGACAGCGGTTGCTCGGCCGCCCTCTTTCGCTACCGTTCTTTGCTTGCTCAGTCTAGAACCATTCACAGACTTCCTGGTATATACTTGAAGTGGAGAATCAACTTGACCTCTCTCACCAAGAAGGCTGGCAGTTACAAGTGCCTCTCTGCCCTTCGGCTTCACAGTCCCATATTTATTGCCTGTCTTCTGAGGAATCTGGGAAATGCCTTATGCCACTTGATGGAAATATCCAGGACGGTGCCTTATTTCCTCACGCGCAGCAGCCATGGTGGCATTCTGCCAGCCTGACATCTGGCCTGGAAAGATCCTCAGGCTACTGAATGTTTGTACCCCCTCTTCCCCCCCCCTTCTTTCATCTCCTTTCTCCGTTTTGCTTCCCAAACCCTTGACTACTGCAACTGAGATCCTTGGTCCATCGCTGGCTGGCTGGCGTGCCACACTCTTTTGAGTTTTTTCCTGAAACAAAAGCCTGTTCCTCCTTCTCACATTCAAATATCTTGGGGTCTTTTTCTTGAACATTAAAAGTGGAGAAGTCCATAATTATAGCTTATATAGGAAGCTAGCTTTAATTGGATCAGCACCGTGCACATTTAGAAGACCACAGCAGTATAATAGGAACTGCTGGATATTCTGTTCTTGATTTTTTTTGCTGCTCTTCAGAGAGTTTTTCTTCTATATTTTTTACTCCTTTGCTCTTTAATGAACCTAACCTGGCACTTCCAAGAGACTGTACGCAGTCTTTGCCCAAGCCTCACCTTAAAGGTGATTTGCCAAGAATAATCCAGAGACCACTCTTTGCAAGTCAGCTTATTGTTATTTATTCTTCCTTCCTTCCAAACTGCTCCTTAAATGCACTCTTGACTTCTGGACAGTTATTCTTCCTTCATATCAATATTTCATTATTAATGTTAATTTATTTTTATATTTATTACTTTTTTTTTTTAAAAAAAGAACTGTTTCAATATTAAACATAATGCATATTTTTTAAAAAAAGAATTTACTTTTGTTCGGGCATAAATAATTCTCTAGCTGAAATAAAGTGATTTTATTCTTTCCCGATGTGTTAATGTGAGTAGGAGGGGTGTGGAATGGGAAAATATCAATACTAGAATTCAGATAGCTAACGAAGGGCGGGAGATTCGGGACCAATCAAGGCAAGGTACGATGCACTTATGTGTACCACATAATAAAGGAGCAGCAGCCTTTGCTAATGTGAACATGACTTCCTCCTTATCCGATTTCCGGAGGAATTAGAAATTTGATCTCCAGAGTATGATCTAACAGTACTGTTTTTTATATTGCCATGGAAACTGGAGGAGATCAACCCCGACTGCTCTTTAGAAGGCCAGATCCTGAAGTGGAAACTCAAGTAGTTTGGCCACCTAACGAGACGGAAGGACTCACTGGAGAAGGGCCTAATGCTGGGAAAGATGGAGGGCAATAGAAGAAGGGGACGACAGAGAACGATGGGGCTGGATGGAGTCACTGAAGTAATAGGCGTGAGTTTAAATGGACTCCAGAAGATGGTAGAGGACAGGAAGGCCTGGAGGAACGTTGTCCATGGGGTCGCGATGGGTCGGACACGACTTCGCAGGTAACAACAACAGTGGAAAACAGAGGGGAGTAGACTGCAGATTCACACACGTTGCCTACGGGAGAAGTCAAACTGTGAATATTCATTATCTGGTCATTTTACTGATTCCCAAAGCTCAACATGTGGGTATGCATCTCTGCAAGAGTTATTCAAACAATTTCGCCACCCATCTCACAATACAAAGGCTCCAGGAGAGAAGCATTGATGAAAACCTCAATTACTGCCCAAGCAATCACTTATTTCTTGGGATTTAACTTGGGGATGAATGTCTTAAAATCCCCGTCCTATCAAGGCAGGGGAAGGAAACTAAGGGAAGCTTCTCAACGAAAATCATTATATTGCCATCTTGGGAAATACACTTTAAACCAGTTCACTAGAGATGACTACAAGCTTTCTTGTTTTATTCAGTTTGATATTTAAGATTCAGCACTCCCCCCTCACCCTAATTTCAATTCCGTTTTTTACCACCATCCCGCTTTTTAATCCTAACTTAAGTTGGGGAGCCATCCTTTTTAATTAATTCCGGTTACTTTCTGCAAATAAACAGGAAGATGTAGAATACGTTGGGCTCAGTTAAGAGCTAGCACAGCAACCCGGGGCCTCCTTCTGTATCCCACTAAAAGTGTTCCAAGAGGAAATCACCTCCTTTGAAGAAAGGCCTTTGTGCAAGTCTGCAGGAATGCAGCATCCATGGGGAAGGTGCCACCCCCTCAACACGCCCAAGAAATACATCCCTGGGAGGGTGGGGGGCGCAGAGCTCACCCTCAATTTCTCTGCATATCACAGCACTTTAGGGCAACTTCAGCATCCTTGGCCATTCAGATAACTTTCCGAGAGAAGAGCAGAGAAGTGTGAAGTCATTTCCATTTGAAAAACAATGGGAAGTCGGCAATACCATGCCCCCCCTCTCCAACACACACACATACACTCATTTCCATATGAAAAACATTGGGAAGTCAGCAATACCAATGCCCCCTTCACACACACACACACACACACACACACACACACACACACACACACATACACGCATTTCCATATGAAAAACAATGGGGGCTTTTGTTTTTTGGAATAGATACAAAAGAACCTTAATGAAACTACCCATGTACAGAATTGTTTTGTTTCTCGCCTGCCTCGTGCCTTCAGTCGACCCTAACCCTAAACACACTGTGAAGATATGCTGGCCCAAAGGCCTATCGAGATGGGTGTCTGACCCCAGTTCTAATATTATGAGTGGGAACACTGGAATATTCTGATCGTACCAATCCCCTACAACAGTGGTTCTCAACCTTTTTAATGCCGCGACCCCCAACCGGTCGTAAGTTGAGGACTACTCAACCGGTCGTAAGTCGAGGACTACTCAACCGGTCGTAAGTTGAGGACTACTCAACTGGTCGTAAGTCGAGGACTACTCAACTGGTGCAGCACCGTTTGCAGAAGGGGACTTTTGGCGGGCTCAGCAGGGCAGAGACAGCCTGGACAACTCCTATTGGCTTTGGAAAGCCAATAGAATTAGAGTCTATTCAAGAGAGTCTCTTCTATTGGCTTTCAAAAGCCAATAGAATAAAAGGGAGTAGCACAGCTAAGGAAAAGGGGAGAAAAAATGGCAGACTGCGTTGTTTGGCGACCCCCGTGAAATGGTCGTTCGACCCCAAATGGGGTCCCGACCCACAGGTTGAGAACCACTGCCCTACAAGAATAAATTGACAAATACTGCTGGTGTTCGATACCACCTCAGCTTGATTAAGCGTGAAGGAAGCATGGTCAATAAAGTGGAAAATGTAAAGTAGAAGGAAGCAGATGGTGCAGACGGGGGGGGGCAGGAAATAGGCAGCTTTTAAGAAATACCCAGAACTGAACTCTGGTTGACCCAATGAGCTGGCATGACCACCATAGCCTCAAGCTGGATGAAAACTAGTTATCTGCTTCCAAGATATAGATATTCCTGCAGGATGCAGGTGTAAGCAATGTTCCCAAAGAACGAATACCGACACGTACTCTTGCAATCTCGCTTGGCTCTTCTTTTTTAATTAAGTGAAATTAGTTAAATAAACACGTACTTACTGGGAAACCTGTGCATTCTACCCTAGTGCCATTTTCCTTTCTGAAGAAGGGCCCAGTGATTATCATTCTTTGTAATGGAATAAAATACAGTAAAATCTCTTCAGCGCCTTGACTGTCTCACTTGGGGAATTTGCCCAACTGAAGGACCATACTCTTTCTTAATCTGCACGCATTCCTATCTGCATTATCAGCAGCATCCACTGTCAAGGCCAAGACAAATATTTGGATGAAAATGTACAGGACTGCAGAAGCTTTCCGTGGGGCTCTGAACTCAGTCTAAAAATAAGAAGCTCCAGCTTTGCCGGGCCTGCTGGGGATAGCAACCAAGAGAATTGGCAGCACGAAGCTGGGAGCCTCCAGGGAGAACAGCGGCAATTATTTACTTGGTGAGTTTGGGTACATTTTGCTCTGATCCAGTCAGCTGGCCAAAAATAGCTCAGTTCAGCCCCTGGTCTGTAGGGAGAAAAGACTAACTTGGACATTATGTCGCAGGAGACGAAGTGAGCCTCGTGCCACTGACCGGCCTTCACTTCAGAATTGTGGTCTTCTACTAGCTAGGCTACCAGACTCTGCATCTATTGAAAGGCAACTCCAGTGAGGAGGCGGGTGATATTTATCAAATTCTCGCTTTTGAAGAGAGAAAAACAATAATGGAATAGGGCATTCAATGAAGACTGAGCAAAAACAGTACTGGTCAGTCAGAAGTCTAGACTCAGAGACTCGGGAGCAATAAATAAAGAGCATATGTTTAAGGTCCATTGTAAGATAAGGTGAAAGAGGTTAATCAACCTCTGCAGTTATATTTTAACTTAAGAACAGCTCATCCCCATCTAAGAAAGAAAAGGCAATAGCAGCTCCCTCATATTTGTGGCTCTACTGGCCTGGCAGTCAACGCTCACGTCCCAAACAGTCTGGTCATTTTCTAAGGGCCATCAAACACCTACCTGCCTACCTGTCTCCAATTCTGCTGCCTGAGGTGGAGGGCGGAGAGAATAGCCTTGAGGGCCTAGTCCAGTGGTTCTCAACCTTTTTAATGCCGCGACCCCCAACCGGTTGTAAGTCAAGGACTACTCAACTGGTCGTAAGTCGAGGACTACTCAACTGGTGCAGCACCGTTTGCAGAAGGGGACTTTTGGCGGGCTCAGCAGGGCAGAGACAGCCTGGAAAATTCCTATTGGCTTTTGAAAGCCAATAGAATTAGACTCTATTCAAGAGAGTCTATTCCATTGGCTTTCAAAAGCCAATAGAATAAAAGGGAGTAGCACAGCTAAGGAAAAGGAGGGGAAAAATGGCGGACTGCGTTGTTTGGCGACCCCCGTGAAATAGTCGTTGGACCCCAAATGGGGTCCTGACCCACAGATTGAGAACCACTGTCCTAGACAGAGCCACTCTCAAGAAGACAAGAGTCGGTTAAAAGGGAATTGACTTTGAGTAAAGTCTCAGACAAGACCTCCCTGAGATAAAGAGAAGGAAGAAGGGAAGCTCCTTCAGACCTGCATGATCAGTGGTTCTCAACCTTTTTAATGCCGTAACCCCCCAACTGGTCGTAAGTTGAGGACTACTCAACTGGTGCAGCACCGTTTGCAGAATGGGACTTTTGGTGGGCTCAGCAGGGCAGAGACAGCCTGGACAATTCCTATGGGCTTTGGAAAGCCAATAGAATTAGACTCTATTCAAGAGAGTCTATTCTATTGGCTTTCCAAAGCCAATAGAATAAAAGGGAGTAGCACAGCTAAGGAAAAGGGGGGGAAAATGGCGGACTGCGTTGTTTGGCGACCCCCCGTGAAATGGTCGTTCGACCCTAAATGGGGTCCTGCAGGCCAGTTTAGTTGACTGTGTTCAGCAGGTCAGCGGTTCAAATCTCACCGGCTCATGGTTGACTCAGCCTTCGGACCCAGATTGTTGGGGGCAGTGTAAATATATATATACATTGCTTACTGGTGTACACCGCTTAGAGAGTGCTTGCACTTAAAACGGTATATAAGTCTCATAAATAAATAAACAAATAAATAAACCACTGTGCAAGATTCTGCAGTTATAGCTGTACAATGAACGTGACCTTCTTCGTGACACTGGCTTCCTGGGCCAAGCCACCTTGAACAGCTGACACGTTTATAGATCTGGGACTGGCTACTTATTTCAAGTTTACTATAGCTTCCCCCCCTCACACACACACACAAATGGCCTATAGCTAAAAGGCAGAGCTGTAATGTGACTCCTCTTAACAAAAGAACAGCAAATTGTACGAATCTCCTTATGCCCTACAAGACTTCCTGGATTCCATTCTTCCTTTCTTTTTTCCTTTGTAACAGCCCTTACCGGTGACCTCATTGCAAACCAAACTTCTGGCTGAATCATATCTCCTCCTCGGTAAAGAATGTTTAATCCCGTCACACCATCTCCTTTCTGATCGCTCATTACTTGTTCATAAAGTGCTTCCAGCAACCAGACGTAAAGACTTTTAAGCAAGCGTATGTATTAGTATCATTATAATGAGGGAATCTGTAATCCAAAATATAAACAGGACAGCCCAAGAGGAAGGAGTGAGACAACCCGTGAAACAAGATGGTTAATCATTCAAAGAACCACAAAACGTAAGGGCTGGAAGAGACCTTAAAGATCATCTAGTCCAATCCTGCCTAGCATATAGAAATTCACTGCTGTGATCTCCGTGACGGTTGACCGTATTGCTGGTGGACACAACTCCAGCAAAGGAAAACCCAGGGCTCTCCAAGACCTTCTGTTCTACTCTTGAAAAGCTGGACCCCTTAGGAAATGTCCCATCAATCCCGGCTCCCTTCTAACTTAAACCTGGAACAACACTGAGCAACTCTCCTTCTTTACATGAAAGCCCTTCAGATACTTGAAAGCAGCTATCCTGTCTCCAGTTAGCCTTCCATTTTTAGGCTAAGCATCTCCAACACTTCCAAAGATTCCCCCTAAGATATTCCTTCCCTTGTCATCTTAATAATAAAGTAATAAAGTTGGAAGGGACCTTGGAGGTCATCGAGTCCTCTGGATAGGTTCCAATTTCTCACTGACCTTCTCGATTATAATATCCTATGTGTGCTCCTAAATGAAGGGAACAAGCAAGTTATCCTTCACTTTACACACCTGTTGGTACTCCCAAGATTTAAACTCTTGTTTCTTGCAGCTACATTGCACTGGAGCAGTGGTTCTCCACCTGTGGGTCGGGACCCCATTTGGGGTCAAATGACCATTTCACGGGGGTCGCCAAACAAGGCAGTCCGCCATTTTTTTCCCTTTTCCCTAGCTGTCCTACTCCCTCTTATTGGTGGCCACACCCACTTGGGGGTCACCACAACATGGGGAACTGTATTATGGGGTCACGGCATTAGAAAGGTTGAGAACCACTGCACTGGAGGCTAATAATTCAGTTTGACATCCAGGGCACTCATATCTTTGGCAGGTACTGCTATCCTGTACCATCTCCCCCATCCCATAACGATGCCTTCAATTTTTCCTACATAAACACAGAATTCTCTCTCTGCCCCCACTGAAATTTATCTTACTAGCTCTTTTTTTATGTTTGCAAGTTTCTCCTAAATCTTCTTTGAATACCAGAGGATCTAGAACCGACTACTGCTAGGCAACACTCAGTACCTCCTTAAATATGGAAAGAACGTGGCCAACAAATAAATATGGCCAACAACGTGCCCTTGTTGAGCAGGGCTATTCAACCCAAATCATGGAATGGCAATCTTGTTTACTCTGTTTACTTCTGTTTACTTCTGTTTACTTCTCTACAATAATCTCATGGAGAGTGTCAAATGCTTTGCAGATGTCAAGATACAATACATACGCTACATTCCCACAGTCAACTTTGGGCCTCCAACAGTCTTGGATGGCAGCATTCATTCTCCATGTCTAATTTAGGGGTTTTATTGTCATGCATTTCATAACGTGGACGGTTATACACCATTGGAAGACATGAAGGATCAGGTTAGAAACAGACTGTCATGGAAAAAAATCTATCTAATGATTTATAATAAATCTTTCCTATATTTTTTGTATTTATTTTTGGATGCCTCCAAGTCCTGGGCATTGTACTTCTTTCCCTTTCCTACAGGATTCCCAAATCCTCTTCTTTTGCAAAAGATCATAGGGCCTTCCTCAGTTTCTGGATCCAATTATGGATCCAGTGACATCGGGGCAGGGGGGAATTGGGATCTGTTGAAACTCCCCCCCCCAAAAAAAGGAATTCAAATTGATGGGCTGGGTCTTTACCACCTGATTCTTCCATCCTTCTGCCCCTCCCAGCTTGTGGGGCTTTTTAATACTGCAATTCCATGACAAGTGCTTCTTGTGTTTCACTCAGGAAATCCTAACTCCTTCACCTTCTCTTCCAGGAAGTGGATCAGCCTTCACTTGTCATCCTCAGAGAGGAAATCAAACATGGCACATCTGCTGAAAAGTTTTACCTCCACATTCTTCAGAGGAAATGGGGGGGGGGAAGGTTCGTCTTGATCTTCCCCAACAAATTCCAGTTTGTTCTCCCTGCTTGCTTGTTTGAAGATCACACTCATTTGAAATGTGTGTTGTGTATTATTGGGGGACCAGATCAGTGATGGAATGCTTCTTCTCAAACGCTTGGCTCCGTATTTCAAAGCAAAACATTTGCTTTTCACAGTAATTCTCACACGGCATTTTTGAAAGCCTGGCTTCCAATAGAAAAATGCTGATTTAGTTTCTTCTCCGAGGCTCTGTAGGGCTGAAAGCATGAAAACAAACTTCCTTTTCCACAAGGAGGCTGAGAAAGGAAGTCCAGCAGCCATTCCCCGGGGAATGAGCCAAGCTGAAATGAGCAGGGATCTGTGCAAAAGGAAATGGCTTGATCTGTGACATTTTCTAATGCAACGCAAAAAAAAAAAAAAAAAAGATAGCCAACTTTAAATCTAATCGCTAAGAGAAATCCGCTGTCCCAGGAAACAAAAAGGGAAGAACAACAATTTCTTGAAAAGCTACCAAGTCAAGGTTCCAGGATCTGAAGAATGGAAGTTTCAGCCTTTTAGGATCTTGAAAGATGACTCTCTGTGTGCTCTCCCGGCTCCAGCTTGGTCTTGATCCACCTGTTTGTGACTCACCTCCTTGGCTTGTGTTCCTTTGCCGGCAGGCGCCTTCGTGATACGCTTTTTATTACCTTTTATTTATTGTATTAGCACTTCATTTTAGGGGGTGAGATGAACTCTGGTTATTAGGAACAACAGAGGCAGGGACAGGAACAACGCAACAAAAGAGGAATCTCAGAGAGATAAAGCACTTTCCCAACTTCACGGTTGCATAAAAATGACAGCATGTGAAGGAAAAGTAGGTTTTCCTTTAAAAGAAAAAAAAACAAACATTCAGGAGTCTCCAAACATCTCCCCAAACTGAGAGAAACAGAAAAAGCCATGGATTTAAAGCACGTTTTCCTTCGGTGCAAGGTTGCACTCATGCCATTTCATACAGCGAGGTCAAACTGAATGCAGAGACCCACTTCGCTCACTCCTTTGCCGCTGATGCTCTGAGGGTCTCTCTCTGTTGGGAGATTCAGAGAGCCAGTTTTGGGGAAACCAAAGTCAACAAAGCATGCTTCTCAAAAAGAAAAGGAAAGAAAAAGGAGGAAAGAATGGAAGCTGAGATAGCCTGTATCAAACACTTTTGAAAGATGAGCCCTTGGCACAGCATTTTTTCTCTGTCTGATTAAATAAATAAATAAAAATCAGATTTCTCTAGTTTACCCAAAATACAAATTAAGTATGTTGATTAAGGAATGTGCAATACACTTCTTCCCAAAAAAAAAAATCTACTAAGGGGTGGGGAAGGAGGAGGGTAGAGGAAATGAGTAATTGTGGTTTTTCCAAGGCAACGAAGCCTTCTGTTCATATACCAAGAGACTGAGTAGCTTCCCCAGGTTGCTTTATTACAAAGCATCATTCCCGCCGTGAAAAACAAACTGCATAAAATTAGAAGGCGGCAAGAGTCCACTGCAGAAGCTCATTTAGGTGATTTAACCATATAGGTCTCTTTCTACTCAGCAGCCGCCACACAACGCAGATGCCTATTTCAGACAGGTCTGTAGCCAGAAACCTCATTTCCTAAGACTGGATTCGTGAGTTTTCTTTCAGGAACCAGCCACTATTGAGCCAAAATGGAGAAGGACAGTTCCTCCCCAGCCCAAAGAAAACAACTAGATGCCTTCGAAGCTCTGTCACTCAGACAAACGGATGTCAATGTTCTGCCACAACCCACTCAGTTGAGTACCTAAGGCCTCTACAAATATGCCCCTAAACAGTGAGATGGCAAGACATGTTACTCCCCGAAAAGTGGAACGGCAGCTTCTATGTTCTCTGGCTCTGACCAAGCCCTGCTTGCTTCCCTTTGACACTTCCCCACAGCTCTGCTCTGATCTCAGCCAGCAAGGCTCCGGGGACACATTTATCTTCTCAGAAAAATGCTGAAGCAAACATTTTCATTCGCTGGGGAACCAACATTCCAGTGTCAAGCATATTAGACTGGCACACAGAAACTAGTTTTAAGCTAGCATGCCCGATTACGGCTTGTAAAGATAAACGCCGTTGAGTAAACGCCATTTGTCAATTGTAAATTGACCTATTCCTTACTCACTTCTCTGGTTCATTTGTTGTCTTCGTATCAATGTAACTCTTTATGTATAAAAAAGAAGGCATATGCAGCTATGCTGCTTATTCAGGCCAGGTCAGCTTTGCTCACTAATTCCAGGCTATTTCTCCTAAGCCAGTGGTTCTCAACCTTTTTAATACCGCGACCCCCCAACCGGTCGTAAGTCGAGGACTACTCAACCGGTCGTAAGTCGAGGACTACTCAACTGGTGCAGCACCGTTTGCAGAATGGGATTTTTGGCGGGCTCAGCAGGGCAGAGACAGCCTGGACAATTCCTATGGGCTTTTGAAAGCCAATAGAATTAGACTCTATTCAAGAGAGTCTATTCGATTGGCTTTCAAAAGCCAATAGAATAAAAGGGAGTAGCACAGCTAAGGAAAAGGGGGGAAAAATGGCGGACTGCGTTGTTTGGCGACCCCCATGAAATGGTCGTTTGACCCCAAATGGGGTCCCGACCCACAGGTGGACAACCACTGTCCTAAGCAAGTCGCTGCATGCCTGGAAGTTCGGAGCAGAAAGTGCATTTTGATAGCCCAATTCAGAGAACGCTTTGTACGGCGATATGGTTATGGGATGGCACCTAGGCACAGAATACCACTTCTAGAAATCCCCTTTCTCAAGCACTGGCCTTTCATGTCCAAGTGGAGAGGTGAGGGTTCAAATGCTGGCAAACTTTGAGGCAGAAGTGCCTACACTTTGGGTCCTGCCTCTGAAAATACATCCCTCACAATTAGGTAGTGAGATTTCCTGGTGTCGACATAGGTAGGAAACAAGAATAATAAATCTGTTTGTTTTTTTTGCAAGAAAATACTGTTCCTTGTATTCTATAATGCTAAGAAAAATGTTACAAACGGAGTTATTTCTGACAGATAAAGGAGGGAAGAAGACTAACCGATCTTTGTAGAGAACTAGTGTATATTAATTTATTCTATACAAACAGTACATGTTTTCAATATTGCAAGGGATTGAAGCATGAATTTCCTTATATTTGTGTATATAGATTACTTAAATAAGATACATTATGGTGCTACATTTGCATTTTTACTTCCTTCTTCCTAAATACAAAGTAAAATCATTATGAATCCCCAGAAGCCACTGGAATAGTTAGTGTGGAGGAGGTAAATATACATACATAAGTTAGGGAAACAAACAGAGATAAGATGTAGCCAAGCGATGCTAATGTTTTAACATTTAAGCAAGAAATTATTTAATTTTGTTAGGGCAGGCTGAATTTATATTTAAATTCTCCTGCACAAACTAAGAGCCAGTTTGGCTTAGTGATTAAAGTAGGAGGCCAGAAGCCAGCAAACAGTGAGTTTTAGTCTTATCTTAAGGCATGAAAGCTGGCTAGTGACTTTGGGCCAGTTATTCTCTCAGTCCACTTGGACATTAGGTGGACATTGTGGGGAAAATAGGTGAAGGAAATACTGTGTGTGCTCACCACCTTATTTTTTTAAAATAATAAA
Source organism: Crotalus tigris (assembly GCF_016545835.1). NCBI lineage: Eukaryota > Metazoa > Chordata > Lepidosauria > Squamata > Viperidae > Crotalus > Crotalus tigris. The sequence continues at coordinate 657,295 of NW_024098092.1, read as the reverse complement.
GGTGGGATATAAATAAATGAAATAAGTGTCTGGCTGACTTACCTGCAACCACATTGTCATCCTGCTGTGTTCATCTCTGGATTCTCCCCACTGAGAAGTCTGTTGCAATCACAGGTGCTTCTGGAAAGATGTTAGCAAAGGCAGTCAATTTACAGGACTATCACCGCCAGCCATTCAGCATCAGAATGAAGAATCTAGTTTCCAGCTTCTGCATTGCTGGATTTGCTGTTTACACAGCAATTTCTGGAGTTCTAAACTCCTACTTTATATACTGTGGTCAATAAAACCGAGCTGAATCTAAGATTAGTTAAGTTACTAACTTAAACGTAGCTTAAGCATAACTGAAGATACTAGTACCATACACTGTCAGTTTTCTCTATATATACATGTACATCCACATGTGTTCTGTGTGAATGTACTGCAATGGACGGCCATAAAAGTTGTGTGTGTGTGTGTGTGTGTGTATGTGTGTGTTCATTCTAGTGTAGAAAAGAAGTCCATTCCAAAGAGATTATATTAGGCAAAGATCCGTTGACCTTAGTATGTTCACTTTACTATGAGTCGGCCAGTTTGCAACTATATATTTTTCATTTTTTTCTGGTAGGTATCTCAGTGGCATTTTCCATTCACATAAACAAAAAGTAGAAAACTGATTCAGTGAAATTTTCTATGCTAGATGTAGGAGAGGAACTTGAACACAAAATGGCTGACCCATTTTATAAAACTGACAATTTTAGGTTAAGATGTAATTAAGGCCTTCTTAAAGATGAAAGCTACCTAATTAACTGTAACACCAGAATCCAAGGAAGTATCTCGAAGAAAGAGAGCAGTTGTCTATGTTATTGGACTTGCCCACTTTTTCAATTTCTACAGGGATCAAAGATTCGAAGCTAAAAATCTGACAACAGTGCTTTACCCAGATTAAATACGGTAACAAGAGACTCAGCACTGACAGTTAAGTTATTTAAAGAAACAGATGTTTAGGATACAGCTTTTGGCAAATTATCTGCATTTAACAGTGTGAAGACACTCTGCCTCTAAAATTAAATGTAAGATGTAAAAGAGAGTGAAATTTTAATTCAGCGAGGCAAAACAAGCCTTTGAGCCTTCTCTTTATTGAACAGAAAATGTATGATGCCTTATAGAAACTTAAGAAAGGCCAGTGCCAAGTGGTGAATTCACAATTCTGTACTATTTCCTGCAGTCTGTTTCTTTTTCCTCTGCCTCAATTAGTTTACCTTCCCCTTACTTAAAACATGTCAGAAGCCCACAGCATATTAGCGGCATATCATTCACTTCGACTAAAACATTCCTTCCAAGCTAACAGACAGGCTTAATCTATAATGGGAGCCTACTGTTAAGTGTTATAAAAATACTTGCTACAAATCTGCTACAATCAGACAATACTTATCTCCAAAGCTTGTTTGGAGAGATTTTAGAATAATCCCTCAGTGAGACATCATGTTCCTATAAGAGGTGACACAGGATTTATATAACAGGGTTTTCAGGCCACCCTTTAATCAGCTGCAGACCTCGGCCTCCCATTTTTCTTTTTCTTGGTTGCTTTCTCTATAAACAATAACGTGCAATTATCCCTGATTTATGTTCCTGTCTTGACAACGGTTGGTCTTTCCTCCCCCCCCCCCCTAGAACAGCATTTAAGCCACAATGAAGAATGTCTATTTCTGTTTCAAGTATTCTAATCCTAACTGAAGCGAAGGTAGGCTTACAAACCCTCCCGTCCACAAACACGGTTAAACAACTATTCATGTATTCAAAAGATTTCTAGAGGTTAAAAGCAAAGGGGGGGGGGAGCCTCCGATTCTAAAAGAGGGAGCCGTAAAATGGGAAGAGGTGCAAAGAATTGCAGAACTAAAGAGACAATCTTGTAAGGGAACTTGACCTTGTACTGTGTCTGGACCACCAACCTGGGAAGCCTTTGGCCCCCAATCCTGAGATTGCTGCTTTCTCTAGAGCAGGGCTGGGGTGGGGGGCTGCTGTTCCCACTTGGGGGGAGTCCCTCCCCCCCAAGGAGAGAAAGGAAGAAAGGGGATCAAAGGAAGGAAGGAGAGAAAGAGGGAGGAAGGAAAGAGGGAGGGAGGGAGGGAGGAAGAAAGGGGATCAAAGAAAGGAAGGAGAGAGGGAGGAAGGGAGGAAGGAAAGAGAGAGGGAGGAAGGAAGGGGATGGAAGGAAGGAAAGAGGAAGAAGAGATCAAAGGAAGGAAGGAAGGAAGGAAGGAAGAGGATGGAAGGAAGGAGGGAGGGAGTAAGAAAGGGGATCGAAGGAGGGAGGAAGGAAGGAAAGGGATCGAAGGAAGGAAAAAGGGAAAAGGGAGGGAGGGAGGAAGGGGATCAAAGGAAGGAAGGAGGGAGGGAGGAAGGAAGAGAAGGAAGAAAAGGGATCGAAGGAGGGAGGGAGGGAGGAAGGAAGGGGATCGAAGGAAGGAAGAGAAGGAAGAGAAGGAAGGGGATCAAAGGAGGGAGGGAGGAGGGGATCAAAGGGAGGGAGGAAGGAAGAGAAGGAAGAAAAGGGATCGAAGGAGGGAGGGAGGGAGGAAGGAAGGGGATCGAAGGAAGGAAGAGAAGGAAGAGAAGGAAGGGGATCAAAGGAGGGAGGGAGGAGGGGATCAAAGGGAGGGAGGAAGGAAGAGAAGGAAGAAAAGGGATCGAAGGAGGGAGAAAGGAACAGAAGAAGGAAAGAGACCGAAGGAGGGAGGAAGGGGATCGAAGGAAGGAGGGAGGAAAGAAGGAAGAGAAGAAGGAAAGGGATCGAAGAAGGGAGGGAGGGAGGGAGGAAGGAAGCTCTGAAGAGGAACCCCGGATACATAGATGCCTGTGTGAATTGTTGCACCAAGACTCCCGAGGGAATGCGAACCAGCCAACCAGCCCAAATGCGGGGAGCCCAGATTGAAACTGTAACGGGGAGCCCGGATAACCATGTTTCCGAAAGGGCCTCTGAAGGCATCCAGGGCCAAAGAGCAGCACCGGCAGCAGTGGGAAAACAGCCCGCCTGATCGAGGAAGGCCACCCACCAGGCTCTGCCTGCTCCTTCCCCAAGGGAGGCGGGGAGGGGGCCAGCAGCCCCCCCTGGCCGCCCCAAACCAGGGCAGACGTATCCAGAACACCCACCGGCCCACCCCTCCCCCTTCGGCAGCGATCAGCTCGGCCAAAACTAAAGATGGCTGCTGCTCTTCTAGGGAGCCGCAATGGGTCCAAATAACAAGGATAATAGGGCTGATGGTTGGGATTCGGGAGGGTAAATTGTCCTTTTCCCTCCCCTTCAAACACCAGGGGGCCCACGGCCTGTCTCCCTGTTCAAATCCACCCAGACCAATTACAGACTATTTTTAAAAGAAAACTTGAGTTTGGACATTTGCTTTGAGTTTAAAAAAAAAAAAAAAAAAAAACCACAGCTTCGCCAAGCCTGACGTACCCAAAGCACCGAGCCATTCGATTTTAGCCCCTATTTTTCTTACTTCTAGTTGTGGAAGGGACAGTCCTGCTTCTTTAGCAGGATCTATGTTTACGACCCACAAGGAGCAGAGGAGGAGGAGGGGGAGGAGGAGAAAGCAGAACCCACATTCCCAGTCCTCCCTCCAGCTTCTCTCATGAAATATACATCCTGCAGCACTTTACATATACCGGACCGTAAATCTTATTCTGCATTCTTTCCGTTTTTAGAAAAAGTATTTTACTGCCAACGGATCTGCTCAAGAACCAGAAGGACTTAGGGGCCTAGTAATAACAATAATAAAGTTGGAAGGGACCTTGGAGGTCATCTAGTCCAACCCCCTGCTCAGGCAGGAAACTCTACACCATTTCGGACAAATGGCTGTCCAGTCTCTTCTTAAAAACTTCCAGTGTTGGAGCATTCACCGCTTCTGGAGGCAGGTTGTTCCATTGGTTAATTGTTCTGTCAGGAAGTTTCTTCTTAGTTCTAGGTTGCTTCTCTCCTTGATGGGTTTCCATCCGTTGCTTCTTGTCCTGCCTCCAGGCATTTTGGAAAATAGCTTGACTCCCTCTTCTTTGGGGCAGCCCCTGAGATACTGGAAGACTGCTATCATGTCCCCCCTCGTCCTTCTCTTCGTTAAACTAGATATACCCAACTCCAGCAACCGTTCCTTATATGTTTTAGCCTCCAGTCCCCTAATCATCTTTGTTGCTCTTCTCTGTACTCTTTCTAGAGTCTCAGCATCTTTTTTACATCGTGGTGACCAAAACTGGATGCAGGATTCCAAGTGTGGCCTTAGCAAGGCCTTGTGTAAAGTGGTATTAAAACTTCATGTGTTCTTGGTGAGGAGAGCGACCCCCCCCTTTTTTTTAACCAAGGCTGCACATAGATTCTGAGGTCCAGTTCCTGACTCAAAACATCAGACCAGAAGAATCTGCCCTTTCTCTCCACGTAATTGTAGGGTTGTCCCTCCTAATGCATTCCTTTCTTTAGCGGGACAGGAAAAAAATGTTATGACGCTAGACTGAAATGTAGTGGCATTTCCTGACTGGATGCCTGTCTTTTACCTTTTTAACCTGTCTGAAATGCTCCCGTAACTGGACAATTCAGAAGATGCGTAGCGAGAGGCTCCTGCAAGCCCCCGTGGAGTCGTACGGAAAGCACGTTTGGGCCACTCTGGGAAAAGAGGCAACCGTGTGGGTGCAGTGTGGAATTCCAAGTGTGGGTTAGCTCCACGGTCCTTGGCAAGCATGCACTGGATTTTATTTTTCCAGTCGAGGGGAAAAAAGGTCTGCCAAAGAGAGCCACGATAAGGGTTTTGTAAATTGGGAACGGCTGCGAGGAGGAAGTGGCTACAGATATATTTTTCTGTGTCTCTCAGTGGCAGTTCTGCGGTCGCCCGCTGGAACCGATGGGCTGGAGAAGATCTCGGTGGAATTTGCTGCCCCAGAGATGTGGTGGCTGGCTCTGGCTTTAATTGCATCAGTGTGTCAGGAGGGAGATAAATTTATGGAGGAGAAACCTTCCACTTCTGGAGGAATTTGTACCAGTTTTTCATTATGTGACCATAAAACACTCCAGAAAATGAGGCTGTGCAATAAAGCCAACCAATAAAATCTAAAAGCCATAATCAGCAACCCTGAGGAAGAATCAGCAATAAGAGGAATTAAAGGAGGCGGCCTTAATTGTCCAATCTGCTGGTTCAGAAAGAATCCATGTCAAGGCAGAGGGGACGCCTTCTCTGCCAGGTAAGACTGCACTGAACGTTGGATGGAACTTGATCCAAGACACGGGGAGGAAAGCCCACTGCAGGCACCCCAAATGCTGCCACAGCCTCAACAGCCACTGTCTGGTAGTCCAAAGGGATTACCTGCCCACTTTTTGAAGGTCAAAAAAAGCCTCAGATGCATTTAGAGGGGGGAGCAACAGGTCTGACAATCCCATGAGCTGCGCCCGTTTACCATGCCGAGTGCCTTCTCTCAACTGTGCTGGGGTCATCTTGCAAGGGCCTCATTGCCTCGCCCAAGGACATTCAGCGCAAGTGCCAAAAGAGAGGAAATAGGAGTGTGCTGTTTATTCTGAAAAAGGGGAAGACTGGCAGCGCAGCATCAGCCACTCGGAAGGCGTGAGCAATTCTGCAGCTGCCTTCCCAACCATCCAGAAAGGCCGGTGCAAGAGGAATTAGCCGGTACCAGGGTGCCCTCTGGTGGCAATCCCAGATTTGGCTAAGCCAGGGGTCTTCAAACGTGGCCCTTTTATGACTTGCGGACTTCAACTCCCAGAATTCTGGGAGTGGAAGTCCACAAAAGGGCCACGTTTGAAGGCCTCTGGGCTGAGAGATGCCTGCAGAAGAAGCCGCCTCGAAGGGGGTAGTGAAACGGCGCAAGAGGGAAAGCTCCATCAGGATCCGCCGCAGTCTCCCGCTTCTTCACGCTCGCTTGAAAGAAAGGGGCTCGTTTTGCAGGTGTGCACATCTTTATTCAATGCTAAGTGACAATCAGCTCCAGCAGCATGCATCTCAGAAAGACACTGGTGACAGACAGCAGTACAGTTTTCAACCCTGTGCAGCTGCAGTTTGGCCAGAAGCCTTTCCCAGAAAGAAGTCCCAAAGACACCCCACCCCCTTTGCGGGCTTCTAGACACAGCTTGTTCCCCCTGACCAGGGAGAGCCACTGCATGCCTTTCAAGAGCCAAAAGGTGATCGGTGGACGAAGCAAGAGCCATACCCCTGCTGGCTCTGGGCTTGGCCTGTGGGGGGAAAAGAATAGTGTTGCAAAATCTCCCGGTCATTTTGCTTGAGGGTGCTCGGTGGGGCTTTCCTTCCTAGGGGCTGACATCCAGGGGGTCCTGCTAAGCTTCTCGCGGGCTTCTCGCACCCACCCCACGCTCCACCAGGTGATCCCTCACGACACCCAGAGTCCGACTCTCGTCCCAGAAATCAGCAGTGCCGAAGCAGCGCCAGGAGCCTGGCTCTCGAGTTCTCTCAGCCAGCCCTCACAGGAAAGCCTCAGCTCCCACACCCACGTGCCCTGAGATAAAGAGGCCACCCCAGTGAGTGAGAAGGTGGAACAGGCTACATACAGGCCTGCTGGGGAGGATGTCGAGATCAAGGGAACCTAGAGACCTGCAGAGGCAAAAGACCCGGCCTCAGACAGATGAGAAGAACCAGCCTCGTCCCCCTCCAGCACTGGCTGAAGGGGAAGCTTGAGGTCATCCAGACAGCCCCCTTGCCAGTTCAGCTTTAAATAATGCTGCAGCCAAGAAGCTAGAGCAATTGTGTCCCTCTCCGTCCCACGTCCCGAGAGCCAGTCCTCAGCAGAGGTCCCCACCTCCAGCCACTGAGTTGTCCTCCAGCACAAGGACCGTTAAGCTGAGATAAATCCTTCCATGCAGAGCTCACCTCTTCCGGGAAGCCACCCTCTACCTCCTGTGGCTGTCCTTGCAGAGCCTCTTCTGCTGCGGCTTCCGCTCCTTCCGCCTCTCCTGGCCACTTGGTGTCCTGGCCACCCAGGAATTGCTCACAATGCTGCGGTGGGGGGGTCTCCTGCTCGGACTGCAAGGTTTGCCTGAGCACTTCCTCTCGGTCCAGCTGTGGGGAGAGAGAGGCCAGAGTGGCCTCCAAAGCCAGCCGGGCCTCGTGAGCTCCCTTCTCCAGTCCAGCAGCACTCTCAGCGGCCTCCTGGCAGGCCGCTCTCACCCTCTTCTCCAGGAAGGTGACTTCTCTCCTGAGTCCCTCTGCCAATCCTTCCTTCTGCTGGATCTGGCTGGCAGCACGCAGCATATCAGCTTGAAGAGAAGCCATGGCTTCTTCCTGCTTGGTGTTCAGCAGCTTGATCTGGGCTTCCAGATCGGTCACCTTTTCCTGCTCCACCTTCAATTGTTGGTGTCGTTCCTCCCAGTCGGTGCTCAAAGCTTTTATCTGGGCCAAAAATACGGGGTGTGCGCTCTTCAAAACCTGAGCGGAATTCAGCCTGCCTGTGACACTTTCCCCTGTTCGGCCTCCTTTGGGGCCTTCGGTTCCCATCTTGCATTTAGCGAGAACAGCAAGCAACTGTGGCAAGTTCACGGCCCCTCTGAGGATGAGCTGCAAAACCCAGCCCTTCCAGACATTACGGCCCAGCTCTTAGAAGCTGACAGGCAGCCAGCAAAAGAAGCCGATGCAGAAATTGTTAGAAAGATGACATGAAAAGTGAATGCCGGTGGAGGACTCCGAGAGAGTAAATCGGACAGAGAGAGCAAACCAAGTTATAGGTGCATATCTTCCATGGGCCTAGAAGAGAGTCACCACAGTACTAAGGGCCAACAGTACTAAGTCTAATTTTTGATAGGTGCAACGGAACGTGTTTTTTTTTTCTGTAGCCCAAGAGAGACGACCCCAAAGTATGCGTAAAGTGTAGAGAACGTTAAACCTTGGCCGAACGTTCAACACCCTTAGCAACCTATCCCCTCTGGCAGATTTCTCCCAGGAAATCCCATTCCTCCTGGTGTGCCCGAAGGACAGAGCCATTCTAGCCGCCCCCAAAGGAGGCTGGGTTTGCACCCACCTTCATCTGAATGCTCTCCACTTGGGCGAAGTCCTCTTCCACTTTCTTTTGCAAAGCCATCTGAAGAGGAGACAGAATTGAATTCAGCCTCTGGGAAGCAAAGGGCCTGCTTGGCGGGGTTGGGGGGGAGAGGGAGGGGGCAAGAAGGTGTGTGTGTGTGTTTCTCTTGGCCCAAACCTGGCTCCTCCACAGCAACCAGAACGTTGGGCCAGGGGTCTTCAAACTAGGCCCTTTTACCATTTGTGGACTTCAACTGCCAGAATTCTTCAGCCAGCTTGCCTGGCTGAGGAATTCTAGGAGTTGAAGTCCACAAGCAGGGGCTCTTCAAACCTGGCCCTTTTATGACTGGTGGACTTCAACTCCCAGAATTCCTCAACCAGCCTGCCTGGCTGAGGAGTTCTGGGAGTTGAAGTCCCCAAGCAGGGGGGGTCTTCAAACCTGGCCCTTTTATGACTGGTGGACTTCAACTCCCAGAATTCCTCAACCAGAGTGCCTGGCTGAGGAATTCTGGGAGTTGAAGTCCACCAGTCATAAAAGGGGCAAGTTTGAAGACCCCTGTGTTGGGCCATTGCGAAGGCAGGCAAGATGCAGAGCACTTCAGCTTCTCCTCCCATTTTCTTTCACACACAAACACACACACACCCACCCAAACACAACACCTCTCCCCCCCCCCCCAGAGAAAAAAGCGCCGAGGCCGCCTGGCTGATGCCTGCCCTCACTCGGGCCCTCCAGAGCTACCAAGGGCGCTGGAAGCAGCCTCGAGGCTGGGCAACGAGCGCGGCGGCCTGCGCTGGGGGACCCTTCGGCCGCCCGGCCCCGGAAGAGACGCGCTCGGCCCGGCCACTCACGAAATTCCTCTCCAGGCACTCGACGGAGTGGAAGCCATCGTCGCACCTGGAAAGAGAACCGCAGGAACCGCGACTGGAGGAGGAGGACGAGCGGAGACAGCCCCTCCTCGGCCCGCTTCCGCGGAGCCTCAACTGCCGCCCCGCCGGCTTCGCTAGGCCAGAGCAACACGTGCCTCAGGGCCCGGCCGCGCCCACGCAGTTTCCCGCCCAAACGAGGCAGCCCCGTTGGCTGGCGGGGGTCAGGTGACCGGCGCCGAGTACCCTCCCTCCCACCCAGCCGGCGAGTTCCTAGAAGGGCCGTCAGTGCCTCACTCACTTTTCCGCCATAGGGTCGCTCTAGGCTTACGCGCCCGCCCGGCGTCCCGGGCTGCTATTTGAACCTTCCCTCCCATTTCGCGGCCCCGCCTCGCTCAGGCCCCCCCGCCCTTTCTTCCCTTTCCCCGATTGGTGGGAACCGGGTCCTGACGCGGAGGGGGCGGGGCCAGGCGGCAAGGAGGCACAGCTGGGCGTGTGAAGTGGGATCCAGCTGGAGATCTGGGAATTCTGATTGGCTGCCGCTCCGGATCCCTTCCCCACGCGCGATTTCGCTCCTCCCCCGACAAGCGCTTCCTGCATCAAGCAATGTGGGAGCCAGCATCCCGTTCGTGGAAGGCTCCGAGCGATCGCTGCCGGGCTGCCCGGCCAGCGTGGGCTCCATCCGACGGGTGCCCGGGATGCCTCTCCGGCGCAACCGCGTGGCAGGACCGGCCGCCGCTCGCTGCGCTGGGCAGAAACGCGGCTTCCTTCTTTGCGTCGTTCAGGGGTTCCCATTGCCCCGTTGTCTGACGCTGATCCCGCCTTGCCCGGGCTCCCACCGCGGCCAAGAGCTGCGATCTCGGGCTGCCCGCGGCTGGAGCGGAGGCTCGGATCCCCGGCCTGCCCTGTTCCCCCCACCCCCGCGGGGGCCGCGTGGCGCCCACGATCGCCAATGCCCGGCAGGAAAAGGACCGCGCAGCGGCTCTGCACGCGCCGGGGGCCGGATCCGGGTGCGCCGCAGGGCGAGCACTAACGCGGAGCTGCTGCGCTGGCCGACTGGCCTCCCTGGAGGAGGCGCTCGTAGCCTCTCTGGCATCGGGGGCTTTGGGGGGCGGCCGTCCCTAGAGCGATTTTAGGGGGCGCGGCTCATCGCTTCCCCCCCCTTTCCGAATCCGCTCTGCCCCGGCCTTTTGGGGGGTCGGTCTTGCGAGGGAAGGAGGAAGGTGATGGGAGGGCAGGAGGAAGGGAAGGAAGGAAGGTAATGGGAGAGGGAAGGAGGAAAGAAGGAAGGAAGGAGATGGGAAGGAAGGAAGGTGATGGGAGAGGGCAGGAGGAAGGGAAGGAAGGAAGGAGATTGGAGAGGGAAGGAAGGAAGGAAAGTGATGGGAGAGGGAAGAAGGGAAGGAAGGAAGGAGATGGGAAAGAAGGAAGGAGATGGGAAAGAAGGAAGGAGGAAGGAAGGAGATGGGAGAGGGAAGGAGGAAGGAAGGAGATGGGAGAGGGAAGGAGGAAGGAAGGAAGGTGATGGGAGAGGGAAGGAGGAAGGAAGGTGATGGGAGAGGGAAGGCGGCGGAGGTATCTCCTCTGGCGCTGGACCACTCCGCCTTTTGCCTGCTCAGCCCGCAGTTTCCAGGACCACGAACCGGGCAAATGACCTCGATGCCCGCAGCAGTTCCAGCAAGCTCCCCGCCCCACCATAAGCTCTTGCACGACCAAAGGTGAGCTGGCCACTTGGGCTCACCTCCGCGGTCCAGGTGGGGCCCAGCGCGAGGCCGAGGTCGGTCTGGCTCCCTTCACAGGCAGGGCAGCAGGAGAGGGGGCAGCAGGCAGGAGTCCCGCCATCTTGCCCCAGTCTACCTCTGCATCCTCGTGGCGGCTGAAAGGATGAGGGAAAGCAGAGAGGAACCGGGGTCTTCCTATTTGGGACAGAGGTGCGATTGGATCGCCTCCCTCCGCTCAGTCCACTCGCCAGTGGGTGAAGCCACACGAATTATTCAGCCATTCCAAGGATTAATCGCGGCAGAGGCCTGCATTCTGTACATGCTCAAATGATGGCCCATCTTTCCTATTGGGGTACTCTAAGAGTCGTTCAGTTTACAAATACTTCATGGGACTGTAGGGTTAAGAGCAGCGGATCAGATGGGTTTCTTTCGGCAAGCAATACAACAAAACGGTGCCCAAATAGCTTAGAATTAGTTGGGAAGGAGAGCTCTAAAATGAGGACTAGAACCTTGAAGCAATTTTCATTGCCCAGGGATCGGTCCTGAAAATGGATTCTGAACGTGTGCAGGAAATCCCTCTTTCCTATCCTTGGGGGGGGGGGTGAGCTCCCCTTGCAGTGAGGTGAGAATGATTAGGGGAGGCGGGGTTTCCATCCCAGCTAGAGGAAGCCCCTGACCCCTTTCCAAGACTCCCAGATATTCTCTAGGGAGATTATCAGATGATCAGTCACCCAAAGGTGCTTTTTCAAGTCCAGCTGCCTTTTGAAAAAACACTTTTGGGACTCCCAGATACTGGGGGGGTCCTAAAAGAAGCACACCCCCCACAAGGAGGGGGGCACTGTCCCTCTGCCGGACCAGGAAGGCGGCAATCTACCTGTTGCCCCCCCCCAAAAGAAACACCTCTGAAGTAAAGGCTGGCACCCCTCCCCTTAGGAGGGCTGCTTGAGGAAAATCTTTCCATCCATCCCACTTTCCCCCTCCTCCCCCCAAAAGCAAGCACTGAGGTTTCCTGACAATGAAAACGACGTGATTGCAGACATCCGGGGTCAAACAATACATTTGGGAGACTGTGCACGTGGTACAGATAGCTAAGCACGAAGACGCAAAGTCACAACAGCCGTGAGGACGTGACAAAGGTTAGCAGGGCAAAGCATAATTTAAAGGTCAGTTGCTGAAGCCACCGCCAGGATGGATGCGCCTCCTATGGGGGAGAAAAGGAGATTTCAAACTGGGGGCAGCAATCAACCGGAAGCCCCTTCCCGCACCCTCTCCAAGGAGTGGCCTTCAGAAACGGTTAAATCCTCCTCAGAGGCTGGGGCTTTCTTTAGACCCACAACCAGCCAGGCTGGACTACAAAGCAGGGGTCCCCAACCCCCGGTCTGTGGATTGGTACCGGGCCGCGCGGCACGCCAGCAACCGGTCTGCACAAACAAGCAAAGCCCCATCCGTGGGATGCAGGCAGCACACAAAACCACGCACTCTCCCGTTTGTGGAAAAACATCTCTCCATGGAACTGGTCCCTGGTGCCCAAAAGGCTGGGGGCCTCTGCCATGGAGGGCCATCCTAAGTCACCTCCCTCTTCTCCTCCTACAGAAGTCCTCCCGGGGCTCCGGCCCTTGCTACCTCCTCCCTGCCCTCCGGATCAATGGCTTTCCAGCAGCTCTGCCATTCCAGGTCTGGCAGGAACACAAGAGGGGCACTTTTCATCAGCGCAGCCTCACACCGGGGGCCAGGAGAGCTACACTGTGTGTCCACGTCATGTAGCCTGATTTTGGGGGTCCCTCCTGAAGGGGGGGGGGGAGGTGAGATGGCCACCGTGCCCAGAGCATCTCAGGCTGTGCAGAAGGCAGCCAAGCACCATGACACGGGTCTTCCCACACGGCCAATCCCAAGGGAACAGCTTCCGAGGCATCAGAGCAGCTGGACAAGGCAGCAGCAGCAGCAGCCCAGAGAAGAACTTCTCTGGGACGCTTTTAGATTCCCGCAAAGAGCAGAGGTTGGGCTAGATGGTCTCGAGATCCCCTGCCAAGGGGGTATTTCTCCTCTTTCACTGGGTGATTGTGGTCAGCTCGATAAGCCTTGGGGAGAGGGCCACCTTTCCATGGAGGACAATCGGGCGAGTCCATCTTCACCGGCTGCAAAGGGGTCTTTGCCACTCCACTGAGTTTAAGCGCTTGGACAGCATGGAGATGAATGCGTCTTGCAGTGTTTGTTTCCATGGAAACCCTCCGTAGTTCTTCCAGGCTGGAGTGCGGCAGAGCAGGCACGGGGGCCTTCGTCCCCATGGCTCCCCCGGGTCCCCCCATCTGCTCACGTCTCAGTTCAGTCCTGCTTCTCCTGTCCTCCAGGCTTCATGCAGACCCTAAAGGACCACATCACCAAGCCCAGCGCCATGGCCCCAGGATGCGTGGCCCCATCTCATGGAGTGCGCCCCCCATTGAAGAGATGCTCTATGAGGAGCCGACTGACCAGCTGAAGGAGGCTCGGTTTGTAGCAGGTGGGAGGGAGGCTGGGGCAAGTGGGGACAGGAGGAGGCATCTGGCCAGCATTCTCTGTGTTTGCAGCTACTGGGCATCCCAGAGGTAACGCAGAGGGACAGCTGGTCATCAACTGCTCTCTTTGGTGTTCTTGCAGGAGCTTGCATTGTGTCAGCCTTGCCCCCAGCCGTCTGTGCCTCACCTCCCAGCTCTCTGCCCCCTGGCCAGATGTGGCCGAGCAGTTTCCCCCTGAACAAAGAGGAGCTGAGCTCCAGGGCAGGCTCACTGGAGGTGATCCAGCTCCAAGGTATGGCCGGTGCATCGCTTCTCTATCCCCTGGCGGCGTCTTCTCTTCTAACTCTCCTCCTCTTCCTCCTTCTTCTCCTCCTCCAGCCAGATCTGGAAGGCCTCTCTCTGCAGGACGGTCTACTCTCCTGCCCAACGGTTCCCGCAGGCAGCCTCCGGACCTTCACGCTCTCCAACCAGGAACACCCCCCCCCCATCCCAAGCAGACCCCTGGAAGCAAACGACCGGAGTAGGGCGGCTTGGGAAGGGCAGAAGGGGAGCTGGTGGGCCCACCCAACTCCTGTAGATGGCAGCAGAGGGCCACGTTGCTGCACTACGCGGACAGCAGCTCTCCCTCCGAGGACGAGGTCTTCTACGACTAGGCTGAGGCCACTTGGGTGGCCGGTTGGCAACAACTGTGGTGGCACGAGTAGCTCCAGGAGAGGCAGGATTGCAGGGCTGAGGGTGGTCTTGCTTCTCAGGCCCAGCCCAGCCTTGGCCTGGCAGCTGGGCTGAGGAAGTGCATTCGGGTCCCCGAGCCGTTTCAGTTGCAGGAGGATTACGCTTTTTTGGCACAGCCCGTCAAGAGTCGGCCTGATCCACAACGCTCTTTCAGCGTTGAGCTGGACCCTGCACAGCCGGCCAAGCGGTGGGGGAGGCACGTGGAGGATGGACTTGGAGCAGGGGTCAATAGCCGGCTGGGAATTCCGGCCAAGCTCCCTTCAGGGTTTCCATAGGGTCTCCTCTCCCTTCCAGTGCTTGCTAATGTTCACAGAGCGACCTCAGTCCTTCCTTATGGATGAAAGCGTGGCTGGCCCAGGAATGTCGTACTGAAGATGTAAATAAAAACAGCTGGGGCAGAAAAATTTTCCTTCTTGCCTGGAAGGAGCAGAGAGCAGGAAGGAAGGAGCTGGCCCCCAGGAGACCCCAGCTGAGGGAGGAAGGAGCAAGGCAGGCCTGCTCTGATTGGAGGCGAGGTCTGATCCAGCCTGACTGAAGGACGTGTCTGGAGGGTGGGTTTCTGGGACTCCTTCTTTAGGAAAAACAAGGATGGGGAAAGGACACGGCCAGGTGAAGCCCCTCCTTCCCCCCAAAACCCACTCGCCTCACGCTAGACCAGGGGTAGGCAGCCTCGGCTCTTTTATGATTGGTGGACTTCAACTCCCAGAATTCCTGAGCCAGCCATGCTGTGGGGAAAGGGAGAGGTTTCCAAGCTGAGCCAGGCTGGCTCAGGAATTCTGGGAGTTGAAGTCCACAAGTCATAAAAGGGCCAAGTTTGAAGACCCCTGTCTTAAATCTAACAAACAAAATGGAGGCTGGTTGAGGAATTCTGGGAGTTGAAGTCCACCAGTCATAAAAGGGCCAAGTTTGAAGATCCCTGCTCTAAACGATCCTTATTGTAGACCTAATGGCTGCACAGACTAGGCCAGGGATAGGTAACCTCGGCTCTTTTATGACTGGTGGACTTCAACTCCCAGAATTCCTGAGCCAGCCACGCTGAGGGGAAAGGGAGGTTTCCAAGCTGAGCCAGGCCGGCTCAGGAATTCTGGGAGTTGAAGTCCACGAGTCATGAGGGGGCCATAGTTCCCCCCTGCTGGCTCAGGAATTCTGGGAGTTGAAGTCCCCGAGTCATCAAAGAGCCAAGGTTGCCTACCCCTGCGCTAGACCCTCGCACCCGTTGCCAAACTGGGGAAAGTCTTGAGCCTCCTATACGTTAGAACGATTCGGTTGTGTCTCTGCAACTATTTCTAAAATGCCAGAAGACCTAAAAAGCGCCTACATCTTCCCCTTGCTGCTCGCTCTTTCCGTATTTTTTTCTTTTTTTTTAACTTTGCAGTGAATTCTTCTTTAGACAGGCCGAAGAATTTCGCTAGCATGCAGTAACGCCAAGCCCAGGAACTCAACCTATGGCTTCACCTCTCCGGCACGCTCCTCCCGCTGGCTCCGTTATCGCCCGGCTTTGGGATTGGCCAGCTCTTCGATGGCTTTCCGGAGCTAAGGAAGAAGAAGAAGAAACAGCCAAGCTGATAAGGGACCACAGAGAGCGAGTGGATGTTGCAAATGTCCTGAACTGCTTCCCCTCCGAGGAAGAGCTGCCAAACCCATCGCCAGCTCAAGAGAGGCCCCGTTTCATTGTCAGACCGACGATTGCCAGTGTTGGCACGGCGGCAGCAGCACCAGCCAAGCCGCCTGTCCTCATTGCCCCCACCGGCGCCCACGGAAGGAGGGCTGGTGGGAAGGAAGGACAGCACCTCGCTGCGCCCTCCTGGGGAAGCCCACCCACTCACCTCCCTCCTGGTCACGATCCCCACCACTGTCCCCAGCTGGGTGACGAACGCCCGCTGGAGGTTCAGCATCTCAAAGAGGTTGTGGGCCTGCGGGAGAGAAAAAGAGACCTCGGTGAGGGGAAGAGCCGAGGTGGCGCAGCAGTTAGGGTGCAGGACTGCCGGCCACTTTAGCTGACTGTGTTCAGCAGGTCAGCGGTTCAAATCTCACCCGGCTCAAGGTTGACTCAGCCTTCCATCCTTCCGGGGTAGGTAAAATGAGGACCCAGATTGTTGGGGGCAATGTAAATGTTTATATACATTGCTTACTGGTGTACACCGCTTAGAGAGTGCTTGCACTTAAAGCGGTATATAAGTCTCATAAATAATAAATAAATAAATAAATAAATAAGAGGCCCCCTTCTTAAAAACCTCTTTCCCAATGGACCCCCTTGAAAACCCTGCCTGGCCCTGTTCCCCAATCAAAGCCTCTCCCCACCCCACACACACACACAGACACCGCACGGTTCAACAGAGTGGCAGCTTCCCGCCCTCCTTCCTGTCGCTGTTGGCCTGGCGCCTCGGCAGAGGAATGAGCCCCGCTTCAGCACTCGGGTGGGGTGCCACCTGCAGGGCCTGAAGTACCTGGTGCAGAGATGTCCACGGGGAGAGCTGCAGGCTCACCGGACTGATGGTGCACCCCTCTTTCAGAGTCTGGCCCGAGAGAAGCTAGGGAGGGGAGAAGCACGGCCATGGAGGCAGGAGAGGCAAGATGGGAAGGAACCCTGCCCCACCCACTCCGCCCCACGGAAAGCAGAGGGTCAGCTCTTGCCCGAGTCACCTTCTCGGACCCACCTCTTTCCCCGGCTTCTCCTGCGGCAGGCTGGAATCCTCGTGGCTCTGGAGAAACTGGATGAGACTGGACCGCTGGATCGCCCCCAGCAGCATCTGAGACTCTGAGGGAGAAAAGAAGCAGAGGGAAGCATCCAGTTTTGGTCACCACGCTGTAAGAAAAGATGTTGAGCCTCTAGACCAGTGATTCTCAACCTTTTTAATGCTGCAACCCCCAACCGGTCGTAAGTCGAGGACTACTCCACCAGTCGTAAGTCGAGGACTACTCCACCGGTCGTAAGTCGAGGACGACTCAACTGGTGCAGCACCGTTTGCAGAATGGGACTTTTGGTGGGCTCAGCAGGGCAGAGACAGCCTGGACAATTCCTATTGGCTTTGGAAAGCCAATAGAATTAGACTCTATTCAAGAGAGTCTATTCTATTGGCTTTCAAAAGCCACTAGAATAAAAGGGAGTAGCACAGCTAAGGAAAAGGGGGGGAAAAATGGCGGACTGCGTTGTTTGGCGACCCCCGTGAAATGGTCGTTCGACCCCAAATGGGGTCCCGGCCCACAGGTTGAGAACCACTGATCTAGAAAGAGAAGAGCAACCTAGGTGATCAGGGGACTGGAGGCTAAAACATAGGAAAAACGGGTGCAAGAACTGGGCAAGGCTAGTCCAGTGAAGAGAAGAAGGACCAGGGGAGGCATGATAGCAATAGTTCCAATATTTGAGGGGCTGTCACAGAGAGCAGGGGGTCAACCTATTTTTCCAAAGCACAAACTGTCCCTGGAAACCCATTATGGAGAGATTCAACCTTCTTAGAAATAAGAAGAGATTTCTAACAGTGAGAAGAATAAACCAATGGAACAGCTTGCCACCAGAAGTTGTGGGTGCTTCGGCACTGGAGGCTTTCAACAAGAAATTAAAAACAGCCACGTGTCAGAAACGGTATAGCTTCTCCTAGCTTGGACTAGATGACCTCCAAGGTCCCTTCCAACTGTTATTTTAAGACTGCAGTTTCTAGGAATGTGGCTGTGTGTGTGTGGGTGGGTGGGTGTACATGCGTATTTATGCTACAAATGCTTCAACGCTGCTCCATTCATAAGGGGGGACCCTCCCACCAGACAGTTCCAGCAAGACACACACACACACCGCTGCTTTCAGAACACCACCGTACCAGCATTGTCTACCACAGGATACTCCTGCGCATCCGTCATGGTGACCACCTGGAGGATGTCGTGAAAGGTGGCTTCTTGGGCCAGCATGGCAAAATCGGTGTTCATGAACTCTCGGGTGGTGACCGTGTAAGACCTGAAAGGGAAGCAGCGCTCAGCAGACCGACGGCTTTATGGCGCCGGGGCCGCCCTTTGGCCAGGTGCTCTGGACACACGCAGAGTGCCTGTTCTTTGGGAAGGCCGGCGTCCCAACCCCCCAGGTGCCAGCGGGCCAAGCTCACTCGATATGCCTGCTCCGGATGCGGGGAAGGTAAGGTAGCTTCTTGACAATGATGGTGCCATCGTAAAAAGAAGGCTGGAACTTCTGGGCAATGGCGTTGGCCACCAGGACGGCCAGCAGGACAGGCAGGATGTGGGCGATCTGCCCGGTCATCTCAAAGGCCAGCAAGGCGGTGGAGAGGGTGTGGGTGACCGAGCCAGAGAAGGCAGCAGCCCCTGAGGGGAAGAGCAGTGGGTGGCTGATTTCCCGGAGAGCAAAGGGGTGTGTGTGTGTGTGTGTGTGTGGGAGGGGGAGTGTTTCCACCCTGCCTGCCTCCCAGGCGCGCCAAGGAAGCCTCCTAACATACCTGCCAGCGCGTACGCCCCAGGGATGATGGGGCTGGGGGTCCCTTCGGCAGTGATGCCCCCGGGGAAGAGGAGGGCCACGGCTTCGCCCACCAAGCGGCCAATGGCAGCTCCTGGGGGAGGACAGAGAAAGAGGTCAACCTCTCCCTCCTGAACTGGACAGGCCAACCTCTCTGGAAGCTGCAGGCAGCGGACTAGAGCAGTGGTTCTCAACCTTTCTAATGCCGCGACCCCATAATACAGTTCCCCATGTTGTGGTGACCCCCAACCACTTATACATCACCGGGTGCCAGGGGCGTGGCCAAAGAAAAGGGGGGAAAAAATGGCGGGCAGCCTTGTTTGGCGACCCCCGTGAAATGGTCGTTCGACCCCAAATGGGGTCCCGACCCACAGGTGGAGAACCACTGGGCTAGAGGAAAGGGAAGCGCTCACCGTAAATGAAGACGGGCATGAAGTACCCAGCGGGCATGGGCATGGTGGTGGCCAAGACCAGCATCCAGAACTGCAAGGGCAGAAAGGGTCAACGCTGGCAGCCCGAACCCAGAGCAGAGCCCACAGTGTCCGGCTGACCGTTCCTCTTGTGAAGCAGAAGGTGGACGGACGGAGCAAGGGAGACCCCTGGAAGGAGCGCTGCTGCCAGGCCCAGCGGAGGGCCTTAGGGGGATCTCTGCTGCGTGCCAGGCGGAGGAGAGTTCCCCGGACACGCACCTTCATCACCAGGAAGACAGACAAGGTGCCGAAAACGGAGATGCTGGGGTGCCACCACTCCTGCCACAGGTTGAGGGGGTCCACCTGCGGAGGGCTGTCAAGTGACACGTTCTGGGAAAGGACACTCCAGGTGCGGTTATCCAGCAGGGAGGTGAGCAGCTCTTTCATGCTCAGCTGCAGAAGAGAAAGGCCACGCCTGGGACACGGTATCCGCCTTCCCCGCCTCCGTCCCAGGGCAGAGAGAGGACCGGCAGCCCCTCCCTCCGCCCCGGCTCCCGTGGCTCGCCACGGCGCCCCCCCCCTGCGTTCTCCGCAGGCTCTGCCCTCTGCAGCAATGGCTGGTAAGTTACCCTGCAGGCCATGAGTTGTCCCAGGCTAGGAGGGAAGGTGATGGAGGACAGCAGGAAGGCCACTAGCACCGAGTAGAGGGGCTTCCTGCAAATGAAGGCCGAAAGGTCAGGGAAAGGAGTTTATCGCAGAGGTGATGCATCGGCGAAGGAGTCTGGGCTGGGGGCTGCCCTAGGTAGCTGTAACTCCGGGGGCAAATCTCCCGATGGAGAAGCAGAGAAAGCTTTAGAGAGGAGCCTGGAGATCTAATATTGGAAGAAAGATTCTTTGCCTACTATAGAAGATCGGGCGCTTAAGGTGTCAAATTTAGCAGAAACGGCAAAAATTTCTGCTTACTTGAAGGATCACTCACAAGAAAGATATATTTCGGTTTGGAGAAGATGGATAGATTATATTCAGAATAAATGTGGGATTAAAAAGTTTCATTTAGCTTATGAGTAAACTTTAGAGCAGTGGTTCTCAAGCTGTGGGTCGGGACCCCATTTGCCGTCAAACAACCATTTCACGGGGGTCGCCGAACAACGCAGTCCGCCATTTTTTTCCCTTTTCCCTAGCTGTCCTACTCCCTTATTGGTGGCCACACCCACTTCGGGGTCACCACAACAAGGGAAACTGTTTTATGGGGTCACGGCATTAGAAAGGTTGAGAACCACTGCTTTAGAGTATTATTAATAGTTTCTTTTTTTTAATTTTGATTAGTTTTAGTACGGTTTAACAACATTGATTTGTTTATATTATTATGTTTATTTTTAATTTGTTTATATTTATGTTACAAGGGAGTTAAAGTGCATTATGGACTTGGTTACTTGTATAGTTCGGTAATTTTTTTTTTTTAGAGTTTGATTGTTTATTTGTAACCCTGTATTTAGCTCTGGGAAGTGGAGGGGGGTTGGGGTGGGTGGGTCTTGGGATGTATATTGTAATAAAACTTTTCAATAAAAAAAAAGAGAGAGAGATGAGCCTGAGATCCAAGAGTCTGAACAGCTTGGAAGCCGGACTGCAATTTTCTTCCACAGAGGTGAAAAGGGGTGTGTGTGTGTGTGTGGGGGGGGCAATCTAAACTGCTGGCACACATGGGTGGTCTTCCTGGTGAGCCCACCTCCTGCACGGGAAGCCTCGTCCACCGATCCCAGAATCGGAGAGGCCATTCCCAGGGACTCTGGAGAGCTGCCCTCTCACGGCTACTTACTCGGTGGCCAACAGCCTGGCCGAGAAGCGGTTCCTCCGGACGTAGCCCAGGAACCAGCGCTGGCAGAAGAGGTAGGCACAGCTCAGCACACCGCAGATCACACTGCAAAGGAAAGAGGGGGGGCTCTCCTGCTGCCTCTTACCTGCCTCCCACTCACTCCCCCCCACCCACAGACAGGGAGACTCACTCCTCACCCCAGGCAGGTGAAGAAAATGGTCTCCGGCAGGTCGAAGGGGAAATCAATCTTAAAGCTGGTCTTAAAGAGGGCCGTGATGGTTTCTGGAAAGCAGAAACAGCAACAGCTGAAGGGGTCCGACTCTTGAGCCCCTTCCCAGCGCCCGCCCCACCCACCCACCCCCTTTTTGACCCTCAGCCAAGCAGCCCACTGGAAAGGGCCGACTCCATCTGTCCTAAGGAGCTTCCAAGCACGATCCAGAGAAGCTGAAGAAGTGGCACGGCCTGCCCCCTGCTCAGTGCGGCCCCCCACGTCCCCCAGCCAGTCACCCCACCTGCAGCTACGCCGTTCGGTCAGCTGGTGAACTGCCTCTGGCGAGCGCTCTCTCCCCCTCCCTCAAGACACAGTGGCCAAGGCCTCCCTCCTTTGGCCCCCCCACCTTGTTCACTATTGAAGACGGCCAAGAGGCGGAACATGAAGGCGCCGCACGTTGCCGAGAAGAAGCCCCTCCAGTAGTCCCGAACGGCGAAGTGGGAGGACACGACCTCGATGCTGAAGAGGACCCCTGGGGGAGCAGCGAGAGGGGGGAGGGCAGGGCATCCCAGAGAGTCAGCCCCACGTCTATCTGTCTGGCCCCTCCCCGGCCCCCAACCTGCCTTAAGGGACTTGGCCAGAAACGGAAGCCGCCTCCCGGCGAGGTCTTACCGCTGATGGGTGCCCCAAAGACGGTGGCCACACCCACGGCCGCTCCTGCCACCAGCATCTCGTTCTGCTTGCTCTTATTCTAGGCCAAGGAAAGGCAGGCTGAGGTGGCTGCCCAGTCTCCCCCCCCCCAGGCAGGGGTCCCAGGAACCCAGCCCCCTCTAGCCAGCCACAAGGTCCTCAGCTGCCCCTGGGGTGCAGCCTCGCCCTCCTCAGCCATACCTCGTACTCCCCAGAAACGCTGGTCCGGATCTTGCCCAGGTAGGCGGCGATCATGCTGGAGAGGTGAACGAAGGGTCCCTGCAGAAGCCGGGCAGAAGGAAGAGGGTAATAATAATAATAATAATAAGGATGATGATGATAATGATGTTGGAAGGGACCTTGGAGGTCATCTAGTCCAACCCCCTGCTCATGCAGGAAACCCTATGCCATTTCAGACAATCTCTTCTTAAAAACTTCCAGTGTTGGAGCATTCACCGCTTCTGGAGGCAAGTTGTTCCACTGGTTAATTGTTCTCACTGTCAGGAAGTTTCTCCTTAGTTCCAGGTTGCTTCTCTGCTGAATAGAATAGAATAGAATAGAATAGAATAGAATAGAATAGAATAGAATAGAATAGAATAGAATAGAATAGAATAGAACAGAATATGGAATGGAATAGAAAATGGAATAGAATAGAACAGAATGCAGAATAGAATAGAACGCAGAATAGAATGGAATGGAATGGAATGGAATAGAATAGAATAGAAATACAGCTGGAAGGGACCTTGGAGGTCATCTAGTCCAACCCCCTGCTCAGGCAGGAAACCCTATACCTTTTCGGACAAATGGCTGTCCAGTCTCTTCTTAAAAACCTTCCAGTGTTGGAGCATTCACCGCTTCTGGAGGCAGGTTGTTCCACTGGTGAATTAAGGACCCGAAAGACTCAGAGGAGGGAGAGCTGGCCAACCAAGGGCCCCTCCATCCTAACAATGGTCTCTCCCAGCAGCCCCCCCCCAGGTGAGAGGCTAGTCTCCTGACCTCAGCTGGACCTTGAAGATCTCTAGGAAGGAGACTTCCCTCCCCCCTCTATATTCACCCAGATTGCTGGCCTGACCCTGGCGGGGTCTTCAACCCCTCAGCTCCTTCCTGGCCCAAAGGGACCCAGCCCCACTTTCCCTCTTGGGCTCGGGCACCTTCAGCACCAGCTCTTTTTAAAGAGGAGGTGGGCAAGACTAGACAGATCTGGGGCAGCAGCAGCGGCCGAAGCCTCTCCATCCAGACACCCAACTTCCTGTTTCAGGACACGGTTCCCTTCCAAACCACCACAGCTTCCTTGCTATGTCCCAAGGCTGACCCCCCCGCCCCCCCAGACCGTGGAGGCGCTGCTCGGAGGCGAGAGAGACCCCCACCCCCTTCAGCGCACCCGCTGGGCACGTACCACTTTTCCGAGGAAGAGGGTGCTCCCGCAGGCCAGCGTGCAGGTCAGCCCCACGACTTTGGCCCCAAAGTTCTCAATGGCCAGGTATTCCTCCAGGATGACGCCGGTCAGGATGGTCTTGAGTTCTGGGATGCCAGAGCCTGGCAAAGAAGGCAGAGGGATCTCTCCACCGCTTCTGTCCGCCTGGCAGGGCTCCCTGGCGCCCGCCCAGAGGCTGCCCCCGACGCCCAAACCCCAACGGGAGCCAGGCTAGGCCCGGGGTGGTGAAGGCGGCTCCGGGTTGCCCTTTCTTCACCCAAAAAGAGCCGAGGTGGTGCAGCAGTTAGAGTGCAGTACTGCAGGCCACTTTAGCTGAGTGTGTTCAGCAGGTCAGCGGTTCAAATCTCACCGGCTCAAGGTGGACTCAGCCTTCCATCCTTCCGGGGTAGGTAAAATGAGGACCCAGATTGTTGGGGGCAATGTAAATATATATATATATATACATTGCTTACTGGTGTACACCGCTTAGAGCAGTGGTTCTCCACCTGTGGGTCGGGACCCCATTGGGGGTCGAACAACCATTTCACGGGGGTCGCCAAACAAGGCTGTCCGCCATTTTTTTCCCCCTTTTCTTTGGCCACGCCCCTGGCACCCGGTGATGTATAAGTGGTTGGGGGTCATCACAACATGGGGAACTGTATTATGGGGTCGCGGCATTAAAAAGGTTGAGAACCACTGATCTGGATGGTCCCAGCTGGTGCTGGCTGGCCCGGTTCAGAATGATGGGAAGCGTGGTCCAAAGCCAGTGCTGAACAAAAAAAAAATAACCTTGCAATTGACGCGCTTAAGCTTCTCATTCGGGCTGACAAGAAAGCCGTTCGGGGGGGGGGGCTTTGGGCTTCTTTGGCTCTCCTGCTCTCTTGACCCATAGGGGGTCTCTCTCTCACTCTCTCTCTCTCCCCCCCCCCAGCTTGGAGGCTGGAATATCAGCGCCCCCTCGGGAGAGTACGGTTTCAACCAGACGCTGCTGGCCCTGGTAGCCCACTACCACCTCACCCCTTTCTTCTCCATCTCGGTCAGCGTCGACTCGAAGAATTCCAGCAGCAACATCATCCAGGTAGGGCAGCGGTTCTCCACCTGTGGGTCAGGACCCCATTTGGGGTCGAACGACCCTTTCACGGGGGTCGCCAAACAAGGCTGCCCGCCATTTTTTCCCCCCTTTTCTTTGGCCACGCCCCTGGCACCCGGTGATGTATAAGTGGTTGGGGGTCACCACAACATGGGGAACCGTATTATGGGGTCGCGGCATTAGAAAGGTTGAGAACCACTGGCTTAGAGAGTGCTTGCACTTAAAGCGGTATAGAAGTCTCATAAATAAATAAATAAAATAAATAAATAAAATGCAGCCCTGGGTTGCCCTTTCTTCACCCAACGTCCTTTCAGGAGGAGAACAAGGCAGCGAACGGAAGAAGGAAACCTCCCAAAAGGGCTCAGGTTGGCCATCTTTCTCCTCTCACCCAGACTTGGGAGAAGAGAAGAAAGCTGCTTCCCAGTCCAGGGACTGGAACCGGGCCGATTCAGCAAAGCCGCCCCTGGGTGGCTGACCCCGGCCTCCATTCCGCCTCACCTCCGGCGTGCTGGGTAATGCTTTGGGCAAAGCCCGTGGAAAAAGCCGAGAGCGCGACCGGATACATGGTCCAGGAGAGGAACTTCAGCACGGGGTAGTCTCCGACCTCTTGGTAAAGCCACAGGTGCGCTGGAGAACCCAAAGGGAAGTTAAGCCGGCTGGGGACCGAACGGCCCCCCAGGACTGCCTTTCCCACATGGAGAAGTCTAACCCCCGCCCCTCTTGAAACTTGTGGCATCCCTTGTGGCACGGGGTCTCCGCAGACTGCACCGACCCACTCTTTCCTTCTGCTTGTCCCTCAAAAGCCCAGCTTGGGGGAGGGCGGTGAGAAAAGTGGGGTCTGGGGGGGGGGGGGTGAAAGCTCACCGCTGGCCACTCTGGAGACGGTGAAGTCCATGGCAAAGCTGACCAGCGCCATGAGGACGCCCAGGGCAAAGAGGTAATACCAATCGTCCCCGACCCGGAAGAGCTGCCGCTTGAAGTACTCCAGGCAACCTGCAGAGGGCAGCAGAGGCTGGGAATTAGGGGCGAAAGAGAGGCCCGGCCATTGTAATGCCAACCTCAGGGGTAGGCAACCTTGGCTCTTTTATGACTCGTGGACTTCAACTCCCAGAATTCCTCAGCCGGTATGGGGGAACTATGGCCCCCACACGACTCATGGACCAACTGCCAGAATTCCTGAGCCAGCATGGGGGAACTATGGCCCCCTCACGACTCGTGGACTTCAACTCCCAGAATTCCTGAGCCAGCCTGGCTCAGCTTGGAAGCCTCTCCCTTTCCCCTCAGCATGGCTGGCTCAGGAATTCTGGGAGTTGAAGTCCACAATTCATAAAAGAGCCAAGGTTGCCTACCCTTGGCCTAGTCCAGTGTTTCTCAACCATGACAATTTTAAGGCATGTGGACTTCAACTCCCAGAATTCCACAGCCAGCATTGAAGTCCACATGCCTTAAATTGTCAAGGTTGAGAAACACTGGCCTAGTCTGTGCAGCCATCAGGTCTACAATAAGGCCCATTTAGAGCAGGGGTCTTCAAACCTGGCCCTTTTATGACTTGTGGACTTCAACTCCCAGAATACCTGAGCATGGCTCAGCTTGGAAACCTCTCCCTTTCCCCTCAGCATGGCTGGCTCAGGAATTCTGGGAGTTGAAGTCCATGAGTCGTAAAAGAGCCAAGGTCGCCTACCCCTGGCCAACCTCTTTCAAGGATGGAGGAAGAGGCCACCACCTCTGGGGAAACAGCAACATCTGGAGAGCCTCCCCCCTCGGGGCCACCAATACGGAAGCCACTCTTGAGGCTGGGTGGGCTCTCCCAGGTTCCTACCGTGCACCTTGCGCCGGGCTTTCGGCCAGGGTCTCCAGTTGTCTTCCCAGGGCAGGAACACATTTGTCTCCTCCTTCTCCTTCTCCTCCTCCTCGTTGTTGTTCTGGCCTCCCTCTTTCTCCCCCCTGGCTCTCTCTGGCCTCTCAGCAGCCATGCCCTGAGGCTGGGAACGGAAGCGCTGGATGCCGGCCCGGAGGAGCTAAGCTGCTTGTTTGCAAGCACCCAGACGGACGGGTCCCCAGCTGCCCCCTGCGGCGGCTTGTAGGGACCTGGACCACAGGACGGAAGTGTGGAGGCTCCTTCCCCTGAATCCTGGAAGGCAAAAAAGTTCAGAAAAGGTGGAAGGAAGAGGAACGCGCACCCAGATATCCTCCCACCCACCCCCCAGACGGTCCTGGTCACCCTGCAAAGGGAAGATGCTCCACTCACAGCAGCCGCAAAAAAGGCCAAACCTCTGACCGGATCTGCCTGCCTGGTTCCAAGGCAAGGGCTCTTCGCTCGAGAAAGGTGGAATTGTATTGCCTGAGGGAGCCTCAGACACTAAGGGAATCCAGACAACAACGCACACTCTTCCTTCTCTCGCACCCCCCAGCTCAAACACAGCCAGGGTCCCCTCAATGGCCCCGACTGGGACCTGGGTGAAGGAGACTCACTCCACCTCAGCTGGGTCAGGGCGCCCCTGCGTGTGCCTGCAGACGACTCCTGCCGCTCCTGGGTCAAGGCGACTTCCCTGAAGCCAGTTTGCTCTGCATTTGCCCTGAGCAGATCAGGTGCGCAGGCACACACGCCCGTCTCCCTGGCCCTCCCTGTTCTCTCCCACACCTCCCTCCCTGACCTCTAACTATCCCGAACTCTCTCTGGGACCCACAGGAAAGGCTCTCCAGCAGGCCCATTCCAGCTCAAGCCAGCCATCTCACCAAGCAGCACGAAGGGGGGGGGGAGGCAGGCAGGTAGCTGGCAACCAGCCCCACTTGGCTGGCTGCCCCACACCTTGCCACCCACGCCCCTGAGAGTCATTTGTTTTGGTCAGGAGAGTTTGCTCACCATCCCAGTTTATGCTCGCTTCCCGAGGTCCAGGTCAGCTGCGGGGGTGCAAAACCAAGACCAGGGAGAGCCAAATTGCTGGAACGGGCTGCAACCCCTTCCTCCCAAAGCAGCCTGGCCAGACACAGCACCAGCCTCTCGCAATCCTTGCCATCTCACCAGGCTAACCATTAAAATGGGCAGGCAGCTATTCACACAGTCTCTGGGGAGGAGACAGACAACGGGGGGGGGGGCTGCTTGCTGCAGGTCAAGAGAACTCATAGGGAGAGGCCCAGAGCAGAGGCTGCGGGGCAGGAGAGCCCACGTGCTCCATGGTGAATTCAGAGGGCCAAACAAAAGGCATGTAAGACCCCCCCTTTTTCCTGAAAATCAAAAAAGCATCAGCAGGTGCTTTTGTTGGAGATGTGGTTGCTTAGATGCAACCTATTATCATATTTGGGGGACGTGTAGAAATATAAAAGCTTTTTGGATTAAGGTTTGGTGGAACATTCAGAAGATTTTTAATAGAAAGATAAAAGTTTACACCACAATTGTTTTTGTTAGGTGTTATTGAAGATTGTGATGTTAAAGAAACTATTTTAATGTTGAATCTTATTACGGCGGCAAGGCTATTGGTTGGGCAATATTGAAGGAAAGATTCTTTGCCTACCATAGGAGAATGGTCGTTTAAAGTTTCTAATTTAGCAGAAATGGCCAAAATTTCTGCCTATTTGAAGGATCGTTCACAAGAAAGATACATCTCGGTGTGGAGAAGATGGATAAATTTTGCACAGAATAAATATGGGATTAGTAATAGTAATAGTAGTAAAGTTGGAAGGGACCTTGGAAGTCATCTAGTCCAACCCCCTGCTCAGGCAGGAAACCCTACACCATTTCGGACAAATGGCTGTCCAGTCTCTTCTTAAGAACTTCCAGTGTTGGAGCATTCACAGCTTCTGGAGGCAGGTTGTTCCGCTGGTTAATTGTTCTCACTGTCAGGAAGTTTCTCCTTAGTTCTAGGTTGCTTCTCTCCTTGATGAGTTTCCACCCGTTGCTTCTTATAGTTTAAACTGGGAGTTGTTTGTATTTGAGTTAAAGTATTTTAGGGATTTGGTTATTGGTATAGTTGGATAAGCTTAGTTAGAATGTTTGTTTATTTTTAACCCTGTAATCAGCTCTGGGAAATGAGGGGGGGGAGGGTTGGGGTGGGGGGAGGGAGGGTTATTGTATTGTAATAATAAATTTGTATAAAACTTTTCAATTAAAAAAAAAAGCATCAGCAGGTACTCCCCAATTTCCAAACTGGGCGTGATTTCTGAACTTTGAGTGGGTTCCCTGGGCCCCTCTCCTCCTGCCAGCACTCCAGAAGTGGGGCTGAGGTCCAGAAGAGCTGCACTGCGATGGGCAATGGGTGAAGCTGACTTAGGGAGGGCGCCCTGCCCTGTGGGGCTTGTTCTGTGGGGAGGAAAGAGGGCACGGGAGGCCCCAGACCCAATGACTCAGACTGCCGAGAGGAGGGTGACTAAGCAGCTGCGTTTAGCTACGAGCTGGCCCCGGACACTTTCTACAGATAGGTTGCGCGATGCTTGCCAGCAGGGCCTGTTCCCGTCTCCATCTTGCACACGCCAGGCAAGAGGGCCCGGGCACATCCATCTGAGCTGCCAGGGAAATAAGCATCTCATCCCTGGAGAAACGGGAACCCCTCTTCAGGTTTGGGGTGTGTCTAGAGGGAACGGGGTCCTGGGCTCTGCCCCTCTCTCCTTTGGGATGCTTGCCAGCCGGGAGCTTTCCGTGCCAAGCTGTCCCCTTCCTTGCGGAAGGCCAATCCCACTGCCAATCAGGGGGATGATCCAGTCAGGCTTGGAATGCTGGTCGCCAGCCGCCCCTCCCGCCTCTCTCTGTTTGTCTGGAACCCGTGCCTGTGAGAAGTTTTCCAGAGGCATCGGCCGGGTGCTGTACAACACTCTAAATTTAGACTTTTTGGCGAGACAGCCCAGCGGCTCCGAGGCTTTTAAAGGCTTCACAGCTGCCCGGGTGGCTCTGTCGGCTGAGAGACTTCCGCAGGGGGCAGCGCCAACTGTTCTCTTGTGGGCCGGCAGGAAGACCAACCTGAGCCGAGGGTATCGGCTCCTCCAGCATCGATCCCCCCGGAGAGCCACCCTCTTAGGGTTCGCTGCTTCGGCACCCTCGGCAGAGCACGACCAGGCAGGCGGCGGCCCCATGGAGAAGGCCCACGGAATATTCGACAATACGCTGGGGGGCTTCCTGAGGCCCCATCCCGAGCCCCGAAGCTTCTCAGGCAAGTGGGGAAGAGAGGGATGAACAGGCGGCCTCTGACCCCTGACTGTCTGGGTCTCCTGACTGCCTGGGTCTCTCTCCCCCTGGCTCTCCTCCAGCCAGCCCCACGGTCGAGGCGCTCACTTTCAGCTGCGTGACCATAGAGAGGTCATCGTTTCCGCTGTTTAGAGTAAACCCTTTCTTGTTTACACCATTCCTGGAACGATGGGTACCCAGGCACCGCCATTCTGCCCCACGGTATCCTCCCTGCCCCTGGCCTGGCTGCACTTGTGAAAGGCAGAGGAGCATAAACGGGGTTTATTGCGCCAGCTACCTTGCCTTTGTGGGATGGGTCCACCCCATCCCACAAAGGCAAGCAAGGGCAGCTTGATTTCCCCCCCACACACCCCCGTTCTTAGCTCTGTCCGCCACAGGGCCGTCTCTGAGTAGAGAAACCCGGGCAGGAGGGGGAAAGGGGCACTTGATGGGGTGGAGAGATGGCTTGAAATGGGATGTGTCCAGCCACTGCCACTTAGGAATCCTGTGGGCTGCACAGCCCTCGGGGACTTCTTGAGCTTCAGGCTGGTCTGTGTTCCCTTGGGAGGGAGTACCCCCTCGACCAGGTGGGATTTCGGAGTCCTGGCTCAGAAGCCCAGCCACGCAGCATCTCAAACAGCAGAGGCCCCAATGGAGACCCAGATGGTGCATCCTGCTGGCCCCGGGGATCCCACCCCAGACTTTTTGCCAACCAATATGTCCCCAGTGCTAGAATCAAGAACTGAGAGCGTCTCTTCTCCCAACAGGCCGGGCTGGCGGGACGGGAAACATCAGAACCTTGGGGGATACGTACCAGTTTGCGGTGGATGTCAGCGACTTCTCCCCCGAAGACATCATTATTACCACGTCCAAAAACCAGATTGAAGTGCGGGCTGAGAAGGTGAGTGGCTACTGCTGAGCTGCTCCCAGGAGACATTTTTAAAGCAGAGCTGAGCAGTCTGGCTGGGGCTGAGGGGTGGGGCAGCCCCAAGATGTTCGGCTGAGAAAAGCTGAGGCAGTTAACACCTTGGATCCATGGCTGTGGGGAGCAGCTTTCTCTGATCGTCAGATCCTCTGCCTATCCTGTGACCGTCATCCTGCTGTGGAAATTAACAAGAAGGAGTTATAGGAGTTGCACTTTTTTTCAAGGTTTGTTTGTACATGGAAAAAGATTAACCTGCTAGAGCATCCCCTCCCCGCCCAAAAGGACCTGGATGTGCTCCCTGCAATGTAATGGGGGCAAAGCCTGTAGGCAAGGCACTCGGGCAGCAGTGGCATTGCTGTCTTAGGAATGGCAGCCAAAGGGCTCTGGGGCAGTGGTTCTCAACCTTTTTAATGCCGCGACCCCCCAACCGGTTGTAAGTCGAGGACTACTCAACCGGTCGTAAGTCAAGGACCACTCAACTGGTGCAGTACCGTTTGCAGACTGGGACTTTTGGCGGGCTCAGCAGGGCAGAGACAGCCTGGACAATTCCTATTGGCTTTGGAAAGCCAATAGAATTAGACTCTATTCAAGAGAGTCTATTCGATTGGCTTTCAAAAGCCAATAGAATAAAAGGGAGGAGCACAGCTAAGGAAAAAGGGGGAAAAAATGGCGGACTGCGTTGTTTGGCGACCCCCATGAAATGGTCGTTCGACCCCAAATGGGGTCCCGACCCACAGGTGGAGAACCACTGCTCTGGGGGATCGGAGGCTCCCTGCCCTTTTGACTATGCTAGGGATGCACATGGGGATGGGAACATTCCCCAGCCGGCCAGACCACGTTGACCAAGATGTTCCCATACAAGCCTTTCTCTTGATGCCAGCTGCCTTTCTGGGGGCCAGACTGGCAAAAGAGGAGAACTTCTTGGGCCGAGTCACCCCAGCTTCAGTTTTGGCAGCGTCACTAGAATCTCTTCCAAGATTCGAGAGCCGAGATGGCGCAGCAGTTAGAGTGCAGTAGTGCAGGCCACTTTAGCTGACTGTGTTCAGCAGGTCAGCGGTTCAAATCTCACCGGCTCAAGGTTGACTCAGCCTTCCATCCTTCCGGGGTAGGTAAAATGAGGACCCAGATTGTTGGGGGGCAATGTAAATATATAGATACATTGCTTACTGGTGTACACCGCTTAGAGAGTGCTTGCACTTAAAGCGGTATATAAGTCTCATAAATAAATAAATAAATCTCCCCCTTTCATAAAGATCCGGGGACAGGCTGCACCTTATTTTAGCAAGCAGGCAATTGAGCAAGAAGAGCCACTTTACATGAACTTTCCCGATTCAAACCCTGGTGGCCCTAACTGCTGTCTCTTTTTGTCCTCTTCCCATGGGCAGCTAGCAGCTGACGGGACCATCGTCAACACATTCACCCACAAATGCCAGCTCCCTGAAGACGTGGACCCCACATCGGTCACCTCCACCCTGGGAGCAGACGGCTGCCTGACCATCAAGGCGCGGCGAAGTCCAGCCAAGCCATCTGAACAAGTGCAGCAAACCTTCAGGACTGAGATTAAAATCTGAGCTCCGGGAGCAGTTCGGGAGAGCGGGCCGGGAGCCAGGCTGGGCTGGGAGGGGTGGGGGGTGGGTGGAAAGCAGATCTGTCCTTCTGTTCCCCGTCAATAAGAGATGTTTTGGTTTGTCATCCATGACTGAAGGTTAAAGGGATGCCGGCAAAGAGCCGAAATGGCCAAAGCTGCCCTTCCCCCCCCCTTTTGAAAGGGGAAAGAACACAGCAGGAACAGCAAAGCGGGAAGGCAGCTGGAGCTGAAATTTTCCAGTTCCGCAGCCAGCCATTTAACGTTTTTAAGTGTCGGAGGGACGTACCGCTAAAAAAGAAAAAAAGAGGGTGCAATAGGAAATTTATATGGTAGGAAGTCAATCCCGCAGCGGGAGTTTAAACCTAATTAGGATCACTGTATACATCTTGCAAGCGTTCAGGTTAAAATGTTACATATGTTCATATGCTCCATTCAGGGTTTTGTTTTGTTGTTTTTCCCTTCCTGGCTGTCTTTGCACCCCGCCTCCAAATCCAACTTACCCCTACGAGTTTAAAAATAATAATAAAAAAAAATCGTCGAGGGAAATGAAACTGATGTAAACCAATGTAAACTTTAATTATAGGAAAATACGTGCCGACTTTGGCTCCGTGAACGTGTGTATGATTTTTTTGGGGTGCGGCGGGGTAGTGGGGGGGGGAAGAGAGAAGAAGCAGGAGCGAGGGAGCTTGCTTTTGTCCTTGTGTTGCATCCAACACAGAGACCCACACACACACAAACACAGTTTCTAAAGGCCAAAGAGCCGGGTAAAGAGGAAGAAATGACTCATGCTCTGGAAATAGAGAGCCGCCTGACAAAGGCCTTCCAGGGTTGCCAAGTGGGCTCCTCTCCCAGGTGGGGGGGGGATAAAGGGCGGCTTTCCAGGGGGCTCTCATGCCTTCTCCTTTCTCAAAAGCAAGTGTTTTCTTATTTATTTCTTAACTGTTCCTGCATAAGGTTATTTACAGATTCCTCCACAGCATCCAAGTTTAGTGATTGATTATCTATCTATCTATCTATCTATCTATCTATCTATCTAGATAGATAGATAGATAGATAGATAGAGAGAACTTAAGTGAGAACTTAAATGGACTCTAGAAGATGGTAGAGGACAGGAAGACCTGGAGGAACGTTGTCCATGGGGTCGCGATGGGTCGGACACGACTTCGCAATTAACAACATCTATCTATCTATCTATCTATCTATCTATCTATCTATCTATCTATCTATCCATCCATCCATCCATCCATCCATCTACCTACCTACCTACCTATAGATCTATCTATCTAGGTCTTTGGTTATTCAGGTATTTTCCCGCGTCAAATTGGAAGTGTCTTGGCGACGTTTCAACGAAGTCTCACTCGTCATTTTCAGGCTGGTGTTTTTGGTTTCGTGCTTCTCTCTCTCTCTCTCTCTCCATCCATCCATCCATCCATCCATCCAGCATATCCATCTTCCTTCCTTCCTTCCATTCAACCATCCTATCTATCTATCTATCTATCTATCTATCTATCTATCTATCTATATCCATCCATCCATCCATCCATCCATCCAGCATATCTATCTTCCTTCCTTCCTTCCATTCAACCATCCTATCTATCTATCTATCTATCTATCTATCTATCTATCTATCTATCTATCTATCTATCTATCTATCTATCATCTAATTTCTATTAGAGAAAAGGATTGCAAGTTTGTGACTTACAAGAAATAGAACCCTTCGGTTTCAGGACTCCAATCTCTCTCCAAATCATTATAGGCAGTCCTTGTTTAATTACCATATTTGAGAACGTCAACTTGGTCATTAAGCACCCTCCCCTCCCCACCCACCCCCCAACCCTCGTGGGGAAATGAGCCCCTCAGGAAAGCCCCGCTCAGGCTGCTGCTGCCCGAGGGGGGGGGCTGGGCGCCCTCAGCCCACCTCGCAGGGCTGTTGTTGCCGCTGTGGGGGATGCCAGCGGGGGGAGGGCCGCCTTCCCGAGGGGTCAGAAATGCAGAAAAGGGCGGCCAAGCCGGGAGGGGAGCCACCTCCGCCGCGGCTGTTGACAGGATCCACAGGGCGGCCCCGCGCGCTGTTGCCAAAACACGCGAGGCCCACAAACCGCCGCCGCGCCCTCCGGCAGCTGCCCAGGCGGTTCCCCTTCTCGAGGCGGCCGCGTTTACCTCAGCCGCCGGCGAGGCCTGCGGGGAGGCCCGAGAGCGCATGCTCCCCCTCAGGCGTTGATGAGCCTGGCCGGCTCCCGACGTCATGGCGACGGGCCCGGGCTGCTTCCGCGCCTGCGCGCCGGGCCCGGGCGGGGGGAAGCTAGGAAAGGAGAGGTGGCCCGCGGCGCATGCGCGCGCGCGCGCGGCGCCGTAAAAAGCGGGCGCCCTCCGCGCTAGAGCCGCTTCCGCCCGCGCGCAAAATGGCGGCGCCCTTTGTCTGTTCCGTGTCACCGTGATCGCCGCCGCTGCTGCCGCCGGGATTATGTGACGCTCGTGGGATGGCAGGTGCGGGGCCGAGAGGGCAGGCGGCGCCCGCGGGCTCCTTCCGCCCGCCCAGCGGCTGAGAGCGGGGCCGGCCGTCCCCGCAGGCGAGATCGGGCGAAGAAAAGCGGCGGCGCGGAGCGCTCCTCTTCGGGGTGCGGGAAGGGTTGGGGCGCGACCGCCGGGAAGGCAGGCTGGGGATGCGGGAGGGGCTTGTCCTTTCCCGCGACACAACAGCCTTCCGGGGTAGGCCAGGCTAGGAAGGCGCCAAGGGGCTCCTCCGGGGCTCGGCCCCTGCCGGGTGGCGCCGTCGCGCCGGCGATCCACGCGGGACTCCCTGACGCCTCTCTCGGCAGCCATGGACTTCCCGCAGCACAGCCAGCAAGTCCTGGAGCAGCTGAACCAGCAGCGGCAGCTGGGCCTCTTGTGCGACTGCACCTTCGTGGTGGACGGCATCGACTTCAAGGCCCATAAGGCGGTGCTGGCAGCCTGCAGCGAGTACTTCAGGATGCTCTTTGCCGACCAGAAGGACGTGGTGCACTTGGACATCAGCAACGCGGCAGGTGGGACCTCCCTAACTGGGGAGCCAGACTGGGGGCTGGCACAGCAAAAGTCCCCTAGTCTTCCCCCCCCCCCGAGATGGGACTTGGGAGCGTCCTGATGCTGGGAGGGGGGGACTAGAGTGAGGGGCCAGCTGGAGGTGGACTTGGTGAGGAACGGGATGCTAAACACCCCCACACACACACAATCCCTTCTCCTGTACGGCCAGCTGGAGGTGGACTTGGTGAGGAACGGGATGCCAAACACACACCCCCCCCCACACACACACAATCCCTTCTCCTGTACGGTAGCTTCAAAAGCCAGAGAGCTTCCAGGCTCAAGGCAGTCTAGCTTACAGCAGCCCTGACTAAGGCGGGCCTTGGAGGTGGTCTCTGTGCTGTGGGTGGGTGAGGGAGCAACGGGCATTATCTGGGGCTACTCACCTTCTGGCTGTGGGGTGTCTCCTACAGGTCTGGAGCAAGTGCTGGAATTCATGTACACGGCCAAGCTGACCCTCAACCCGGAGAACGTGGAGGACGTCTTGGCCGTGGGCAGCTTCCTTCAGATGCAGGAGGTCGTCCAGGCCTGCAACGCGCTCAGGGCCCTCTCGGCGCCAGCTGGGCTGGAGATCCCCGCAGTGGCTGGTAGGGCACTTTTCTCTCAACTTCCGTTCCTTTTCTTGTCTCCAGGATTAACCCAAGCCTGGGCCTGTCGGAGGGGAGCCACAGT
This sequence comes from Crotalus tigris, assembly GCF_016545835.1. NCBI lineage: Eukaryota > Metazoa > Chordata > Lepidosauria > Squamata > Viperidae > Crotalus > Crotalus tigris. The sequence goes on along the minus strand of NW_024098092.1, from coordinate 622,011 downwards.
CTCCAGCCGGGCCCGGGGAACCTCTGCAGCTGCCCGTGGGCAGGTTTGATAGAGCTAGCTTTTCCAGTGGTGTGTGTTTGGGTGTGCAGGCTCTCCATGAGTGTTTTGTCACTCATGCCAAACCGTCTGTTACATTGGCAAGCTGATGGAAGCAATACGGCTTTTGGAAGACACAGGGAAGCACCAGCAAGGCAACCATGCAGCCCCAACTTCCTAGCTTGAGGCTGGGTCTTTGGGGAGGGGTGTGTGGAAAAGGAAGCAGGATTGGTTTTGCTCTCCTGGTCTGAAAAGCACCATGTTTTTTTTATTGGAAGCATGGAGTGGAGGCGATGCACCTGCTATAGGCTTGCTCACTTTTTTATAATAATAATAGTAGTAAAGTTGGAAGGGACCTTGGAAGTCATCTAGTCCAACCCCCTGCTCAGGCAGGAAACCCTATACCTTTTCGGACAAAGGGCTGTCCAGTCTCTTCTTAAAAACTTCCAGTGTTGGAGCATTCACCGCTTCTGGAGGCTGGTTGTTCCACTGGTTAATTGTCCTCAGTGTCAGGAAGTTTTTCCTTAGTTCTAGGTTGCTTCTCTCTTTGATTAGTTCCCATCTGTTGCTTCTTGTTCTGCCTTCAGGCGCTTTGGAGAATAGCTTGACTCCCTCTTCTTTGGGGCAGCCCCTGAGATACTGGAACATGGCTATCCTGTCCCCCCTCGTCCTTCTCTTCATTAAACTAGACATACCCAATTCCAGCAGCCGTTCCTTGTATGCTTTAGCCTCCAGTCCCCTAATCGTCTTTGTTGTGGGATTCCTTAAATGTACTGGAAAGTTGGAGTCTGTGATTTAGAGGAGAAGCTGCAGATCTGTTGAGCCAGAAAAATTAACAGTTTTATGATGAACAGGTAGGGCCATCCAGGGCTGGCAGTCTTGGGCCAGCTGCTGATGCCCACTTTCTCCTGCCCGGGAACTAGTTCTCTGTAGATGTAGTGGAACCAGGAAGGCCAAGCTCTGCTGATGGGCAAAAAAGCATGGTAGGCTAGATCACACCTTTGGACTGGTCCCCATGGAGGGGAGGCTGCTACTGGTTAACCTGCTTGCTGGCTTTCTGGCTGGAGGGGCCTGAATGGAGTGGTCAGTGGCTTTTGCTTCCTCTCTCTCTCTCCCCCCCCCCCCAATCCCAGGGCAGGAGAAAACAACCAGCAGCAAGCACAAAGCAGAAGCCCTCACGGACCAGGAGGAACCAACTTCCTGTGACAGCCTCCAGCCGGCTGAAGCGGACCTTCCTGCAGAGGATCCGAAGGACGAGGCGGTAGCAGGAAGAGAGTGTGTGGCTGGTCAAAGGCCAGGTAGGGGCTAGGATTCTCTTCTCCGAAGCGTAGCTGCGGGGTCGGCTGGAGAGAAGCTGGAGAGAAGCAACGTTTTCTCTCCTTCCTGGCTTCTCCCAGATCTCAAGAGAACTTAACAATCTCAAACAGGTCTAGCTTCTTCCTTACCCGTGGCAAGTTGAAAATTATGTCAGGGCGAGTTCCGTGGTAACTCTTGACCCGCCCGTCTCCCGCTGCCCAGCTTCTGTTGGGTCCGCCATAAAGAAAGGGATGATTCTCTCCTCCAGCCATTTGAAACACCTTTACTTCCGGTTTCCCTCCGAGCGAAACCTGTCCCCGACGTACGGGAAAAGCTAGACCGTTATGAATCGTGGCAAACTGCAGAAAAATTAGCACGGGGGTTTCCCGCTCTGTCCCGGGAATGATCTGGCTTCTTCTGAAGTCCCCCCTCCTGCTCCTCTAGACTGCCGGGGTCTCAAAAGGTGCTGCCGGCTTTGTGCTTCTTTCCAGATGCAGGCACAGCGGGCCCCGGGGAGGGGGGACACTGAGGGACCACCGGAGGAGATGCAGTTTGGCCTCTCCCCCCACCTCTACTCTTCCCTCTCGGGACAGGGAGGTGGGGAGCACTAAGACACGGATGTAAGGTTACTGGGGGGGGGGGAATCCATCACGCTTAGTTGCCCAAGGGAGGTGTGTTGGGATCAGGAGATGCAGAAGTATTGTGCCAAACGTCGGGAAGCGGGAGCCGCTGACAACCTTGGCATCATCTTGGCAGCCTCTCGGTTGACTTAACGTTCCGAGGGGACGACGGTGAATCCATCACATTCTGGCTCGGCGGTGCTTCATTTCCTTTACGGGGCTGGTCTTTGAGACCCTCCTAAGCAGCGAAGAGGCGGTCGGCTCTCAGGCGGCGTTAGGGCGGTCTCGGAAATCCGCTGGCCTTTTCTCCTTGATCCCCGTCTTGCCTCCTTGCTCCTCCAGACCCTCCGACGCGGAAAGTCCCTGCGGAGGTGGAGCTGGAAAGCCACGAAGAGGAGGAAGACCCGCCCTCAGAGGCGGAGGGCAGCGGCGCGACGGCTGAGCCCAAACTGGACCTGCTGACCAACGGCAGCGTCCCCGAGGAGACCGAGTCTGGCGGCACCGACTCTGGGCAGGAGAATGCGGGAGAGGGCAGGCTGCTCTGCTCGGGGACATACAGCGACAGGACGGAGTCCAAAGCGTACGGCTCCGTGACCCACAAGTGTGAGGTGAGCTGCGGGCGGCCTGTGAACTGCCCCGGGAGAGAGCGGCCCTGTTGAAGGAGCCATTCCCAAAGCTTCAGGCGCTGTAGTTAAAAGGCACCTGGGAGGACGGGAGACAAGCCCCTCGGGTGGAAGCTACAGGGCGAACGTCGGCAAGAGCAGGCCCAGCAAAAAGAGGGGGTTGGCCCATTGGGGGGAGAGGTGCCTGGCAGGTCATCTCTGCTGCACTGTGACCTTGCAGGCCCGCTTTCCTTTCCAGACCAAACTCTTGATTTTCCCCGGCCCCAAGTCGGGGAAAGGGTCCAGCTGGCCTTTCTGCTCTTCCCTCTTCCCGGACTTTATTATTAAAGTTGGAAGAGATCTTGGAGGTCATCTAGTCCAACCCCCTGCTCAGGCAGGAAACCCTATACCATTTCGGACAGATGGCTGTCCAGTCTCTTCTTAAAGACTTCCAGTGTTGGAGCATTCCCCGCTTCTGGAGGCAACACCCACCGGGTGTCTTCCCTCGCCCAAGGGTGGAAAGAGACGCAGGGATCCTGAGCTTGGTCGGGCTGGCAGGTGGGCAGGCGGGCAGCGAAAGGGCCTCAGCTGGGAAGCCTCCAGTCGGGAAAGCGCTCAAGGGCAGGCCGTCTTGTGGGCTGGGCAGCCGGGCGAGAGGCACTAGCGGTGCCTTTGCTTCCTCCAAAGGACTGTGGAAAGGAGTTCACCCACACGGGCAACTTCAAGCGCCACATCCGCATCCACACGGGAGAGAAGCCCTTCTCCTGCCGGGAATGCAGCAAGGCCTTTTCTGACCCTGCGGCCTGTAAAGCACACGAGAAGACCCACAGGTGGGAGGGCGGAAGGGGGCCGTCCCGGGAGGGAGATAAGGGGGGGAGCAGCCCATCTGTCCAGGGCCCAGAAAACCTGGCCCTGTATCGGGGGCGTCCGTCCATCCGTCATCTCTTGAGACGGCCGAGGTACAGAGGCCATTTCTCGTGGGGGAGGCTGACTGATGGCAGCGCCCCCGACTGATTGCAGCCCCCTGAAGCCGTACAGCTGCGAGGAGTGTGGCAAGAGCTACCGCCTCCTCAGCCTGCTGAACCTGCACAAGAAGCGCCACACGGGGGAGGCCAGGTACCGCTGCGAGGACTGCGGGAAGCTCTTCACCACCTCGGGCAACCTGAAGCGCCACCAGTTGGTGCACAGCGGGGAGAAGCCCTACCAGTGCGACTACTGCGTGCGCTCCTTCTCCGACCCCACCTCCAAGATGCGGCACCTGGAGACGCACGACACCGACAAAGAGCACCAGTGCCCTCACTGCGAGAAGATGTTCAACCAGGTGAGGAGAGGGCGAGGGCCACCGGCTGCCTGGTGCAATGCTGGGACAGGGCGCGGGGGGAATACAACCGCCCATCTCTCACCGCCAGCTTCTCACAACTGCCGGCAGGTGGGGAACCTCAAAGCCCACTTGAAGATCCACATAGCTGACGGTCCCCTGAAGTGTCGCGAGTGTGGGAAGCAGTTCACTACCTCAGGTACGGGGGGGCTCAGCCGAGGGCCAGCTTCCTGGGGGGGGTTTAGCGTGAGCAGGACCGACCGCTTCCCCACCGCAGGCAACCTCGAGTGGCTTTGCCTTTCCACTTTCCTTCTCTGCAGGTAACTTGAAGCGGCACCTCCGCATCCACAGTGGAGAGAAACCATACATCTGCGTCCATTGCCAGCGCCAGTTTGCTGACCCGGGGGCTCTCCAGCGGCACGTTCGCATTCACACAGGTGAGTCTGGGCATCTGCAAGAGCGGAGGCTGCAGAAAAGCCCTCTGCTACGGATGCTGGGGCTTTAGGCCATGCCTCCCTTCAGCCTGGAAATGGAAAGTTGCGTCGGGACTTCACGTCTTGGCAGGGGGAGCTCCCTTAGCGGGACCTGCCAGCCCAGCTTGTCTCCGGAGGGTCGCAGGGCAGGAGAGGCCTGATGCATGGACAGCTGCTATGCAGCCTACTACTTATGTCCAGGGATTTTTTCAGGCTCCACCAAGGGTGTGTATCTGTAGCCAGGTTTTTAAACAAATGCTTTCCATTTTTGTGGTACAACATTGCTGAAAACCAGAAAAAAACAACAACTTTGTTCTCTGACCTTGGCTCATCTCTGGGACATTCAATAGGACAGGAAATAGATTTGGTTTTGAGGTTCGATCGGCCTTTTTTTAAATGTATATAAATATATATTCATGTTATTCAGATCTTTCCTGCGTTGTGATGCTATAATCCTGAAAAGCTCAATCTTTCAACAAAGATTGTGTCTTGTCTGTGTCCCAAATTATCTTACCATTTTGAACCTTTTTTTGAAAACGCAGAAGTCTGCCACTTTGGGCCTCCAAAACTGGAACAAATCCACACGGTGACAAAGCACATCTTATCATGTGGCGACTGTAGGTTGCTGTCCACGGGTGCCCTTTCTGCCGGACAGGCCCACAACTCACGGGAGTCAGGGCTCCCGTGGCCCAAGAATGGGGGTTGCATACTCCTCTCTCTCTCTCTCTCCCCTGCAGGCGAGAAGCCCTGCCAGTGCATAATTTGTGGGAAAGCCTTCACCCAGGCCAGCTCTCTAATAGCCCACGTGCGCCAGCACACTGGGGAAAAGCCCTACGTTTGCGAACGTTGTGGCAAAAGGTGAGGAGAGTCTCGCAAGCTTTGCTTCTCTCTCCCCGGTCCCTGTTGGATCTGTCCTGCCAGCTTTTACTTCAAGTGGATCTCTGCTCGTGATCCGGTGACCTTCCCTTGCAGGTTTGTCCAGTCCAGCCAGCTGGCTAATCACATCCGCCACCACGACAACATCCGCCCTCACAAGTGCAACGTCTGCAGCAAAGCTTTTGTGAACATGGGGGATCTGTCCAAGCACTTCATCATCCACACAGGTGAGGGAGGAGCCGGCAGGGTCCCCTCACCCGAGCTGCTGAAGCGGCGGCAGGCACACCCTGCTGGGCCCCTCGTGATGCAGCCCCTCTCCATCCCGCTGCAGGGGAAAAGCCGTTCCTGTGCGACAAATGCGGCCGCGGCTTCAACCGGGTGGATAATCTCCGCTCCCACGTCAAGACGGTCCACCAAGGCAAAGCGGGGATGAAGCTCCTGGAGCCCAGCGAAGACGACGAGCTCAACATTGTCACCGTGGCCTCAGAGGAGATGGTGACGCTGGCCACGGAAGCCCTGGCTGCCACGGCAGTCACCCAGCTCACTGGTGAGTTTTGTTTTTTTTTTTTGCGCTGATCCGGCTGGCCGAAACCGTTGTGCCACATCCCTGGCAAGTGAAACCTTTACGCCTGAAACCTATTTGGACCGAAGAAGGGGGAGGCAGGGTGTGTGTGTGTAATTGTATCCTGCCTTGCCCCACGCTCTGCCGCTTTCGGAGCGTCTGAGAGCGGCTGGCCCGCCGTGCCTTCTTACCTGGGAGCGATCCTGACTGGGACATCCTCTCCTTAGTTGTTCCCGTCGCAGCGCCCGTCACCGCAGACGAGACGGAAGCTCTCAAGGCGGAGATCACCAAGGCCGTGAAACAGGTCCAAGAGGCAGGTGTGTCTCGGCCGCCCCTCCTTTTTTGGGAGGGGGGGGAGAGTAGAGTTCGGGCGGGCCAGGCAGCTTGTCCGGAGCAAACAAAGCTGCCACAGGGGGGCAGCACCCTATCAGGCAAAAGTCCAGAGAGCTGTTTCTGAAACAGAGAAGGCTTTTAGTGGCAGAGGACACTGGCTTTGTGGCAGACCTTTGAAGCCTTTCTTAATGGGAGGAAATGGAATTGGGGATGGGGGGGGGCGACGGTGCTCCGAAACTCAAGAAGTCTTGCTGCACCGCGGCTGTCTCATTCTAGACCCCAACACCCAGATCCTCTACGCTTGCGATTCCTGCGGGGAGAAGTTCCTGGATGCCAACAGCTTGGCTCAGCATGTGCGCATCCACACAGCCCAAGCCCTGGTCATGTTCCAGGCGGACACAGACTTTTACCAACAGTACAGCGCTACTACCGCTTGGCACGGCGAGCAGGTCATCCCATCGGGAGAGCTACTCTTCCGGGCACGGGATGGCAGCGAAGTGTCGCCGGCCTTGCCGGAGGCCCCACCGGCGGCTGGAGAGTGATGGCAGATGCAGCTCCGCCTGAAGACGGGTGCCCAAAGGAGAAGCCCCCCCCCCCCCCGGTCAGCTTGGAGAGCCCCCCTCCTGCTCGGCGGAAGGACTGGGAAAAGCTCTGCTCCCGCCAGCCGCCACCTCCCATCGCTCTGAACGCTCCAGCGCTGCTCACAAACCGCTATTTAAAGCCACGAGTGCTACATAAAACTGATGTAAAAAAAAAAATAATATTTCTATATTGGAGAGACTTACACCTGTGTTAATAGTGAGAAGAAATAAAAGGCTGTTATTTTCTATGTTTGAAATTAAAACTTTGCTTTGGCTGAGTTTGGTCTCTTCAGCCAAGGTTTTCCTAGCTTTTCTTCGCTCGGTCTCCCCAGCAGAACACACAGGAGGGTTTTGTTCCGTCCACCAGATCCGGAAAGCCAGCCAAGGCTCCTGTCGGAAGCAGAATTTCCAGCCACTGCTTCAAGGGAGGAGGTGGTGAAGGACACCTTGTATTGAAGCAGCCTAGGCACCCCACTTTCCTGCAGATAACCGTGAACACCAGGGTGTTTTGTCTTTTTTAATAAAAGTCTGTATTCCAATGGACACACAAAACAAAACTGCGCTGAGAAAACAGTTCCATAAATTAAGTCTTAGGAGGATCGGAGAGAAGGCAGATTAAAAAGTCTGTACAGTGGGTGAAACCTTCCGTGGGCAGAGCGAAGGCGGCGGGGGGGGGGAGGCCCATGTCTAAATGAAGCGCACTTACAAATGAGTGACAAATACAAAGTCGGAGTATGAAAATAAGATTTTCTTTGAAAACACATCTTTTTTTTGGCACAGGTTAAAAAAAAAGTATGTTGTGGGGATCAGATTTCTTTAGAGTTTTTATATATATATATGTATATATGTGTGTATATATGCGTGTGTGTATATACATACGCACATCCAGACACATACATATATATATATATAAAATATTATATATATATTTATATATACACACACCCACGGAGTCCTGCATAATACCACCGAGGACAAAATAGCTCTCCTTTTTATGCTTTGCGTTCAGTGTAAACTGTACATCCAGGATGGAGTAGGGAAACTGCGAGGGGGAGGGAGGGGGGCTTCTCCTGGAGAGCGTGAAATGCTCCTTGACCCACAGACTGGAGCGGAAAGTCCTGCGGTTCTGAGTCCACGCCGCCAGCTGCTGTGTGTGTGTATTGAGACATCCATCTAGCATACCACAACAACTCTTCAACTGTGCAAAGGTCCAAAGTCGCAAATTTTAGTGCAAAGTCCGTTCCTCCTCTTCCTCCTCCTCTCTAGCCAGCTGTCAAAAAAAAAAAAAAAAAAAAGCAGGCCCAGGAGGAGAGACACCCCCCCCCAAATACACCTGGGCTCAGTTTGCCTCTGGGGTGCTTCCGAAGTCCGTCTTCACCAAAGCCCAGTCTCTAAAACATTCAAGGCCGTGGGAACCACCGCCCTGCTTGCCTGCCCGCCTGCGAGGAGGGTTTGATTGAGGCCCAGCGGGATGGGAGGATCCAGTCCCTTCCTTTGTTCGCTCTCTCCTCCTCCTCCTGCCACGGGGCCAGGGAGGGCAACGTCTGTTCCCACGGAGTCGCTCAAACAGCTGCAATAACGATCATCAGGTGAGGAGAGATGTTGGAGATGCTGGCCAGCAGGTCCGGGGCCAGGCGGGAGAGGTGGCTCTCGGAGAAGTCACACGGTGGGAAGATCTGGAGAACGTAGGCAGGCTGGAAGAGAGAAGCGGAGACGAAACCGTAAACGCCCAAAGCCTGGCCGGAGTAGCCAGTGAGCGGTGCGGCGGGAAGCAAGCGCAAGAGGCACCGTGCCCCTGGCAGGACATGGAAGGCTGGCCTGGCCACTGCCCTGGCCACGGAATCCCACAGGCTGTTCTCTGCATGGCATGATTCCTTTGGTAACCACCCTGACAAGGGAGCCGAGAGTGCTTGGTGCCGGCTCCTTTTCCTCATGTTGGACACCTGCTTGCCCACCTGAGCTCTGGGAATCCCAAGCGTATTGGAAATGGTGGCTCTGCTCAGAGAAGAGGCGGAGAACTGGAGCCCCCAAAGACTTGCCATCCTGGACAAGCCACTTCTGCCTCCGCTCGGCCTGCCTAAACGGCCACCTTTCAAGAAGCATCTTCCGCTTCACCCACCCCTTCCCTAGGATGTCCGAGCAGGCCAGGGCCGTGTCCTTCTCTTTGATGCAGGAGACAAAGGAAAGGGAGCTGACCCCCCCCCCCGTCCCTTCTTCCCGTTCCTACCTGGTTGGAGCCAGGGTTAGGAACATTGATGATGCCGGCCGCTTGCTTGGCCTGCAGATAGCTAATAAAGGCCGCTTTGAGCGACTCGGTCTGGTTCACCACGTCCTCTTGATCCCGGCCACAGGGCAGGGCCAGCAGCAGGCAGTAGTCACTCTCCACCTGAAAGACAACAGGCAGCCCCCGGGCCTGAGGATCACGTCCCTCGGGCACCTCCAGAACCCAAGAACCATTTTGATCCGGAAAACGAGCAGCCTCGGGATGCTCACAATAATTAGGCGTTTTTATTTTCCGGGCACAGAATCTTCGTTCTGTTAACTTGCAAAAGTGTTTCCACACACACACACACCCCACACACACACCTCAGCCTATCCCGAACCTGGGGAGGAATGAGGAGGAAACGCTGGAAATGGGCCTGAACTTATCACTGCCCTTTTCTAAGGCAGGGACCTGTGTCCTTCCACCTGCATCCTTACTGACCTTGCAAACACGGGGAAATTACGGCCAACGCTAAGAGCCTGAATGCCGGATCTCCTCCGGGCTTTTCATCTCTCACTCCAGAATCCCACCGCTCCAGGTGGAGGCTCTGAACTCGGCCGTGGAAGAGCGGCGAGCTTCTTACTGGGGCAGTTTTTGCACCACTGCCTTTCTAAAAGTAAGGGCTGGGCGCACAGTCCCTCCTCCCCGCGCTATCCCCAGCGTTAGCCACAGGCCTAGAAGGGTTGCTAACGACTGGCAGAGGCAGCTTGCCAAACAGGAAGACAGGCTCAGCCGGGGGCCTGATTCTTACCATCATCCGGCGGGTCACCCCTTCCAGCTGTGGGGCTTCCAGCCTCATCCGCTGGGCGATCCTCAGGGGAGGGCCACCCTCCGGGGCCGGCAAGGAGCGGTGCGCCAGGACGTTGTTCCCGGACACAAAGTGCAGCTGGACGGCCGCGGTGTCGTTCTTCAAGGCCAACAGTCCCTGCCACACAATGGGGTACTTCTGCCAACCCAAGGAAGAGCACAGGAAGGTTAATCCCCAGAGGCTGAGCTGCAAAAGAAGGGCCACTCTTGTCACCCACCCACCCCCACCCCGATTCTCCTCACAAAACTTCCTGGGATGGAGTCCCAAGATCTGTCCCTCTCCCCCTCCCAGAGATGGTCGACTCACCGTCAGCAGCTGGACCATGTCCACGGGTCTCTGGGCGACCGAGTGACCGATAGAATCCTGTTTCAAGGCCGACTGCGATTCGGACCGGGGTAAGGCCAGCCCTGGAGCTGCCCCAGGACCGGCAGTGGTTGGAATAAAGAGGGCCGGCTTCGGAACTTGAGCTTGGTGGGAAGGTGGGAGCTCCTGCTTCACTGAGGTGGCGACGGGAGAAGGGTAGGAGGAGGTCTGGCTCGGGTGCAAGTGAGGCTCCATCTGCTGGACGTGCCTGTTGACCACCGGGTGGAGGGAGGGGTCTGGCCCCGTTGACTGGGCTCCTTTGGGCTCTTGGGAGATCTGAGGGGTTTTGCTGTGAGCTGGCTGGTTGGGGTGCGAGTGTTCCCCTTCAGGCAGACCCTGGGAGACAGGAGCAAAAGGAGATGCCTTAGGCCTCCCACGCGTACACTGGCCCCTCCGGCTCTTAGGCAGGGTCAGGCAGAGGCCTACTCAAGACAGCCCTGCTCCCCTTCATCCAAAGGCCCTCTGCCAAGTCCCCAAGGCAGCCCTCACCCCACAGCACTGCCACGTGCCCCCACTCCGCTCTTCAGCCCAGGCTAAGCAGGGGACGCCCTTTCGGGAATGCCCCAGGCAAGGGGAAGGAGACCCCCAAGGTTGCAGTTGGCACAATTTGGGTACGACCGCTAAAAAGCGGGAAGCCCCCCACCCCCCCCTTCCCTGGCTGTTGGGCTGTTCGCACCAATTGCTCTCGGGAGCGGCACGTCCTACCCTTAGACCAGTGGTACTCAACCTGTGGGTCGGGACGACCATTTGGGGGGGTCGACCCTATTTGGGTCGGACGACCATTTGGGGTCGAACGACCATTTCACGGGGATCGGCAAACAACGCAGTCCGCCATTTCCCCCCCCCCTTTTCCTTAGCTGTGCTACTCCCTTTTATTCTATTGGCTTTTGAAAGCCAATAGAATAGACTCTCTTGAATAGAGACTAATTCTCTTGGCTTTCAAAAGCCAATAGGAATTGTCCAGGCTGTCTCTGCCCTGCTGAGCCCGCCAAAAGTCCCATTCTGCAAACGGTGCTGCACCAGTGGAGTAGTCCTTGACTTACGACCGGTTGAGTAGTCCTCGACTTACGACCGGTTGGGGGGGGGGTCGCAGCATTAAAAAGGTTGAGAACCACTGCCTTAGACCCTCAGCTGCAGCCCCTCCGTGACAAACATGGTAAAGAGAGCAGATGGGCCCACCAGTGGTTATCCAGGGACAGCCGGGTCCCAGGTGGCTGGTTTTGGCTGCCGACCAAGGGCACCCCTGCCTACCCATGAAGGCCTTGCCTGAGGCAGAAACTGTGCTCCCGGGCTTACCTGGGAAGGGGTCATGCTCCGGGAAGGAAGCCCGATCGGTGATCCCCCAGAAAACGGAGGGTGGCCAAGCTGAGCGGCTGGGTGGTAGCTTCGCATGTCTCCGTACACCGGCCGATAATCGTGGAAGGAAGTCCCGCTGGGGTGCATCATCTGCACCCCGTGAGGTACGACCACCGGCTGGGTCAAAGGCAGTCCTGGCAGCTGGCCGCTGAGGAGCCGGGGCTCGTTGTGGGGCGAGTGGGCCATCTTGACTTCGGAGGCCTTGGCCGTCTCTTTGCCTGCCTTGGTGGCCGGCGGCGTTTTCACCGATCTCCCTTCGGGCGTTCTGGACTGCCGCGACTCTGGGTGATGCTCGCTGCCCACTCCAGCCATGTGTGGGTGCATCATCACTCTCACGTCGCGAGGAACGCTGTACTGATCGAGCCGGATGCCGGTTGGATGCACGCGGTAGTCTGGCTGCATGACCAGCACGTCGGACTGCACAGGAGCCGAGCCCCGGCACGCTGGGTGGTGGTAGTGCATCTCTTCCTCGGAGGCGTGCTGGGAAGACAGAGGCGGCATGACCATCTCCCTGATGGGGGCTGGCTGGGGAGTGCTGGACCGCTGCGGCTGCAGAGGGGCCCTGGGTGAGTGGAGGGCCTCTGGGCGGAGGCCGTAGGGAAGGCCCGGCAGCGGAGGGGTGTTCATGCGCACTTCCCCCTGGGAGAGGTGGCCCAGGGAGACTGTCTGGGTCACGCTGTGCGGGGGCATGATCACAGACTGCTCCGGGTGCATGCTGGAGATGTACTGGGGCATGGGAATCCCTGGGCAAGGGGAGCCTTGAAGGCCCAGCATGGAGTTGTTCCCCGACAAGGCAGGGGAAGCGGGGCCCCCGGGGTGGCAAGCTCTCGGGAAGGGAGATGGAGAGTGGCCGCTGGTGCGGGGGGAGAGCGGCTCTTGCTTGGCGACCAAGTGAGACACGGGCCTGTCGGCGGGACCTCCTGGCCCGGTGCTCACGTGATTGGCCTCAGGATACAACTTGGCAGACAAGGAAGGATGGTGAGGACCCACCCCGGGGCTCAGGTTAGACGGCTGAAGGGGCTTGTTCTCCCCTTTCAGAGATGTGGGGTCCGGAAGCTTCTTGTTAGCGGAAGAGGCAATGGTTTGAGAGAGGACCATCTGGTTGTGCACCAGGATGGACGGAGTGTTGGTGGACTGGGAGGAGAGCACTTTAACTGGGCAAGACTGAGCAGTAGCTGCCTGGATAGCATCAGACTTTTCCGAGCTGCTGCTGCTACTGCGCTCTGGCTTGACAGGGGTAAGCATAGGGGAGGAGCTGTACTGCTGGGCTCCCAGGACCAAGGCTGGGGTGGAGGCGCTCCCGTAGCCCACAGGGGCCGGGGAGCCCTTTGGCATCGACTGAGAGGGAGCAAGGGACTCCTGCTTAATCTGGGACTTGGACACAGACTGCTGAAATTCAATGTCTACTGCGCTGGCTGGGGGAATCTGGCTAATTTTTGCAATGATCCGCTGGGAGCCTTCCGTCTTCTGTCCCGAATAGCTCAGGAGCACCACCCCTTCGGAGGTATTGACGCGAAGGCCTGGGCTGGAGCCCGTTTCCACCGGCCGGTCCTCAATCACAGCCATGGAGCCTGGGTGGAACCGGCTGTTGTCGTTGGGACTGGGCCTCTGCTTGTATTTGGGGGAAACGGCGGTCACCAGGCACGTCTGGGGCTGGGAGGCTTGTTTCACTAGGGTGATCCGGGGGGTCTCCTCAAGGTCAATGCTGTGGGGCATCCTGCTGATCACGGAAGTCGCCTTGGGGGCCAGGACAGCGACCGCCTTTTCTTTCTCGGCCAAAACGGGGGGCTCTCCAACCGGCAGCTCCAAGTTGTTTGCAGTAGGAACGGGAGACTTCTCTTCTAGAGCCGGCCTGGGAACCTCTGCCGGAGGGCGAAGGGATGTTTCCTCCGCGCGAGGGGAGCTCACGGGCTCGGCTATAGCTGTGGTGACATATGTGGAGGTGGCCACCCCGGTTGCGGGCACGTATTTGGGCTCCATCAGGATCTTGCGCAAAGTGCTAGAGTTGGGGTCAATGTCCGATGCTTTCGTGTCAGGGGGAAGAGCTGGCGGTGGGGTGGAGCGAGACCGCGTCTCTTCGTGCTTCACAATCCACTCGGTCACCTTGGTGGTGCTGGGATGCAGAGGGACCACACCAGCCTGGACTGTGGGGGGAAGCTTCAGTGCTGCTGCAGTGGGAACTGTAGGCAAAGGTGCGCTTGGAGGGCTATCCGGAGAGGGAATGGGAAGGTTTTCGGCCGCCGGCTTCACTCTGATCCCGCCCTGACCTCCCTCGTCCACAGGAACAGAGGGCAGCAACCCATCTGAGGGATTGGGCCCCCGCTCAGTAAGGGGGTCCTGTGAAGCTGCCTCCAGGGGTCCAGTCACGCTTGCCTGGGGAATTCCCAGTCGGGAGGGGGCTGCCAGAGGGAAGGCTTTTCCCTGGCTGTCATCTGACATGGCTCCTTCAGGGGTCCCTGTTACTTCTGGGACACTGGGGGATTTGCTCTGGGCTCTGTCGGCCTCAAGCGTCCTAAATTCCACCAGGTCTCCTTTCTTGCTGGTGCTCCGCTTGCGCCTGGGCCGTGTGGACTTCTGGCGTCCACGCTCCTTCCGAGAGCCCTCCGCCTCCTGGGAGGTTTCTGCCTCCTGGGCTGAGTTGGAGGATTCACTTAGGCTGACTTCAGCTTCTTTGCTTTCTGTCTCCACGGCTGAGCCGGGGCCCGGCGGCTCCCCCGAAGTAGCTTCTGCGTCTAAGATATTGCTGACCGCCTGGTCTGTCTCGGGCTCCATGTCCTCTCGTGCAGAAGGCAACACCAAGGGTTCGCCGGGCAAGTCAGCCTCGGACTCAGCAGGGTACGTTGGTGGAGCTGCAAAGCCTTCTCCCTCGGCAACGATGTCATTGATGATGGACCCTATGGCAGCCGCCAGCTCTGTTTCGCTGGCCTGGTGGGCGGGTTTATCCCCCTCTTCGTCCTGGCGAACGTCGGACACCTCAGCCGCCTGCTGTTCCTTGTAGGCCGCAATCGCCGGGCCTTCCGTCAGCTTGGCAATGTTCTCCACTGCCTGCTCGAGCTCAATCTGCTTGGCCAGCTGGTCAGCTTCGGGAACCCGGGCCGATTCGCAGGCAGCTTCTTTCCTGGTGTCCTGGAGAGGGTCTTCGGCCTCGCTCTTTGAGAGCTGCGGAGAGTGTTTGTCTTCTTTGGGGGGGCTTTTACTTTTGGCTGGGAAGGGGGACAAGGGCTCCCCTTCCTCCTCGCTGGGCCGTAGCGCCCCTTTCACTTCGTCCACATTGAGACGGATTTCAACATTTTTTAGGCTTTTAATCAGAGATGCTTTATCAACAGCCTTGATGCTCCTGGACCGTCCCCTTTTGGCCTTTGTCGCTTTATCTGGAATACATTTTCTTTCAACAATTTCAACAGGGCAGCCTTCCGATGTATGTTTAGACATCTCCACTTCCTTCCGGTCTCGCTTTGGCTCGTGGGGGACCGTCTCCTTCTCCGCCTTAAGCTTGCCACAGTTCTCGCTGATGGGCAGCCCTTGGCTGGAGGGATCGAGGGTCTCCTCAGCCTCTGGGGACGCCTCTACCTTAGGTTCGTTCTTCCCCTTTTTAGCCACCAGCGTCTGGCTGTGGAGCAGCTTCTGCGATCTGGGCGAGCGCCATCCCTCTGTCGGCTTCGGGATGTCTACCGTCTCTTTCCCTTCGGCTTCTTCTGCCTCCTGTGGTTGCGCCGGTTCAACCTTGACAGGAGAGACTTCCTCCTCGGGTTTGCGCCGTGCCTTAGGAGGTCGGCCTCGTCTGGGAGGGGTGGGAATAGTTGCCGGGTCTGGGGGTTCTCGTTCAATCCTTTTTCTGGTTGGCCTGGTGACTTCCACGACCTCTTTAACAGACGACGGCAGGTCGTGATCGCCTGTAGTTGCGTAAACAGACCTCACATTTCTACGTCTGGTGCGGCCCACTGGCAAACTGGGCTCCGGGTTTTCTGGCTCTGCCACCGCTGCAGCGCTTGGAGACTTGGCCACGTTCCTTGAGCCCTTCTCCGCTTCCACCTTCAGTTCCAGGACCTTCAGAGTTTCCCCCCGGGGGGAGCCAGAGCGTTTCAGCTTCTCTCGATCGATCCTTTCGCTCTTCCTCGTGGCTGGTTTCTCTGCCACGGTGGCCACTATAGACTGAACGGGGGTTTTGGAACGCCTGTTTTTATACAACTTTTTGTCTTTCGCTACCACGGGGGGCTCAGCTTCCATCTCTGTGTCAGAGACAGCAGGCAGGACCTCGGCCAGGGCCTCTGCTTTCTGGCCAGCTCCACACTCCACGGCTGGAGAAAAAAGATCTTCTTTAGGTTCGGGCAGCGCCTCAGACTTAGCTGCCAATTTGTGCGGCAGCGAGCCCAGTTCAGCCTCTGGGTCTGCCCCAAGAGCCGCTTGGGAGAAGGAAGAGCCGGGGGTGGGCGGTTTAGTGTCCAAACAGGAATGGTTTTCGAGAGTTCTAGAGTCTTCCTCGGGAGCTGCCATGGAAAAGGCACTGTCTTTGCTGTGATCCATCATGGGAGCAACTTCAAGGTACTCAGGGGGATCAGTTTTAACAAGGTCCTCTGGAAGGGCCTTGACCCCTTCCAGCACCGCAGGCCCAGGCTCCAGGGACTTCTCCTCCCTCAAAGGAGGAGGCGCCTCCAGGAGGGGCTTCTCACCCCCGGTTTTCTCCGGAAAAAGAGGCAGGGGTTCAGGGGGGATGTGGGCAGCTGGCGAGGGTCCCACAGGGAGGGGCGATTTGTGCTCTGGCTCATGATGCTCAGACCCGGCTTCGGGAGTCTTTGGCCGGTTTTCCTTGTCTTCCTGTTTTTCGGCTTCTTTGGGCTTCTGGTCTTTTTCCTTCTCCTTTTGCTGCATTCGGGTGAGCTCCACGAACCTGCTGTGGAAGAGAATCACGGGTTCGGGCATGAAGTCCGATATGCTGTTGGTCCCATCTAGAGATGCTTGTCTGCTGTACAATCTGCCTGACAAGAAGTCGAGCTGTTCGTCTCTCTTCTCCAGGTGCTGCAGGCGCTTAGAATCCTGCTCGAAAATGGAGCTGTGCAAAAAACGGGACGCAAAGAGCTCCTGCCTTTCCTGTTCTTCTTCTTTGTGATCCTCTTTCTTATCATCCAACTTCCCTCCCGAGTCTGGCCTGATTTTTTTCTTCTTCATATACCAGGAGGGAATTGGCCTCGGGGCAGAATCCACTTTCTCTTTGTCCTTATTGTTTCTGAAGCTAGCAAATCTTGAATCCCAGTCGAGAAAAGACCAGTTTTCCTCTCGTGACGAAGAGAGGGATTTGGCTCTCTCCAGCAAGGCTTTTGTATCCGGGGTGATGGTCTTGTCCAAAGCAAAAGAGTAAAATTTATTCCTCTCTAAGGAAGTCGGGAATCGCTCCTCTCGCTCACGTAGTTTCTCTTCCCTGTCTCTTAATAAAAAAGACAACCTGGAGCCCTCCAGGAAAGGAGAGGGCCTAGGAGAGCGGGGCTTTGCGTCGCCCTCGTCCTCTGAGTCTGAGGGCACCTCCCCCGGTTCCAGATCCCGGATGGAGCGCTTTCGGATACTGTCCCGTTTGACGATGCTACTTGGGAAGCTAATATCCACCCGCCCAGGTTCTTGCTTCACGTGAGAGTCCCATTGGGCTGGTTCCTCCTCTGAAGTCAAGGCGGACAGTTTTAGTTTAGCAATCTCTACCATCTGCTCCCTTCTACTCGAATCGTAAGGGTTAAATTTCAAGGCATCTTCTGTCATGGACACATTTGGATACGGAAGCCCCTTTTCTTCCATTCTAGGGGATTCTTTCGCTTCTTTGAAAGTTATCAGCCTGGGGGAATCCAGCACTTCCTCCTCCTCGTGGAATGGGAAAGGCCTCAGGCCAGGAGAACTGATGGTCCTCTCAGAGTCTTCGCTCACCTGGCGGGAGCTCCGGTAGTTTCTCTCCCTCTTGGTGCTGATCTCAAACTCAAAGGCCTCGCAGGATTTCTTCCGCTTACTTGGAGGGGAGTCGTCCGTCACGTCTTGCGGGGGCTTCCCCACTTCGTGCACCAGGCTGCGCCGCTCAAAGTCATCCAGGTCTCTTTTGGGACTGCCAAACCGCTCGTGTTTGGCGGTCTCCATTTCCATTTGCTGCTTTAGCCGCCGGCTTAGCTCCATTTGCTTTCGGTAGCTCTGGGTGTGATCTATGTCGATA
Source organism: Crotalus tigris (assembly GCF_016545835.1). Lineage (NCBI taxonomy): Eukaryota > Metazoa > Chordata > Lepidosauria > Squamata > Viperidae > Crotalus > Crotalus tigris. Next base: position 604,340 of record NW_024098092.1, on the reverse strand, counting down.
GGAATTTTCTGTTCCACATCTGAGGAAGGAGGCTTTTCGTGGGCCACTTTACGGTCAGAGGGTTCCTCGGGAAAACTGCAGTAGTTTTTCCAAAGCTCATCCCGCTCTGCTCCCTGCTCATCTAACAGCGGTGCATGTTTGTGCTGCAGTTTTATGGAATTCACCCTTCTGGAGGAGACCTCAAGGACCTCTAGGGGCTCATCAGTCACTTCCCCCAGCCTAACCTGGAGCTCTAGAACGGGCCGTGAAACAAGGCCTACAGAAAGGCCCATTGGCTCTGTAGTGTCTTTGGGACTGGCCACGCTAGTCAGTCTTTCCAGTTTGATTTTCCTAGTTTCCCTTTTAATGGCCTCTTTTCTCAAAGATTTCCTTTCAGATTCTGCCACATCCACCTGCTTTTTCAAAACGACTCGGCCTTCCTCTTCCTCCTGACTGATTCTTTTGATTTCCATTTTGTGCTTGTCAGATTTTAGGTTTGCCTCAGCGAAACGTCTTTTGCGAGCCTCCAGTTTTTCTAGGTCCACCGGATAGGCCACTTCACTGGATGGGTCTGCCTTCAGGTGCTTCTTAGGCTTCAGCTTCCCATCCTTGTCCACCACCTCAATGTGGCTGGCCAGGACCTTCTCTTTGGGCACTTTGGTTCTGATGGATTCGAGCTTCGGCGGGTCCGACTTGGTCTGATCCGCCTGGGAAATCTGCATTTTCTGATCAAGCAAGGGGGGCTTGATGGGATCGCTCTCCAGCTTCCCTCTCAATTTCTCCAGCTGAGGCTGTTCGAGGACCTTCCCTTCCTTTTCTCTCACTCGGGTCAGCACCACGCACGGCATGAGATCCAGGCGGTTCTTAGCAGCTCCCTCCCTCTCGACTCTTTCCCGGCTCTGCTTGCCGCTGCCTTTCGGTTTTTCGGGACTGGGCTCCCTTTCGTTTTCCGGGTCGGTTTCTGAAGATGGGGAGCTCGGAGAATGCACTTTGGCCTTGCGCTTCTGCTTCTCCACTTTTTCCTTCTCGAGCTTCTCCGGCTTCTCTTTCCTCACCAGGCGCTTGTCTTTATCCAGCCGCTCTGGCTCAAAAGCCCGCTCTTTTTCGGGTTTTTCATTTTTGGCGTAGCGTTCGAGGCGGCCTTTGTCCACTTTGTCATAACGGGGCGGAGAAAGGGAGCTGCAGCTGCCGCTGTGCTCGGAAGAGCGGCTGTAGATCCGCCTCTCGGAGTCGCTCTGCAGCCGCTCCGACTGCGACGGGGAGGCGCTGGGGCTCTGCGGCCGCCGGGAGTGAGTGGGGCTTTGACTCCTTTCCAGGGGCCTCCTCTCGTGCTCTCGGTCAGACTCAAACCGCTCGCGCTCACGCTGCCGGTAGCTGTACTCCCTGATGTCTTGCTCATAAGTGTCTCCCCTGTAGTCTCGGTATTCCCGGGGGTCATCGTAATACCGGGGGTCATAATAGTCTCCCTGGTAAAGGTCCCAATCGGCATAAAAGTCCCTGCCTCGAGCTGGGTATTCCCTCCGAGGGTCTTCCGGATACGTCCCCGGTGTCCGAACAGCCTCGTAATAGGTACGATCCGCAGCATAGTCATAGGATGCTCTTCTTTCATCCCTGCCAAAACCAGGGAGAGAAAAGGGTTAGCTGAAACATCACAGGACGTCACGTGCAGATTGATCGCGATTCGCACCGATTCAAGAGAAGGTAGCTCAAAAGGGAGCAGGGTTTTAAACAGCTCATCCCCCTCGTGAACTGAAGCCAGATATGACGAGAGCATCTAGTCCAGTGGTTCTCAACCTTTCTAATGCCGCGACCCCATAATATAGTTCCCCATGTTGTGGTGACCCCCAACCACTTATACATCACCGGGTGCCAGGGGAGTGACCAAAGAAAAGGGGAAAAAAATGGCAGACAGCCTTGTTTGGTGACCCCCATGAAATGGTCGTTCGACCCCAAATGGGGTCCCGACCCACAGGTTGAGAACCACTGATCTAGTCTAATCCTCTAAGCACCGCTGGATCTATCATGGCATCCCTAAAAGAGGGACCTCCATGTTCTTTTTATGCTCTCTGGTAGAGACCTCGCTGCTGAATAAGGCAGCCTATTCCTCTGTCTAAAGGCTTGACTGGTCAGGATACTCCTCCCGATCAGCAACTTAAACTTATTTCCTTGCAGTTTTAACCTCCTGGTTATCTGGGGCGAGAGTGAAGAAGGCCCTCCTTCACTGTGTCTTTCAAACTATCAGTCTCACCCATCAACCCTCCCCCCCCACAAAATAAAATACAGCATGGCAGGAGTGGGAGGTTAATGGTATATATAAATAGAAAGAAGAGGCTGGATTTAAAGTTGATAGATAACTCTTCTGAACTGACCAACGTTTTATTGTAGCGATTAGTTTCCTCTTCAATAACCATAATGCTATGGGACACAAATTAAAAATTGCGCAAAGCAGACACTTTGCTGCGGAGAGGAAAAATACGTCGCTGTTCGGTCGAGAATTGTTTTCCAATTCCAAAATGTGGAAAAAGGCAATGACGTGCGAAGAGAAAGGCTCACCTTCTTTCTGCAAACATTTCGTAGAAGTCTCGAATGTCCTGACCCGTTTTCTCCATAGAATGATAGAAGGCCTGCTGGCTCTCGCGGTTTGCAAAATCCACCTGAAAAGTAGTATGACTTAGGCAGGCCGTTCTCCTCTAGTTTGGCTAATTGCCAGATCGTGAAATGTGAAAATATTCCCACACAGGTTTACCCCCCCCCAAAAGCACAACAATGAAAACAAAAATTGAGGGAAAGCCAAATGCATGGGGACAGACCCCTACCCCAAACGGTCCTCATCAGAAAAATAGGATGTCTTGTTGCTCTGGAGAAGATGCTAACTTTCCTAGAAGCTTGTCAGTTAAAGAGGAAACTCAGGGCAGCCTCAATTTCTTTTTGGGCTGCCTGATTTATTTATTTATTTATTTATTTATGAGACTTATATACCGCTTTAAGTGCAAGCACTCTCTAAGCGGTGTACACCAGTAAGCAATGTGTGTGTGTGTGTGTGTGTGTGTGTGTGTGTGTGTGTGTATACATATATATATATATATATGTTTTCTGAGGTTTTCGCGGGTGTTTGTATGTAGGTCTTTGGTTGTTCGGGTTTTCTCCCGCGTAAAATTGGAAGTGTCTTGGCGACGTTTCGACGAAGTCCCATTCGTCATCTTCAGGCTGGTGTTTTCAGCTTCGTGCTTCGAGCAGCAATGGCACGAAGCTGAAAACAGCACCTGAAGCCTGAAGATGACGAATGGGACTTCGTCGAAACGTCGCCAAGACACTTCCAATTTTACGCGGGAGAAAACCCGAACAACCAAAGACCTACATACAAACACCCGCGAAAACCTCAGAAAACATATATATATATATATTTATATTGCCCCCAACAATCTGGGTCCCCTGATTGTGAGCACAGGGATCTCGTCCCCTCTGGCCCACTGAAACAGACCGAGCCTTCTCACCAGCTGTTTCTTTGCCTGTCAAACTCTCTATGTCCCCCAGTGCTGATAATGATCTCCATGTGGCAATCCCAAAGAAGCTCAGGAACCCTCTGATTCCTAGAAAATCAAGTGGCAGCTCTCACAGGACAACTGCTAAAAGGCTGAAGGCAAACACGGAAGAGAATCATCCCACCACACTGCCCAGCTTTCCCGCTACTGTCATCTAAGAAAGCCACAGGGCAGGTTCAAACTGCTGGAGCTGCTGGTTAGGAGGACGTTCACAGGACCATCCCTGTTTCGCTGTCAGGTTCAGCTCCTGACTAGAGATGAGACACTGCGCTAGGCGCCATAAACACGGTCCGTATGTGAAAGGGAAGGGAGGGGACACCTGAGCAAAGCAATAGCAGATTAGAAGGCAGGTAGAACTGCATTTAACAACAGAAGCGGGGGGAGGCTCATATTCCTGTCGAGAATAAAAATTATGATCACTCTAACTGGGGTTATTTTATGCCGGATGGCTAGGAGAAAAATATTCTGTGCCACAGAGAAATTCCCTTACGTATTTTTTTTTTTTTTTTTAAAAAATGGGTCTTGAAGAAGCTAAATTTGCAGACCTTAATTTTATTCCCGCTGATTTTCCTCCCCTTGGTTTCTTTGACAGCTGCCTGTGCGTATTCTACCTCGTTGTAGAGTACCAACGCCATGCCTTTTAAGTGATCAAACGCCACCTGTGAAAACAAAATGAAAAATAAATGGAGAGGGGAAGAATCGTCATAGTAGCTGAAGCCAAGAGAGTTTTCAACTATTTCAGAGACAAGGATGACAAGAATTTTGAACGTTCTCTGTGGGCGTCATCATTTTGCTTTCTAATTCCTTGTCCACCACAATCGTTCTTCGTGGACTACAAACAGGGAGTTAGCACTTGGAGCAGTTATCCAAAAAAAAAGGGCAAACCATCACGGCAAGTCTACCGATGTTCCTGAATGTTCTGCTTCTGTTTCAATCCAACAGGCTTGTTCAGGAGGCTTTTCCAGCCCAACCTGGGCCCAACAGAACACACTGTTTATTTATCCTGCAATGTTACAGAAGCCGCTGGGCAGAAGTCAAGATCAACTTGAATAGAGCTTAAAAAGGAGCCTCTAACGCAGTGGTTCTCAACCTTTTTAATGCCGCGACCCCCAACCAGTCGTAAGTCGAGGACTACTCAACCGGTCGTAAGTCGAGGACTCCTCAACTGGTGCAGCACCGTTTGCAGACTGGGACTTTTGGCGGGCTCAGCAGGGCAGAGACAGCCTGGAATAATTCCTATTGGCTTTGGAAAGCCAATAGAATTAGACTCTATTCAAGAAAGCCTATTCTATTGGCTTTCAAAAGCCAATAGAATAAAAGGGAGTAGCACAGCTAAGGAAAAGGGGGGGAAAATGGCGGACTGCGTTGTTTGGCGACCCCCGTGAAATGGTCGTTCGACCCCAAATGGGGTCCCGACCCACAGGTGGAGAACTACTGCTCTAACGAGATCCTGCTGGCAGAGCCATAAACCAGCTTCCAAAACTAATGTAAAAATAGAACTCGGGCGTGGTCGTGCTCCAGGCCCAAACAGACTAGTCCAGGGGTCTTGAAACTTGGCCCTTTTATGACTTGTGGACTTCAACTCCCAGAATTTCTCAGCCAGGCACGCGTGCCTGGCTGAGGAATTCTGGGAGTTGATGTCCACAAGTCATAAAAGGGCCAAGTTTCAAGACCCCTGGACTAGACGATGGAGCATTTTGCAGGACAGACGAAAGCCCGAGAGGGGGGGGGGGGAGAGAGAGAAAAATGCATCCCAAGTAGGGGTCAGAAAGGCAGGCCAACTCATGCAACGGAAGACCGGCCCACCTACCTTCACCACAGGGCCGTAGCGGCAGAAATGTCGGGTCAAATACTGATCCGTGAGGTTTGTCGCTAGTCCATCCAGCCACACGCAGTTGGTAGGCATGCTCTTTCCAAAGCCCAGCTGGACACCCAAGTGGAAAACAGCCAGCCAGACAAGAAATGCACAGTTAAACTCATTTGAACAAGACTGTTATGGAAATAATAATGCTTCTGTGGCCAGCGTCAACAAGTGCTGTCTTTTAAAGTCATTTGGACACGCTCACTCCCAGGGCAAGTCGACTAGGATAAGCTCCCCTGTGTGGTGCCGTGAAACAAACCAATTAAGGGGGAAGATGGGGAATGCCCCTTGACATGCCTACGACGCTTGACCTCTAGGCCAAGCCTGCCGACAAGGTGGCCCAGAAATTGCCATCGCGGGGAGAGAAAAAGGAACCGGGAAGAGTGGGCCTCCCTGATGCATTCCATCCGGATGCTGCAGAATCTACGCCAAGGGTAACAATATCAGAGGTACGGAATGCAGCTAAGAAAACTGATATAAAAATTAATAGCACAAACCATTAGATAATACGCACGGATGGAGCCGCTACTGAATAAGAACGAACGAACAGTAAACAAAGGGGACAAGGCATTACCTACCAAGCACTGTCTGGAAGAGCTCTACCGTAACAATCTACAGTTTCATTAATAATCTAATAGCCTAACTTGGAATCGGGGTCAGAAATGAAGGAAATAATGGGCACCGCCCAGAGCCATGCCCTACAGGGGGCTCCACGTACCTTGAGGCGGTTGTTTCCAAGATATTCTCCATCCATTTTTTTGATTGCTTTGCAGACACTGGCAATATCGCAGTACTGCAGGAAGGCGTATTGAGGGATCCCATTCACTTTCTTAATGTCAATATCCTGGCGGGGAAGGAAAGCATTAAGGGAGGGTCTAAACTGGCAGCACCATGGAGGCGGCTGGATCAGGCAGGTATTCTGTACCTCCCTCAAGAGATCTCCCCCCCCCCCGGCCACGGGGCAGCTGACACACACCTGGCTGGGCTGACCTATCAATGAACACCCCCTTTCTTTTCTAGGCCTGAATATCCAGGAGGTCCATTTCCAGAGGGAAGTAGCACCAAAGGCAGTGCCCAAGGGAGGCTCCTGGCACCCTGCACCAACAGCTGGAGGCTCTTTGCTACTGTCCAACAGCCCAACCAGCTCTCATTATTGAAAAAAAAGAAGCCTAGCCAGTCCATCTGATTCTGCACTTACTCTCCTTGAACTGGAAGCGGAGAGGAAAGGGACCGGCCGGCCCCGTTCCTCAAGTGGAGAAGATGGGACCGGAGAGGAGAAACTCCAACGGCTGCCCCTGAGCCTTCCTCTCCAGGTATCAACAACGCATCCCTATGAGCGAGCGTGCTCTGTGCTGACTGTGCGCACATCACTGGAGGTTTTTAAGGAAAGTCTGGACGGCCACCTGTCTGAAATGCCACAGGGTCTCCTGCCTGAGCAGGGGGTTGGACTAGATGACCTCCACGGTCCCTTCCAGCTCTAGTCTGATTCAATTTGATTCATTGCTGACCAAGTCTAATCCAGAGGTCCCCAACCCTTGAATAGCAGTTAGAGGGCAGTACTGCAGGCCACTTTAGCTGACTGTGTTCAGCAGGTCAGCGGTTCAAATCTCACCGGCTCAAGGTTGACTCAGCCTTCCATCCTTCCGGGGTAGGTAAAATGAGGAACTAGATTGTTGGGGGCAATGTAAATATATATATATACATTGCTTACTGGTGTACACTGCTTAGAGAGTGCTTGCACTTAAAGCGGTATATAAGTCTCATAAATAAATAAATAAAATAGAGGTTTTTCCCACGGACCGGAGGGTGCATGGTTTTGTGTGCTGCCTGCAACCTGTGGATGGGGCTTTGCTTGTTTGGGCGGCCCGGTTGCTGGCATGCCGTGGCCCGGTGCTGATCCACGGACCGGGGTTTGGGGACCCCTGCTCTAGTCTTCCATTCCTTTGCAATTCACAGCTCTGAAGACCGTAAGTGATGAATGAAAACAATTGTCTCTTTTTCTTCACTAAGCTGATGGCTTATCAGAAACCGAAGGGGTACGGAGTACACCTCACATGCGTTATATATGGAGAGAGAGAGTGCCCAAATCTAATGGACTAAACGCCAACGTCCAGTAAAAGGAGAACACACAGATATTTTGCCTTGAAACTAGGCAGCCTGGTTAGCTGAAGCATACAGAGGTGAAGAAGAAGAGACACGATAGAAGTGTACGGAATTATGCTTTGTGTAAACAAAGTGCATAAAGAGAAACCGTTTTCCTCTTCCTCAAACAGTTTTATTATTGTTGTTATTATTATTTTTGCACAAGGCTGGAATTTGCCACCGTGAGGCATGCTGGCTACCAGCTTGGCTGGCTTCCAACAAGGGTTGGATTAAGCCATGGAAGACGTGGGGATCTTGGTCCCGAGGACTCATGCGATGCCTCTGAAGGCCATCTGCCCAGCTCCTTTGTGCAGCCGGTGGGCCACTGTGGGAAAAGACCGCTGGGCTAAACTGGCCAGAGATCCGATCCAACAGGGCACAGCTTGCGCTTTTATCCTCCCAGAAAGTAACACAGGCACACCACTGCTTTAATTTTCAAGACCACGCACTGCAAAAAGAGAGAGCACGGTGCCAGCAAGGGAGGGACGGTCTGAGCAATCAGCTGCTCAGAGCAGAATAAATGGTGCCTTTGATCGAGCAGACAAGGGCAACCGATTTCCTAGAAAATTTGTGTCTCAGCACAGGTGGGTTAAGCAAAGCTTTGCTCAATTGGGCAGGTATTTTAAATTTTCCCGTTAACAGTTTATTTATTTATTTATGAGACTTATATACCGCTTTAAGTGCAAGCACTCTCTAAGCGGTGTACACCAGTAAGCAATGTATATATATATTTACATTGCCCCCAACAATCTGGGTCCTCATTTTACCTACCCCGGAAGGATGGAAGGCTGAGTCAACCTTGAGCCGGTGAGATTTGAACCGCTGACCTGCTGAACACAGTCAGCTAAAGTGGCCTGCAGTACTGCACTCTAACTGCTACGCCACCTCGGCTCATGTTCACGGAACTGACAATGTCGTTTATCATCCCAAGTGGACCATCCGCAAAGATTTCTGTTGTCCCTTTCTCTTCGCTACAACTCCTCCTCTTCCTCACCAACGTTTCTCCCGGGCTACACAAAAAAAGGGTGAAAAGGCATGGCTAGCCCTTTTGCTGATGCCGTTTCACCTTTTCACAGGTATGGGAAACCTCCCTGGGCAAATCGAGGCGAACTTCGGCTGTTTCACCCAGGAGGAGGGCGGTAGGGGTAGGAAGTGCTGCCTGGGGTCACCTGGCACTTATCTGGGCAAGGGTGTGGGAGAGGGATGGCAGCCCTTCAAGCATTATCTTCAAGAGACTATATTTAGATCAGTGGTTCTCAACCTTTTTAATGCCGCGATCCCCAACCGGTCGTAAGTCGAGGACTACTCAACTGGTGCAGCACCGTTTGCAGAATGGGACTTTTGGCGGGCTCAGCAGGGCAGAGACAGCCTGGACAATTCCTATTGGCTTTGAAAGCCAATAGAATTAGACTCTATTCAAGAGAGTCTATTCTATTGGCTTTCAAAAGCCAATAGAATAAAAGGGAGTAGCACAGCTAAGGAAAAGGGGGGGGAAAATGGCGGACTGCGTTGTTTGGCGACCCCCGTGAAATGGTCGTTCGACCCCAAATGGGGTCCCGACCCCCAGGTTGAGAACCACTGATTTAGATGGTTAGGACATAGGTGCCCTTTCAGGAATGGAGTTTTGTAATTTCTGTATTAAAGACCCATAAAAACTAGCCCTGGGTTAGGTTTCTCTAACATGGTTCTGACCCATAGAGAGCGCTAAGCTGCCTGTACGTACCACTATTTCTCCAAAACGCTGAAAAATGTTACGAAGGTCATAATATGTGGTGGTTTTCTCCAGGTTACCAATGAAGAGCGTTCTAGTCGCTTTAGGGTGAAACTCATCAATCCTTTCGTCCAGTGGCCGGAATTCGTTCTCGCTTTCGGTTTCTGAGGGCCAGAGAAACAAAAATAGCATCTTCTGAGACTTTCCTTTTTTTTTTTTTTTTTTTGCTTCTAAGAATCGGCTAGCTGTTATTTGGGTCAGTAACCCCTTCCCACTCCAAAGGTTTTTTTTGCACTCAAGGATGCCGGAAGATAAACGGTTAGAGTAGCCGGCGAATCCCCGAGAGACGATGAAAATGAAATAAAATTCAGAGCAAAAAGAAAAATTCAGCTAACTAACCTGGAAAAATAGCTGCTAGAACAGTGATGGCGAACCTTTTAGAGCCCGAGTGCCCAAACTGCAACCGAAAGCCCACTTATTTAGCACCGGGTGCTGGGTGGTCACGGCCCACTGGGTGGTCATGGCTGTGGTCATGGCAGATTGGGTGGTGTGGTCAAGGTGGGCATGGTCACCTCAGTGGGCAGGAGACTCGTCCTGTGGGGTGAGGCGAGGCAGGGCGGGGGTGCCATTGCCATGGGGCAAGGCGAGTCAGGGGCGGCTGCTGCCTGACACCGTCGGCCCCTGCACACAGAAGCCAGTGAGCGCATGGGGGCCGACAGTGTCCGTCAGCAGCCACAGCCTGCCAACCCGTCGACCGCCCCACTCTGGGGCTCTGCAGCCCACCGCCAGCAGTTCAGAGAAGCCGCCTCTGAGCTGGACGGACGGCCAACAGCTGAGGAGGCGATGCAGTGGGTCGTGCCCAGGAAAAGGAGAGCATGTGAGGCCAGGAGGGATGGGATGGGATGGGGGGGGAACCAGCCGTGCTGGGATGCATCCGGCCAGATGGGAGCTCGGTGAGTTAGTGGGCGGCTGGTTGAAGAGGGACAATTGCCATTTCCAGAGCATGGTGCGCGTGCCATAGGTTCGCCACCACTGTGCTAGAACAACTTCAGAAATGAGTTTGGGTGCCATTTATGATTTTCAAATTATAGGAGGCCAATGGGCAAATAAAACCGACAAAGGCTGTGCTGTGCTACGTAAAATGAAAAGCGGGACAAGCGATAGGGAATCCTGAATGTGCAAAAGACTCTTGCGGTGTCTCGTTTTTTCCCACCTCTGGAAGGACGGGTGCCCTACAGCCTCTGTCTGCTCCACCTCCCCCAAGCCAGCGCCTGACTCGGATCAAATTAAAAACATCACCAGCCAAGCATTTGCTCCTGCGAGACGGAGCCACCAAAAGCAGACAGAAGGTATAGGGAACGATACTCCAGGCTTCTCGCTTGCACAGCGAGAACCAGTTCTGACAATCGGACGGAAAAGCAACACTTAAAGACAGCTCGGGGCCCTAAGCTGGCTTTAAAATGGCCTCGAATCTCCTTCGCTCCACCCAAGACGTTCTGATATGCTATAGCCAGACATCTGGGGGGGGGGATGCAGAGAAAGCCCCAAGTCGCTCCCAGGAGGGCTCACCTGGCCCTATCCAAGCCGTCACTTCGATCTGCATGCCAAAGAACAGCTTCCCTTTGGAGGCGTTCAGAGCCTTTTCCTGATCTTCCTGCTGGCGGAAGAACACCAATCCGTATCGCTCTTCGGAGGCTCCGTGAATCTGGACGGAGGTCACCTTCCCGTATTTCTTGAATTCATGGAACAGCCCGTCCTTGAGGCTGGTGTCTACACCGCAAGGAGCAAACCAAAAAGGAGGCACGGTCAGCTTTGGCATCCAAAGCGGCTCTTTAGCTTGAAGCGTCTCTTGGCGTCGTACGCTTTTCTACCCATAATTAACAGAGCAAGCACACTGTAAGGACCCACCCCATTTTGCATCTTAAGAAGACAGAACTCTTGGAATAATTCTTCCAACAGGAATCCTTTATTAAGAGAAAATGGTTGCAGGCGTTCTAGACAGGACTTGGGGTCCAAGCTCTCCCATTCAAGGTTTTAAGGGGTTCCCCAGTAGCCCCACCCAATCACCCCCTTCTTCCAGCGACAGTTTCAGGCATCACAATCCCATCCCCTTTTCCTTACTGCAGGCTGGATGGAGACTTCAAAGAAAACTACATTAAAGGCAACAGCTCCATTCTTATGGTTAGCTCTTTTGGCAATACACACAATCAGCTTCTTTGAAGTGTACCGAAGGAAGTGAGGGCCATAAAGCCCCTTTGTTCACCCCCTTCTCTTTCTTTATGACAGAATCCAGAGAGGGCAGAAATGGGGTTTTCTATAATTGATAACTGGAGATGAAGTATAATTGGATTCTGACACACACAAAAGATGCACGCCAACGGCTGGCGTGGCCGCCTCAAGCACCTACTCCCCCTCCTCTCCTTTCTTGAAGCAACCCCTGCCCGTACCTTACTGTAGGGAACACCTGCATTTTGGCTGGAGGGTACAGAAATGAAAAAGAGGGCCCAAAGAACCCTCCCCATCCCCAGAAAAAAGAGGAAGCCTAAAATATTTGTGTTGGTCAAAGAAAAGGCTGAACCACCTTGCAGATCCACCCCACCCTTCTCTACAATGAGCAGAGGGATTGGCCCGGATTTCCTTGGGGGTAAAACCTCTCTTACAATACGCAAGGGGAGGCAGTCTGTCCAAGGCCTGCTTCAGTAAAAAAAGCTCAAACCACCTATTTACAAAATGTAGGCCAGAGCAACCAATACTGTAATTATAAAGGTGGTGTCTCATTCAACTGGCTCTACGTGTTCTCGTCAGCTTCGGCACAGCTGGGTGGAGTGGCCCCTGCGATGCAGGCAGGTTGCGTGGGACTTACCTGTAGAACGCACAGGAAGATTTTGGACCTTGATCCCGAAGCTTTTACGGGGCTCATCTTTTTCCAGAGGTGGAAGCAACTGGGAGGTGGGGGCTGGAACAGCTGTCGACTGAACGGAACGGGCAGGAGACTCATCGCTCGAACTGCTACTAGAGTCGCTGCTACGGGCACAGAAGGGGACAGGGAGAAATGCAGTTAGCAACAGTTATGCCAGTGGTTCTCAACCTTTTTAATGCCGCGACCCCCAACCGGTCGTAAGCCGAGGACTACTCAACCGGTCGTAAGTCGAGGACTACTCAAGTGGTGCAGCACCGTTTGCAGAAGGGGACTTTTGGCGGGCTCAGGAGGGCAGAGACAGCCTGGACAATTCCTATTGGCTTTGGAAAGCCAAGAGAATTAGACTCTATTCAAAAGAGTCTATTCTATTGGCTTTCCAAAGCCAATATTTATTTATTTATTTATTTGTGAGACTTATATACCGCTTTAAGTGCAAGCACTCTCTAAGCGGTGTACACCAGGGAGTAGCACAGCTAAGGAAAAGGGGAAAAAAATGGCAGACTGCGTTGTTTGGCGACCCCCGTGAAATGGTCGTTCGACCGCAAATGGGGTCCCGACCCACAGGTTGAGAACCACTGAGTTATGCAGAGGCTCCAAACAAGGCATCAGGCTTGCCTTCTTCCCCCATCCCATATATTGTGTCATCTTCCAGGAAGTGCGAAGGGATGGGAAAGGATTTAGGGCAAGTCATAATCCGAAATCTCTTTTTAACTCTTCGGTGAAGGAGAATCAACCGTCCATTTTAAAGCCTCTACTATCTAAAGAATGTAGACATGCAGCCAGAGAATTCAGACTAACCGAAACAGCCAGCACACTTATTTTAATAAAGAGCTCTGCATCAGAGACCTACAAAGGCTTGGAACCTCCTTCTTGGTTCCCACACAACAGAAGGCAATGTTCATAAAAACAACTCAGCCCACTCAAAGAATTTTAGCCTGACTGAAAGGTTGCAAAATCCTCAGACAAAGGAGTCAAACATCCAGGTAAGGTGCAATGCAAATGCCCGCACGCCGACAACAGGGAAGTTAATTAAATCTTCAGTTTCAGCTTATCAGTAGTAATACAGGAAGCCTGAAAAATTATACTGATTTTTTTCCCCCCAGAGAGCAGCATGATCAAAAAGAACAGTTATTTGTTTGCCTTCTGCCAATAAACTAAGAAAAGTACAGGTTGTAAAACCACAGTAAACAACTTATGACTTGCAAATCTTAAATCTGCTTGTCCCAACTCGGCCCCTCCCAAATATTCTGGAATATAGCCACAGAATTCCTGATCAGGGTTCTGAGGGTTGTAGTCGATAACATTCAAAAAGCCTTGGTTGTGGAGCATTGATTAATAGAAGGTGCTAGTAAGGAAGGGAGGATCATAGTATGTGGAAAATAGAAGGCCCAACAAAGGTGTGGGAAAAGGAATTTAGCTGAAAAATAAAAGCACAAGGTGTACCAGTTATCTCAAACTCATTGAACGTAACTTTAAAACAACAGCACTTGTTAGCTGGGAGAGACACCTAAGTTGGCAAAAAGGGCAGGGTCGCAAAATTGCACAAGGCGTCTTGTGCACCTGAGGGACCTTACAAAGATTGAGGAGTTCTACCATCAGAGAACTGGAAGGACTCTCATTAGCGCCTCTGGGCAAAATGAGCAGAAGCTGCATTCAGACGTGCAGGCCGCAAGCGGAAAAGGCAAGTTTGCCAGCAACAGAAAAAACATGACCCTGACGAAGCCTTAAGACTTAACCCGGATACAGCGTGGCTGTGTTTCTTGGCGCTGTCCTAGGTCAGGTGAGAAAGAATTTGTGCCAGGTGATCCGTTCTTAGCCAAATGAGTCTGAATCCCCAGTTCGAGCTCCCCAAAGGAGCTGCTGGCACAGATCCCAGTTCAAAGGATGCAGAGTTGGGATCCAGCAGCCTTTTCCCATAGCCGAAAGCTCTCGGGCGGCAACTTGCAGGAAAACGGAGCTAGACTACCCTCCTTCCTGGAATATTTGCCTGCCCCTGATTTTCAAGAGAAAAAGGAAAAAGGCTGGGGCGACGGGATTGCTTCACCACTTAAAACTCTAGGGCTGCCCCTTGGGGACAGATGGGTTGGGGCAGTTGCTCCTGCTGACACAGAAATCAGCTAATAGGCTTGAAGACCTTTGGCCTAATTCATCGCCCTGTGGTTTCCTCCAAAAGGGAATGTACCTCTTTCACCCAGAACTTTTATCAAAACCCAAGGAATTCCCACGCTATATGCACTCTATCCTATTTTTAAAATCTTTATCTCCCTAAAGTATTTGACCAGGCGTCCTCTGCTAGCCATGGGGTTTATAGGTGGGGGGAAAAGTGAACAAGGGAGCAGCAACTTGCTGTTTATGTCTGGTAAGCCGGTACAGGAAGACCCAACAATTCCCAAGAGCATAATATAAGTGCACAGGAGTCTGACTGATCCTTGCCAACAGTCAGCTACCCCGAAACAAGGGGATTTCATCCTTAAGAAACCCCTAGAGTTGAGCAAGAGGGACCTGCCCAAGGCCCTCCAGCTGGCTCTGGATCCAAGTCAGGATTAGAACTCACAACCTCCCCGTTTCTAGCCCAGGGCCTTTTTTAATCACTCCACCAAGCTGGCTGTCTCATTTCAACATTCATAGCTGGTTTGTTTTTGTTTATTTAAAGCCAATGAGACTCTTTGTAAATAAGGGGGGGGTTAATCTTTAACGAGATTAGCAATTCTGTTGAAACAAGGCTTGCAAGAAGAAAATAAATGCCTAGGGTTGCAACGGTCAACCAGAGCGTTCCTCTACACGCCTAGACAAATTAAGGTCTATATTTTACTTTTAGGAGTGAAATGAGTTTAACTGCTTGATCCGGCACATGTCTAAACACACAGCAAGGAAACAATGGACTTCCTTTGTTTTTAGACAACGTATTGGTGTCACAGGAGGACAAGCATCCGTGTGAGAATGGCATGATCTCTCCCAAGACAGGACCTGCCATCTGCAGATGTCTGAATCACCCCTGGGATGAGGGGCGTTCAACGGCTGTGGGGTTATGTAGTCCTTTCAAAGGGGCAGACAGCCAGCTCCTGAAGCAGCCGCCACTGGTGACCGACAGTGAAGGGCAAATAATCCTGCTTCTCTCTCCCAGCAGTAGGAAGTGCCAACATAATCAATCCCATTGGTTACCCTGCAGAAAAGTGCCACCCAATTTTCATTTGATTGAAGAGTTAGGGATGCTGGTCTTGGTAAACAGAATACCAAGTTGCTTCTAAATCGACCCAACATACTAAAATGCCTACAATGGTATGGATAAAAAGCTTGCGTTTATTTTCAAGGTTTTGCTTCTCTAACACTTGGGTCTTACTCCCAAGATCCTCTGAGGCCAGCAATCTCAGATTCTGCCGTCAGGCCAGATGACGCAAAAAAAAAAATAAAAAATCCGGGTGCCGACAAGGGAAGCCGACTCCGCTCTTGGATCCCACACAGCTCCAGCTGCAACATTAATGTATCACCTAAGACTGGAGGCTGATTAAATAATAACTCTCATTATAATAATTTCCCTAAGAAGCTAAATGCGTAAGGTACTTGAAACGACCTCAAGCAATATTCGGTTTGCACTGGAAAGCAAACTAAGTGCATAAGGAAGTAGAAATACAAACACACAAATCTCTCTCTCTCTCTCTCTGCTACATAGCAGTTATAACACACACACACACACGCACACACACACGCACACACGCACACACACCACAGTGGCCAGTGGTTTCAAACTGCCACACGGTTGCCCAGTTAATTAAGCAAGCCCAAAGAGAGGGATGGGCAATAGGCTTCTTTTTAAAAAGACATTTGTTGATCCTTCCAATCTCCCATTCTTTAAGGGCTGTCCAAGATTCTGAAAAAAAACAAAGTGAGATTAGAAATATCCCTGAGGCAGGCACAATGTGTCCTCCATTCTAGCGGGTGTGTGTGTGTGTGTGGCTTTTTATTAACCAGTGAGTCATGGAGAACAAACTGAATCTGCCAAAGGCTCTAGAGCAGGGGTAGGCAACCTTGGCTCTTTTATGACTGGTGGACTTCAACTCCCAGAATTCCTGAGCCAGAATGGCTGAACTTGGAAACCTCTCCCTTTCCCCTCAGCATGGCTGGCTCAGGAATTCTGGGAGTTGAAGTCCACCAGTCATGAAAGAGACAAGGTTGCCTACCCCTGTTCTAGAGGGACTAACATCTAGATAGAGAATGTCTATGGAGATTCCCCCCCCTTTATGGATTACTGCCTTGTCGTGGCGAAGGGGCTTGTGAATGAAGTTATAAGCTATGCCGTGCAGGGCCACCCAAGACGGACAGGTCATAACAGAGAGTTCTGACAAAATGTGATCCACTGGAGAAGGAAATGGCAAACCACTCCAGTATCTTTGCCATGAAAACCCCATGGACAGTACTAAAAGGCAAAAAGATATGACGCTGGAAGATGAGCCCCTCAGGTCGGAAGGTGTCCAATATGCTACTGGGAAGAGCAGAGGGCTAGTACTAGTAGCGCCAGAAAGAATGAAGCGACTGGGCCAAAGCCGAAAGGACGCTCAGCTGTGGATATATCTGGTGGTGAAAGGAAAGGCCGATGCTGTAAAGATTTTTTCTCCATAGGAACCTGGAATGTAAGATCCATGAAGCAGTAGGTGTGAACTTAAATGGACTCCAGAAGATGGTAGAGGACAGGAAGACCTGGAGGAATGTTGTCCATGGGGTCGCGATGGGTCGGACACGACTTCGCAATTAACAACAACAAATGGAGATTCCCAGCCATCCAGGTCATAGTCTTGGATGAGAAGAGAAATGTCTTCAAAGAAAAACAAGCAAATCCAGTTGCCTTGTGAAAGAACATCTTTGGGACATCTGGATAGAGAAAACATCTGGGAGGCATCACACATATTCTCTGTATTCATCCTGGTCCTCCTCACTTATCAAATCTTGTATCAAATGCAGGAAACTGGATCAATAAGCACCCATTTACAAAGGAGATAATGAATTGTAAATCAGCTGAATAACTCATTAAAGGGTCGCAAATAGGAATGTAAATCTACCCCTTGGTGAAGCTTTAATTTACACGTTTCCTTCAGCCAAGATTTCTTTTGGGTGGCAATTACAGGCGCTGATCCGGCTTTAAAAGCAACTCCGGGTACATTTTCAACAGCCGCTCTGATCAAAGGGAAAACTGCAGAGCTTGCCATAATCCTCAAAGCTCCTCAATTTCCAGTTCCTTCGAGCCGAGAACAGGTTCTTCTTCAAAAACACGAGCGGAAATTTCGCCCGCCGCATCTGAAACAAGACTCTTCGGGTAAAAGTCAAGCGGGCGGAGAAACGCGAGGGACTGTACAACAATTTTGCGTGTGGCTTTGTAATGAGTCCAATCAGATAAGCCCACTGTCAATGCTGCTAACATTGGATGTTCTTGCTTTGACAACAGATGGAGATGCAGCCTTTTTGTTTCTTATACTGCACTCTTCGAATGAGATGATCTGGGAGAGGTGGAGGAATGTGATGGGAGTTAATTAGACATACAATATCGTAACAAGAGCTGATAAAGAATGGCGGGAGAGAAAACTGGGCGGGAAGCCAGCATTTCAAACTAATTGGAGAATGTGATTTATGACTGTTAGTTGTAGGAGGGAATTGTCCTTTGATCTATGTGCTGAAGAGAGGGGAAGTCAGATTTTTGGCTCGATTAAAGATTCTTTAAGGTAAACAATGCCTCAAAGTTCTTTGAAGAGTTTCATCTTTCGGAACCATGACACCCACAAACAGTAGCAGAGCCACCTGAAATAGGACAAAGGGCCAACTCAGAGAACAAGCAAGCACCAGAGACTACGGGGCTTAACGCATGCTGCCAAACTTATTTACTCCTACAACACTTGACCTACATAAGCCAAGCAATCAGCTGGTGGCCCCAGTGTATGTCATGCCGTACTAGTTTAATGCTGGCCTGTGACTACGTTTGTGTGGATAAACCGGGCTTCCAGCTAAATTAAGCTTGGGGAAGAACCATCATCCTGCGCGCAAGCAGAATCCAGAAATTTGACAACCAAGTCAACAAAGCATTGTGGTCCTTCAAGGTGCCACCATCCCATTTAAGAGAGATTTCTTAATTGCCCTGACTGCTGTGCATTAGCGGACTCAGCCAGCTTTAATTTGAGCCCCATCTCCTCGTCCTTCCTTCACTTTCATCTAAGAGGAAAAAGGAGTAATCGGGTGCTTTCATTTCACAGACTATCCTCCGGGACAACTGCAGGGTGGATTAGCTCATCGCAGCACTGTCGCAAATGCTCTCGTCTGCAGCTGCACTCGGGAAAAACCCTCAAGAATGCGACACTTGCCTCAGCGCAGACGCTGCAAAACCGCCTCTTCACGCAAATTTCAACCCTCCTAAAAAGTCAGCAGTTTTTCCTCCAATTTAGCCTACAGCTGCAAACATTTTTAAAACAGTTAAATAAAGAAGCTGAAGAAGGCCATTCCTACCAGGCAGGTTGCTTCCGTCTTCCTCTCGTCTTTACAATAAAAATCTGTTGCTGATCAGGTTAATCGGCGAGAAAGAGGCATCAATCTGCTTTAATATCCGCTTCCTCTCCCTTGCGTCCTTTGTTCAAGACCATGGAGGTCTCCCCCCTTTTTCCTAGCACAGGAAGTCCCCGACTTACGACAATTGAGCCCGCCATTGCTCTTGTTATGCGAGACATTTGCTAAGTGAGTTTTGCCCCATTTTATGACATTTCTTGCCCAGTTGTTAAGTGATGAGTTAGCAACCTGATCGCTAAGTAAATCTGGCTTCATTGCTCGTCAGAAAGTTGCGAAAGGAGATGCTGCAATGGTCGTAACTGTGAAAAACGGTCGTAAGTCACTTTTTCCAGTGCTGTTGGAATGTTGAATGGTCGCTAAATGAGCTGTTGAGATTAACCGTATTACCCTCAGGCCTCTCCACCGCTGCTTCTTTCAACTGGCATTTTAGATTGAGGCAAGTGCTCCCCTTAAACAACAGAAGTCTAGCAAAAGATGGGTTTGAAAATATTTTCACCCGAGAGTATCAAATTATGATGCTTGTTAAAGCTGAATGACAGAAAAGGGGAGTCATTCACACACTTGGAATACGGCATCCAGTTGTGGTCACCACGATGTAAAAAAGACGTTGAGACTCTCTAGAAAGAGTACAGAGAAGAGCAACAAAGATGATTAGGGGACTGGAGGCTAAAACATATAAGGAACGGTTGCTGGAATTGGGCATGTCTAGTTTAAGGAAGAGAAGGACGAGGGGGGACGTGATAGCAGTCTTCCAATATCTCAGGGGATGCCCCAAAGAAGAGGGAGTCAAGCTATTCTCCAAAGCACCTGAAGGCAGGACACGAAGCAACGGATGGAAACTCATCAAGGAGAGAAGCAACCTAGAACTAAGGAGAAACTTCCTGACAGAACAATTAACCAGTGGAACAACCTGCCTCCAGAAGCGGTGAATGCTCCAACACTGGAAGTTCTTGGGCAGCCATTTGTCTGAAATGGTATAGGGTTTCCTGCCTGAACAGGGGGTTGGACTAGATGACCTCCAAGGTTCTTTCCAACTTTATTGTTGTTATTGTTGTTATTATACTACTACTACTACTACTACTACTACTACAATAATAAAAACATTCCCCAAGTCTGAAGAAAGGGCAACAACTGAATATTGATGTCTGAATTAAGACAATAAGTTAAGCTAAAATGAAAAATGTAGAAACAGGCAATAGATCGAAGCAGCCATCAACACTAGAATTGGAGACATCATCGTATTTTAACAAAACTGAAACACTTCCAAAAGCTCAAATCATTCCTCAAGGACGTTTGTAGAACATTTTAAATCTGTGAACGTGGTCACAATGAAACGAGGGGTTTATGATGACAGGGATCCTTTCCGAAATAAGAGAAAGAGGAAAACCACGACTGCAGCCCAAAATAAAGCAGCTCCTAGCTGAGAACATCACATGGAAGGAGACGTAGGAAGGTGGACTTTGATTTCAGAGTAAATAGGGCTGACATTTGATACACAGCAGTTGCTGGTATCCTTTTAGAATGCTAAAAGAATTTGAAGAGTCCTTTTCCACAATAAATCTACTTGTCAGAAGTCCTTGTAAAACTGAGAGCTGTTTCCAGGCCAGCCTTCTGGGAGAAGCCTTACATCAGCAAGGCCTTTGGAGGGTGGAAGAGTAAGTCCTGGGCTCACCCACAAAGACCCTTATCCAGGCTTACAACCGATCAGGAATGTAAGAGATTCAATGCATTAATTCTGCTGTGCTGTGAATAGCTGCTCGATCCCAGAACGTATGCATGCTTTAGTCCATATATGAAACAAAATGGGAATTTAAGAGCAGGAAAAAGGCACAGACAGCAGTATTAGCTAAGAGAAAGCAGAGAAGGAGCTGAGGAAAGATGCTAAAAAATTAGAGGGGGGGGGGTTAGGAGCTGCTGGAAAGAGGACTCCGGATAAAGCAAGGATGCACACCAGCCTGGCCGTACTTACCCTGTATAAACACTCAAGTCTCCCTCCAGATTTTGCTTTCCAGGCCCAAATCTGGAAAAACTAAAAATTTCCTAGTGTTCTTTTAGCTGATCTGCAGCCAGTCTGAATAGTTTGGCAGAATTGCTGAAACACCACACAGTTGGTTCCAACTTTCGAACAAAACATGTTAGTTCTGTGCACATCCTTTCAACTGGCTGGATTTCAGAGGCTCCTGGAACGTGCAGAAGAGTCTCCAGCAAGAGTCCTGACGTGTAAGTAAATTCGTGCAGGACAAATCTTAAAAAAAAAAAAAAAAAAAAAAAAACCCTCCCTCAAAAAAATTCCCATCTACTGGTCTTCACAATCCCCTTTTTCTGCCTGACAAACCAGCCAAGAAAACCCATCTTCCAGAATGGAAGCCATGGAAAAAAGAATTAAAGCTCACGTTTTGCAATTTTTTTTTTTTTTTTTTTTTTTTTTTTTTTTTTTTTGCAAAATGTGACACACTACAGCAACCTGCTGCTAATGAGATGTCAAGTGATACACTAAGGGAAGTGTAATTATTCATGCTGCACCTTTTTAACACATTCCATTAAATAGTAATAGCTGGCTGAGTTTTCTTCCTTTCCGCCGAAGAATGATAAAATTATGAAAGATATAAGAAAAATACAACTGGTATTGAAACAAAGAAAACACAAGCCCAACGATCCTTGCTGTTCCTTTTTTTTGGGGGGGGGGGGAAGTTGCAGGCCTACCCAGATAACCCATAACTTTGACATTTCCCTTATCACTTTATGCCTGAAACAGCTAACATTTTCTTTATATATTTAATCATTGGTACTCCTTCTGATTCGAAGCTATATTTGTCTAGAAATCCATAATCCAGGTTCCTAAACACTTCCAGATTGGGATAAATTTTAATTATTGTTCCTTAAATAGGAGATAGCTTTTATTTATTTTTATGTTTATGTAAGCTTACCTTATCACATACGTAAACTTATGTAAGTTTAAGTACTTTGGTGGCCCACAAACATTGTAAAATTAATGAATAAATATAGATTCACCTTTCTTTCTATTTTTTCAAATAGAGGCAAACAAGTGTGAATAGAAAGCAGAACTTGTTGCTAATGCTGTAGTTGGACAATCTTTTAATTTAGTTGGACAATCTTTTAATTTAGATCCAGGCTACTAATGTTGCTAAAACTATTCCCTGTATCAGTGGGAAGTATTTCTTAATTTTAATGTGCAGTTTATTTGTCACTTGAAAAAGGTACACCACCAAAACTGCTTTGAGTGCTTTTTAAGAATAATACCAACAACACGAACAATGTATCAAGTCTTCCAACAGTATACTGTCCAGTAGTTAATTGCTTTTTAAAAATGTAAAAATTGTTACTTCACTGATGATTGTAAAGACTGCTAAAATTGGGAAAAAAAATATTACAAAGTTTGAGCCTCAAAGAAGACTACAGGCTAAAACACAACATTGGAAGTCAGCAGGATGAATTTAGATAACCGTTTGCATTGGAAAAGTTTGAAGAGAAAAAAAATTCTGGAACAGTTTTGTGGAGACCAACCGCCAAGGGTTCTCCTGGGGTCATCTTGGATTTTAAACATTCAAACTCCCAATAAAAGGAAATGTCCTGCACAGCCTCCTCCATAACTGTGGAGGCAACAAATAAAGAGCACTGCCCACTCCCGGATAACTCAACAAGCGCCAAAAACCAAAATTGTTACTTAAATAGTCCAAACAACTGATACAGTTGTCTGGGGGTTCCCCCAGCTTTTTAACATGGACATCCAAACCCAAATAAAATAAAATAAAAACCATCTATGTAGCAAAGAACACCAATGCAGAAGTCAGCACAGACACCAATATGAAGTAGCATAAAATCAATATAAAAACAACACTAAGTGAAGAAAGGGAGCAATTTGCTTTGAGATCTAAAACACACCGTATAAAGTCTTGGGAAAATAGGTCACCCTCATGCCTATTTTTAACACAAGTTCTAGGCAACCAAACATCTCATAAATTCCTTCCTTCCTTCCTTCCTTCCTTCCTTCCTTCCTTCCTTCCTTCCTTCCTTCCTTCCTTCCTTCCTTCCCCTTTCAACTCTTGGAAATAACCTGGACTAGGTCCCTGCAGAACCAACTTGCCAATGTCTGCTTCCAGGACCTGAACATAGTCTCTTTGTTTCTAGCTTGCCGCCTTAACCACTTCACCAAACTGGCTCTCCCACCTCATTAAAGAGGGCCTTTTAAGCACCAGGTAGATACATTTGAGAGAGACCACACATTCAAGCTGCAGGCATTTCAAAGTTAATCACTGTATTGTGAATTAGGCCTAAATGCTGACTGAAAACTAGTGCAGGCTTCCGACAGGCAACAAGCATCCAAGTTAAAATTGCCTTTTGACGTCCAGGTTGAGAGAAGAACTATATCTGCTTGCACAAAATGCTGCACAATGAAGCTTGCGCCTTCTCCCTTATGTCCTGCCACTGGAATGATCCACACTGCAGAGTCATATGTTGGGATGATAGAGAACATTTTTAATGTAAGAGGAGGCAAACATACTAGCAAAAGTTGAAAGGCGATGAAACGCAATGACAAAAAAGGGGTCAGAGTCCGAACAAGTCCAATTACATTTTTGACACTGGAGAAATTTAACTTTATTCAAATGAATGACTTTGGACTGACAAATTAAAAAAAAAAATTCCAAGAAAGGATGAACAAAGGGAAATAAAGTTTAGTCAGCTGCTGTACGCAGTAAAATCACAGAGGGGATGCTTAGAGGCAGCCAGCTCAGCTAAATCTGATCCCCTTTATTCCTGCCTTAGTGGAGCCATATTCCAATCCGCTGGGCTATTTAAACCATAGTAAAAACATAGTAAAAAGAAAAACCTTCTCAATATCCATTTTGATTTACAACTTTTTCTTACAGAGCTTTTCTGCCTTCTCCTAATGCTGTACTGTATATAGCAATCTGTGCAGGTTTGTTTCTTTGATGCTGTTTCCCATCATACCCATTTTGCCAACACGAGTTTCTTTAAATAGAAATATTCTGAATTTTGACAATGTAAGGTGGGGTTGCTTTCTTTTTCCTTCCTTCCTTCCTTCCTTCCTTCCTTCCTTCCTTCCTTCCTTCCTTCCTTCCTTCCTTTTGACAATGTAAGGTGGGTTTCTTTCTTTCTTTCTTTCTTTCTTTTTCTTCCTTCCAAACACCAGAACTCAATTATATTCCTCTCAGCTCAATTTTCAAGTAGGGGGATTTGCAAGGCCCCCTTTTCCTCTGCCAGGGCTGCCCCAAGTCCTTGCCAGTCACACCTTCTCTGCCCCACTAGCCCAGAGGCTCCTGCTTTGGACAAACAAAAACAACAAGCAGCTATGGAGGACCCAGCCTCCCAAGAGGGGGCCAGCAGCCAAATTTGGCCAGAGGGTTCCAGTTCAGACTAGTTTGGGAGACCCAAATGAGCAATTCCTTGCATTGCCCGCAGAAATTGGACAGAGCAACCCTTGCAGAATATGCCATCGTGTGCTTTGCTTATCAATAATGAAGCCTTGAAGCCCCCTTTGTCTTCTTTGGCACAGCCACAGTGTCTCTGAAAGGAAGAATTTAAGATCCATGCAGATTTATTCTTCGGAGTGGGTGGGTAGGTGGGAGTGGGGGGTGCAGCAGCCTCCATGCTAATTGATTAAATTAGTTTCCATTAGGTTTTTCACATTTTGCAAGGCACACTAGGAATAGATTGAAGGAATGAAATAAACTCAATTGCCTATATCAGTGGTGGCGAACCTATGGGTGCCAGAGGCGGCACTCAGAGCCCTCTCTGTGGGCACGCGCGCCGTCGCCCCAGTCCTAGGCCTTCAGCTGGGTTTTATAAAACCTTTTCGCTTGAGGCCTCCGCTGCCGTGTGCAAAAAAAAAAGGTTCAATCAATCAGTCAATTTCAACTTCTCGCGGAAAAAAAAAGATCTTGCCAAGTTGGAATTGATTGATTGAACGTTTTAGTCCCGCCCAGTCTGCCGTTACCATCGCAGCCACGCCCCCCCAATGGGCCACACCCTCCAATTGGCCACACCCACCTGGCACCCGAGGATGCATAAGTGGGTTTTGGGTTGCAGTTTGGGCACTCGGTCTCTGAAAGGTTCGCCATCGCAGCCCTATACACTCCTTTGCAATAAATTTGCCATATGTATCTTGACATCTCTCTCTCTCTCTCTCTCTCTCTCTCTCTCTCTCTCTCTCTCTCTCTCTCTCTCTCTCTCCACACACACACACACACACACACACACACAGAGGGAGGGAGGGAGGGAGGGAGGGAAGGAAGGAAGAATGGAAAGAGGGGGGGAGAGAGGGGAAGATGAAAGAGGATCTTTATCAAGGCAATTTTTGCATACCAAGATTCTATGTCAACTGTTTCATTAAAGCATTGTTTTCCCCATGAGGTTTACTATAAGCAGTACAATACTGAAATTACCTTCCAAAGAAGGAAAATCTTCCATTAGGCAGCCTTAGAAGGAAACCCTGCTTTCTTGACAACCATATTGCATGTCACCAAGCCGTTGGAACAACCTAAGACAAAGGTGCTCAATGCAAGCTGTATTAAGAGAAGCAAAGTTTCTGGCTAAGGGCAGCTCGCCAAGTTTTGGCTAAACCCAAAACATCAAGTTCTGCATCCAAGGCAAATCCACCTCGGTTTCATCACCAGGCATCTGAACCTAAGGAAACTGGTGTCCTCCTGAGAGAACCGTATAATAATAATTAAAAAAAAGCAAAAAAAAAAAAAAAAAAAAAAAAGGCAAACAAAACCGCCTTCCTCTAAAGGGCTGTAGGGGAAAAAAAAAATCTGCCTTCAATTAACGAGGCATGAAATGGCGCAGGATCCTGCGGGAAGTATTTAAGACCCAGCTGATCAGATGGGAGAAAGGCCTGCTGCGCAACCTATGAGAATGGCAAACAGCCACTGAACTTGGGACTCCCGCACGCCACCTGCCGAGTGAGTCACCGCGCAAGGAAACATGGAGAAGCTGAGCGGACTGGAAGAAAACCAGCGCTGACCACCCATTTTACCCGTTGTTGTTTTTTTTTCCCTGTCAACAATCCTCCCCTCACTGGGTCCCTGCCCCATAGCCTCCTTGCTGCAGCTCCAGAGAAGTGGCCTTTTCTGGACCGAGATCACCTGAAACTGCGGTCTGCTGGGACTGAATTCTGAAGCTGTTGTCCAAACCACAAAACTCCCCACACACCTGCGCACAGACACACACACACCCTCTCTCATCAGCATACCGGCTCTCTGCCAATGATTCATCCTTTGCTGGCAAATTCCTGAGGTGGAAAGAAACAAAGGGGCAGCAGGAGCAAAAGGCCAGGGTTACGTAACAAAATTAAGTTGGCCAATCTCTGCTTGCACTCTGGGAGTTGAGGATGACAAGATAGACACAGAAATCCAATCAACTCAAGCTCACAAGCCAATCTTGAAAGCCTTAATGTCTATTCATGCTATTTCCCCCCCCCTCCCACCCAGAATTTTCTTTAACAGTACTTTTTAATCTTTGTTTCAAACTGGGCATACAGCTTTCAAAACAGAACAGGTTATATTCATTTTCAGGGAAAGCTGGATTCATCCTAAGCCCCTGCTTAGGACAGTACAGGAAAACAGCCCAGAGAATGGCAAGCATTCCAGGAGTTTATACAAAGCTTTTCAGATCCAACAGCTTTTAAACCTGAAGGAGGAATCTAAGAAGGAGCAGCAGCTCAATTTGGATGAGCTCCTGAAAGCATGTTCAACAGCTGAGTTTTAAAAAACAAAAACAAAAAAACCATGAAAGCAGGAAAAAGTTATTGCTAAGTAGGATTCAACTAGGCAAAATTCTCCGCTGGTCACTCCCAATATTTAACATTTTCCCCTGTGTCTTTCTAACACATTTCAAGTGTTGACATGCTATGAAAATACAAAATGCCTGAACTGCTCCACATGTGCCTGCCCTAAACCAGGTTCCAAAGTCTGATAGAGATGAGAAAACTAGAATGGCTGCATTCCTCCCTCCCTTTTCACATACGGGAGGACCGCTGGCCAACTGCTTATTTCAGCCTGCTAAAAAGCATCTATTTACTGACATTAATCCAAGCTGACGGCAGGTATTATGAATCTCCCTTTGAAGCAAAGGAAGGAGGAAGAGTCAAAAACAGAGGCTAGGGAAAAAGGCTATTCTCAGCCAGCGGAAGGGCCTCTTGCTCAGAATAAAATCCCAAATAAACACAAACAACGTGGGGAGCCGCTCTGACAAAACCAAGCTGGAGAGGTATACAACAACACAATGGCGCCATCCTATCCGCCTCCTTTTAAAGCAGCCTGCGTGTTTCAACGTGGCGATTTTCAAGCATTTTTGCGTGCGCTTCTACGGTCTGATTAGGAAGGCCTTCTCCTTGAAAATATAAACGGGACGATATTGGATCTCCCCCCCCCCCACAGTGCCACAGTTCTTTGCCAGGAACTAACACAGAGAACAGCAGGCTGGCCGGACGGGCGCAATTTCACCACTGCGAGCTATGTAGCCACCGCAACAGTTGAAAACCCATAACTGGCGTACCTATTAAAATGTCATTCCGACACTCGACTCAAGGCGATAAACCAAAGATGCCGTAAATAAACAAGAAAGAGGAATAAGTCCAGGCAGGACAGGAGGTGGTGCTGAATTATAAATGAAAATGCAGACAGCTATCCCCAATCAATCAAAGGCTGCTTCTGTAAGAACAGCCTTTCACAAACAAACAAAAACAACGGAGAAAGGTCCACCCTAGAGTGGCCCAAAGGGATCTGTTTCATAGGTGGGGTTTTTGTCTCCTGGGGGCAAAGGGCTCGCCCTTTGCCCACCCCACATTCCTGCCTCCAACCTGGGGGACGGTGCTGGTCTGTGCCAGGAGGATGAGCCGAGAAAAGCATGCACCACCCTTGCAGCCGATTCACATGGTTCCTTGGATCAATACTGGGACCCAGAGCAAAGCCTGCCCCGCGCCTGCAGAGAGATGAGGATACCTGTCGCTGCTGGTACTGCTGCTGCTGCTGATTGAATCGCTGCTGGAAGACCGGCTCCTGGAACCGCTCCCGCTGGGCGACCGAGTGGGTCTGGAGGCTTGGCTGGCCAGCCTCTGCGGAGACTGGGTCCTGGACTGGGAGGAATGGGGGGACCGGCTCCTGCTGTGCTGGTAACTCCGTTCCGGCCTTCGACCTCGGACATCCCTCGTGAGGTCATCCCGGTAGATATCCCTGTGCACCACGCTGGGCAACGTAAACTGCTCCCGGGCCCGAGGTTCGTAACGAGGGTCGTGAGCCTCAAAGCGGCTCGGGCTGCGACTCCGAGAACTGTAGTAGAGTCCATGTTGTAAAGTTCGCTCCCGGGGGTCTCTGTAATAATCCTGATCGTAATGTCTCGTGCGGTCAAATCCTCCGGTCGCCCGTTCGTGGTGTCCATAGGCACTAGGCTCATAAGCACGCTCCCTGTTATCTGAAGCCCTGCATTTAGGAGGGGAAAACAGGCACGTCAATCAGGGAAGGAGAACAACGACTCAACAACATGCAAAGCATTTAATGCAGCATTGGCTATCATCGTCAAAAGGCCAACAATGATCTATTTAGCAGAATGAATGAGCTTGGTCCTTTTACGTGAACTTCTCGCTCATGTTCGCGTAGGTCTGGCACAGACTCCATTTCACTGCTTAAACTGAGCCAGCTCCATGCCTTCTGTTCTAGATTTCTACCCCATAATCCCCATCTCGCAGGATAACGGCTAGGGATCACGGGAGTAGAAGGCTAGCGAACCTGAAAGGCATCAGGTTGGAGAAGTCTGAACTAAACTTCTGTGGACAATATTGTGCACCACAGTCCCAACCGTTCTTGTGCAAAACAATTTTAATTTCAGCAGTTCTACTCATTTATCTATTTCTAGGATGAAACAGGACTATTAACATGTTTCACCCCATGACTAGGCTAGAATCCTGTCATTAAGGGGTTGGCCATAGAGCGTAGAAAAAAGCAATTTATCGCAGAAAAAACCCAATTTACTTATTTCTAAAAGGTCGCTTGAAATCTTTGCTTCTAAGAGTTCTAGGACAATGTATCGGCTTAGCTAAAGTCAGATCTCTGCTTATCCTTGTAATGATTAATAAAGTCAAGATGCAGCCAACTAAAAAGTCACAGGCATTAAGCTCCGAAAACAAGATAAAACAATGTTTCTGTGTGCTGGTGAGAGAGTGGTTGTTTTTTTTGTATTTGTTTTTAAAAGCCGCTTTGGAGAATAACAGGATGAGATATTTTAATAGCTGATAAAACAAAACGGTGGCCATTTCTGTATTTTACATACAGAATTAGGTTTACCATAAAACTAGGTAAAACTATGTAGAACTTAAAAAGAAAGCTAAGA
This sequence comes from Crotalus tigris, assembly GCF_016545835.1. Classification (NCBI taxonomy): domain Eukaryota; kingdom Metazoa; phylum Chordata; class Lepidosauria; order Squamata; family Viperidae; genus Crotalus; species Crotalus tigris. The sequence continues at coordinate 575,274 of NW_024098092.1, read as the reverse complement.
CATCTTAAGAAGCTGTGGGTGAGCCGCCTCCGAGAAGGGAGGCCTCCAATAATTTAGCATTCTAATCTAGAGAGGTCACTGAATGGCCCAACGTGTAGGACACAGCTAGGAAAATAGATGAAATAATTCGGAACAAAACATGCGCAGATCAAGCAGTGAGGCCAGGGCTAATATTAGTGACAAAGTTTCCTAAAACCATTCGAGGAAGGAGGAATTCAAATCATCTCCCCCTTTTTACTTCCAAAGGCCTTCCTTGAAAAGTAACTAGCAGGGACTGCTGTTCTCAGTGTCCCCATCCTAGATGTGAACAGTTTTTCTTCCTGACTGTCAGGTCAAAACGCAGGGACCTTCCTTCTCCTCCCCCACCCCAGTGAATGAGGTTCTTCTTTGACCTTTCCACTTTAGGCTCCTGCTATGAGTGTAGTGCAGGCCTCAGACCACTTGTCAGACAGAGGTGGCGGCGGGCCCTGGGTGCACATTAAGGCTTTTGTCTGAATTCTTGCCTTTACGGCAGGTCAGAGCTGCCTCACAAAAGAGCAAAAAACTAGAAGGCAGGCATTTAGTACGTGTCACAAAGGTGGTTTTTTTTTTTTTTTTTTGCAGCTCCATGCAAATAAGGCCACTTATTGTCTCGGGCGTGTATAAATATTTGAAAGAGCTCTCCAGCCCTCGCCTTTTTGGAACAACAATCAACGCACACCCTGCAACCCTGTCGATATTATATCAGGGAAAGCTGATACCATAAAGTAACAAACAAAAAAAAAAAGCAAGATTTCTAGAAAAGTTAATGTAGAGTGTAAGAGCCCTTTGTTAGGACACAGAAGACAGACAAAAGAACTAGCAAAGCTGAAAATCTAACAGCTACAGCACTGCTGGTTATCTATTAGTACTAATTACTACTGGAGTTAGTGGAAAAAAAAGGAACTGACTTGGGTTAGGAGAGGGGCTAATATACACAGGGCAGGACATACCAACCTTTTCCAAGTGTGGAAACACGACCTATATTCCCAATTAAATCTAGGGAGAGAATTGTGAACATAACTTCCCCAATTTGGCCCGTCTTAAAGGGGTAATCCACCTTCTTAATGGGCAAGGGTGTCAAAGTGGCATTTTAGATGAGCGAGCGAGAAAAAAAAAATCCTAAAGAAGAGAAAAAAAAAATTCCACTGGAAGCCAGGAGTCCCAGATTGGCCAAAAGGGTGGCAGCCCCCAACTTCGTTCTTCCAGACAGACAGCGCTTCTAAGTACATCCACCACAGGAGTCTGACTGTCGCCCTAAGTCTGAACCAATCGGCTGGCAGAAAAGGCACCACCAGGGGATGAACGAAGGCCTCGCCCCAGGCTAGCAGGCATCCTCTGTCCAATTTTGTAACCATCCAGCAAAGTCAATTTTCTGTGACGTATCCACAAGCTGACCGACACCATGTCTTTAAAGCTAGAGTGCCCTTAATTGTACGTGTGCTTTTGGCAAGACTAAAGTAATCCACTGCCCTGGCCCACTGGGATCTTGGCTCGAACCATCCCATAAATTTGAGGTCGTAGCCCTTATTCCAGCACCTCAACGGATGGCCTGTAATTTCCAAAACTGAGCAGCGTCCGTCTCGTTCGGTTTGCCATGAGGATAGTAATCCCAAGGTACATGGAAGCGAGGTAGATCCAACAGGGGGAAAGAAACATCGAACGCTGCCTTCTCTTGTCTTCACTGAACGTATTCCCATGGCTAAAGGTGGTAGAATCCAAGACGGTGCGGCATTTTTATACGTCTGCTAGAAAATTTTGAGACCACTCCAATTTTATGCATGGACTACATAAACCAGCATCATCACCCTGAGAAGCTAAATGCGAAGCTCTGCCAAGGGATTGTGTAGGTCCTATCAGGCTGAAGATACTCCATATTGGGCTTGGAGACTTGCAGTAATAAACTCCATTTGATCGTAAGTATACATCCAAAGAAGGCCTTAAGGTTATCCAAGCACTGGGATCGTCAAGTTCTAGAAGAATAGCTCCATAATCGAGGCTGGCCCATGAAGTCTTCCATCTTAGGATCAGCTCTCCAACCAGCTGCAGGAAACATCTTCTACAGATCCACAAGATCCCAGCCATTGGGATGGGAATCGCTTCCGTTTCCAACCCAAAATAGGAAATGCAGATAATTCCCCAAATTTTAAATCCATCTGGGGGCCCTACCAGGAGGAGTTTGTGTTTCTGACCATATCAATTACAAAATACCTGCCTAGTGAAACCTTGGAACTTACCCATCAAGTCTCCGCTCATAGCGTCCTTCCCGTGCATGAAGCGATGGTGGTGGGCCATACGTGGGCCCACCACCAGCTCTGAAACCAGAAACCTCTCTACTACGAGATGCTATGGAAACTGTATCATCCAATCCCCGAGCAGCACTAGGGATGGTTCCTGGTTCGTTATAATCCGTCCGGAGGTCTCTGTCTCCCATTTTGTTGACAGAATTGTGTGCCTTCTGCGCACTCTTAATGTCCACAAAATCCACAAAGGCTGCCACGCCGCCTTCTGATCCCCTTTTGGGGAGAATTTTGACACTTTCAACACGTCCATATCTAGGAAAAAGACAGAGAAAAATCACATACGTTAAAGCTCACAGAAAAGAAATCAGCTAAGAAAACCACATTTAGTAGCTTGAAATTCCCGGACTCAGATTAAAAAAAAAAAAATAGATCTAAGCATTCATTTCAATAGTTAAGTATAAACAGTGTTTCCTGGACTCGTACTAGAACATGTGGGAATTTACATATATATGTCACGCCTCTTAACATCTTTCCCTTTCTTCATTATATCGTATTTTGAAAAAAAGCCAGGATACAAAAACATCACCTAATTGTGTACTGTTCATATATATTTTAATGCAATCGATGTTGAAATAATGAATCTCAGTGGAGAATTAATTTATTAAATGTATTCATTTGTTCTCAGTTGAACAGTCATTCAGAGTTCATGATGTAAGTGTTGAATACAATGCCTGTTCACATCACTCTAATCATGAATAAAGCCAGTTCTACAAGTTTACAATCTAAATGATGTTGGAAGCTCTGTTTAAACCAGAGTTAGAAAATATTTGGCAATTCCTGAGATAAATTTTTCATGGCTGTAGACATCAGCAGCAACAGCAGCAACAACAAATTATCAATGCAAATTATTTAGCTCACACTATATATGCGAGCAGATTTGGTGTTAATATGCAAAACATTTGCAAGTTCCTCCAGAAAGTTTTCAAAATCATCCAGTCTGACCAAATGTCACTGACCTTCCAAGCTATTTAATCAAAAAGAAATGGATTTCTATTAAAAATGCACACATCTATAAAAGTGTCATGTTTACACATCAAAAAGATATGAAACATAAACTGACAATTCCCTTCCATTAAAGAAAGAATCGGTACCATCACATTCCTCTGATAACCTTTATGCATTTTTAATTACACTGTTGGCACTTTCTATAGACAGACAGATATTTCCTGGTTTGATATATCAAATAATAGTATTAGTGAACTTAGGCAGCAATGAAGTCAAACCTCAGTCCCAGAGGTTTTTTTAGCAATTCAACTAGCTTAGCATTCAAGCCTGGCCAGGCTGGAAAATGGAATTCCACACCAGTATGATCTAGGCCCATTGAATTTATCCTTCTTTGTTGCTCTCATCGCTGTTCTGCCCTCAAGCGTAACCATCAAAGACATGCATAAGATTGGCCAACACTGATCTGCGAAATTCAACACCATTAGCCACATCAATCCTCCACAAGATTGTGCCGAATATGCCAAGGAAGGAGGGTTTAATGTTTCTACCACACAGGGATTGGGGTCACTATAAAAAAAAAAGGGGGGGGTCTGTGAATCTTCACCAAAAACAGCGCCACTATTTAACAATGGATCAATCCATTACTTGTTCAAGATCTCTGCGGTAGGCCAGTCTAGAATGCCAAAAGCACCCGATAGCTCAGTGGCACAACGCTTGCTTCCTATGTGGTGGCCTCTGGGGTGACAGGAAAAGCACGAGACCCAGAGACTGCCAAAAACGTCCCTTGTTACAGCTCAAGCCATGATGCTGTATGACAACTGATAAAGAGGCAGCAACCGTCTACGCAACTTCTGGAGGACAGAATCTGTATTCCACCCCAGCCAAGGAGGAATCTGGAGCAGGAATGGTGGAGAGAAAAAACTCCAAGGGAAAAAAAGATGCGGAGCCAGGATTTCTTTAAACTATGCAACCATGCAATGGTGCCGGCGAAGGGGTTGCCAGATTTCAGTTCCAAGGCAGAGGGCTCAACACTCATTGACCCACACCAGAATGCTGGAGGGTGTGTGGGTTTAGAATCATTCACTCCTATGAGAAGCGGCTGGAATAAGCATAAAGGCTGCTTTCCGTGGACATGACCGCCTGTCTCGCTAACTCCCTCCCAAACGCTGAGCTATGGAAGGCGGGGAAGGGTATCTCTTATGATCTGCACTCCCAGCTTGTGTGTGTGTTATCCTAGAGTCACTCGGTGTGAAGGCTAATCTGCCTGGCAATCCGATCCCGGCCCTGCCCGCTGGCTGTTCTCCAATCCGCTCCCGTGTTGGCAGTTGCTGCTGGGAGGGGAGCTGCGTTGCTTCATGCTAAGGGATCTGGAAGGGAGGAGGAAGACCCGCAGTGGTGCAGACGGACGGACAGGCGGGGGGGGGGACAATGCCCAGCCGTGAAAAGCTGCTGGGGGTGGTGGGGCAGTAAGGAATAAAGCGTGTGGCTTGGGGGGGGGGAGATTTCAGGAGCCGCTTAATGTCTGTCCAGAAAGCAGCGGCAGGCTGAGAAAGGCGAGCGCCCTTGTTCAATGTGCCCTGCTGATCTCTGCCCAGCCCCAGCCTTTCCAAGAAGGCAGCTCTTTCCCAACCGCCAGCGCAGAGAGCAAACAGGGCAGAAGAGGGAGGCGGAGGCGGCTCTAAAGGTCCTGATATACAAAGGCACACAGGAGGCTTTCCTGGTTCTCTAAAGCAGTGTTTCCCAAACTTGACCATTTTAAGGCATGTGGACTTCAACTCCCAGAATTCCACAGCCAGCATTGCTGGCTGTGGAATTCTGGGAGTTGAAGTCCACATGCCTTAAAATGGTCAAGCTTGGGAAACACTGCTCTAAAGGGCTTGCCGCTTGCGTGACCCATACCAATCGATACGAATGGGGCAGCGTGGGGACAGTTTTGCTTCCTACCAGCATTAAAGGAGGACATGTTTCCCAGAACAATCCCTGGCACTACAAAGGGAGCCCCAGAGCTGGTCTATGCATTAAGTGCTACACATTCCAAGGAACTTCAATCTTGTTTCTTCTTAATGGCTCAGTCACAGTGGCCCTATTCCTCAGGGTGAACTAAAGTAGTTCTTCAGGACTGTTCCTGATGTAAGTGTGACACTTTTATTCCTCTGGAGCAGACCATGGGAGCCAGAGGGTCAAGGCCCCAATGTGTTCCTTCCTTCCTTCCTTCCTTCCTTCCTTCCTTCCTTCCTTCCTTCCTTCCTCCCTCCCTCCCTCCCTCCCTCCCTCCCTTCCGATAGATGCACCAGACAAACAAACTCCCATAGGAAAATAATTCTGGCGGTTGTTAACATCACTCAACTGGACGTGAATAGAAATTTTAACGTTGGTCACACTAAAAACATTCCTGCAACTTTCCTCCTAGTCCAGTGTTGGCGAACCTATGGCACGGGTGCCAGAGGCGGCACTCGGAGCCCTCTCTGTGGGCACGCGCGCCGTCGCCCCTAGGCCTTCAGCTGGTTTTTATAAAACCTTTTCGCTTTAGGCCTCCGCCACCGTGTGCAAAAAAAAAAAAAAAAAAGGTTCAATCAATCAATTTCAACTTCTGGGGGGGGGGGCGCGGAGATCTTGCAAAGTTGGAATTGATTGATTGAACTTTTTAGTCCCACCCAGTCTGCCGTTACCACCGAAGCCATGCCTAGCCAATGGGCCATGGCCACCCGGCACCCAACGATGTTTTGGGTTGCAGTTTGGGCACTCGGTCTCTAAAAGGTTCGCCATCGCTGTCCTAGTCTATGGGAAGGGGACAGAAATACACCTTCCTGTGTCAGACAAAGAGGTCATTATAAATGAGGGAAAATTCAAATGCATGTGCAGTTCGTACCAGGAGATGGTAAATCTAGCACAGTTAGGCACACTGCTGACAGGCCTAAAAGAGCTGGCTTTAGAAGGCCTCAATGTTAATTTTCAGTTCCACTTCCATCCATAGATTATTAATCAGGCCCCACCATCTTTGGACAACGGCAGTAAGTGCCTTCTTCCTTAGCTAGCTATTGTTCTGAAAGGGAAAGCTACATATAAGCAGCCATTTGCACAGTTGGGTGCTATTGTCTGGAAGGGATCCAGGTGCCAAAAATGCTAGTGTGAGGGTTTTTTTTAATTATTATTCTGATAACATGAAAGTGGGAAAGGCTTCAGCAAGAAGAGCCAATAATATGCTTTGGTCCTCAGGGTATGTTGTCCCGGGAGACAGTCTGGTTCTTCCTTCAAAATTGATGCTTAATAGGTTTAGTAGAGGAGGATGAAGTAAAAGCAAACATTTCTTTTAGCTTTTTCCAATATAGGTACGGAACCCCAGTATTACGGGAAAACAAAGATGGCAGCTGCAAAAAGCAATCCCCCTTCACACTGAGGTGGGCCCAGCATCTGCTGTGGATTCACACTGCAGTCAAGAGAATTCTGTAACACTGGTAGGTCAAAGGCAAGCATTCAGTTGTCCCCACTGTGGACTGCATTCCATACACAAGTTCCTTTCAAAACGTAATTCTTCAGAATTATGAAACCCGAACTCAGTTGCTACTTTCAAGGCCTTGATTGGTCAACCTGGTTGCCCACAAACTGCAAGATCAGGAAACCACTTTTTTTTTAACTCCTCCGACACAAATAAACACACATTCAGAACCATGAATTTACAATGTCTTTGTGCATTAAAGCAGCGCCCCCCCCCAATCTTTTGGGGCACCAGGGATTGGTTCTGTGGATAGAGGTTTTTTTCACAGATCAGAGGGGACGTGGTTTTGCTTGCTGCCTGCATCCAGTGGGTGGGATTTCGCTTGTTTGCGTGGACTGGTCCCTGGCATGCCCCAGACTGGTGCTGGTCCACAGACCAGGCGGCTGGGGACCCCTGCATTAAAAAAAGGGGGCTTCCAAAATCAAGAGTTTGGAAGCCAATCGCACCCAGTGATGAATTTTAACGCACAACCTGTAGCATGAAGACAAAACAAGACAGCTAAAACTGACCAAAGATCATAAAGGGGGGGGGGGGAATCAACGCATGCGGGCCACAGGCTATGATTGGCTCAAGCACAAGGAGTTTTTTTTAGCTATCAAGCTTCCAAAATACCTTAGAAAAATTTGCAAGAGACAAGACTCTCTACAGCTTTGCAAATGTAGTCATCACGATAAGGAATTGCTCAGCCCGGCTTTCAGCATGACACCCAGCTAACTCCACCCTTGTGTACTACAACTTCTATAAGCCCCTATCCATCAGGTGTATCAGTTGGAGCTGAGAAAGCTGTAGTTTTGAATTGGAGCATACCAAATGGCTTTAGCTAAGTTTCATGGACGCCCTACTACGGGTAGATACACCCGGATTCGCACAAGCTAGCCAAGACTCCTGGAGCTAATAAAACATAAACACGTTGAGGAACACCTTATCCAAAGCCAGAATCTTAGTACAACGATTAGAAACGAATCTCAGTCAACTCAGTGGAACTTCTCTCCGTGGCTTACTTTGGAAAGAGTATGCCTTTCCATGAATACATAGCCAAGTGACTCGCAAAACAGGTAATGGAACATATTGTACAATACCTAATAAAGTGTAATGAAGCTGGCTCGCGACGAGGAAGATCCCAAAGCAAAGTCTCAGGGGATCGTGAAACCTATCAGAATGGGTTATTATTTCCCACCTATTAACGTTATTATGAGAATTGCGAGTAAATTATCTTGAGAAAAAAAGCAAATGTAGATGCCGTGACAATAAAGAAATGAGCCCGGCACGATTACGCGGGATCAAGAAGAGCTGGGAAGGGCTGCCATCAGTGTGACAATTCAGAAATAGGCGGCTAAAATTGTGACCGTAGTCCTTCTCGTGGAGCCATCTGAAGGAGGAAGACAATACCCCAGATGACATTTTACCAGTTTACAGTGTTTCCCAAACTTTATAATTTTAAGGCATGTGGACTTCAACTCCCAGAAGTCCACAGCCAGCGTTGCTGGCTGTGGAATTCTGGAAGTTGAAGTCCTCATGCCTTAATATTGTCAAGTTTGGGAAACACTGAGTTAGCAGAAGCTTTCTAGGTTTGAGCTAGCTGCGGCTTTTATCTTTTCTGCAGCGGTATTTATAGAATGCTATCTGAGCACAAAGTATCCTGTGCGCTGTGAATGTTCTTCCATGCAGGAAATCCACAGTGCAGGGAGGCCCTGACTGCACAGATGCAAATTCTACTACAGGGCAGACCTTCAAAGTCCAGGCTTCCTAACTGCCCCGTGACCCGAAAGGGCTGTCGTTCACAGGAGAGAAGCCAATGAGAATTTCCTAGGAAAGTCACTGGCCATAATTATGCAACGCGTAAGCCAGAAATTATTAAGCTGAAGGGAGCAGCCGGAATTTAGCCACCGGTGATGGCTGACGAAGCCAAACGGGAGTGTGATCTTTGCGGGGAGTGATCTTTGCCCCTTCGCAGCAGTAAGCGGAAAGAATGAACTGGACGCGGATGGGTTTCACTCCGCAAGCTCAGAGGAGGGTGATCTGAGGCATTCGACATAGCTGTCAAAAGAGCGGAGTAATTCTACTCTCAATAGGCTGGAGTTCCTGCAGCCGTGCTGTCACACTTTGAAGAAGAAACGGAGGAGTGAGTAAAATTTAAAAAGAAAAAGCTGCAGTAACACAAAGCAAATCTTAACGTCAAGCCCAATTATTCTGCCACGTGGGAATTTGGGTTCACGCTGGGAAGGAAAGCCTACTTTCTCTGAAACCACTTCCCCCTTCTCTTGTGATTTATGCAACAGGGCATGCACCCTCACACAGAATGGCATTGAGAACAGGAACACGGTACTTTTTTCTTAAGACAGCTATGCATAAACCCCAGGCCCATCCGCCCATTACAATTTTGAGCAGCCATGAAAAAACAGCCCGCTTTATCGAAGAGAATGGTAAATGCTTTGAACTGGGCACACCAGTGACTGGAAGAGACCTGTGTGCCAGGGGTTCACAGGTTGTATCAGCTCAGCCAGGTTCAGCTTGCCCTGCAAAAGGAAGAATTGGTGCCCTGTGTAGCCATGACATGAAACATTGGAAAACAGGAAATTTACAAAAAGCTTTCCCCCCCCCCCGAAAGATACCTGGAAGGCTACCAAGTGCTACGTAGATGGTATTTAACGCCACCATGTCAAGGCCCCCAAATCAGAACAACGATAAAGGACAAAGGAACTGCCTTGGAAGCCCACCTTACTCTTGCAGTGCCTATTGTTTTATTGACTCCATTTCTAAAAAAAAAAAAAAAAAAAGGACGAGAAAAGCAACACCAACTTACTCGGTCTGCTTAAAACTGACTGCTGTTTTTCTCTAATTAATCAAGAGGGCATTTGGCATTTATGCACAGGACAAACATTGCTATATTTAGCCACTCTTTCTTGCAAGCTGCTATGCATCTCCTCCAAGAGCAGCAAATACTTTCAGTGTTTCAATTTTCACAATAACTCGGACGCAGTTAGAATTGTGTAATGCTTTCACAACTAATCATTTAACTCGGACGCAGTTAGAATTGTGTAATGCTTTCACAACTAATCATTTCCTCAGACTGCTATCAAAAAAAGGACCATCTAAGAGGTTTCAGATTCCTGGAATGGTTTTTCATAGAAACTCAGCAAAATAAAAGCAAGCAGAAAGACCAGTGTGGATGAATTAAAGGGGGAGTCTTGTTTTTAAACACATAGTGAATTAATATGGGTTGGGGGAAAAATAAAAACGCATCTGATGCACTGCATCATTTTTAAGAGCTTAGAGACAGCTTTTTTTTTTAATTTTAAGAGCTACATATCAACTTCTCTTTCACCTTCACAAACAGGAGCCCTTATTATTGGTTACTGGAAGTTTCTAAGAGCTGCAGAGCTTCCCTCCCCACCCCAAATACTATGTATATTAATGTGCACTATCTTTCCTAACAAGCTTCCAAAACAGGGATAACCCAAATTATCACATCCTATTCTAAACAGCAGATCCTTATATGTTAAAGGTCTGTCCTTCATTGATCACTCCCCTGATTAAAAGAGCTGCACAATTCAAGTGTTTTGTGTATTTTCTCATGACCCTTACTGATTCTCTGAAGTGCACCCCCTACTTGGAACAATTGATTTTTCACATACCAATATCAGCCATTTCAAACCGTATTGTCTTTAGAATTTAAACACGTATAAACAATGCAGTTCTTTCTACTGATAGGACACGTAACCAGCATCTTCTGGAACACAGGGGTCAAACTCACCATGTCACGTGTCGCGACATATTGCGATATTTTTTTTGGGCACTGCCGGAGCTGGGGGTGGGTGCGGCCTTCATATGATGCAACCGGCCCGCGCAGTTGGACACCCGCCCTAGAATGACTGAAATTGATGCGGAGGCTAAAGAGTGAGGTTGCCTCTATTTACATTCATAATGTTTAATATTGTTAGAGAGCCATAGGTAGCTTTGAGGTTGACTTCCTTGTTAAGGCTGTTCATGCTGCTTGTTCTTTGCAAATTCTTTGTCCTATTCCCAGGCGGGGGATGGGTGGGAATTTTTTTTTTTTTTTGCCAGAGACCAGTTGAAACTAAAAAGGGGGCTTTTCTCCCCCCTTTTAAGCTTCTCTTCTAGGAATTAAAATGTACATGTACGTACGTTACAGAGAACTGCAGTAGTCTCCTGTTGGTACACACACTCTGCAGCCATGCAATGCAATTGTTGTACAACCTGTCCCCTCCCCCAGGGTCATACAAAGAAAGGCAGCACTCCCAGGCATCTCTTGCCAACCAAAACACAACTCTGAGAGATAGTTAGAAGGTCGGCAACCCATTAAATGATCAATGGAAAAATCTACTGAACGGCTGGACCAAACACTGGCCAGATAAACTGGCTTTTTACATCCAATCACGCTTGGGCTTGCGTGCAAACTGGCACATTGTGGGAAAAAATAAAATAAAAACCAGAACCTTTTCTGACTCATCTCTAAGCAACAGCACCATGGCAACTTTCTCCAGCATTTAGAAACCTTTTGTGGAAACAGGGGGGGGGGGGGTAGGACAGGAGAGACAGCATGCTGGAATGGCAGCTTTAATTTCCATTTCATTTCCTCCAACCGTTGGGGGCACAGAAGCCCTTTGAATCCCAGGACCCACCAGCAGCCCCCAAAAGCCCAACCGCACAACAATGCTCCCGATTCTTAACCGCCAAAGGATCACCACGGTCGCCCTGTCTCCAAAAGGAAAGTTGAGGCAACTCCTCCGGTTTTATATAAGCACAACCACAATCTACATGATGTATTTTCCCGACCGGATCTTTGTTGCATCCATATTTAAACTTGTGCATGTTTTTTTTTTCCAAATTTTTCTCCCATCACTCTGCTTCCTATTATTTAGCACAAGGCTGTTCTTGCAGATGCAAGAATGAACAGTATTTGCCCCCTCCCCCCCATTTGAAAGGGGATGTCTCTTGTGCATAAGTGTGCTTCGGTTACAACAGCTCTTTTCCAAGTAATCTCCTTCTGCACATTGAGGAAAGCTCTGCAGCTAAGGTGGCGGCAGCAGTAACCAGGCAGCTAGATGAAATCTCTTGTTACGCAGCTCTTGTGATGCTGCTACTGCAGCTTCACAAAGCCCCCCCCCCATGTGCAGCTTGAGATCGTCTCTATTCCTTTCGACATAAACTGGGACCCGGCCGCCATTTTAGAAAGGCATTCATACAAGCCAGCACTGCGCTAAACCCTCCGAGAGGCATGTTGTTCTCTCCAGCAAAAGGAGGATCAAGGAACGGTTTTCTGTTTTAAAAAGCTGGGCTGCCAAAGGATGAATCAGGCTGTGTTGCCAATCACAGCAAGTAGTACAAGACAGTCTCTCTGTGTGTGTGTGTGTGTGTGTGTGTGTGTGTGTGTGTGCATGCACTTTCCTCAAACACCTATTCAAACACACAAACAAAAAACAACACAAAGGAAAGCTGCTAGAAAAGGACCACCTCAGCTCCCAGCAAGACTTATTTTGCATATGGCAACTCCAACACTTTAAAACTGTTTCCCCATCTACTAAATAGTAAGACCAGGATAAAAATCACTTCTGATTTTGTAGCCTGCTTGCCCCAACTCTGAATTATGGGGGTGGGGGAGGAGAAGGAGTGGGAAGCATCTAACATAACACACTAAAGAACCTCTTTGGCACAAAATGAAAATGTATCCTGACCATCAACAAATAAGCTTCCATTTAAGAATACAGGGTAATTTCACTCTTTCCCTAGATTCATCAGTCAAGCTGTTCCCCCATGAGGTAACCAAGCAAGTCTATTTTTCCCATGATGACTCATTCGGTACGCTCCATAATCCTCCTAAACAGTAGGAGGAAAATTACAAGAAAACTCGCAATCCTCTTAAGTCTTTCACTGAAAATAACTTCAGCTGACCCACATAAGGGTCAAGAATGATGCATGTCAGTTTTCCTTCACAATGCCATAATAGGCAAGGCCAGAAACAATTATTTAAGACAGATGTTCCTGCAACTGTTATCTAGAATGTGTCCAATCGCCACAAAAAAAAGCCATCCCGTGAATACACACACGCCTGTGCTCTTAGGCTGCACACATTTTGTCCACATTTTGCTTCTCAACTGGGTGGAATTTAAAAGGCAAACATTCTTGCAGCCAGAAAAGAATATATCACAAATGCAAATAATAGGACTAAAACGACAATTCGGAATTAGCCATCCCGGAAATGCTCCACAGCAATAGAACAAAAGAAGTTGGATTTTTTTTTTTTTTTTAAAAAAAGGGGGATTTAGTCAAAGTTGTGCCTAAATATCCACGCTCCGGATTATTTCTTTCATAATTCCTTCAGAATAAGAAAACAAAGAACCTCAAAATAAACGTTGGCCAGCTCGTGTGAAAAATCCCAAGCCGTCAGTAGTCCGGAGTGCGGAAAGAAAAAGGAAGAAAAAGAAAAATGCAGCCCCGCTTGGAGTAAAAAGTGGTTTCCATCACAACACAGCTCTTTTAATTCCAGTCAGGGACATGAAGGCCAGCGGTGCAGCATCTTTGCTCTCTTGCCCATCTCCTTCTCCGCAGGCAGTCTCTAGAGCTGGAGAAAGACTGCACCTCCTTAGGGAAGTTTTTTTTATCCACACTTCCAAAATGCCCGATGCAGAAAGGAGTCCAGCAGCCTTGCTCAAGAACAAAGCAGCAGCAACAGCAACAGCAGCAGCAGCATCACTTGCATTGTGGGGGCTTCTCCAGCGCTGGAAGAGGTGCAGTGGAGAGGCTTCTGCAGCAGGCGCCAGATGCTCCTGGATGACAGGTTGCCCAGCTCGTCTTCGGCCTGGGCTCCCCAGAGGCCCTCTTAATCCCGGGCCTGCATCGGGTTCCCCAGGCCCTTACACACACACACACACACACACAGAGCCCCCCCCCCCAAGGCTTTACCTGGCGCACCGAGGCAGGGAAGGCCAGGCATTGTGGCGGGGGGGCTCCCTTCCTTCCCTCCCGCCCCCCCTTGGGGCAACTCACCGACCCGCTTCCCCCCCTCCCCCGGAGCAAAGGCCTCCCCGGGCTGGTCCCCCTCCCCTTCCGCCCCGCCCGAGCCCCCCCGGCGGCCCCGCTCACCGCTTGAAGTGCTCGATGATCTTCTCCTCGCGGACGTTCTCCGGCAGGTTGCCCACCCAGAGGTGCCTGGTCTCCCGGACCATGATGCTGCCCCCGGGAGACGGGGGGTCCTGGCGCCGCCCGCCTGCCGCCGCCGCCTCGGCTCGGCTCAGCGCCGCGAGGGGGAGCCGCCGCGCCTCCGCCGCCGCCGCGCTCTTCCGCCGCCGCCGCCGCCGCCTCCCTCCGCGGCGCCGGTGGGGGACACCATCCCACCGGGCCCCGCCGCCGCCGCCGCCGCCGCCACTCCCGCGCCACTTGGCCCCGCGCCGCCGCCGCCGCCGCCTATTGCCGCCGCTGCTCCCGCTCCGGATGCTGCTGCGGGCGGCGATGCCGGTGATAGTGAAGGGGACGCCGCCGGCGCCGCCGCCGCCTCCTCCTCCTCGACCGTCGTGCGCGCGTCCTTCTCGGCGGCGGCGCTGTCGCTGCTTCAGCCCAATTTCTCCTCAGCAGCCGCAGCAGCGCCGCGCGCGGCGTCGCTCTTTCGCCCGCTCGCCCGCCCGCACGGCGCCTGCGCGCTCGGCCGCCGCCGGAGCCAATCCGTCGCCGAGCGCCCGCCTCGCGCCCCCGGGACGCGCCGCCGATTGGGTGGCGGGAAGCGCGCGTCGGGCGGCGGGAAAGGGCGGGGGAGGCGAAGGGGAAGAGCGTGCGCAAGCGCTCTGGAGACTTCTTTTTTCTTCCAGGGGAAACAGGAGAGATTGCTCCAGCAGGCGGCGGGGGGGGGGAAAGAGGAGGGGGGAAGCGGTGAGAGAATCCTGTTCTCCATACGCCTCTCGGGCGGCCAGCGCGCACGCGCAGCACGCGCTCCCCGAGCGGGGGGGGGAGCTTTTCATCTGCGCGTGCGCTATGGGGCACTACTGCCGCCGCTTCTCATTAGCGTCAATGTCGGGGTGGGGGGGGGGATTGTTTCAGTGGGTGCGATTCACAAGTTCTGCACGCTCGCGCGCGTCCCGTCTGTGGCGACGTACTCGCGTATCCGGGATCCGCGTCCTCAAGTTATTGCCTCCCTTCTGGGAACGGAGCTCCGGCTCCCTTTCGGCCCCTCCCGGCCTTTCGGCCCCTCCCGAGCTCAGCGGGCTCTCAACTCCAGCTCCCATGCTCCGCAGCCCAGGCCCTTGAGTCTCCCGCTCCTCCCCGTGCGGCCTGCGCGACTGATTCTCGGTCCCGTCAGCAAGGCTCTGGCAGGCCCGGCGAGCGCAGTGGAGGCTCGGCCGACCCCTTGCCCGGAGGAGGGGGATCGGGAGGAGCTGGAGGACGAGGGGGCGACCGGGAAGGGCCGGCCGTTCTCTGCCCCGCGGCCCCGGGAAAGGCCGCCCCGCCCTCGTTAAGGGCGCCATTTTGTCGCCGCTGCCTGGCCGGGCGGCCAGTTTGTGACACCGGGGCGCCGCGGCTGCCTTTCCTCGCGCGTCCAGCAGGGGCGCTGTACACTGAGGGGCGCCGCTCCCCCAGCCCGATCGCCGCCGCGGCTTCCCCCCCCCCGAGTCAAATAAGGGGGGGGTCTCCGGACCCCCTCCCCGAGGATGCGTTTCGGGGAGGCCCTCCCCCCGAAACGGGCGTCCCGTAGATTTTGGTGCGAGGCTTCGATGCTTTTTAAAGCTTTTATTTGCGATGGTGTTTAATTGCACCCCGGTCAACCAAGATGCTTGCGAGGAATCCCGTGTCCTGCTCGGAGACTCGTCGGGACTGTCTGGAAAACACGCGTGGGGATTCGACCCCTCCCCGACCCCGGACAGGCCCTGCCTTTCTCGGCCGCCGCGTGTGGCTGGGAATCGCAAAAAATGGCTTTCATGTCCACGGAGATGGATTCTCAACTATCCCCTTCATGGTGGTCCCAAAAGGGGGGGGGGGTTCAAACTTGGCAAAGCTGGCTGAGGAATTCTGGGAGTTGAAGTTCACAAAGGGCCGAAGTTGAAGACCCCCTGCAAAAAGTGCTTTTCCAAAAGGCGGCTGGATTTACTTATTTATTTTGGATTTTTTATTTTTATTTCCCCCCCCCCCTTCCTTGGAAACTTTTCGCTTCTTGGATGGGAGAAGCGAAACGTTTTCCAAGGGAGGGGGAAAAAAAAAATAAACAAGGAAGTCCAGTTGAAAAGGACCTTTGGGGCAAATGGCTTTAAGCAGCCGCTCTGTTGTCTGCCGGCTCCCAGGCGGTTTATGATAAAGGCTGCAGGTCATCGGGCCTTTTGTCCGACGGGGGGAGAGGCTGCCCGGCCCCCCCAGTCTCAAAGAAGGACTGAAGCATCTGAGGGAGCCCCCAAAAGAGCCCATTCCTCTCCCCCTCCAGCTGTGGCCCTGGAGAGCACTTAGCCAGAGGCAGCACAAGTGGAGCAGTCAGCAAGATGCCGCCCCTTGCTTGGGGGGGGGGGAGGAAAAGCCAGCAAAAATGGGGAGCCAATTTGGGGACCCCTTTCCCTCCGTCGGCATGCTGGCCACAACTGACAAAACCAAAGGGAAAAATGCTTAAGGGTTTGCCCAAGAATCAAAAGCCTCCCCCCCCCAACGTGTCTGTATTCCGTACACTTTTCCCAAAAATTCCTTTCTGTCCTTCAAGGGGGGAGAGCCCCACCTGCCCCCTCCCCAGTATTTTAAGCCCTGCTTGGCTAGCAGCAGCCACGTCTTTCTGACTGGCAGGGAGGGCCAGAGCTGCGCTGCCCCCTAGTGGAGGAGATGGGTACTAACAGGAGAAGTCCACTGAACTTCTGCTCGTGTGTCCGCCAAGCCTTTTGTGTGATCTGGCTGCTGGGCTGGACTCAAAGAAGGGGCTTTTTTTGGGACACAAAGGGCAGGATTAGGGCCTGCAGGATTACAGCACCCTCAGCTCCCTCCGTTTGGGCCCAAAACACAATGGAGTTGCCGCTTGGCAATTTGCAAGCATGGACTTGCTCCATGTCCTGGTCCTCTGTGTTGGCTCAGGCCAGGCGCTCCTCAGAGGCGCGGCTGCCACCTGCCCCCACCCTGAGGCAGAGCTAGGGGGGGAAGCGGGGAGGGCCAGCCAGCTGTCAAACACAGCTGGACTACTAAGCACTCTGACTCTCTCCTCTCCTGGCCTGGGAAAGCAGCTTTCCTGCAGGCTGAATCCCGGCTCCTGCGGCACCTCCATCAACAAGGAGAGCAGAGCACTGTCCCTAGCCGGCAGACTTCAGCAGAGGGCTGGGGTAGGGGGGGGCAGGAGCACGGCGTCTTTGGTCTGTGTTGGGGAGGGGCAGGAGCACGGCATCTTTGGTCTGGTGGAAGAGTGGCAAGTCCAATTTGCAAGGAGGGCTTCGCTCTCGGTCCCTGGCCCACTCCCCACGGAAGGAAAACATCGCAGACAGAACAAGGGGAGGAGGCAGCTGGAGCACTGGACTAGCCCTCCTGGGCCCACTTCCAAGAGCGATCAGCATCCGTCTCCGCAGCAGGAGGACCCCGGGTCTGCCAGACGTAGCAGGCTTGGCAAAAGAGGCGGCTGCCAAGAGGGTAACACCCGTCCTCCGTGGGCTCCAGCGACAGCAAGACCTGACACTTCTACGGGTCAAAAGAAACGAGCGTCAGGGCTGCCTCCTTGCGCCCCCCCCCCCTCCGGGCTTGCTTGCTTTCAAACCCTCATCCCCTTTGCCAAAGAACACTGTGGGGTAAGGGGGGGGGAGCACGCTTTCCCAGTCACTGAAACCCTCCACCATTAGGAAAGGGAGTTTCCGGAGCAAGAAAACTGACTCGGTTTACAGATTTCTCACCAAGGAGAGGCCCCCTGACGATGCTGGCTTCTTTGCCTCAGCATCCTTCCAAAAAAGGCTTCCAAGGCCCCCGCCTGCTTCGCCAAGTTCCCCAGACCCACCTCGCACCGGTAACAATCCTCGTGGAAGCTTCTCCCCAGGCACTCGATCTTGTAGGCGTCCCTCCCGTCCCGCGGGATGATGGGCTCCTCACAGACGCCACAGATGGGAGCAAACCTCCTGGAAGGCAGGCAGGCAGGCAGGCAGCTCAGCCATCTAATTCTCCGGCCTTTCGTCCCTGCTTTCCTCCCGCCGCGCCCTCTTCCACCCGCTGCAAGGCAGAGAAGCTACGGTGCTGTACCTGTAAAAGTCCGGGAGGCAAAGAGCCTGGTGCTCGTCATCCACGGCAAAGGCGTCGCTGCCAATCTGGCGGCTGCAGGCCACGCAGGTGAAGCATTCCGGGTGGTATCCCTTCCCCAGAGCCCACACAATCTCATGGAGGATGAAGTCTTGACAGGCATCGCACTTCTCCAGGGTCTCCTGGGGTGGGCAGAGGCGAGACCCAGAAAGACGAGAGGCAAGCATGATCTTGGGGGCCTCTTGGATCTAAAGTGTTTCCTCCTCCTCCTCCCTCCCCCCCATCTGTGCCAGGCTTGGCCACTGCCTAGGCCAAGGAGAGGCAACCTTGGCTCTTTTATGACTCGTGGACTTCAATTCCCAGAATTCCTGAGCCAGCCTTGCTCAGCTTGGAAACCTCTCCCTTTCCCCTCAGCGTGGCTGGCTCAGGAATTCTGGGAGTTGAAGTCCACCAGTCATGAAGGGGGCCATAGTTTCCCCATGCTGGCTGAGGAATTCTGGGAGTTGAAGTCCACAAGTCATAAAAGAGCCAAGGTTGCCTACCCCTGGCCTAGTCTGTGCAGCCATTAGGTCTACAGTAAGGCTCGTTTAGAGCAGGGATCTTCAAATTTGGCCCTTTTATGACTGGTGGACTTCAACTCCCAGAATTCCTCAGCCAGCCTCCATTTTGTTTGTTAGATTTAACAGGGGTCTTCAAACTTGGCTCTTTTATGACTGGTGGTGGCCAGCCTTCAACTCCCATGAATTCCGCAGCCAGCATCTTCAAACTTGGCTCTTTTATGACTGGTGGACTTCAACTCCCAGAATTCCGCAGCCAGCCTGGCTCAGCTTGGAAACCTCTCCCTTTCCCCTCAGCCATGCTGGCTCAGGAATTCTGGGAGTTGAAGTCCACCAGTCATAAAAGAGCCCAGGTTGCCTACCCCTGGCGCCCTAGGCCTTACCTGATAGCAGGCCGTGCACAAGGGCCGGCCCTCTTTCTGGTAGTAGCTCTTCCCCGCAAGGCTGCTGTGACAGGTCCGGCAGGTGAAGCATCTGACATGGTACTGCTTCCTCATGGCTTCGAGAGCAAGAGCATCGGGCGAGATGCCCTTATGGCAGAAAGCGCAAATATCTGGGAAAGGAATGAAGCGGACCGAGAGAGGGTGGATCGCCCGGTCAGCCGGGGTCAAGTCGCCTCCCTGGGACACCGAGCGGGAGACCTCTCGGTGGGGACAGGGGGCAGCTCCTCACCTGGCGCTGCAACCTCCTCCTGCGCCTGTCCATCTGTCCAGCCGAGAGGAGAGGCCGGCGGAGGCTCTTCCACTCCAGAAGTCTGGAAAAAAAAATAAAAAAACAGACCGAGTTTCGCAGTCTGTCTGCCCGAGGGGATTCCTGCAGCAATTTAACAATTGTGGGTCAAGGGTGGAGGACTTTAATTAAAGATTCCTTCCCCTTCAATACTGGGAAGTCTTTCTTGGGGTTTTCTTTTTTTTGAAGCTGCAACATTTGTGTGTGTGTGTTGGTGTGTGTGTGTTGAAATGCGGCCTGGAGCCTCTCTAAATGGCCTCAAGGCCAGTTCTTCTCCCTCTTTCATTTAAAAAAAAACAGGCATGGATGGCGTGATTAAAGGGAAGGTTCCCGGTGAAGGATCCAGGCTATGGCCAGGCGGCCATTACAGTATATTAAAAAGTTTACGGCTACCGTGGAGCCTGTGTTTTAATTCTGCTCCCAAGCCAGCTGCCAGACTCCAAAAGGAAAAGCTGAAGATTGACCCTCTGCGGAAAAAGGATAATTACCTGCAGGGGGGAGGGCAAGGCGGCAGCTCCCTTCTGCAGACCGGGGCCCAGGGTCTCCACTGGGAGGGCAGCGGACGGCTGCAGAGACCTCAGGACAGCTTCCACAGAATGAGGGGGGTCCAGAGGTGGTGCCAGCCGGGCAGAGGAAACTGCAGGAAGGAAGGAGCTTATTCTTCAGCCAGATCCTCGTGGGTCCATCCAGGGCCCCCCAGCCAGAGATTCCCCACGGCTGAAGGTTCCCCACTTCTGCTCCCACTCTGGACCGGGACCACATTCGGGGCCCGGGGCCCAAGGACGACAGGAGCCTCACCTGCACCCGGACTGCTGCTGGCCCCCCTCCCCTCTTTACGAGGGACCAGCTTCTCCGTGGGAAGGACCGGCGGGGCCTTCGCAGGACCCCCGCAGCCCCTCCGGGGTGGCGCAAGGATGATGAAGATGGAGGAGACCATGCGCTTCTCCGCCTGGTGCGAGAGCATCCCCACCTGAGAAAAAGGGGGAACCCTGGCAGGCTGGAGGCAACCTCAAAGGGGGCTATCTCCCTCCAAGCCCCCCCCCCACCTCCCTCCATCCCAGCAGAGGAAGCCACAAAAGCCTGAAAGGGGGGGGGGGGTTAAGGGAAACATAAACGTTGCCAACCCCCCCCCCAGCCCTTGCTGACTCCCCCCTCCTTTTCTTCTGGGTCCAGAGCTTTGGGGGGGGGGCTCGTCTCCTCCGAGGCTCAAAAGGGCAGGGAAACCCCCCCCTCCTCGTGGAGAACAAGCGCCCAGCTCCCCCCTCCCTCCCTCCCACCCGGCCCCAGCCCCTCTCCCCCGAAGCCTCCCCAAGCGCCCCATGCAGGAACAAGGGGCAGCGCGCGTCGGCCGCTCCCGGCCGTTGCCTTCCTTCCTTTCCCGACCGGCTGTTCCCCGGGAGGCCAACGGGACGGCCCCGCTCGGCTCCCGGGGGACTTTCGGGAAGGGGAAGGGGGCGCGCAGCCCCTGCGGACCCTCCTTGCAAGCAGGAGCGCTGCCCGCCCGGCCTCTCCGCCCTTCTTCCAAGCGGGGAAAATGGGGGGGGGGGCGTGGGGCGGCTTCCCCTGCAAGCATCTCGTCCCGGGACGGGCAAAAGAGAGCGGACCCCGGGCGACCCTGACCGCCGCCCTCGACCTCACCTGGAAGCGGCAGCGACGGCGGGCGGCTGCTTCTCCCTCCGGCCGTCGCTCACAACACACACCTTCGCCTGCCTGCCTGCCGGGGGTCGAGCAGCCGCGCCCCGCCCCGCCGCCGCCGCCGTGGCCGTAAAAGGCGAGGGGCGTCTGCGAGAACGCGGCGCTTTCTCCTACCTGCCGGGCCCTCCCGCGCCCCGCCTCCCCTACTGGAACTCGCCGCGCCCTCCCTGCCTCCTCCCTTCCCTCCCTTCCCCTTGCTGGGGTCCCGGGCTCTCGCGGGCCCCCTCTGGCTTCCCAAGCAGAATCCCCCCCCCCAACAGCTGAGACTGCCCGACCCAGCATCCTCCCCCCACCCAGGGCAGGAGGCAACAAGTCCCATCATCCTGGACCTCTCCAGAGGCGTCACTGACTGAGCCAGGAAGGAGAGCTGTTGGATGGGGCTGCCTGGCTCAGCAGGGGACCACCCCCCCCCCCGTTCCCCACCTTGGGGGGAGACCTCTGGCATCCATCTCCCCCCCTCCTCCTTTGAGAGATTGGCAAGATGTCTTCCCTTGGGTCTCTTTTTCGCGACGGGTTGCGCCGCTGTTTCGCAGGACCTTTTACTGGAGCCGAGGGAAAAGCCTTAGCGAACCACCCAACCAAGGTGGGGAAAGGAAAAGACCCACGTCAACGTCGTTGTCATCGGCCATGTCGATGCTGGGTAGTCCACCACCACCACCACCACCACCACCACCACCACCACCACCACCACCACCACTGGTCATCTGATTGACAAATGGTGGTGGGATGGACAAGGGCGCCATTGAGACGTTTGAGAAGGAAGCTGCCGTGGACGGGTAAAGAGGCTCCTTCAAGTATGCACGAAGGCAGAACGTGAACGGGGCATCGCCCTTGACATTTCACTCTGGACATTTGAAACCGGCAAGTATTGTACGTCACTGTCGTTGATGCTCCTGGACGCAGAGATTTCATCAAAAACATGATTTTTACTAGGCCTCGGTAAGGCCACACTTGGAATACTGCATCCAGTTTTGGTCACCACGGTGTAAAAAAAGTGTTGGGACTCTAGAACAGTGATGGCGAACTTTTTAGAGACCGAGGGCCCAAACTGCAACCCAAAACCCACTTATGTATTGTCGGGTGCTGGGTGGGTGTGGCCCATTGGGTGGGTTGGCCCATTGGATGGGCGTGGCTGCGGTGGTAACAGACTGGGTGGGACTAAAAAGTTCAATCAATCAATTCCAACTTTGCAAGATCTTTTTTTTTCCCGCGAGTTGAAATTGACTGATTGATTGAACCTTTTTTTTTTGTACACGGCGGCGGAGGCCTAAAGCGAAAAGGTTTTATAAAACCCAGCTGAAGGCCTAGGACTGGGGCGATGGCGTGCGTGCCCACAGAGAGGGCTCTGAGTGCCGCCTCTGGCACCCGTGCCACAGGTTCGCCACCACTGCTCTAGAAAGAGTAGAGAAGAGCAACAAAGATGATTAGGGGACTGGAGGCCAAAACATAAGGAACGGTCACTGGAATTGACCATGTCTAGTTTAATGAAGAGAAAGACGAGGGGGGACATGATAGCAGTGTTCCAATATCTCAGGGGCTGCCCCAAAGAAGAGGGAGTCAAGCTCTTCTCCAAGGCACCAGAAGGCAGGACAAGAAGCAAGGGATGGAAACTAATCAAGGAGAGAAGCAACCTAGAACTAAGGAGAAACTTCCTGAGAGTGAAAACAATTAACCAGTGGAACAAATGGTGAATGCTCCAACACTGGAAGTTTTTAAGAAGAGACTGGACAGCCATTTGTCTGAAATGGTATAGGGTTTCCTGCCTGAGCAGGGGGTTGGACTAGATGACCTCCAAGGTCCCTCCCAACTTTATTATTATTATTATCTCAGGCTCACTGTGCTGTGCTAATTGTTGCGGCTGGCGTTGGCAAATTTGAAGCAGGTATTTCCAAGAATGGACAAACTTGTGAGCATGCCCTTCTGGCCTATACTCTGGGCGTAAAACAGCTTGTTGTTGCACTCAACAAGATGGATTCCACTGAGCCACCTTACAGCCAGAAGAACTATGAGGAAATTGTCAAAGAAGTCAGGACATACATAAAGAAAATCGGCTACACTCCAGATACGGTGGCCTCTGGGCTAATTTCAGGCTGGAACGGAGATAACGTGTCGGAACCTAGCTCTAAGATGCCCTGGTTCAAAGGGTGGAAGGTGACTCATAAAGATGGTGGAACTACACGGCTCGAAGCTCTGGACTCTTACCTTGCCATCAACCCGTCCAGCTGACAAACCTCTCTCTTAACGCCTGCCACTTCAGGATGTCTACCAAATTGGCGAGATTGGTACCGTTCCAGTCGGTCGTGTGGAAGCTGGCATTCTAAAAGCAGGCATGGTGGTGACAATGAACCTCTTCCCAGGCCCCAATAAAGCTTCCAGCTGGCCATTCAAGCTGAGGAGCCCCCCCCTCCCCACCCCCAAGGCCCCAGTCAGAAAAATGTAAAGGGGAACTTGAACCTGCCAAGGACCTAACTGGGGCTAACTGGGGCAAACAACTCAGCCTTCTTAGTTCCTAGTTTACAAGAACATAAAACGAGGGAGGGAGGCCTGCAAGTTACTCTTGACCAGTGGTTCTCAACCTTTTTAATGCCACGATCCCCAACCGGTCGTAAGTCGAGGACTACTCAACCGGTCGTAAGTCGAGGACTACTCAACTGGTGCAGCCCCGTTTGCAGACTGGGACTTTTGGCGGGCTCAGCAGGGCAGAGACAGCCTGGACAATTCCTATTGGCTTTGGAAAGCCAATAGAATTAGACTCTATTCAAGAGAGTCTATTCTATTGGCTTTCAAAAGCCAATAGAATAAAAGGGAGTAGCACAGCTAAGGAAAAGGGGGAAAAAAAATGGCGGACTGCGTTGTTTGGCGACCCCCGTGAAATGGTCGTTCGACCCCAAATGGGGTCCCGACCCACAGGTGGAGAATCGCTGCTCTTGACAGTCAAAAGTCCCTGGGGGGGTTAGTCTGGCCCATCTCGTGGGGCCGACCCCTTGGAAAGGAGCTTGGGGACGGGGGTCTGCTGCCGCCCCTCCCAGCGGCTTACCTCTCTCCCGAGAGGAACCTTTCGGTCACGCGATCCAAGGCCTCCAAGAGTCGCTCGTGTCCCACTGCTCCTGCTGGCCGGACCCCAGTTGTGCCCAGAGGATGCAGGGCATCGCTGTCCTGGGCGAGAGTATGTGGGCCTGATCCTCACCCATCCTCTGGTGGTCCGGCCCCGTCTACTGGCCAGGGACACCCCAACTGAAGTGGGCACCGCAGTTCAGGTTCTCTTTTGCACCGACAAGGCTGAACAGTGGTGGGAAGTGAGCATCAAGCAAAGCCTTCCGGAGTGCATCTGAAGAGGGGAGAGCAGGAGGGGCCGGGCAGAGATTTGCCCCTCTGTGTGTGTGTGTGTGTGTGTGTCAGGACAGTGCCTGAGGACTCCCCCAGGGCAGCCGAGGCTCAGCGTGACATCAACCCAGCCGGCTCCTGTTGGCTTTTTTCAGCCACTAAAACAGTGGTTCTCAACCTGTGAGTCGGGACCCCATTTGGGGTCGAACGACCATTTCACGGGGGTCGCCAAACAACGCAGTCCGCCATTTCCCCCCCCCTTTTCCTTAGCTGTGCTCCTCCCTTTTATTCTATTGGCTTTGGAAAGCCAATAGAATAGACTCGCTTGAATAGAGTCTAATTCTATTGGCTTTCAAAAGCCAATAGGAATTGTCCAGGCTGTCTCTGCCCTGCTGAGCCTGCCAAAAGTCCCCTTCTGCAAACGGTGCTGCGCCGGTTGAGTAGTTCTCGACTTACGACCGGTTGAGTAGTCCTCGATTTACGACCGGTTGGGGGGTCGCGGCATTAAAAAGGTTGAGAACCACTGCACTAAAAGAAGGCAGATTTCCCAGCCTCCCCCCTCCCCATTCCCTCCCTAGCCTCCTGCCCCTGAGGTCTGACTCTGCAGACTGGCAAAAGCCACCCAAATTGACCCAAGACTGCCACCTGCTGGACAAAACCAGCAGGGAGAGGGAGATGCATGTCCTTCCCCAGGTAGGACGGGCTGGCGAGACAGTCGGTCACACCTCGGGGGTCAGAGGTTACCGCCGAGGAAAGGAAACCAGCCCTTTCATCTATAAGCAACCTTTGGGGGCCATGCCTGCCCGTCCCCCCCCCATCCTGCCTTTGATGGGGACAGCCTCTGACACTGGGGGGGGTGTTTCTGGAAAGCAGTGAGGATGGGAGCCCTGTGTCCCTTTGAGGCTCGTGCGTTGTTATTCGGCGCTAGGAGCAAACACTGCAGGGGTGGAGGGGTGAAAGGCAGCCACCAAAACAGTGAAGCCGTTTGGGGGGGGGAGCAACGGCACCCAGGGCCAGAAGCCGGTTAGGTTTTTCCACGGACCGGAGAGTGCGTGGTTTTGTGTGCTGCCTGCATCCCACGGATGGAGCTTTGCTTGTTTGTGCGGCCCAGTCCCGGTCCACAGACTGGGGGTTGGAGACCCCTCCTCTAGGGAACAATGGAAAGGCCCGGCAAAGCAGCTGGAACTGCTCCCAAGCGGAAACTGACCTTTCTAGAGCCAGAGCAGCAGAAGGCAAGCCAACATGCCCGCAACAGAGTTTCCACAAAGCCCTGGCCTTCCTGGTTTCCTGCCTGAGCAGGGGGGGGGGTCAGACTAGAAGACCTTCAAGGTCCCATCCGACTCTGTTCTCCTGGGGGAAACAGACCCAGGCAGAAGCCACCAATCTGCAGGACGGACGGAAAGAGCCCGTCCAGATTAAAAAATTCACCAAGCAAGAGAAAGCACAGTCAGGCCAGGATTCCTGCATCCACAAAGCCATCAATCCAGACCGTCTGTTGCCAAAGGAGCCCCCAAAGGCATCAAAGCATTCCCCCCCCCTTGTCCCCCCCCATGGGAGATGCCAAGCTCCAGTGTGGGAAAAGCTTTCCAGACTCTGCAAGACTTCATTAATTCACTTCACAGGGAAAGATGTTCCGATGCTGCATTCAGAGCTGGTGGAGAAGCCGTACAGAGGCCTGGAGTGGAAGGAAAAGGGACTTGGGGCGGGGGGAGAAGGGATGTGGTGGACCTTGCAGTTCACTGGGGGGGGGGCTGTTAGGTACAGTAAGCCTGTTTATTGGACAGATGGATGGAGCACGGAAGAAATAGAGGCACGCAGGGCAAAAACCTTTCTGAGCCTGGCACCCAGGAAGAGCTTCACGTGGCAGGTACAGCTGTGCGCCCATCACCTTGGTGAGGACCCGTTGAGTGGGTGGAGGGGGGGGGAGAACGGGCTTAAGCCCAGTGCCAGCCATCCAGAAAAAGCACCACAAATGCATGGAGTGCAGGAAAAGATGGAATAGCCAACGCCTTACAAGGCATAGGACAGGGGTCAGCAACCTTGGCTGTTTTAGGACTCGTGGACTTCAACTCCCAGAATTCCTCAGCCAGCATGGGGGAACTATGGCCCCCTTCATGACTGGTGGACTTCAACTCCCAGAATTCCTGAGCCAGCCATGCTGAGGGGAAAGGGAGAGGTTTCCAAGCTGAGCCATGCTGGCTGAGGAATTCTGGGAGTTGAAGTCCACGAGTCATGAGGGGGCCATTTCCCCCATGCTGGCTCAGGAATTCTGGGAGTTGAAGTCCACCGGTCATAAAGGAGCCAAGGTGGCCTACCCCTGGCATAGGACAGCCCCCACTTGCTCCAAAACCCACTGTGGGCTGGTGGAGGAAAGAGCTGCAGGCCGTCTTCCCATTGAGGGTGGGGGCATGTGGGGAAGCCATTCCAGATCCCAGGCCCGCCCACGGGGGACACTCCGCAAGGCCCCCTTCCAAAGAAGGATCCCTCCAAAGAGATCCTGCAAAACTCACTGTGCCTGAAGAGGTCCAGTTGCATCGGGAGAGCGGAAATTGGCGTGGAAACCGACACGAGAAGAAAACAAAACAAAAATCCGATTTCTCTCGCCGTCCTTTTTATTTTACTTCCTACATTTGCAGGCTCAACCGCCGCTGCATCCTGCTGGAACACAAGGCCGCTAAAAGGCAGAGATTCTTTTCCTGTCTAACGAGACCAGAGAAAATTAACCGGCCTTCGCATTTCAGTTTGAGCAAAGCCTTGCTCACCACTGTCTGAAATAAAACCGCCTTCATCACTTTCCCCCCACGGGGGGGGAACTTTAAAACAGTGGTTCTCAACCTTTCTAATGCGGTGACCCCATAATACAGTTCCTCATGTTGTGGTGACCCCCAACCATTTATACATCACCGGGTCCCAGGGGCGCGGCCAAAGAAAAGGGGGAAAAAATGGTGGACAGCCTTGTTTGGTGACCCCCGTGAAATGGTCGTTCGACCCCAAATGGGGTCCCGACCCACAGGTTGAGAACCACTGCCTTAAAGCCTTAGCCGGGAGAACAGAGAGTGAAACGGGCAAGGGATGAAGACCCACCTGCCACTTCCTGTGGGTGGAGGGTGGGGGGAATACGGTGCTGGAATCAAGCCCGCGATGCACAAAGCAGGTGGCAGCCTTCGCCACGGGGCGGGGGGGGGACAGGGGGCCCATCTGACCCACAGACTCTCCTGGGTCAGCCCAGGCTCAGCTCCCTTTAGCCGGGAACCCTGGCACCCAGAATGGGAGCGATTCCTCCATTCGTCCCCCAGGTCTCCGGCACCTCCCCTTGGCCCGAATTAACTCCCCTTGCCACTGATCAACCAAAGCCAACCTAACCCAGCCCGCTTTGGCCTCTCTGCCATCCCGGAAAGGCAGACCGGAGAGGGAATTGCTGAAGGGGGTAGCGCTGCCACGGCACCGAGAGGGAACCCACCAACCCTTTGGCCCCAAAGCTGGACCGCCCAGAAGGAGCTGGGCTTGTGGCCTACAGTCTCTAGGCTGGGCCCTTGTTGTGAGGCTTCTCTTTTTTTTCAGGACGTGACCTCTGTCGCTGCTGCTGCCGCCGCCAGAGATCTTGAGGGCTCTTGGCGCTGACCGCGAGGTGGACCAGATGCAGATGCCACGAGAGGGGGATGCTCATCCTGAAATGGAAAGCAATGCAAACTATATGGAAGGGCCGGCTTCCCTCCGACAGCGCCCGGACCCTCAGCACAGGAGGCCTCTTGCCTATGTCCGTCAGAACGTCCAGACTTTGGGCTGGAGGGGGGGAGGGAGAGCAACCCCCCCCCATGCTGAGCTCATGAGGACCCCACAGCGATGGCCTGCTCACACCTTGAGCCCCATTGAAAGGGAACTTCCCCGATGCCAGCAGAGATGCAGCTGAGAGGTTGGGCTGCTTCTGTCCACAGTCCAGCCTCTTCCTCCTCCTCCTCACCTGCTCCCTGCACACCTCCAGCATGGATCTGGTCTGGGTCAGGCACCAGATCTCCCCCGCCAGCGAGATGAGGATGTTCACGATGTCCCTCCACTGGCCCACCGTCATCAGCAGGACCAGGAGGCCCCCCATCCTGACAAAGACGGTCTGGAAAGCCATCGACTGGGTGGGGTTCTGGTGCTGCTCCTCTGTCGGTCAATGAGCCGGAAGGAAGTGGGTCAGCGGGAGGAGCTGGGCACTGCCTTCCCTGGAGGTGGGGGAGATTGGCCCCTGCTCAGGAAGGATCCCCCCCAATGCCCCAGGGAGGGGCAGGGTCTGCAGGCCGGCCTGCTTTCCCTGGGGCCAGAGTCGGTGTTCGCCAAACCGGAAACCACTCACCCTGCATGTAGATGACCAGAAGCGTGTAGCAGATGGTCAGCGGCGTCCAGAAGCGGATGGCCTCCGAGGTCGAGAGGAAATCCCGGTTGATCAGAGCCACGGCTGCCAAGTCGGCCACCCCAAAGGTCACCCGGAGGGCGTGGCAGAGCATCCGGGGGATCCCGTGCCACGTGGTGAGGAGGAAGAGGCAGCCTCCGCAGTAGCGCTCCTTGCAGTGCAGCTCGTACATGGTGGAGACGTGCCAGGCCAGGCGCCAGACGTAGTGGGTCAGGAGCAGGGCCAGCCCCACGGCCAGGAGGAGGTTCCAGGTGCGACGAGGCGCTCCTTCCTGCAGGTAGCCCAGGCTGCAGGAGACGCCGCAGCCCAGCGAGTATTGGCAGAGCAGGTAGAGCTGGCTGCTGAGGGCCCCCTGGAGAGCAAGAAGCGGGCACAAGCCCCCTTGGTACACGGAAGCCTAGTTAGCCACCCGCCTGCCCAAAAGAGCTCGGGGCAGCACACACAATAAAAAGACCCCTGGAAACCACGCCGTGCTAGTGTTGAGGCGCTGATGAAACTGGCATCTGTCCAGCGACACCCCCTTCACCAGTGCCACCTGCGCCCCTGAATCCACCTGCCATTATTCACAGAAGCTGCTCGTAAAGCAGAGGTCAGGGCGCAGCTGGTACCCCTCCCTCCGAGGCGGCACCAGCAAGGGCCCCTGGAGCGTGCACAGTGCAGGACGTCTTTGTGCCCACCCAATGGGGAGAGACACAAGGGGTACTATGGGGAGTGTGGCTGGTGAAGCCTCAGGTTGTCCCACCCCCCCATTCCAATGGCGGGTGGGGGGACAGAAAGCAAGGGAGCCATCGGCCACCTCCTGGCAGAAACAAGGGGGCGGAGTAGAGGCGTTACTCTCCTGAGCAGGAATTCGGCGCCAATCAAGTGGCCCTGAAGCTGGCATTGGCACCACTTTTTCTCCGGCCGTCTTTGCCCCTCACTCTGCCCTGCCCTGGGTTCTGCCCACTCCCCCCCCTCCCGGCCCCGATGGAGAAGCAGGAAGGAGACGGGCCACCTTGTTGAGAGAGAGGATGGTGGACACCGCCCGGAGGGAGAACTCCAGGACGATCAGGGCGGCCACCCGGTGCCCCACCAGGGTGAAGATGGCCGTCAGCACCACGAGATGGAGCCGGTCGAGGAAGGGCTGGTGGTGCCGGAGAGCCTCCTTCTCCTTCTGCCTGTCGGGGTCACTGAGAGGACGAAGGGGAAAAGCCAGGTGGGGCAGCCGGACCAGTGCCCCATTCCTGCACAGCCTCTAGGGCTCAGGCAAAGGGTCAGCCACCAGCCGTGGGAGGTGCCCGGGGTGGTGGCGGGCTGAACCGAGTTGCAGAATGTGGCCTTGGGGCCCTGGAGCCCCCTCCTTTCCCCAGCCCGGGGCCCTCCCAGCAGACACTCACTTCAGGCACCGGATGTAGAGGTAAATCCTCATCAAGCTGCCCAAGATGCAGACGGCACAGGCCCCCACCAGCCCTGCAGGGAAGCAAAAGGTCAGCCAGGAGGGAAGGAGGGAGGGACCGTGGGGAGAGGGAGGGAGTGGAGGGGGGGGCGAGGAAGCTAACCCTGCAGGAGGGAGTCCACAAGGCTGGAGGTCCAGGCCAGCGGGAAGAAACTCAACAGCCAGGAGAGCATTGTGGCCCGTGCTGCACCCAGGCTCCTCTCCAAGGCCTCCGAGGGACGGCACAGGAAGGACCTTGAGCCCAGAGTGAGCAAATAAAACGGGGAGTGTGTGGGGGGAAGCAGTGGGCAGGCTGGCTCAGCCTTTTCTTCCCTGGGAGAGGAGGGAGGCCCTCCCAGCTAGCAGGACGTGGAGGGCACCTCCGCTGCCTGGGAAGACACCTCTGCTCACTCCGCGCCCGTCCAAGGCTCTGCTCTTGCAGGCTGGGGATGATGGAACGGCAGGGAAGTTGACTCAAAATTCTTTCCACCTGAAGCACAGGGGAAGCACAGGGGTGGAAGGCCTTCCTGGCCCCAGAGGGCAAGATGTGGGGGCCAAAAGAACAGACCCCCTTTTGCAGCTGTTTAGGGCACAGGAGTCACGGAATCAGACACACTAAGCAGGCAATCAAACACGTGCATGTGTATGTGTGTGTGTGTGTGTCCCCAGTGCTCTGAAGACCACAAAGTGCTAAAGACCGAGACAATTACATCCTGGGTCTAAGGTCCACAGCTGCCTTCTGCCCCAGTATTCGTGAAACGCCCCTTAAGGGCTGCCTCGGATGGGAAGCACCGATGCGTTTAGCCCAGTGGTTCTCAACCTGTGGGTCGGGACCCCATTTGGGGTCGAACGACCATTTCACGGGGGTCACCAAACAACGCAGTCCGCCATTTTTTCCCCCTTTTCCTTAGCTGTGCTACTCCCTTTTATTCTATTGGCTTTTGAAAGCCAATCGAATAGACTCTCTTGAATAGAGTCTAATTCTATTGGCTTTCCAAAGCCAAGAGGAATTGTCCAGGCTGTCTCTGCCCTGCTGAGCCCGCCAAAAGTCCCCTTCTGCAAATGGTGCTGCACCAGTTGAGTAGTCCTCGACTTACGACCGGTTGAGTAGTCCTCGACTTACGACCGGTTTGGGGGGGGGTCGCACCATTAAAAAGGTTGAGAACCACTGGTTTAGCCTCACTTGGAGGATCGGAGGCCCCCTGCCTGCTGGCCTTGGGCCTGGCCAATCCCTCCTGCCTGGGGGAGACATGTGGGGCCGGGCCTCCCTGTGGCATCAGAGCCACTGCCAGACTGCAGGCTTCTTCTTTCCCTGGGCACACTCCCAGACCCATCTTTCCTCAGTGGCCCCCCACACCCTCAGCCAGGGGAGCTGTCCCTCAGGCCAGGATCAGCCCCGAACAGAGGCCGACTCCGCTCCGCTGAGGGACTGGCCCACGAAGCGGGAAGCTCATCCGCTGCCTCTGAGCATGTGCTGAACGCGTCCACCACCCCGCACCCGTCCCCCCCTGGCCGCTTGTGCTGACCCCCTTCTGGAGTCTGAGCGAGGACCCCCGGCGGCTGGCCGCGCACATCCCACACAGGGGCTGCTCTCTGGTTTGTGGAAATGGAGCCTTTATTTTTTTTTAACAACAAAAACAGGAGAGGCGCCCCTAGGCGGTTTTCTGCCCCAGTCCTGCTGCGGCGCCAGGCCAGGCGAGGCGGCGATGGGTCAGGGGAGGTCCAGGGCTTTTGGGTTCGGGGCAGCAATAAATCTCAGCCACACCTTCCTTCCATCTCTGAACTTGGGCCCTTGGACCCAGCGCCTCCGCCGTCTCCCGATGGCTTAAACCCAAACCTGGCTAATTTTGCCAACTCAACTTTGTCCGACCAACGAGGAGGCAAAGACACTTCCAGGGTTCATAAACCCTGGGGGAGAAGGCTGTCAGCCTTTTCCTTCGCTGGGAGGGGCTGTCTACGTTGGCCACCCCTTGCCCACAGTGTCCTCCCTCTCCTTGCTGGAGACGGCTTTGCTGGGACTGGCTCTCGGACTCTACCCAACGCCAGCGATGGTTGCAACCTGTCCCTCCTGTGCGCCCCCCGGTCCCTTCTGATGGCTCCCCAAGGTCAGAAGAGGCAACGGGGTCGCTCCCAAGGTCTGGGCCTGCCTCCAGCCTAGGGGGGACCCCTGCCACCTCAGTGAAGGAGAGTGGAAAGTGTGTCCAAAGCAGGAAGGGCCCCTCTGCCC
Organism: Crotalus tigris; assembly: GCF_016545835.1. Lineage (NCBI taxonomy): Eukaryota > Metazoa > Chordata > Lepidosauria > Squamata > Viperidae > Crotalus > Crotalus tigris. The sequence goes on along the minus strand of NW_024098092.1, from coordinate 542,980 downwards.
CAGCTGCACGAGACTTCCTTTTTTTCTCATCTCTCAGCATTCTGCCTCTCTCTCTCTCTCTCTCTCTCTTCCTCCTCCATCTTTCCTGCTTTACCTGCTCTTTCTCTTCTGTGGGGAAAAAACCTTTCTGCCCGTGTGAAGCCGCTACGGACGCTTGGAGAAGGAGAGATGCTCGCCATCCCTCCCTTTTGGCGCCTGCCTTTCCGACTCTGGACCTGGAGTGTGAGTCAAAATGGAGTGGGGGGAGAGGGCTCCCCGGAGCAGGAGTCCTTTCTCAGATGGTGAATTTGGGACCGACCCCCCTCCCCCTCCAAAAAGGGTGGTGTAGCTCTGTGGCGTCCTTGCTTTTCCAGCTCTCATCATCGCTCCGTATCTGGACACATCCGCTGACGACGCTCCAGCTGGGAAAAGAGCTGTTTGCTCTCCCTCTCTCCCCGCAGTCCAGCTCTCTGGGGCTGGAGGGTCCTGAGCAGTCTGGGGGGTCTTCAGGTGGCCTGCTGCCAGTAGGTGACCCTCCTCAACTCATCCCAGAAGAGAAGGCTGAGAACGGTGTGTGGTCCCAGGCGAAGGTAAGCGGGGCCGAAGCCCTTGTACAGGGCCAGGATGCCTTCCTTCTCTGAGACCCGCACGACGCAGTCGAAGAAGCCGCGGTAGTGCTTGCCCTGCAGCGGAAAGAGGACAGGACCAGTTGACGGGGCAACGTTCAGCCCAAAGCCTGGACGAGGGCATTTTGCATCAATGGGGCACCGCGAGAGCCTCACCGTGCCAGTTTCATCCACCGGCTGGTTGTAGAGTCGTGTGCTCACCACATCGAAGGGAGTCATGGCCACAGCCACGGCCACGCTGCTGATCATGCCCCCAGCAAGAGCCACCATCCAGCTGCCTTCTTTGAACCACTGGGAAACGAAAAGCCAGAGAAACTGTCTTGGCAAGGGCAGGTCCGGTGTCCGCAGGCTGCCACGGATGCTTGGGGAAGCAGGGTGGCTGGGAACGGCCAAAGGGGCGCTCCCACCAGCGAGCTGGATGCTGGGCAAAGGCCCACCCCCTTCAGGACACACACACACACACACACAAACACACAGAGAGCCTACTCACCTGCTGCCTTGCTACCCACTCCCTGGCAGAGGCGAAGGTGGCCAGCTGCACAGAGGAGCCCACCATGACACGAGGCACTGCTCCGCTCACGCCGCGCCACAGCCCCAGCAGCCCCTGCCGCCTATAGATGGCCTCAAAGGCCCCGGAAATGCTCTGCAAAGCGGCAGAAGGCGAGAAACTCAGCCGGGCGCCCCTTCCTTGGGCCAGGCCAGGGAGGGGACTGAAAAAGGGAGGAACTTTTTGCAGGAACCTCCCCTCCACTGCAGGGCCAAGCTTGGTTCCAGAAAGGACTTTAAAAAAAAAAAAAGGGAATCGGATGGCCTCACGCCGTTCTCTGCCCGTTCAGCGTGGGCCACGTAAAGGACCTGGCTGGGGAAACTCCATCTTTAACCGACAAAAGGGCAAAAGGTCCAGACTCTTTGCCTAGGATGCTCAGCTGGGAGGGAGGAGGGGCTGCTCTAAGGCAGAGCCCCCCAGCCTTTGGGGCACCAGGGACCGGTTCCGTGGAGAGAGGTTTTTCCACGGACCGGAGAATGCGTGGTTTTGTGTGCTGCCTGCATCCCACAGATGGGGCTTTGCTTGTTTGTGTGGACCGGTTGCTCGCATGCCGCAGCCCAGTACCGGTCCACGGACCAGGAGTTGGGGACCCCTGCTCTAAGGCATGTCAAGGATGGGATAGGCTGTTTGGGGCCCTTTCCAGCAGCTAGGAAAACGCTTCCATCCCAGGGTCGGCTGGGGCACAGCCCAGCTCCCGGGACGGGTGGGCTGGGAGCTTTTCAGGCTGGCCAGCTGGCCAGCTAGCGACGCTGGGCCACCGGAGCCGGTGTGCTAAGCTTCTCAAAGAGGATTCCTCTCCGGTTGAGCCAGGCCGTGGTTCGCCTGGTGACCAATCGGGCTCCCCCTCCCTCCGGCTTGGCAGTGCCAGCTGTCGCAAGGCCTCCCTTGGCTTCACCCCGCTGCGAAGAGGCTGAGTGGGAGGGAGTCTCCTCCCATGCACTGGGGCTGCTCAGGCGTGACCCTGGCAGGAGCGCCCTTGGCACCCCCAGGAGGGGTCCTGCAAAATGCCAAGATGGGCAAAGACAGCTCTGGGCAGAGTCCTGGACCAAGAAAGGGGCATCTTCCCCCCCCCCACGCCTCCTGAGCAAAGCCTGTGGCGAGAGACGAGACCACCTCGGACCTTGTGGTTATGCTGGTGTCCCACAGCTATGGCAGCCGCCGTCTGTGCTTGCAGATGCGTCTTGACCTGCGAGAGGAAAGCAAAAGTGCTGAGGTCGGGATGGGGGGGGGGTTGAGGGAAAACCAACCCTCTCCCACTGACCTGCACCCCTCCTCAACCTGGACTTGCTCGGCCTACGACCGTTAGGGAACGCATTTATTTCCCTCTCGGGAATACCAAGCTAAAGCCTTCTTCTGGGCTCTCTTCCCAAAAGGGGCTTCCTAATTAATGCCCCCCCCCTTGCAGGAAGCAACTGGAGCTCCCACTTAGGTCAAGCAAAGGCAGAACCTTTGCGGAGGGACAGAGCGCCATGCCCGCCTTGCACTGGGCCACTGAAGGGCCATTTTGGGATAAAGTTCCTTGGGCAGCTCTCTTGGGCTGCAAACGCCCAGGCTCTGCGTCTTCCTGGCGAAGAGGCTGAAGGATGCTCCATCCTAGCCAGCCTCCGTGCCCCGTCCTCTGCGGGCAGCAAAGAGAAGACCCTGGTGCCTGCAGAGGCACCCTGGGCAGAGGGAACCCCCCTCAAGGCCTCACCAGCCCCTTAGAGCCCGCAGCAGGCTGTGCTGCTGAAGAAGAGGACCTCCCTCCCCCCTTGGTGCAGCCAGGAGACCCCGGCCCCACCGACCTCCACGTCCAGCCTGCAAAGGGGGAACCACCGTGGCCCAACAAGCCAAGGAACTGCCCAGGAGACACCCCCCCCCAAAAAAAGGCTTACCAAGTAGGCCGGGCTCCCGACAAAGGCCCCCAGTGCCCCAGCCACAGCTCCGGCTGCCAAGGTCCCTCCCGGATGCTGGGTCAGGCCGATATCTTCAGCGTGGGAGTAGAAGCCGAATCGCACGCTGTTCATCAGCCCCTGGTACAGCAGCCCGGCCGCCAGTCCCTTCTGCAGACCCCGGAGTCCATCGGCCCGGCTGACGGCGGCCACGGCCTGCAGCACCCCTCGGTAGTGGCGCTGGTACGAGCCCCGGGGACGGAGCTCACCCTGCAGCTGCAGACGGGTCTTCACCACCTCCAGCGGGTTGGTGAACACGCAGGCCAGGCAGCATGCCGCTGCACCCAGGACGAAATCCACCGGCGGGGAGACGGAGGGCGCCGCCGGGCGGCGGGGGGAGGCCTCCATGGGGTGGCTGCCACCGGCCCAGGCGGAGAGACGGGAGGCGAGGCCTCCCCACCCAAGCAGGAGCCTTGCCGAGGCAGCCCTGACAGGGGGCGAGCAGGCCCCTTTCTTCCCACAGGCACGGGGTGGCTGGCATCGAGGCCCCCAACGGCCAGCCCGAGCTGTGCTCAGCCCTCGCCAGCATTGGCAGCCCTGGCTCTCTGCTCCAGCCCCAGCTGCACCTCCCTCTGGGTGCAACCCCAGCAGAGGCGGCCTTTATTTGCTGCTCCACCAGGCAGTGGGCTGGGCAGGGGAGGGACGCAAGTGGCTGCATGTAGGAGAAAGGTCACCCCGGGCTGGGCCCACCCACTGCAGCCCTTCCACCAGGCCTCCTCCCTCCAGGTTCGGCTCCCAAACCTGCCGGCTCCACCCCCTCCTGGCTCAGGGAAGAGGCTGGGTGTCCCCTCCCAGCCCTGACGAGTGACTGGATGGCTCTCCTGCCCAAAAAACGATTCGGCTGGGCAGGGCTCAAGCGCGCATTTTTCCAGCAGGAGTCTGCTGCCAAGAGCTGATCCCATCCGGGGGAGTGGGGTGGGGTGTAACAAGTTAATCCTGGATGGGGGTGAAGTTGCCAAGGGCGCAAGGGGCACCCCAAGCTTCTGGCCTGGACAAGCACAGCCTCCACGGCTGGCACACAGCCCTGAGCATCTGTGCGTCCAACCCTGGCCGAGCGGCAGCTCCAGGCTTCAAGAGCCCAGCCAGACTTCTGGGTTGGGGTCTCCAGCAGGGAGGACGTCACAGGAGAAGGGCAAGGCTACGGAAGACGCCCCGTGGGGGCATCGTGAAAAGGGGGGGGCGCATAACAGGGCTCAACCCCCAACCTTCCACAAGCTGGAGAAGCAGCCCCCTTTGCAAGCCTGTGAGTGCCAGAGACCCCCACCCCCCTTGCGTTTGTGGGCCACTGGGCCTCAGCCCACGAAGACAAACTTAAGAGGGACCTTGTGGACCGCAGCTGGGGCCACGCGAGAGGCTTGGCCGGTGACGTTGGACATGGGCTCTGGGCCAGGCTCTCGGGCATCTCTGCAGGGCAGGGGTGCGGGAAGCGGATCGGAGGAACTGTGAGAGGGCCGAAAAACGTTGGTCTTCGGAAGCCGCGTCCAGTGACCCCCGGGAGGAGTTCCTACCTATCTGTGGCAAGCGAGGCCCAGGCCAAACAGGCCGAGTTGGCGGGAGATCTCCGGCCCCAGTCATGGGACAGCCGAGCAGGCAGGCCGCAGCGCAGTGTTATCGCCAAGTTGCCTTTATTAGAAGGGTTGGCCACGTGTATCCAGGCACACTGCGCCCCAGAAGCCTTTCCTGGAAAAAGCCCCCCGCGGGAACACATACAGTACATTAGCAGGCCTCTCGTCTGTTAAAATTGAGACTCTAAAAATAAGAAAAGCTTTTTTTTTTTTTTAAATAAAAAAACAACCCAAAAATACCAAACCGTAGGCAACTACAACTAGCCCGGCTGTTTAAAAGGAGATAAACTGCAACTAAAACCCAGACCCAAAGGCTGGGGTCTGTCTGTGCACAGAAAGCCCCCCCCAGCAGAAGGACCCCCCCACCCGAGCGGTGGGAGCCACATGCCTTCCCAGCCTCCCGCCCAGTCCCCCACCAGAGGCTCTGCTGCTAGGAAGCGCGGGGGGGGGGGGTATGGCAGAGAGAGCCCTGGCGATTTCTTCCCAGCTCAGTGGGAGGGGGGGAGGATGGGTGGGGGGGCCGTGGCAGGTAGCGGAGAAGGGCAAACGGGGACCAGGAAGTGCTGCAAGACTGGCTGCGGGTCTTGAACAAAAGTAATACATGCAGGGGGCGGGGGGGGGGGAGAGCCCAGGCTGGGCTCTAGCATCTAAATGACGGACAGTGGCTAGCTTAGCGACTCCATCTTGTGCAGAAGCCCTTCCCCACTGGCACCCTCACCTCACTATTGCCCACGGCTCTTCCACCCTCTCCTGGACCCTTCCCCAGCTGGGGGGGGAGGGCACAGAGCCCCTGCTGCCCCTTCCCTCTTGTACCTGGAGTCCCTACTCAGAGGCAGCGCGGGCACGCCACCCTTGCCACAGACATGGCCTAACCATCGGCCCAACCGGTGCGCCACAGAGTCAATAGCAGCGGTAGCCAACAGACCCCGGATTGGGGGAGGGGCTCGTGGAGTGTCCAAGCAAGCGAGGCCCGCCCACCCACCCCGCCTCAAGTCCCCCTTGTGCGCCCGCCGCACTTCTGCCATCCTTCGCCTCCTGGGAGGCTAACACCAGGGGTCCCGGGAAGCCCGGCCACGACACAGGCTGTCGCTGCGCTGCCACGTGCTGTGGATCAAGCTCAGCGCATCCTCGCATTTCTTCCGAATGGAGCCGTCCTCGACGCGCTTGTGCGGAAGGTCCACCTGCGACACGGCGGGGCAAAAAGAGCCATGAGGGGAAGGGGGAGGACGGGGGAGGCGCCGTCTGGAGGGCCCTAGGTCTGCAGAGCCGGGCCACCCGCCGCCAGATGGGCCAACCTGGTAGGTGCTCTTCCACACGGCATCCAGCACCAGCAGGAACCGGTCCAGTTCTGCGGGGCAGCTGAAATAGAGGACCCACGGGGGCAGGTACTGCTTCTGCTCCTGGGCAAACTCCTAAGGGCGAGAGAGGAAGGCTGGGTGGGGCCCTGGGCCTCCTGACGCAGCAGGGCCGAGAGCCTCGCTTAACAGATGAGACCCAGTCCCAAGGCAGCCCCTTTGTCCTGAGAGCCCAAACCACATGCTTCCTCCTCCTGCTGCTCCTCTTCCTCCTGTAGACTCACCAGGAGACAATATTCCCGGCCGGCCTCCGTGGAGACGGAAGCCACCTCCGCCAGCTCAGCGGTGGCCAGTGAGCGGAAGAAGCTGGTCTGGCAGTCCTCATGGCAGGTGAACACTTTCTGCTCCGTCACCACCAGGCAGCAGGGGACGCAGGGGGCAGGGGCCATGCCCTGGGGGATGACCTGGGTGGGAAGCACAGGCAAACCACCTTTAGCGCTCCTAAGGGTGAGAGGGCTCTGCTCCTGACCCTCCCTTCCAGTCACCAGGAAGCACAGGAGCAGCGGGGACCCCCGCCGTCCCCCGTGGTCCCAATCCCAAGGGTGGCCTTACCCCTTGGGAGACCGCTTGGCATAAGTACAGCATCCAGTCGGCCATCTCCTCTTCGTTCTCTGCACTCAGCTCCAAGGAAGGGCGGTCCGTCAAAATGACCTGGAAGGAGTGAGGCCGGTCCGTGGCGCTCGACCTTCGGCACCCGCCACACTGCTCCCCCCTGCAATGGTCAAGAGTTTGTGGCAAATAAGAGTGAGGGGCCAGAACCGATGTGTGTGTGTTTGTGTGTGTGTGTGCGCGCACCCTGGGAGCCTGCCCCATCTGGGACTCACCCCATATTCACAGACAGCAGCGGGGTGACGTCTGTCCGGTCTGGATATTGATACAAGATGTCATTGCTGCAGAGGGAAGACAGAAGCAGCTGGTGGGAAAGTCCACAGCAGGGGAGCTTTGAATTAGCATATGCAAATTAGAATATGCAAATTAAATGCCCCCCCCCCCCGGTCCTCGAGAGGGCTGGACAGGCTCTCTTATGCTGTCACCAAGAGTCCAGCCCAAAGTAATACATGTAAAAGTTGATGACACTAGAAAAGCTGCAATCAGGGCATAGGAAGAGGCTTGTTAGAGCAACTGACAGAAAAGGGGATCCCGCAGAGCAGTGGTTCTCAGCCTGTGGGTCGGGACCCCATTTGGGGTCGAACGACCATTTCATGGGGGTCGCCAAACAACGCAGTCCACCATTTTTTCCCCCTTTTCCTTAGCTGAGGCCTTTGAACTCTGGTGCTGAAGAAGACTCCTGCGAGTCCCCTGGACTGCAAGGCGATCCAACCGGTCAGTCCTAGAGGAGATCAACCCTGACTGCTCTTTAGAAGGCCAGATCCTGAAGTGGAAACTCAAATACTTTGGCCACCTAATGAGAAGGAAGGACTCCCTGGAGAAGAGCCTGATGCTGGGAAAGATGGAGGGCAAGAGAAGAATGGGACGACAGAGAATGAGGTGGCTGGATGGAGTCCCTGAAGCAGTAGGCATGAGCTTAAATGGACTCCAGAAAATGGTAGAGGACAGGAAGGCCTGGAGGAATGTGGTCCATGGGGTCGCAATGGGTCGGACACGACTTTGCAACTAACAACAACTAAAATTTTACATGACAAAAATACAGATATAAGAACGGTTTGAGTTACAACTATAACTCTTACACGGAGACGTTCCATGTAGCGTAACAGCAAACTCGAAAAAAAGACATAGGGGATTAAAGATCAGATAAAAACAAAAAAAGAAAGATTAAAGAAATTCTGCAAAGAGAAAATTATTTCATTACATATTAAACTCTTAAAAGAAGAGTTGTCTTTGACGACGGTAAAGAGAAATGAAGGTTAAAATTAGCTGACTTTAAAAGTATCAAAACCACCTGATGGAAATAGCATAACATCGGATAAAGAGGCAAAACGCATTTCAGCAATGTTGGTCTAAATTATTTAACAATCATCCTGGCAAAAAGGCCGATGAAGGCTTAACAGAAGCAAAATTTACCAAAGATCACAGAAAAACAGAAACGCTTAATGAATAGCTCTCTATGACTATGCTGGTAAAGCTATAAAATGGGTCAAAATCAGGAAAGTGCCTGGATCGGCAGATTTACGGGTCTCTTTCTGTAAACTTTTTAAGGACGAAATTCTGCAATCTTTTCAACAGGTGACCAAGCTACCCTGTGGGGAGGGACCAGACAGGTGGAATGAGGCTCAGATGGGATTAAGGTAGCATATTTTTGCTATTACTTCTTCGCTGTTTAGCATTTCGGTTTATTTTCTTTATTTTCTCTGACGGTTTTCACTTTGTTAAGAACATCTTCAATAATAATAATAATAATAATTTTTAAAAAAGGGACCAAAATCTAGCCAGCCTCCTCACCTGAGCACCACAAAGCAGGGCTTCCAGACTTCTTTGCCTAAGTAATTGGTCCCTGCCTTGTAATTCAGCACACCTTCCTTGAGGATGGAGTTTTCCGCCGGTGCGTAGTGAGAGGAAGCTGGGCCGGGGGTCTCGTCCATGGGGTCTTCCCAGTGAACAAGGCCGTAGAAGTGGACGATCACCTCTGAGATCTACCAAAGGCAGGCAGCCACTTAGCCAGGCTCTCAGCCCCCCAAAAAGCCCCCCCCCGGCTTGGCCTTTGGCCCTCCCCCTAATGGAGACAGGGCGCGGGTGCCTCCCACAGAGGAAAGGCTGCCTGAGGTTGAAGGGAAGAAAGACAGCAGAAAGGCACACCTCCCGCTTGGACTCCTGAGCCACAAATTTGGCCAGCGCCAGTTTCTCCATGGTGGCGTCCGTCAGGATACTGGGGTACGGCGGCTCACGGCAGCCTTTGATCATCGCGGACTTCAGGGAGGTCAAGAAGAACCTGGAGAGGAAGAGGGGCATTAGGACCCCTGTGCCCAAACACCGAAGCAGGGGGCCTGGATTGAGCACAGGGACTAAAAGAGAGAGGAAGAGACCACATTAACTGGGGGGGGGGGTAGAACACCCAATTGTGAAAATTATTCCCCCCTGCAAAGGACAACCCTACTAGTTGGCGTTCTCTGGGCAGTATCCTTGCCATCCCAGCAGCTGGGGGAAGACGAGGCCCGCCCAGCCCTTACTCAGTCAGGGTAGCGTCCGCTGTATCCAGCAGGAACTGCTTCCGACGGTTGGTGCAGACCAAGCTCACCGTCTGCTGATCGAGGCCCACCTGCCGGGAAAAAGAAGACCATTCGGAGGGGATCGCCCTTGGCCCCTGGGAGGGGAGGGCTCAGCCCCTGCAAGTTAGGAATTTAGGGCCACTGGTCTTGCCCAGAGAAGAAGCCTTCTGGAGGGGTGCTCCCCGTGTTCCCGCAGAGCCCCAAACCGCCTGTTATGGTTCCGGCTAATGAAACACTTCAAAGAACTTCCAGGCATTTTATTTTCCTAAAAGTCAGTGATTGTTACAAACTGTGGGCACATGCATTAACGGAGGGATACTAGGATCTCTCTTCCTCTCAGCAGTTAAATTATCAGCATGTTCCCTCCCTAAATTAGCCGTCATATATCACATTATCCAATTAGTGTGAAGGTCAAAGGTTTCCTTCCTCTTTCTTTCCCGGGCTTTACCTCCACCCCCCTTCTGCTCTGTATTAACCCCATAAATACCAGACAGTTCTGCATATTGTCAAAAGCAAGAATATACAATATTTGCAGCGTTGACACCGCCACTCACCGAGATGTAGTCCAGCTCGTTGTAGGACACAGCCTCATCCACCAAGTAGGGCTTCTCGGCAGCTCCTGGAGATGGGAAAAGCAGGGTAGAAAGTCAGTTGCGCAGCCGGACTCTCCCCCGGGGAGCCAGGGATCGCTCCAAGGGGGTTCCCACCCCGAGCAAGGCAGGTTCCGGAGGCAGGTGGCAACCCAGAGGGCCTTCCTACCACAGGGGGGATGATACCTTTGCGGATGAGGTACATGTAACAGTCGGTCAGCAGCAGGTAAAGCAGCTGGAGGTTCCCTTCCATGTGCCCTGTGCTCATCCGGATCATCTGTTGGGGAGAGAGGCCTCCGTTACTGACCCACAGCGACAGGGGTGTGAGAAGAGCTGCTCCTTCGATCTGGAGAGGGCTGCTCCGAGGAGTGCCGGGGGGGGGGCTCCCCTTCTGGGCAACCGGACGTACCCGGAAGAGCTGCTCCTCGTTCTCGCGAAAGACGTGGATCATCAGGAGCAGCAAGTGATTGTTGTCCACCCTGCAGGAAGGAGGAGAAGGCTCAGCCGAGGGTCAGGAGCGAGGGAGAGCCGACCAGTCCCCCCGCCCTCCTTGGCCCCCATCACGAGGTGGCTTTCTCCAAGGAAGAAATGGTGGAACGGCAGGGATCAGCAGGAAGGAGAAAGCAAGACGGGGCCAACTAGGGACGCCTCTTTATGTCCGTGAGATATAAGGACTAATAAAGGAGAACATTGTTAGCTCGGGGCTGAAATCCGGGAGGCCTCGGTGCTCTCTGAGCTCAGTGGTTTTTTGGCAGATACTTCATGGCCCCAAATGGGCTACATCTACATCATCATCATCAAGGTGGAAGGGACCTTGGAGGTCATCTAGTCCAATCCTCTGCTCAGGCAGGAAACCCTATACCATTTCAGACAAAGGGCTTCCTCTCACTCTTTTTAGAAACTTCCAGTGTTGGAGCATTCACCGCTTCTGGAGGCAGGTTGTTCCACTGGTTAATTGTTCTGTCAGGAAGTTTCTCCTTAGCTCCAGGTTGCTTCTCTCCTTGGTTAGTTTCCATCCGTTGCTTCTTGTCCTGCCTTGTGGTGCTTTGGAGAATAGCTTGCTCCCCTCTTAATAGAATAACAGTTGGAAGGGACCTTGGAGGTCATCTAGTCCAATCTCCTGCTCAGGCAGGAAACCCTATACCATTTCAGACAAATGGCTGGCCAGTCTCTTCTTAAAATCCTCCAGTGATGGAGCATTCACCACTTCTGATGATGCCATAGCACTGGTGATGTTACTTAGTTTGGGTCATGAAACGTCTGCAAGAAAACCACCAAGCTCAGAGAGCACTGAGGACCCCATAATCTTCCTCCTCCTCCTATCTCATCTCCTCCTTTCTGCAAACCCCTCCCTTCTAGCACTGATGATGTCACCTAGTTGGGTCATGAAACATCTTCAAGAAAACCAAGCTCAGAAAGCACCAAGGACCCCACAATCCCCCTTCTCCTCCTCCTAGCACTGATGATGTCACCTAGTTGGGTCATGAAACGTCTTCAAGAAAACCACCAAGCTCAGAAAGCACCAAGGACCCCACAGTCCTCCTCTTCTTCCTTCTCCCCCCCCCTTCTAGCACTGATGAGGTCACCTAGTTGGGTCATGAAATGTCTGCGAGAAAATCACCAAGCTCAGAGAGCACCAAGGACTCCACAATCCCCCTCCCCCTTCTCCTCCTCCTAGCACTGATGATGTCACCTAGTTGGGTCATGAAACGTCTTCAAGAAAACCACCAAGCTCAGAGGACACCTCAATACATGGACTGGAGGGCAAAGGGTGCTGAAGCAGCCAGGAGGAGAAGGCAGGGACTGTCCGACGGAAGGTCAAAAGACCCCCCCAAAGCCTCCTAACAGTTTCTCGCTACACGCAGGGTGGGGTGCTGTCACCATGGTGCTGAGCCCCAACTTCTGCTCTCCATTGGATGCCGGAAACAGGCTGTGACTCGTCTTGGAAGAGGCCTGAGGAAAGAGGGGTGGCCGAGCGCTACGTCCCTCGGGTGGAGGAGGCCTGGCCAAGGAAGAAAGCAGCCCTTACCTGAACTCCGAGGGGTGGGCAGCCTCGGACGGACTGCCCTGCCCCTCCTCCACCCCGGAGTCCTCGGCGCTGCTCGGGGAAGGGCTCTCCCGAACCTCCTTCAGCCTGCTGAGGGCCACCGCGCTAGCCATCTCCACCGCCTCTCCCGGCGAGCTGGCTACGACCGGCTCAGCAGCCTCCGCCTCTCCTCCTCCCCCTCCTCCTTCTTCCTCTTGTCCAGAAGCTTCAGGGCCACCAGGAACATGTGGTGGTTGACCATCCCCTGAAGCGTCATGGTGGCCACTACTTGCTGCAGGAGTGTTTGGACTCTCGACGGTAAAGCGGTAGAAGTCCATGGGGGCCGGCAGCCCCTGACCAAAGCCGCCAAGGGGCGGCCCTTCCGAGGGGGCGTCCCTTGGCAAGTCCGTCCGAAAGGACTGGTCCAGGAGGGGGGGCTCCAGGGCGCGGCTCCACCCGTCGGTCCCCTCCAGCGAGCCAAGGGCCTCGCTGAGGGCCTGCCCCACCCGCAGCTCCGTGGCCGGCTCCTTCATTTTGGGGATCCGCAGGCCCAGCTGGCAGGGGGACAGCGGTGCCTCCTCCTCGGCGCTGACCCCAAAGTCGGACTCTGGGGCAGCCCCTGGCTGCCTGACCTCCTGACCCAAAGCGGGGAGGGAGGGGGCGGTGGCCTCCTCCGCTTTCACTTTCTTCTTCTTGACCGTTTTCTTCTTTTTCGCCAGCCTGTGCAACGAAGAGACGGGTTGGTTAGAAAAGATACATTTTTACACGGGCGTCATTAGGAAACTGTCACCAACGCTGATGTGCAACTGTGCATTTATTCACAACAAGAAGAACTGTTATTTGCTCAATGGGGAAAAATGTTTATCGCTGGAAGAAGAGAGGAGATATTGGATGGTGTTAATATTGGGTTTAGTTTGAAGGCCACGGAATTACTAAGGGACCCAGTCAACACGTCGTTTGTTGTAAAAATAGAAAATGAATAAACTATTTATATAAAAAGAGGGGGGGGGAAGCGAGTTCTCTGGCTGTGGGGCACCAGGGACCAGCTGCCAACTGGGCAGGCTTGCTCAGGACTCAAGTGTCAACGCTGCAAATATTGTATATTCTTGCTTATGACAATATGTAGAATTGTCTGGTATTTATGGGGTTAATACAGAGCAGAAGGGGGGTGGGGATAAAGCCCGGGAAAGAAAGAGGAAGGAAACCTTTGACCTTTACACTAATTGGATAATGTGATATATGACGGCTAATTTAGGGAGGGAACATGCTGATAATTTAACTGCTGATAATTTAACTGCTCAGAGGAAGGAACTTAGATCTTAGCATCCATCTCTGCAATAAAAGACTTTTAGGAAAATAAATGCCTGGAAGTTCTTTGAAGTGTTTCATTAGCCGGAACCATAACATCAAAGACAGGTGGAGGCCGGACCCCACTCCGGAGTCTCAACTGAACAGGGCCCGGGGGGGCTACCAAGCCCAGATTTTTTCTTGCAACTCCTGGGCCCTCCACTTCAGTGTCCCCAAACGAAGGAGGGCTCCCTGATGCCCAGACCCAGGGAAAACAAGAGGAGAGGACGGGTCCACAAGAGCCAGGGGCAGAGGCGAGAGCCAGACGGGGCCAAGCCATTGGGGGACGCTTCTCCCCCAGCACAACCTGATAACTTCCAGCTCCGTGCAGCCCTCGGATTGATCGGTGCCTTCGGCCAGGAGGTCGGCCCTCAGCGAGGCAGCGTGCACCGGGGTGCTCTCGGCGGAGGACGGCCCTTCTGCCTTCCCGTTGAAAGGGTTGTAGCGCTGGGTGGGGCTTTTGGCTGAAGCCCGGCTGCCGTTCAGCTCGGAGGCCACGGAACGTGGGCAGCTGAGTGTGTCGGTCAGGTCTCCTTCTGGAAGGAAGGAAAGGGGAAGGTCAGCCATCTCTCCCTGGCTCCCGGGAGCAGCCATTCAGAAAATGTGCCCCAGCTGCAACTCTCTGGCCCGTTGGATCAAGAAACTCAGGGATTCTCACATCTGGCAGGGGAGAAGGAGGAGCAGCTCCTTCAGCCCGCAGAATTCCGACTCCTACAATCCTTGCGGCCTGCACAGAGCTGCAACTGAACAGCTCCCGGCTTGGGAATTCTATCCTGAGTTCACATCGGTGACATCGTGTTGCTTTGCCCCACGGACTACGCACAACAAGGACGTCCCCTGCCCAGACCCACCGGGGGCTCCCATTCTCCGCTGGACCCCCACGGAGCCCCCGATGTAGCCCTGGAGAAGGGCAGGATGTTGCTGGCCTCAGGAGCAGCCCCCTTCGGCCGAAGGGAGACCGGGAAAGGGACGCTGCATCTTTGTCAGTTTTACAAGTGGGGAAGCACCTAGGGCAGTGGTTCTCAACCTTTTTAATGCCGCGACCCCCAACTGGTCGTAAGTCGAGGACTACTCAACCGGTCGTAAGTCGAGGACTGCTCAACGGGTGCAGCACCGTTTGCAGAATGGGACTTTTGGTGGGCTCAGCAGGGCAGAGACAGCCTGGACAATTCCTATGGGCTTTTGAAAGCCAATAGAATTAGACTCTATTGAAGAGAGTCTGTTCTATTGGCTTTCCAAAGCCAATAGAATAAAAGGGAGGAGCACAGCTAAGGAAAAGGGGGGGAAAATGGCGGACTGCGTTGTTTGGGGACCCCCCCAAATGGGGTCCCGACCCACAGGTTGAGAACCACTGGTCTAGAGAGTTGGGGGGGCGGAATCAGGAGGCAGGCTCAGCTAGCTGTTCAACTACTCTTATTACAAAATTCTCTCTCTCCACCAGGGAGCCTTGAATTGCAGGAGAGGGCCCAAACTAACCGGTTTAACTTTCCACCTCTTCCAAGTTGCCTCTGCAGGCAGTTGGGAGCACGGACTTAGCTCAACAGTGAAATGAGCAGCAGCTGAGTTAGGGGCCCAGAGCCCACCCACCCACCCAACCGTCTTAAGGGGCGCAGCAGGGCCAAAGCTGAGGGAGGCGAGGACAGAGAAAGGGCTGCAGCCGCCGCCACCACCATCGTGAGCGGGACCCCTGCTTGGAAAGAGAGGCTGTTGGGAGAAGCATCCGTGGTTACGAAATCAGCTGGCTTGGGTCCATTCCCCTCCCCTGGGACCCCCCGCCCCATGCACTGACAGGAGAGAGAAAGAGGTTAGGAAGAGACCGGCTGGCACCGACACAAGAAGCACTTTTCTCAACAGCTTGTTAATGCGCAAACCAGAAAGACCGATGGTTCATGCCGGGAGATGGAAGCCACAAAACTTAGAGGAGGGGGTTAGGCGTCCAGGAAGGGCCTGCAGAACCGCTGAGGCAGGTGGACCAGGCAGCAGATGCCCTGGGCTGAGGGCGCCAATTAAGCTGGCAAGGCCCTGCCGCCGAAGAACCCGGGTGGCCTGGCAGTTGGGCCCCCCCCCTGGTATTAAAGAGACCTGTGGCCCAGCATGCAGGCAGCGCTGGGGTAGAGGGAGAGGAGCAGGGGAGGGGGGGAAGAGGAACTGGAAAACCAGGTGAGCTGGTCCCACCTTCCCATGCGGTGCTAGGCATGGACGGTGCGGCAGGAAAGACTTCTCCAAAATCATAATCTATAAAACGAGGGATAAAAAGGAGGGTTAGCAATGAAGGAGTCTGGAGGGAGGGGAGGGGGCAGGGCAGAGACCCAGAATCCCCTTCTCGGAGATCATGATCAACGGGGGTGGGGAGGGAGGGAGGGAAGGGGGGGGAATGGAGCAGGACAAGGGCAGGGCGGGGAACCCAATCTCCGCTCCGGCGGCAGGGCTGGGCTCAGTTGCGGATCCTGCTCAAGGATCGCGTTCTCCTGAAGTTTTTAAAAAAGGGGTCATTATTGGGAAGGTGCCAGCCTGCGGTGGTGGGAGCCTTTCTCTTCCTGGCTGTGCTTGCTTTCCGCTGGCAGGGATCCCGCTGAGGGCAGAGCAGCTAGGGCTGGGGGGCGGGCAGAGGAAGGAAAGGACCGATTTGGGCCGAGATTCCAAGCATGCTGATTGTTCTGGATCAAGGGAGGCCAGCTCTGCAATGGGGCAGCGCAGGAACATCTCAAAATACTGGCCCGGTCTGCAGATGACCAAGGGTTCCTCAGCACCCCCAGATGGCCTGGAGGGGCTTTGGAGACGCTAGAGAGGGAGTCTGCAGCTTGACCTGATGCTCTTCTGCCCAAAGAACTGCCCCCAGCCCCGTCCTGACCCTCCGTTCCTTTAACCTTGCCCACGGGCGGGACGGCGGCCTGGACAGGCGTGGCCGCAGCCTTCAGTCCCAGGCAGTGCTCCGTGGAGCCAGGACGTTGCCAGGCCGCTGCCCACCCTCGCCCCTTACCCTCGCTGGAGGGGGCGATGGCGCTGTCATCCCACTCCAGGTTGGTGGAGGTCACCGAGTTGAAGGAGTTGAGAGAGAGACTGTCTGATCCGTGGACGGAGCTGGGCAGGCGGTCCTCAAAGTCCAGCAGGAACTGGGGCTTGTAGTAATCCGGCATGTAGGGGGCCAAGTCCAGGTAAGGAGCGTCCTGGGAAAAGCAGGGGAGTGTTAGGTAGAACTGCTGCCTGCCCCCCCCCCAAAAAAAATTCCCTTTGCCAGCCTTCTTCTTTTTTTTTTTCCCCAGGGATTTGGCCCATCGGTTGAGAAGAATCCTTTCGGCTTGGGAAAGCGGCCATCTTTATAGGTCACGGGGAAAGCCAGAAGGCAGGTGTGGGGTGGCCCAGCCCAGGGCGAGGAAGAAGTGGGACGCTAGCTGCTCCAAGCAGGCCGAGTCGGCTCACCAGGTCCAGGTCAAATCGGATAAACTCCAGGCCTGCCACCAGGGTGAGGAAGAGGGTCAGGTGGTCGTGGCTGCAGACCAGGGCGTTTCTGCGAGATGGCAAAGCCACAGCTCAGGATCCACGCGAGCGAAGGCAGTAACCAAGAAAGGGCCGCTCCTAACCGGAGGCCCCGCTGGCTGGGAAGAGGCCCGTCCGCCCACTCACACCCTGGAGGCAGGAGCTCTCCTGCCACGCTAAGCCCTTAAGTCCTGACTGTTGCACCAAGACAGCCCTGGGAACTAACTGCCGCCTTTAAGCTCCTGGCAGCGTCAGGAAGCTCCCACAATCCCCACCGTGTAGTTTGGGAAGAGGCAACCGGAAAGGGCAGTTGTGAAAAGGGGCCCTGCCTGTCTTCGAGCTTTAAGTCCGGCCAGTGACCCCTCTGGGAACAGCAGGCTTGGGGGAAAAGCTGCAAAGGCCCCTCGGTCTGTTTGGGGGAGGGAGGTCCTTCCCCTCCTCTTCCCACAGTGCCGGCCCCGGCAGCCCAGCAGACTTACTTGACGTAATGCTTATGCAGCAGCGGGAGGTTCTCCTGGAAGAGGCGGAGGTAGCTCTCCAGAGAGTTCTCGTTCAGGGCCAGGTACAGCCATGCTCGGCCTGCAAGAGAGAAAGACTGGCGGTCAGGGGGGCAAGGACCCACCCACCCCGAGTCATCCTGGCCGGGACCTTCTCAAGGGCAGTCCGGGTGGAAGCTCCATCTCTTGACGTCCAAAGCCCAGGCTGCAGGTGGCGGGTGGCAGGAGGTGCCCCCAAACCCCTCGGGGGCTGGTCCGGCTCCTCTGGGGGCTCGTCCGGCTCTCAGCCCAAAGCAGGGAGCAATCTAGTTCCCAGCCTTCTAAGTGGAAGCTCAGAAGCCTCCTGTCAACGCTGCTAACATTGCATGTTCTTGCTTTGGCAAGAGATGAAAATGCAGCCATTTCCCCCTTAACGTGTGTGCTACTTTTAGAATTAGAATTAGAGCAGTGGTTCTCAACCTTTTTAATGCTGCGACCCCCAGCCGGTCGTAAGTCGAGGACTAAGCCAGTCGTAAGTTGAGGACTACCCAACCGGTCGTAAGTCGAGGACTTTCCCTTCCCGGGAGCACCGTGCATGTGTGGTGCCACCCCGAGGCGTAGCTGGCAAACAGCAGAGACGGAGCAGCATGACCACTGGCTGGGCCATCAGCTGGCCCAGCCCAAGGGAGGTAAGGCACCCGCCGGAAAATGAGGAAAAAAATGGCGGACTGTGTTGTTTGGCGACCCCCGTGAAATGGTCAATGGACCCCAAATGGGGTCGCGATCCATAGGTTGAGAACCGCTGAATTAGAGGATGCGGGGGGGGGGGGGGAGAGAAGGAAGAATGTGTATGGGAATTAGTTAGACAGAACAACCTTGTAGTAAGAGTGTTTTTCAAGGCTGTTTGAAACAAGAGATGATAAGGAATGGCCGGGTGGGAGAACTGGAGGGAAGGTCAGCATTTCAAACTAATGCAGAGAATGTGATTTATGACTGTTAATTAGAGGAGGGAATTGTGCTTTGGTATTATGTGTTTAGAGGCCAGAATTCAGAATTTGGCTTCCACCATGTATGTGCCGATGCCATGTTACTTGAATAAAGATTCTTTAAGGTATAAACAATGCCTCGTTCTTTGAAGTGTAACATCTGTCGGAACCATGACATCTCACTAACAAGTACCTGCACATCCTCAGGGGCGGGCAAAGGCCCCTGGGGTCCCAGCGCCCACCGGGCATTCGGTGACGTGGGCTGCACAGGGCTGGCCAAAGCAATGCTGAGACTTACTGCGCCCCAGGTTGGTGGTCACGTGCTCCAGCAGTTCGATCTGTTCGATGGCCTCTCGGCGGGTAAAGTGGACCACCAGGACCCAGTAGCCCGAAGGGAGGTCCTGCAGCCTGCCAAGGAGAAGGAAAGTCACAGAGCTGTTTTCTTCAGCACACCCGCCCTTTGCAGGTTCCCCGGCGCAATACATCCAGGCCAGGGAGAGGCAACCTTGGCTCTTTTATGACTCGTGGACTTCAACTCCCAGAATTCCTGAGCTAGCATGGCTCAGCTTGGAAACCTCTCCCTTTCCCTCAGAGTGACTGGCTCAGGAATGCTGGGAGATGAAGTCCACGAGTCATAAAAGAGCCAAGGTTGCCTACCTCTGGCCTAGGCCGTTTTATGACTCATGGACTTCAACTCCCAGAATTCCTGAGCCGGCCTGGCTCAGCTTGGAAACCTCTCCCTTCCCCTCAGAGTGACTGGCTCAGGAATGCTGGGAGATGAAGTCCACGAGTCATAAAAGAGCCAAGGTTGCCTACCCCTGATCCAGGCCTCGTCCAGCTCATGAAGGTTCTGCCTCTGCAGCCTGGAGGGAAGGAGTGGAGGAAGGGCACGCTTGCCATCACACCCCTGTTCATGTGTGGGCTCCACTAGGCCACCCAGACCCAGGAGACCCTACTGCAGTGGGCTGAGGATCAGACCCTCTTCCGGGCACCCATGAGGGCAGCGCAGTAGCAAGGAGTCATCTGCTTGCTTCAAGGAAGGGAGCAAGGGCCCAAACCTGAGCCCCCGGGGTGCAGGCCGGTCCCCTGCTTGTGGCTCCCTCCAGGCAAAAGCCACGGCCATGTGGAGGCCCCTTACCCGTAAAGCAGGGCGTGATCCAGGTGTTCACAGAGGCGCTGCAGGACCGTGTCGTGGTTTCGGATGGCGGGCGTCTCGTCCTCGCAGGCAGCGAAGTAGCTCTGCAGCTGGAGACACGAGCACATCTGGTGAGGGAGCCACAAGCCAAGCTGCTGGCTGTCATCCAGGCGGTACCATATGCGGCAGCCCCTTTCGGAGTTTCAGGAGGGAAAAGCTGAAAAAGTCCGTTTTCCCACTCTGCCTAGGCCAGGGGTAGGCAACCTGGGCTCTTTGATGACTGGTGGACTTCAACTCCCAGAATTCCTGAGCCAGCATGAGGGAAACTTTGACCCCCTCGTGACTCGTGGACTTCAACTCCCAGAATTCGTGAGCCAGCCTGGCTCAGCTTGGAAACCTCTCCCTTTCCCTTCAGCATGGCTGGCTGAGGGATTCTGGGAGTTGAAGTCCACGAGTTATAAAAGAGCCAAGGCTGCCTACCCCTGGTCTAAGAGGCTCACCGCTTAGAACAGGAGGACTTAGGACAGGGGTAGGCAACCTTGGCTCTTTTATGACTCGTGGACTTCAACTCCCAGAATTCCCGAGCCAGCCATGCTGAGGGGAAAGGGAGAGGTTTCCAAGCTGAGCCAGGCTGGCTAAGGAATTCTGGGAGTTGAAGTCCACGAGTCGTGAGGAGGGCATAGTTCCCCCTGCTGGCTCAGGAATTCTGGGAGTTGAAGTCCATGAGTCGTGAGGGGGCCATAGTTCCCCCATGCTGGTTCAGGAATTCTGGGAGTTGAAGTCCATGAGTCATAAAAGAGCTGGGGGGGGGATAGGCAACCTCGGCTCTTTTATGACTCATGGACTTCAACTCCCAGAATTCCTCAGCCAGCATGGCTGAACTTGGAAACCTCTCCCTCTCCCCTCAGCATGGCTGGCTCAGGAATTCTGGGAGTTGAAGTCCACCAGTCATAAAAGAGCCAAGGTTGCCTACCCCTGGCCTAGGGTTATTTAAGAGAGGTCTGCCTGCCTCCGGTCCGGGTGGCGAGGCCCAATCTGCATCTTTGCAACTCACTTGGCAAATTCTTCAAAGCCCCTTGTAGAGGTCTGGCCTGCTTTGGCCAAAGCCGAGCCGAGCCGAGGCCCAGGGGACGCTACGGGCTATCCCCAAGTTACAACGTTTAGCGATCAGAGTTACGACGGCACCGAAAAAGCAACGTACAACCGGTTCTCACCCTTATGACAGTTGTAGCCTCCTTACGGCCCTGTGGTGGCCTAAAATTCAGGCGCTGACTCACATTTACGACGGCTGCAGTGTCCCCGGGGGTCACACGGTTCGCCCAGCCGCAGTTTGACTAATTTAACCACTGCAGCTGTTCACTTAACGACTGCAGCAAGAAAAGTCGTAAAATGGGGCATACTCCCTGAATGTTTCATTTATCGGCAAAAATTCTGGGTTCGGTTGTGGATGTAAGTCGAGGACTACCTGTGCTTTCGTGCCAGCACCTGTAGTCTCTCTCTCTCTCTCTCTCTCTCTCTCTCTCTCTCTCTCTCTCTCTCTCTCTCTACCCCTCCCCTGAGGATGCCCATAAGGACCCCCTGTTCAGATGCTATTCCTTCCAGCTGGACTCCACCTTGCTCGGGGAACAAGGAGAACAGCTTCCCAGGCCAGGATTCCCAGCCACACCTTTACGTGTCTTGGCTAGGCCCGAGAGGGAGTGGCAGCCAAGTCTGGTGATGCTTCATCTCCGGAGAGAAATACGGGGTGCCTGGGGCAGAAGAGCAGCCAGCTCTCCACAAGGTACACCTCAAATGGCACCAGCACAAAGGACTCAGCCACCCACAGATGCTGGGGGGGGGGGAAGGCTCTACTCCTGCCTGTCGAGAGCATCTCTGGGCTGCAGACCGTCAGGGCAAGATAAGAAGCACCACAGGAGACAACAGCCTGGAAGCCATCACACACATACCCTTAACAAACGAAATGGCGAAAGGTCCAGACTCTTTGCCTAGGAGGCTCAGCTGGGAGGGAGGAGGGGCTGCAATAAGCCAGAGGTCCCCCAATCTTTTGGGGTACCAGGGACCGGTTCCACGGAGAAAGGTTTTTCCACGGACCGAAGAGTGCGTGGTTTTATGTGCTGCCTGCCTCACAAGGATGGGGCTTTGCTTGTTTGTGCGGACCGGTTGATAGCATGCCGCGCGGCCCTGGACCGGTCCACGGACCGGAGGTTGGGGCCCCTGCGCTAGTCCTGACAACTGGAAGCAATCCAGTTGCTGCGGAACTGACGCAGGCAGCAAACGGCCTGCTCGCTGGGGAAACGTCAGGAGCGTCCCTCGGCCACTGTTTCTGTGGCGGAGATAAAACAGGGATTAGATGGATTCAGCCTTCCATCCTTCCGGGGTAGGTAAAATGAGGATCCAGATTGTTGGGGGCAATGTAAATATATATATATACATTGCTTACTGGTGTACACCACTTAGAGCAGGGGTTCTCAACCTTGGCAACTTTAAGGCTTGTGGACTTCAACTCCCAGAATTCCTCAGCCAGCAAAGCTGGCTGAGGAATTCTGGGAGTTGAAGTCCACAAGCCTTAAAGTTGCCAAGGTTAGAACCCCTGGCTTAGAGAGTGCTCGCACTTAAAGCGGTATATAAGTCTCATAAATAAATAAATCAGATCTATGCGGAGGCCTCACAAGTGGGACCTCTGAGAAAACCTTTAGCAGGCAGGACCTCTTGGAGTTCCTGTTCCATACAGCCACATCATCCAAAATGGCCAAAACCTACCAGAAAGAGAGTGTGCTGCAGATTCAGATCCATCTTAGCATCAGCAGAACAGGCCCAAGGATAAGGCCGCACGGCAGACTGATCCCACAACTAGCAGTAAAAGTGTCTTACCAGGCATCTCCCTTCTGCTGAACGATACTGATTCACCTTGATTGACAGACTGGATTCTGTCCCCCCCAGTTCTTAAGACTATCAGGAAAGCTGGCTTAGCTCAGTGATGGTGAACCTTATGGCACAGGTGCCAGAGGCGGCACTCGGAGCCCTCTCTGTAAGCACGCGTGCCGTCGCCCCGGTCCTAGGCCTTCAGCTGGGTTTTATAAAACCTTTTCGCTTTAGGCCTCCGCTGCCGTGGGCAAAAAAAAAAAAAAGGTTCAATCAATCAATTTCAACTTCTCGCGGGGGGGGGGGAGAAAGATCTTGCAAAGAACTGATTGAACTTTTTAGTCCCACCCAGTCTGCCATTACCACCGCAGCCATGCCCACCCAATGGGCCACACTCACCCAATTGGCCACACCCAAGCCAATGGGCCACACCCACCTGGCACTCAACAATGCATAAGTGGGTTTTGGGTTGCAGTTTGGGCATTCGGTCTCTAAAAGGTTCGGCATCGCTGGCTTAGCAGATGAAGCCAGAGTTCAACCAGCTGCTCTAGGCTACATAAAATCTCTTGGATGGGCAAAACGAAAGAGGCAACTGCCCCAATTCATCTACTACTATTTTATGTAGCTGGCTTCCTAGGACAGTTGCCTCTACTACTACTACTACTACTACTACCACTACTACTACTAATAATAATAATAAAAGTTGGAAGGGACCTTAGAGGTCATCTAGTCCAACCCCCTGCTCAGGCAGGAAACCCTATACCACTTTGGACAAATGGCTGTCCAGTCTCTTCTTGAAAACTTCCAGTGTTGGAGCATTCACTACTTCTGGAGGCAGGTTGTTCCACTGGTTAATTGTTCTAACTGTCAGGAAGTTTCTCGTTAGTTCCAGGTTGCTTCTCTCCTTGATTAGTTTCCATCTATTGCTTCTTGTCCTGCCCTCAGGTGCTTTGGAGAATAGCTTGACGCCCTCTTCTTTGGGGCATCCCCTGAGATGTTGGAACCCTGCTATCCTGTCCCCCCTCGTCCTTCTCTTTGCTAAACTAGACATACCCAATTCCAGCAACCGTTCCTTATATGTTTTAGCCTCCAGTCCCCTAATCGTCTTTGGGACAAGCATCTTTAGAAATATGCTTGTGTGTGGGGGGGAGAGACTTAATTGGCCCTTATGCCGCTGAATACCCAGAGCCTCTCATCTCCTGGTGATCTTGTTGATACAGCCTGCAGCAATTAGGCCTCTGGAGAAATGTGGTTTTATACCACAGACAGAAGGTTGGGCAGTGCATGGAAAAGGTGTACTGGCAGAAAAGTGGCAAATTCAGCTTTGGGGGTTTCAGCATCTACAGATTTTGCTGCTAGTTTCCTTAGCCGCTACTGGCCACTGCTGGCCTCGGATGAGGATAAACAAAGGCAATCTGTCTAATACAGTGTTTCTCAACCTTGACCATTTTAAGGCATGTGGATTTCAACTCCCAGAATTCCACAGCCAGCATTGCTGGCTGTGGAATTCTGGGAGTTGAAATCCACATGCCTTAAAATGGTCAAGGTTGAGAAACACTGGTCTAATATGTTATGCTCTGTTCTGAGGTTTTACTTGTCAGGGTTTGCAGTTTTATCTGCCAGTGGATTCCTTCTTCCAGCCTTCTCCAAAGGGCCAAATTCATGCGATCATTTCAAAACCTGCATCGTGAATCACTAAGAGGACGTTAAGCTCTAAATACACCAAATCAACAAGCATAAATTAGCAGCAACAGCCACTTATACACAGCCGGTCAAAAACTCTTGTCAAGGTTTCCGGTTCACTTGGGGGAAACGTGATTAGCTGCATTTACGAATAAACAAGCACGGTTAGCCTGCTTCGACACCATCCTTCAGCAGTTGCACCGCTCAGGGCTGAAGCTGCATCGGGACGAATACAACACACCCAGTTTTTGGAGATTTGGGGGTAGCAAGTCGTTACCTGTGATCCCAGAGGCGACACAGCAAAGCGCAACCCTTCCTAAGGGTTCGATTAGTCTTTATGCACAATGCACCACATAGCACTCAAAACACTTCCCTTGCAGGGCCAGTCCTGGGATCTTAACTGTGCAACCGTTTCAAGCAAGGAATGTCAATGTAAGAGAAGCCAAACCAGCCTAGCAAGCAATACTTTGACGGGTTTTTAAATTTAGACCTTTTGCCTGCCCTGCATCAAAATGACGTTACCCATCTTCTGGGTTTTCCCTGCACAGAGCTGCATATATGGACTCCTTCCTTTTATGAGTGGGAGAGGGAAAACCTCGGAGGGAAACCTAACGGCGCATCCGCCAAAGAGAAGGGGAGTCTGTTACGGCTGGGCTTAGGCAAGCCAGGCCCGCCACAGCCAGCCGGGCAGAAGCCCCAAAGGCCAAGGGAGGGAGAGAGACAGAGGGCAGAAAACGTTGGAGGTTGACAAAATTAGCACAGTCACAAAGGAGGATCCAGATGGAAGAAGAGCTGTTAGACCAGTGGTTCTCAACCTGTGGGTCGGGACCCCATTTGGGGTCGAACGACCATTTCACAGGGGGTCGCCAAACAACACAGTCCGCCATTTTTCCCCCTTTTTCCTTAGCTGTGCTCCTCCCTTTTATTCTATTGGTTTTTGAAAGCCAATAGAATAGACTCTCTTGAATAGAGTCTAATTATATTGGCTTTCCAAAGCCAGTAGGAATTGTCCAGGCTGTCTCTGCCCTGCTGAGCCCGCCAAAAGTCCCATTCTGCAAACAGTGCTGTACCAGTTGAGTAGTCCTCGACTTACGACCGGTTGGGGGTCACGGCATTAAAAAGGTTGAGA
Organism: Crotalus tigris; assembly: GCF_016545835.1. Taxonomy (NCBI): domain Eukaryota; kingdom Metazoa; phylum Chordata; class Lepidosauria; order Squamata; family Viperidae; genus Crotalus; species Crotalus tigris. The sequence goes on along the minus strand of NW_024098092.1, from coordinate 518,102 downwards.
ACCACTGTGCTAGAACAATTAAGGCGCCAAGTGGTTAAGGCACCAGGCTAGAAAGCGGGGGAGCTGCGAGTTCGAGTCCTGCCTTAGCCAGGAAAGCCACTGGGTGATTTTGGGCCTCTCCCTCTCGCTTACCCACCTCACAGGGGTGTTGTTGTGGGGAAAAAAGAGGAGGAGGAGGAGAAGGAAGAGAAGGGGAAGGGGAAGGAGGAAGAGGAGGAGGAGGAAGAGAAGGAGGAGAGAAGGAGAATGAAGAGGAGGAAGAGGACGAAGAGGAGAAGGAAAAGGAAAACGAGGAGAAGGACGAGGAGGAGATTGATGATGATGTGGAGGAGGAAGAGAATGAGGAGGAGAAAGAGGAAGAGGCGGAGGAGGAAGAAGAGAAGGAAGAGAAGGGGAACGAGGAGGAGGAAGAAGAGGAGGAGGAAGAGAAGGAGGAGGAGAAGAGAAGGAGAATGAGGAGGAGGAAGAGAAGGACAAAGAGAAGGAAGAGGAGAACGACGAAGAGGAGGAGAATGATGATGAAGAGGAGGAGGAGGAGGAGGAGCAGAAGGAAAAAGAGGAAGAAGGGGAAGAGGAGGAAGAGAAAGAGGAGAATGAGGAAGAGGAGGAGGGAGAGGAGAAGGAAGGTGTGTGTTGAACATATTCTAGGACGGAATAACTTCATTGTCAATTTAAGCGTAGGCTCATGGGCACCCATTAAAGTGAAATCTTTAATTTAAGCTCTCTCAAAGGGAGAGACCCTCACCCCTTATTGGTAAAAAAAAAAAAAAAAAAGGCGGGAGGAAGAGAAACAACCCCCCTCCCCCCTGATTTGGCTGCTTCTCCTGAAAGGACAGGCCGGGTTTCCATTTAAAAGTCGCGCCCACGGGGGGGGGGGAGGAGGAGGGGGGGACCACGGGCTCCTCCTCCTCCTCCTGTCCTCCGCAAAGGCCCACCTTGTCAGGCCGGTTTTCCCAGAGCCCACCCCCCACCCCCCCACCCGAGGCCCGAGGGAGGGGCGGGGGGGTCCTCCGCCGACCTTCTTGACGGAGAGCGAGATGTTCTCCAAGATGCGGTCCTTCAGCTGCGCGGGGGGCTCCATGGCGGCGGCCCGCGCTCCCGGCCCGTCCTCCTCGGGGCTCCCGGGCCGCCTCCGCCGCCGTCGCCTCCGCCGTGGGGCCTCCGTGGTGGCGCTGCCGCAGCGGCGGTCCGCCTCGGCAGGGAGGGCGGCGGGCGAGCGAGCGAGCCGGCCCTCAGCCCCGCGTCCTCCTCCTCCTCCTCTGCCGCCGCCGCCCCCCTCGTGACCGCGCGAGGCACGCCGGGAGATGTAGTCGCCCGCCACCGCGGCTGCCACCAGCCGCTGCCAGAGCGAGTCGAGCCGGGAGTTGTAGTCCGGCCCCCTCCTCCTGGCTTCCACGCTCACGCTCCGACGACAGCCCTGCGAGGGAGGCGCCCCGGTCCTCGGGTCTCAGCCGGGCGTTTGACACCTGCCGAGTGTCTCTGGCAGGGGTAGCTCCCCTCATGACTCGTGGACTTCAACTCCCAGAATTCCTGAGCCAGCCACGCTGAGGGAGAGGTTTCCAAGCTGAGCCGTGCTGGCTCAGGAATTCTGGGAGTTGAAGTCCATGAGTCATGAGGGGGGTCATAGTTCCCCATGTTGGCTGAGGAATTCTGGGAGTTGAAGTCCACGAGTCATGAGAGAGCCATAGTTCCCCCATGCTGGCTCAGGAATTCTGGGAGTTGAAGTCCACGAGTCATAAAAGAGCCAAGGTTACTTATCTCTGGCCTAGGCCGCGTTATGACTCATGAACTTCAACTCCCAGAATTCCTGAGCCAGCATGGCTCAGCTTGGAAACCTCTCCATTTCTCCTCAGAAACGCTGGCTGAGGAATTCTGGGAGTTGAAGTCCACGAGTCATAAAAGAGCCAAGGTGGCCTACCCCTGGTCTGTGTGGATTCTCCGTCATCCAAGTCGTGGTTGTCCCAAAGGTGCTTTTTTTTTTTTTCAGGAGGCAACTGGACTTTCTCATTTTTTATAATAATAATAGTAAAGTCAGAAGGGACCTTGGAGGTCATCTAGTCCAACCCCCTGCTCAGCCAGGAAACCCTACACTATTTCGGACAAATGGCTGTCCAGTCTCTTCTTAAAAGCTTTCAGTGTTGGCGCATTCACAGCTTCTGGAGGCAGGTTGTTCCACTGGTTAATTGTTCTGTCAGGAAATTTCTCCTTAGTTCTAGGTTGCTTCTCTCCTTGGTTAGCTTCTCATCCAAGAAGCTTCTTCAACTCTGACCGGATGGTGGGGAATGGCTTTCCTCAGGGTGACACAGACAAATCTCCAAGTGGCCTCAACAAGTCTCTCAAACAGAGGTCTTCAAACTTGGCCCTTTTATGACTTGTGGACTTCAGCTCCCAGAATTCCTCAGCCAGGCACGCTGGCTGGGGAATTCTGGGAGTTGGTCCACAAGTCATGAAGGGGCCCTAGTTCCTCCATGCTGGCTGAGGAATTCTGGGAGTTGAAGTCCACAAGTCACAAAGTTGCCAAGTTTGAAGACCCCTGCTTTAAAAGAACGCAAAGGACTGGATGTCTGCAAGGAATAGAAGTCCTTTCATTCCCCACCATCCTGTCAGAGCCGAGGAAGCTTCTTGGGTGAGAAACGTCTTCAAAGAAAAACAAGAACGTCCAGGTGCCTCGTGAAAGAAGCACCTTTGGGACGACACCTGCCAAGGTTTCACCTGTTGTACCGGTTGGGCCTGCTGGGTCACGGAGCCGCAAGAAGGAAGAGGCACTGCACACACCCAGCTGGCTGCGGGCAAGTCAGCCAGGCAGTTCAGGAGATGCCAGTTGCAGGCCTGGCACCTGCCAGCTTGAGCAAGGGAGAAGGTGCTGCGGGCGCTTCCAAAACCTGTTGCACCACCCAGTGGGCGCTGCCCCGGGCTGGTTTGCCGGCCGGGTCCCTCACCCATCCGATCCAGAGGCAACAAGCAAGGCAAGGAAGGCCAAGCGCTGGGAGCCATTGACCGCATTCCAGAGGCCCAGCTGGACGTGGCATCGGTGCCCGGCTGGTAAAAGGAATCCTGGCAAGGTTGCCTTGGCTGGGCAAAAGCGAATTTGGGGGCAAAGCTACAGCGGTGTCCCTCCTGTTACCCCCAGAAAGGGGGTGCCACCAGCACACAAACACCGCCTTCCATTCTTCTCCTCCCTCCAGTGCCCACCAACCGCCAGGCCCTCTTTGGCCCTGCAACTCTCCAATTTGGCTGCCCTTGAGCGGCTCCTGTAAAAGATCTATCGGACAACTGCTCTGAGAAAAAAACACATCTTTATTTTTTAAAATCCAAAACGTTTACATATTTCTCCCAGATGAGAAGCAACCTGCCCCCCCAATATGTCCTTATTTTTGGTTTAAAAAAAAGAAAAAGATGTGAGCTACAAAGATGACACCTGATCAACGGCCAAGAGCCCCACCATCTTCTGGTACCACCCAGCACCACTAGCCGAGAGGGCCGAAGGAGGGCGAAGGGCTGCCACAAGGCAGGCAGATTCCTGAGAGAGGCTTCGGTCGCTGGGTGTACCAAGGCACCCGACTCAAGTATGGCAACCGGTGGCCCATGCGTCCACTCGGTGTACGAGGGAGCAAGATCCAGTGCTGCTGCTCCTTGAATTCTACGCAAACGCTCCGTGGCGGCAACTGCTTTGCGGACTCTCACAATGGGAGCTGAAGCCGTCAGGACCATCCTCCAGTCAGGCTCTCTCTCTCGCGCGGTCTGCCAGGAAGTGCCGCCCTTGAAAGTCACACAAGGGTGCGTTTCCCAAAAGCATCGCCTCCTTGGCTGGGCTCCAGGACTCTCTTGCCCCGTTGCGGCTGTAACCCAGAGGTTTGGTCCCTCTGCAGCACACATATCCAGCGACAGGCACCTGCAGGGGGACCCCGTTAAGGGAACCCCTGCCATGCAGAAACACCCCCCCCGCCTCCCCATAAAAAAGTTGTGGGTCTCCCCACTGCACCTCCCCTGCCCTTTGAGATCAACAATCCCAGCAGAGCGCCACAGCGTTGTCAAACCAAAAGAGAAACACCGCTTGTGTGGCCCCCCTCATTTCAAAGCTCCCCGATTGCGCTGAATTATGGGGACAAGATTTCCGCCCGATTTCTTCAGCGGCAGAGCAAGTTCAGAAACACATAATGGAAGCCCCCCCACCCTTTCTTAACTTCAAGAGCCAGTCCTGGCGGCGGAATCAGGGCCGTCAATTGTCTCCAAAGGGGTGCGTTCCTGCCCCCCTAAAAGTATTATCAGCAGCTACAAATTCCCTTTCATTTCAAAGGACACACCGTTAAGGGGGGCTCCCAGCAGGCAGACCCCTGCCCTAGCATCCCCCCGGGGAAAAATGGGCAAGCGCCAGCTCCTTCATCAACCTTCTCTCTGCCCTAGCTCTGCCATCCCACCAAGCCCGGCGCCGTCATGCCAATCCACCCCCACACCCAAAGCTGCTAAGCTGCGATTCGGCCTGCACCATGAATGGCCAAAAGGACACACACCCCCGGGGTCTTTTCCCTCGGAACCAGCCTTAAAACCCTGAAGAGCTGACCTTGTGGGTGCAGCTTTACCCCACAGTACCCCAAAAGTGCTGCCTCTTGGCGCGCTCTGCCCTGGAACTGATTTTCACCCATGACTGCAGGCTAAGCAGTGACTGGCACGCGGTGTCCCTCCCTGGAGATAAAAAGGGGTGCCACATTCTGCCCCTACTCCTAAAGTCTCTGCCCCGTGGCACTTCACCAAGGCAAGCACCCCTTCGGAGCCGGGCCTGTAGTTCCTAAACCCTACATTTGCATACTGTTCTATAAAACCATATATTTAAATAAAGTTTATTCCATCAACGTAGCCAGAATAAGAGTAATGAGGGATGGCGGTTTCCGTACAATACCAATATTTGCTTCTTTTAAATGGCCCAAATTCAACAAGGCAAATTAGGAGATGACCTGGTTGAAAATAAAGGGGTATTTTTCTTTCCTGCTTTCTAAAGGAAAAAAAAAAAAAGTACAGCTGAATCAAACTTCGTCATGAGACGCGGGGGGGGGGGGCCTCTTCCAGAAAGGCAGTCTTGGCTACGTGGGGACCACGATGTTCCTGGCTAGCAAGATGAGCAGGGCCAGGTCGGCGTTCCCCCCCGCGTGCTCCAGCGCTTCCCCAGCTTCCTGGGGTGTAAAGCCAGCCCCCACAATCTGATCCAGGTTTGCAGCCAGGGCAGGAGGAGCGCGGGTCTCTGAAGCCCCGGGGAAGGACAAGGGTTCGGACAGCTGCTCCAGAGGTTGCTGCTGCTTGGCCTCTACTTCCGGGGAGATGCTGGAGGCACCCCCTTCTTTGGGGGAAGGGCTGCAACCACTCCGGGACTCCGGGCCCAGCGAGGCAAGAGAGCTCGGCCCTGCTGCCGCACAGCTGGGAAGCTGCCCGGAGGATAAGTGCTGGGCCGGGATTCCCGGGCATTCTTCGGCCGGCGGCAGAGGCCGCACCGCCGAAGGGCTTGCTGGGACGGAGTCGCCACAGCCAGAGACCCTTTGCTGCCCCCCCTCTAAGTGGGGCTCCTCCAGCATCTCTGTCGCGGTTGGGCAGGAGAGGCCCGTGTCCTGCCTCGCTTGCTCTCGGGAGGACGAGGCCTCCTCGCCCGCAGCCGGCCCTTCGGGGGGAGCCTCCAGCAAGGGGCGGCTCTCTTCCTGCCGACTTCGGAAGTCGTGCTTCGCACTCACGACCAGGAGGCGGTGGAGCTCCTTCAGGGCCGAGGCGAGAGAGATGCCCGGCTCTTCGTCTTGATCCCTGGGCCGGTCAACCGCGACATTTCCGCGACTCGCTGGGGGCAGACCAAGGGACAGAGGTAGGCCGCGGCGTTTGTGCAACTCCAGCTCCATCCCGGGGTCCGGGGCGCTCAGGTCAGCCGACTCGAGGTGGTGTGGGTCCGAGGCCTCTGGGCCGGGGGGGCCTTCAAGCGAGCGGTCATCTCCTGGCGGCTGGGCCAGGGCCCCCTCCGGCCTCTCTTCGCCCCCTCGGGAAACCTCTCCCCCTTCTGCAGCAGCGGCCAGCGGCGAGGAAGCGTCCCCCACGGGCCCAGGCTCCCTCCGTTCGCCCGTGGGGGTCCTGCACCTCTTGAAAACTGGAGGAAGCTCCGCGGGCTCTAGCAGCAGGGGGATGCCGGGCTCGCTCGCCTCCGGGGACGCCCTGCCCGGGCTGCTCTCTCCCTCCATCCCCTGAGGCTCGTGGCCAGGAGCAGCCTCCTCCGCTGGGCCGCGGGAAGCAGCGTGTACATTTTGGGAGGTAGCTGAGCCCCCAGGGGGGGAGTGAGCCCCGGCGCCAGGCAGATGCAGCTGGGAGGCTGGCGGCTTCTCGCTCCCCAGCCACCCCCGGGGCGCCAGGAGAGAATCTAGGGATTTCCCAGCTCTGGGACTTTCAGGCTGTGCCCGGCCGCTCGGGGGGGAGCCAACGGCGGGAGCAGAGGCCGAGCGATCGAGCGATCGGCTGGCGGGACTGTCGCTAGTCTTCGGACCACGTTCTGGAAGAGAACCCGGAGGTTTAAAGCCGTCCGACGTTGGTTGTGAAGGAGCTTCACGCCGTGAGGTAGTTTCTGTATCGCTAGTCTCTGCGCACACAAGAGGAGAGAAGAAGGGGAAAGGCAGAGTAAGAACCCCGAAGACCCCAGGGGAAACGGGAAGGCCCTCCGAGCGAGCGACCGACCGAGGGGCAGCAGGGACAGCTGCCTGCCCCACCCCTCCTGGCCTGCTCCCTTCACAAGGGGGTGTAAGCCAAAACGACTCTTCCCCCCCCCAACCCATCCCCAAAGGGTCTCCTTTCCCCACTCCCTCCCCCTCAGCCTTCTTCTACACCGGGGGAGCCTGGAAGAGGCAGGCAGGCCAGCCAAACCAGCTGCAAGGAAGCAAGCATGCAAGCATTGTAGCCATCAAGGACGACACCCCCTCCCCTTCAATTTCACTGCAGTTAAGGTCTTAACCGGCTGCGAGGGTCACTTCCCGACTTCCGGGGAGGAGCAGAGCCGCGACAGGTGTGGCGGAGAGCCCCTCCTGCAAAACGCCAGAAGAAAAGTGCTCTGCCAAGCTCAGGGGGAGGGGGGGGTCCTCCGGTTAGCCCGAGCCAAGCCCGGCGGGCGCCCTCCAGCACGCCCCACATGCATTAGCCGAAGTAACGCCCAGCACTGCAGAAGCAGGCGCTGCTTTTCGAGCGGAAGAAAGCCAGGGACGCCGTTTGGCATCGAGCGATCCAGCCGAGCGATCCTCCAGCCGGCCAAGCGGGAGCACAGGCACCGGCCCGGCGTTCCCGAGCTGCCATGATTCCAGTAGGGACGAGCTTTGGCCAGGAGCGTCGCGACGAGCCTCCGCTGCTGCTGGAATCCTCCGCGCGTCTCGGATCCGGGCCGGCGGTCCCTTCCACCCCCACCCCCCCGTGCAGGAGCCACGAGAGGGAGGAAGCGCCGGCAGTACCTGGTCTGTGGCCCCCTCCAGCGGCAGCAAAACCACACTACATGCATCTAGGCTTCTGGCATTCTGTTTGGATTAGGAGACAAACACATCAAAGGTGGATTAGCACACCACATGCACCGTGCTCCAGGGGTGGCCCAGCGGCCCTTTCCGCCCCCCCTCCTGGCAGCTCCTCTCTGAACAGCCGCTGGCTTTGCCGGGCGAAGGCTCAACTAGCGCTGACTGTCCTGTCGATGCTGCTGCTGCCTGTCTGACCGTCGCGGCTCTTTCTCCTTCCTCTTCCTGCGGTTAAGAAGGGCAGCCTGGCGGGCACACAAGAGCCCCCGGGCTGGAGCGCTCCAACGCTCGGCCGGATGGGGAATCTCTCCTGACTGTCCAGCACATCCCAGATCCGCCAAATGCCGGCTAGGCCTGTTTGGCCTCTGCTGGCCTGGCTCAGGTCCTGCAGGAAACGCTCTCCTGATCCTGGGTAGCTGTCCTGTCCTCTCCCTGGACTTTCTCAAGACCTCCTTCCTCTTCCTCTCCTCTGAGCTGGCTGGCTGGCCGGACGGGTGCAGAACCAGCGAGGTTTTATGCCCGCTGATTCCTCCGTCCGAGGGCTCTGGACTTCCGTCACTTGCCCTCCAGATCCAATGCAGGAAATTACAAGCTCAGCCCTGAAGGAGGCCAGGCGCTCTGTCTGTCTGTCTCTCTGTCAGCTCCACCACAGAGCTAGCCAGCTGGATGCGAGGGTTGCGTGCTCTCCTCACCAGGTCTACGCTCACTCCGGTCCTTAGCAGACGCTTTGGGGAAAGGGGGACGCTGCAGTCGCGCAATGACAGGCACTTCTGCGACCGACTGCAAAAGACAGAACTGCGTCCGGGGTGCGGAACTGCGCAGGGCAGCTGAGGGACGACGCCAAGGACCCGCGGTTCCCATCACACAAGCCTCACGTGGGGCCAGAGAGACCTCCCCAGCCTATCATGAAGCAGTGGGTGACCAAGCAGCGCCAGAGGGCCTCTCGATGCAGGAGAGCGGGGGGGGGGAGCAGCTGGGGACTTCTTGGGCTAAGGAAAACTCAAGACTAAGCTGGGTCTCGTAAGGGAGAGCTTTAATACCAGGATATAAGGATACAAAAGCCGCTGCTTGGCTGACCACAGAGCGTTTTTCTCGGGGGGGGGGCAAGGGGGTGGTGGTGGTGGTGGAACAGAGCTGCTATAAGAGGGTGCAAAGGGACTGAGCTGATGGGCTGGAGACTGCGCGGTGCTTCCTTCGCTTGGCTTTCCGCCGCTGGTGCCTGAGGCAGCCATCGTGCCCAATTCCACCTGTAACTAATGGTGCCACAAGAGAGGAGGATGAAGGAAGCCCCCAGACAGACAAAATCGTTTCCACTGCCTTCTTCTAGGTGTGTCAGTCTGCCTGCCACATCTCTCCCACTTCTGGGAGCTGGGGGGAAGGGGGAGCAGTCCCAGAATAAGCCCCTCTGAGTCCACAGGTCAGAGTCGGGGGGGGGGGTTCACCCTCAGAGAATGCTCCAGGGGACTCGGCAAGTGGGGTGCGGACCGAGCCTCGGCCCTAGAGAAAGCAAAGCCTACGAATGCGGCTGAGAAAAAAAAGAACTCTGCACGAGACAAAGAGAACGTATTTCCTTCCCAGACGCTGCTGAGAATGTTTACTGGAGAGGAAAACGTGGCTAAAGAGAATGAAGCTACTCACCTAAGGTCTCCTGCTTTGGATAGAACTAGGGTGCAATGTGGAAATCTCTGCTTAAAAGCCGCTAGTCGCAGCTCCCCGCAATGCGCGTCCCTTCTGGGAAAATCTGAACGGCAGCCAAAATTCTCGACGCTCCCGCCGAAAAAAAGCTCTGCCTTTTCCTCTGTCGCAGCGCCATCGGTCTGCCTCTCCTTGACCGTCTCCCCCCCCCTCCCAGACCCTCTTTTCCTGGGCGCTCCTTCCAAATTAAGAACTCTGTCTCAACTGAACAAGCCTCCCAATTTCAGCACTGCAGGATTAACGCTGGCCTGAAATCCGGTCAAACGCAAAGAGCAAAAACTTACATTTCTCCGGCAGGCGCCCCACATGGGCCCGTCCTCCTAAGCCCTGCCCGCCTACCTGCTTCGTCGGCAGACTTCTGAAGGGCTTCAGCCAGCTCCTGATCGGCCAGCTCGTCGGGCCGCATGTCCTCCCGGCCCGGCCCGTAAGCCAGCCTGGCACATTCGGGAAGCTCCCCTTCAGGCAGGAAAGAGGTCTGGGAGCCGGTGGTGCCGATCACCAGCATGTTGTTCTTGAGGTCAATGGAGCACTGGGGAGGACGGAAGGAAGGCGAGGGGCCCCTGAGGCTGACCTGGGCCTGCTGGGGGAGCTGCCCACAAGGCCAGGAAGGGAAGCAGGCCCCCCTGCCTGGGAGGGCCACTCCTGCCAGCCTCAGGGGCCCGCTGCTCACCTGGTGTCTCTTCAGCATGTCCAGGCCCAGCAGCATGTCCATGGGCTGCTCCTCCAGGATGGAGAAGGAGCACGGAAGGAAGTCCCCCTCGATCTGCACCTGAGCTGCAGCAGAAAACATGGCGGGTGGGCCTTCCTTCCACCCGGAAGGGAGAGGGAGAGGGAGGGAGGGAGGGAGGGAGAGAGAGAGAGAGAGAGAGAGAGAGAGAGAGAGAGAGAGAGAGCGTTGCCAGCTGCTTCCCAAGAAACACATACCCAGGTGCACCCTGCCAATGATACGCTGGGTGCCCACGCCCCGGGCGATGCCGGCCCAGCGCCGGTCCACCAGTCGCATGATGTTGCACCGCTCTGCACACGCCTGGCTCATGATGGTCATTTGAGCACCTGCCAAGAGGGCACGCCGAGTTGAAAACATTCCCACCGGAGCGGGGGGAGGGGGGGCTCTTCCCGAAGGAAGTAGGCCTGCCGTCCTCCCCACTCAAGGCTGTCCGGCATACTCCCGCCTCCCCCAGACGTGGGCCGGTCACGCCTGGGCAGAGAGGAAAGGGTGGGTGGGTGGGTGCGAGGCAGACGGACCCGAGTCCACGAAGGCCTTCACGGGGTGGCCGTTGACCTTGCAGTTGATGTACAGCATCACCACCTGGCCAAAGCTCTCGGGGGCCTCTTCCATCGCGATGGTCATGTTCTCCTCAATGTTCTGCTGCCTGAGCAGGAGACCAAAGCCGGTCAGGGGCCTCCTTTGGCCAGCTCCCTCCAGACCCAGCCCTCCGCTCGCCCCCTTACCTAATGTCCTCCTCGATCTTGGCCTGAGCTTCCAGGTCAAATGGGTCAGCGGAGAAGAGACGGATCCTCTCCTGCTCCCGGCGCGCTCGGTCCTGCTGCTGCTCCACCAGAACCTGAGTGAATTTCTCTGGGACACAAAGCGCGGTGGGGAGAGTAAAGGGGTATGTGAAAGCCATAGGGCAAAGGGGCGGCACTACCCTCCCCCCTGCCCCATCCCTCCTCCACCCAGCCCCCTTTCTCCCTTCCTGGCGGGACTCACCCAGGTCCCCGCTCAGCAGCGCCTCGGCCAGAGGGGGGTTGCGTTCCTTCAGCAAGGAGAGCTCGTGGGGGTTGGCCAGCAGCATTGCTCGCAAAAGGGCCGGGTTGTCCAGGCCCTGCGGTATGGAGGGTGGCTCGGGAGGGGCTGGGGCCCCTGTGGAATCAGGTGGGGCGGGGGCTGGGGGCGGCAGCTGTAGAGACTGGGACAACTGGGTGGACGTCCCCGGCACGGCGATGCTGCTGAAGTCTATCCTGGGCAGGCCTGTTTGCGACGGGGGGAAGAAGACAAGAGCGGATCAGCCTCTGGCCTTGTGGAAAAGGCAGGTGGATCTTGCAGGGGGATTCTGGACCAGGGGCACCCGCCCACGCTGGGCTTGAGATGGACCGACTAGGTAAGCCTCCCTTTTTTTCTGACGCTCCAGAATTGGGGAAACATGACCCCCCCACTGTGCCCTCCAAAGACTGCCCGGCTGATCCGAGCAGCCGAGACAGGATGACGGCATCTGGGGCCCTCAAGGAGAAAGCTGTGGAAACGGAGCGACAGCCGACAAAACGTTGGTTTATTACGACTCTGAATGCACCTTGCATTCTGCTCCTGCCTTCCTGAATGCTATTCCTGTGAAATCCACTTTGCGCGCACAGTTGCAGAGAAAAACAGCCCTCGAACAACAGGGGGAGCTGCCTTAAGTTCCCGGAAGGAGGAGGAGGAGGGTGCGAAATCTGCCAGGCTTTCCAAAATGTGATCTGAGGGGCTACCAAAGTTGCTGGCAGATTTACAACCGGCAGGTTAAAGGGACAGAAAGCGCATGAACCTCTGACAGAGGCCGGCCAGGCCAAAGACGGGGACCCCCCAAGGAGGAAGAGGAGGAGGAAGAGGGCGTCTCTTACCAGGAAAGGGGGCCGGGGACAGTGCCTGCCCATTCTCCACTTGCTGCAGGATCACCACGTCGCCATCCTTCAGGCCGTAAGACGCCAACGACCGGTGGTTGTCGGTGAGTGGCTGCTCGCCGAAGATGATCTGAGAGAGACACAGGCAGCCGGTCAAAAGCAAGCGGCCTCCGCTGGGTCAGCAGAATCGGGCCAGCCTTAGACCCCCAAAGCTATAGAGCGTGCATGCCTAGAAGGGCAGCCTTCTGCCTGGAGCACCCTAGCCACCCACCTCTCCGAGCGGCTTAACAAGAGCAGCCCAACCAAGCTGGCCTTTTCCTTTCCAAGCCTGGCTGTGGAATTCTGGGAGTTGAAGTCCACAAGTCCTAAAAGGGCCGAGTTTGAAGACCCCTGCTCTACGTGCGACCGCCCGGCTGCCCTCCCTGATCCACCGTCTTCCTCAAAGCTTCCCCAGCCAATCTAAGGTGGGTAAAGCCATTCCCAGAAAGGATTCTTCAAAGTGCCAGGAAGTGGATCCCGCTGAGGCCCCAAGACACTACCAGGATCTGGCAGAAAGCACTGCCTGAAAGAGTTCCCGCAGCTGTGCCATGGTGGGGGGGAGAAGGCGAAAGCAGAAGGACGTAACTCGGAACCACCCGCAGGTTCCAGCAAGCCGACCCGACCGGTACAAAGGATTGCAGGCTGGCCGGTTGGGTCACGAGCTGGATCCACCCCAGGGAGGAGGGATCAGACTATCAGGAGAGGATCTGGGCCAAACATGGCTGCAGTTGGCACTGCAATTGGGGGAAGGGGGGGGGATCGGGATCTACAGACCCCAGAAGGAGCCCGGAAAGGGGTGGAGGGGCCTCCCAGCTCAAACCAATCGCCCTGCCTTCTTGCAAGCGGCTACCCAGGAAACGAGGGGTCTGGGTGCAGCCAAAAGAGAGGAACGGGGCAGGGGGGGGGCAAGCAAGGCAGACAGAGGGAGGCAGCCCACCCGAGTCCCAAAAGAAGGGGCGGGGGAGGCAGGTACTCAGGGCAGAAGGGCCGCCATCCGCAGACTCGGAGCTCTGGCAGCCGGCCAGCCAGCCAGTTCCGCAGCCCTGGCAGAAGACCCCTCCCCAGGGCAAAGCCCCCCCCCGCCATCCGGGGGCATCTGGAAGCCCCTGCCCAGCTGCGCGGGGGGAAGGGATAGCCGCCCCACAAGCACCGGAGGGGGGGGCAGCGGAGGGGAGGGAGGGAGGGGGCTGAGCCCACCCCGCAGGGACCCCCGCCCCGCCGCCCACCAGCCACGCGGCGCCGGCCGAGGGAGCCAGCCCGGAGCAGGAGGGAGGGCGACCCGCCCCGGCTGCAGCGCCTTCCACACACACACACACACACACACACCCGCAAACGGCTCCTCGGGGGGGGCTCCACCCCACCCACCCCCGGGAGACCCCCGGGAGACGCGGGGGTCGCGCGCCCACCTGGCTCTGGGAGGCGGGGACGCCGGACTCGAGGGCGCAGAGGGCGCGGAAGTTCTGCAGCTCGAAGTCCGCGTCCACCTGCAGCGAGAAGGTCAGCTCGGAGCGGTCCCGCCGCAGGCAGAACACCGTCAGCAGCATCGCCCCGCCGCCGCCGCCGCCTCGCCCGCGCAGCCCCGCCGGAAAGCCCCGTCCGAGGCGCCCGACGGCTGTCGCAAAGCGTCGCGCAAGGGGGCGCAGGCGCGGCAGGGGGAGGGGAGGAGCCCCGCCCCTTCGACGGGCCGGCTAGCTAGCCAGACGGCCTGAGCGGGGGAAAGAGGGATGCCGCTGCCCTCTAAGGGTCACGTCGGGAACTACACCCGCGCACAGAAATAAACTTTCCAGCGGCATGTTAGGCTTATTATTCAGTACCGTTATTATTATTATGGATCATCGCACAGTCAGCCAGATGTTCAGACTGGATTTGGCATTTTTGTCTACCTATTGAGTCCTTACCCAGGACCTGGGATAGGCAGATGTGGATGTTTGATGGTATTACAGATCTCGTGGCAGGATGGAAGCAGTTACTAGTAAGGCCACCTTTTGCAATTGACTAATAGCGAATTTGTCAATATTATTATTATTATTATTACTGTGGATCATCGCACAGTCAGCCAGATGTTCAGACTGGATTTGGCATTTTTATCTACCTATCGAGTCCTTCCCAAGGACCTGGGATAGGCAGATGTGGTGGTATTATTATTGAGCATCATCGCACAGTCAGCCAGATGTTCAGACTGGATTTGGCATTTTGTCTACCTATCGAGTCCTTACCCAGGACCTGGGATAGGCAGATGTGGATGTTTGATGGTATTACAGATATCGTCGCAGGATGGAAGCAGTTCCTATTATTATTATTATTATTGTTATTGTTTTGTTGTCCTCCTGTGATCAAAGCAGGTTTAGCAGCCACAAAAACAAATAAAACTTTTTAAATGGGATTTTAGGTATATTATTCTGCACCTTTATTATTAAAAGACTTGTTATTAAAAGGGCAACTGGAGGCCCAGGGGCTGCTGAATAGGCACAAAAGAAGGAAAGCTGCTTCAAAAGGCCTATGATGGCTTCAAGGCTAAGGTAATATAAGCTTGAAAACCCTTCATCCGACTTAAAAATGGGTATCTTCAAACTTAATGTAAGGGACAGAAAACAGTGCCCTCCTGTGGTCAAAGCCGGTTTAACAGCCACAAAAAGAAATAAAATCTTTTTAACGAGATCTTAAATCAGAATGGAGATTTTTTTCAGAGGGGATTGTGGTTCTGCTCCATGTCCCTTTTTAATGCCTATTCTTATAGACCTTTGTGTCATCCGTGTTGTTAGTGATGGCAGTGATCGGGTCCCTAAACAAACGTCCTTTAAAAGGCGGTCCGGCTGCTGTAGATGAGGAAGCAGCCGAGGTGATCCAAAAGCCGAAAACCGTCCCGCTCCTGACATTAACCAGAAACAGCCCCAGGAAATGGGATGGAATGGTGTCTTTATTTTGCAAAATGGAACAAAGATGGAAGAGAAACAGTGGCATGGAAGCGGAGGGAGGGCATCCCCTCCTTGGGTTCGGTCTATGGCTTCCAGGCTGTCCATAAACGGAGGGGAGAAGCCACTCTCCCTGTTCTGGCCCATTCTCAGTCCAGAAACAGGTCCCCCAACTGGGACTCGGCAACTCAGTGGCACTCCGGGCGTGCCAGGACCTCCAACGGGGATCCTGTGCTGCTCTGGCTGAGTCTCAGTCGGACTTCTCCTTCTCCTTCATGTGCAGGAACACAATGCTGAACAGGAACAGGCCCACCATCATGGAGAAGGCGCTGGCGTAGTACGGAAAAGCGGAAGGGATGAAACGCTCGTACTGCGTATGCTGCAGGGGGCGGACGGACACCTGGCCAAGTGGGGGAACAAGGAATTAGTACCAAGGCAGGCCGGGAATGGACTTTTTGTGACTCCACCTGGTGAATTTCAGGCGCCCAAATGAGCAAGAGCAGCAAACAGCGTGTACTCCTGTTTACAACAACCATAAACGGTGTCCGTAACTCAGCAACGGTCGCTCGGCTAGCAAATCTCCAACCAGATTCCCCCAAAATCTCCAGCTGGGCCACAGAGACCAGCACATCTGTAATTCAGCACTCTGTCTGTCAGCCCTGCTACAAAGGCAGCCCCCCCAAGCGCATTTGGAGAGAGGAGACTCTCCCCTCAGCTATTTCAGCCGGCAAACTGTTCAGAGGAGCAAGGAAGACCACCGAGGCTCCACAGAAAAGCCGGCTGCTACATTTAGGGCAAGTGAACTATCTGGGTGTTTCTCCAGAAAGTTGGGCCTTTGCACGTGCCTGTGCAAGCTCTGCACAGCCAAGCATTGACTTCTGAAGCCGCTTCAGTGTCTGCTCGGAGGCCAAGGAAAAGAAGACAATTACCTGTGTGGAAGAGTAGAGGTGCGTGTAGCCAAGACGGTTGTAGTCCACCTTGAACTGGAACACCCCGTAGACATCTGGCAGCTTGAACTGGACGCTGTACTTTCCGCCTGGAAGCCAAGCACATTTCTGGCATCAGAGCAACGCAAAGCCTGGAAAGCTTGTCGGCCCCTTCTCCAGCCCGCTGCAGGCCTACAGCTGGGACAGGGGACCACAAGCTTGCTCTCCTGGGTAACTGCTTTATGTTCGTGAGGCAGACATCCCTGATCAATGAGAAAAAGCTGCTTATGACTGGCTGGGGGCTTTTATAGCCCCTCATCTCTCCAAAGGCCGACTAATCAGAGATCTGCATGCAGCCGGCTGTTAAAAAGTCTTTTTAAAGGAGAAATGGATTTTTTTTTTCTTCATGGACAGTGTGTGGAGGAGTTGCTAACCCAGCACAAAGAACTGGTACCTCTGCATTTCAAAGATCAAAAGCCGTTGTTCATTCAGCAAAAGCCGCCTCACCATTTTTCTTGAGGAAAGTCCTCACAAACGGGTCAATACGGACAAACTCCAGCTGAATATCGTCGCCATCGAAGGGAACCCATTTCCCATCGGACAGCTTTTCTATGACGATGCTGTACTCCTGCAAAGACAGGGACCCGTCGCTGTGTGAAAAAAAAAAAAACCAGCACGAAGAACCCCGAGCTTCGGTGGTGTTGAAGACGCTAAGCTCTTACCACCAAGTCGGTGACGGTGTAGGCGCTTGGAGGCATCTTCTCGCCCACGCGATGGTGAGACACCTCTCCCACACGCAGCACCCCTTCCTCCTTGAAGACCCAGTGGGACAAGGCCATGGCCAGCTCGTAATTTCCATTTTGGGGGTACCTGAAATAGAGAAATTCAGGATCTTCAGCCTGCTTACCCAACGTCGGAGCTCATTTTTTCTGCCATTGTGCTGGCACTGCTTGCCCGCGGGAGGATCCAGCTGGGGTAGGAGGATGGTGAAAAGAGGCTGGGCTGCACCTGAGGCAGCAACTCCTGGAAGATCTTCACGAAGGGCACCTCAAATTTATGCCCACAGGTGTTCAAGCCATCACATTTATACAACCACCAGGAACTGCCTGGAATTGTTTGTCTCCTTCCCTACTGCAATTTTTAGATTGCTGCCTACCAATTTTCCCATAGCATAAAGCAGTGGTGGTGAACCTATGGCATGCCAGAGGCGGCACTCAGAGCCCTCTCTGTGGGCACACACACCATGCCCCGGAGATGGTAACCGTCCCTCCTCAACCAGCCGCCCGCTAACTCGCTGAGGTCCCACATGGCTGGATGTATCCCAGCACCCATGCGCTTGCTGGCCTCTGTGTGCAGGGGCTGATGGTGTCAGGCAGCAGCCACCCCAGCCCCTGCCTCACCTTGCCCTGACAATGGCACCCCCACCCTGCCTTGCCTCCCTTCACCCCACAGGACGAGGCTCCTGCCCACCGCCCCATCTGCCAGAGACTCCCCTGGATCTCCCCCAACCCTGCCCAGCCCCCAGACGTCCCTCCCCACGAGCAACATTGAGGTGATCACGCCCACCTTGGCCACACACACCCAATCTTCCATGACCACCACAGCCATGCCCACCCAGTGGGCCACGCCCACTTGGCACCCGGCGATAAATAAGTGGGTTTTGGGTTGCAGTTAGGGCACTCGGCTTCTAAAAGGTTCGCCATCACTGGTATAAGGTGCCCATTTATTTATTTTTTTGAGATCGATGCTGCAAAGCCATCTTTGTCCTCGTCCAGAGAGTCAACCACATGAAACCAACCCTGCCTTCCTGTCCTTCCCACAGCCCAGGTTTGAAGCTAAGCTGACAACAAGAGCCACCTGCCTTTGAGAGCCTTCTGCCGCCTTCTGCACCGACGATGTGAAAAAGGCATCGCTGAAAAAATCCAGGGAGCCGCTGAAGACCACGCGGGCGTTATTCCGGGCCTGCAGGCCGGCAATCAGGAGGGTGTTCTTTCCGACAGCATGAGGGTACTGAAGAAAGAAGTTGCTTTTTTAACAATATCCTTCCAATGTTTGAACATTCTTAATTGCATGCTTGTTTTTTAGTACTTTTTCTTTTTTAAAAAAAAGAAGCCGACTTCAGTTGTGCATAGATACATGTGCAAACACCCTTCTCTTTTCAGGAAACCCAGAAATATGGATTCAAACCATGAGGTTGTCTGAAGGCTATCCAGAAAAAGAAAACATTGCCCAACAATCAACCACTGACTAGCAGTTCTGAAAGAGGCTCAGCAGACACAGTTCAAGTGGGGCTAAAAAGGAGGGGGAAGCAGTGGGACCCAACCTCCCAACTCTTTCCAATGGATTGGGAAGCACAATTCCCACATACCTGGGTGATAGGTTTGTCAGGAAAGAAAGAATACGAAGTTGAGGAGCCGGTGAGAATATCAAGAACCAAAGGGTTGTCAGGATCCGCCACCATCCTGGAAAGAAAACGGTTCCTGAGTGGAAGTGGGCAGGGCTAGGGTGAGTTTCCTACTGGGTGGGTGCCAGGACTTACCCAACTCCCCTGAAAAGAATGGGGTTATGCGGCTTCTTCCCCACAATCGTTGGAGCCTTAAGGAGATTCTCAGAGTCTGCAACAATGAGGGTGTGCTGCAGAGAAAGAGACACCTTGTAAGGACCCACCTCACTTTACATCTTAAGAAGACAGAACTCTTGGAATATTTCTTCCAACAGGCATCTTTATTAAGAGAAAATGATGACAGGCGTGCTAGACAGGATCTGAGAAATTCTCTCCCATCCTTCAATGTTTTAAGCGTTCCCAAGCAGCCCCCCACCCCACAGTTCTTCCAGGCGATGATCCTTGTCCCCCCCCCCTTTTCCTTACTGCCGGCAAAAGGGAGACTTCAGAGAGCGAGTAGATGAAAGGCGATGGCCATATTGTTACAGTCAGTCCTCTTGGTGAGAATCAACACCCAGTCCTTTTGAAGTTTTAATGAAGGAAGTGAGAGCCATCAAACCCCCCTGCGCATCCCCCTTCCCCTTCGTAGTATGATAGACTCCAGAGAGAGCAGAAGTGGTTTTTTCCCAGAGTAGATAACTGGAAATGAAATATAATTGGATTCTGACACACCTACTAAACTTTCCTAGCAGGTTTCTTACTCTGTTGAACATCTCTGGGAGCAGAGGGATCATAAGGGCAGCAGCCAACTGGACCTGTGTCCTTCTTACCTGTCCTGAGTCAGAAACATCGTAGTTGTGATGGTCAATCACAGCTGTCTTTTCCTCATCAAATTCTATCCCGCATTCACTTCCCAATTCTCGAAGGGGATCACCTAAGGAAGATTAAAAATCCCATGTGTTCTTTGTACTAAAAAGTGAGCACCCCTTGCCTCTTATCTACCACCTAAGAGGGTTTCTAACATGCTGGGGAGACACTTGCAATAAATCCATGTGCCTTGTCGGAAAACACCAAAGAATTCTCGTCTTTCTTTTTTAAAATCTCTCTTATTTTATAAAAAGACGCAGAATTCTAGAACTACAAGGCCCAAGCAAGTGTAACTGTCTGTCTCCGAGTATAGCTACAAAACAGAAGAGATGAATAATGATCAGTTACTGTTTTGAAGCTTTACTTTCCACAAACTGTTTAAAACCTGGTTGTTCTCCCAGACCTTAAATAGGATGGGCTTTTGCTGCTCAATTTTGGGCAGCCTTGAGATTGAAATGATAAAAAAAAATAAAATAAAGGGAAAAATATATATTTAAGCTGAAGACAATCTGCCCCATTGTGCCCGTTTCACTGACCGATATCTGAACTGGCAGCCACGAGGATGTTTCCACCCCCATCAATGAAAGCAGCAATGGTCTCCACGTTGATGTTGCCTCCAAAATCTGAAACGCGATGACTGGGTTAAATTTCTTGTCAGAATGTCAAAATGTTTACAGTAATACAGTATTCCAGCTAGCAAGTGTGCAACAGAATAAGACACGAAGCCCTGACAAAGGAACAGCAGTTCTTCACTGGACGGTCTCAGCTCTGCCCATCACATATCGTCATCATGGCAAGAATAGAATAGAGCTGGAAGGGACTTTGGAGGTCTTCTAGTCCAGCCCCATGCTCAAGCAGGAGAACCTAAAGCATCTCGGACAAGTGACTGTCCAGTGATGGAGTGCCCACAATGTCTAAAGGCAAGCTGTTAATTGTCCTCACTGTTAGGAAGTTATCACCACCACTATCACCAATATTATTATTGTTGTTGTTAATTTTCATTTCAATTTGCAGTCTGGGACTGGTAAAAACTTCACAGTTCAAGTCCTAAACAAGGACCTAATAGCTATTAAGGTAACGACTGCGTATATAGGCAATTCCGAGTAAGGTGGTTTTTTGACAAATACTTTTTTTTTACAAGTATTTTACAAATGCTTCTTATTCAGGTATAAGAAGTTCAAAATGTCCATGTATCTCTGCAGACCTTTGGGTATTGCTCCAAAGCATTACTATTGGCACAATCATTGATTTCTTCCTCCACTATCGCTCAACTTCAGTTTGCAAATCACAATATTATTATTACTATTATATTACTATTATTATTGTTACTATTATTATTATTACTATTATTATTATCATGGATCATTGCACAGTCAGCCAGATGTTCAGACTGGATTTGGCATTTTTGTCTACCTCTCGAGTCCTTACCCAGGACCTGGGATAGGCAGATGTGGATGTTTGATGGTATTACAGATCTTGTCGCAGGATGGAAGCGGTTCCTAGTAAGGCCGCCTTTTGCAATTGACTAATAGCGAATTTGTCAATGCCAATGGTGTTCAAGTGGTGCTCCAGTTGTTTTGGGATTGCACCCAAGGCACCTATGACTATTGGTACTACCCTTGCTTGCCTTTGCCACAGTCTTTCTATTTCTATGTCTTTGTATTTTGTTATCTTCTCCAGTTCTTTCTCTTCTATTCTGCTGTCTCCAGGCACTGCCACGTCCACTATCCAGACTTTTTTGTCTTTCTTATCGACAATTGTTAAGTCCCGGGTTGTTGTTATTATTACCATTATTATTGAATTTATTTGCCGCCTATCCCGCCCCGGGGCCCCTCATCGCTTCCCTCCCCCCTCCAGGCGCCGACGGCGGAGCCTCAGAGCCCCTCTGAGGGGAAGGAAGAGCGATCCGCCTCACCTTCCACCGAGGGCGAGAAGACGACCAGGTTGTCGTAGAGGAACTCCCCGTACTTGATCAGGGACAGCCCGGGGTCGTCCGCCGTCCGGAAGGTCAAGTCAAAGCCTCGCTCTGCAGGGGAAAAGGAGTGAGGGAGGCCGCCGCGCCCCGTCCTGGTAGGGAGGCGCGGAGACCCCCTCCGCGGAGCTCACTCGCCGCGTCCCCCCACCGCCTCTCCCTCCGGCCGCCAGACCTGCCAGGCCGCGCAGGAAGAGCGAGTGCGTGTCCTTCAGGTTCATGTTCTCCAGCAGCACCAGCGTTCGCGGGCCGCCGCTGCCGGTCGCCGCCGCTGCAGCCGCCGCCACGAGCCCTGTCACCAAAACCAGCACCGCCGCCGCCATCTTTCCTCGTCCCTCGCTGGGCGCCCCGGAAGCAGAACCCGCCTCCCCCCAATCAGCTCACAGACCTCGGCCTGAGGAGGCGGGGCGAGCCCCGGCTAACCAATGGAGAGAAGAGGACAAGGCGGGGCCTCTGTCCGCGTGAGCTAATGAGAAGGAGCCACCTCCGCCCCGAAGGAACGACTGCTCCGCGTTCGCTGCGCCAGGCAGGCGTCGCCACGCCCCTTGTTGCCAGGAACCAATCGGCACCCAGGCAGCGTAGGCCGGCGAATGGACCGCCGAGGGAAGCGAGCGTTACTGTGGTAACGGAGGCGCGCCCGGCTTTCTTTCCGAGCGGTCCTCTTCCGGGAAGAAAACGACGCGCAGACTTTGCATTTGAAATATAAATATATATATATATTTATCTGTATATTTGCAGGCCATCTCTATACAAACGGCTTTGCGTCTGTTCAATATAAGCAATGCATCTTCAGCACTGTACACAGCAGCCCAGAGAAAGCAACATACACTCTTCCAATAAGTTACTCACATACAGGCACATTCAGCTTCCCATAAATAAAGAGCACTATGCTCCAGCAGGGAGACACACCACAACAGCCACACTGCAGGGATGGCCAGAAATTCAGGCTCCTGATCAAAGGCATTCGTCCCCCCCCCACGCACAGGCTGGAGAGAATTGGCCAGGAGTGCAAACACGCAGGGAGGCTCAGCATGGCCCCCTCCCCAACCACGCTGACCCCCAAAATGATTGGGAAATGTGCTGCCAGCCCAAGACACCCCTTGGAACTTCCTAGATGGGGTGGGGGCCCAGTCAACCCGTGCATCAGCCCTCCGATTCCAGCAGGGCCGACTTCGCAGGAAGAAACCCTGAATTACGAGACGACGAGAGGAAGGGCATCTTTTGCGCACAATCCAAAAAGAATGACAACAAAGCCAAGCCACAGAGTGGGGCAGAAAGGGTCACCAGGGACTCTGTCCTCTTCTGATGGCAGAAATACTAAGAGAAGGACCCGGCTATGCATCCTTCCACCTCGTGCTGCACAGCCAGAGATCGACTGGCCCCAAACAGCCATGAGGACTTCCGACGAGTTCGCTCTTCTCCCCAGAGATCCTCGGCTGGACCGTCTTGCTCCTCATAACCATGGTTGATTCGTCCTGCACCCAAGGAGCAGAACAGGCCTGCACGAACATCGGAGTAATTGTCTAGCAAGGCTTCCATACTGGGGAATTCTACATTCAAATGCTATGGGGGAGGGGGAGGGGGGAGGAGAGAGAAAGAGAAAAGAAAAATATGAAAGACCGCATACTTGGATTCCAAGCACCCATGACAAAAGTTGATTTTTGCTAAGTAAATCGGCGCAAGGTACTGCAAGCAAAACAACGGCTAATTTAAACGATTAAATAAAAACAGCAAGGGAAACGTGGGCTTAAGGATTGAAGAAAGGAAGCTAGTTCAGTGAGGCTTTGGGTATGTGTGCTCTTGGTCAAAGGAGGGGAGAAAAGAGGAAGAGGGCACTGGAAGATTCTTACAGCGAGCAGAATAGAATAAAGAATAAATAGAATAGAATAGAATAGAGCTGGAAGGGACCTTGGAGGTCTTCTAGTCCAGCCCCCTGCTCAAGTAGGAGAACCTATACCATCTCAGACAAGTGACTGTCTAGCCTTTTTAAAAATCGCCTGTGATGGAGCTCCCACGATTTCTGGGGGCAAGCTATTCCACTAGTTAATTGTCCTCACTGTCAGGAAGTTTCTCCTTAATTCCAGGTTGCTTCTCTCTTTGGTCAGTTCCAACCATTGTTTCTTGTCCTGCCCTCTGGTGCTTTGGTGAATAACGTGGCCCCCTCTTCTTTGTGGCAGCCCCTCAAATACTGGAATACTGCTATCATGTCTCCCCTACTTCTTCTTTTCTTTAGACTAGCCAAACCCAAATCCTGCAGCTGTTCTTCGTATGTTTTAATCTCCAGACTTTCATCATCTTAGTTGCTCTTCTCTGAATTTTTTCCAAACTCTCAACATCTTTTTTGTGATATGGTGACCAAAATTGGCTGCAGTATTCCAGGTGTGGTTTTACTAGAGTTTTATAAAGCGGCACTAATACCTTGCATGGTCTTGATTCTATGCCTCTGTTTATACAACCCAGGATTGTATTAGCTTTTTTGGCTGCTGCTGCACATTGCTGGCTCATAGTCAAGTGATTGTCCACTAGGACTCCAAGGTCCCTCTCACAGTTACTGTTTTGAAGCCAGGTCTTGCCCAATCTGTACTTGTACCTTTGACTTTTCCTACCTAAATGTAAAACTTTGCTTTTCTCCACATTGAAAGTTTATCCGACAACATCGCCACCTTTCCCAATTCTCTCACCTCAACTGAGTACTTCCCCAGCTGGCTGCGGTAAATTTGATATGGAACCACGCCACAGCGGGTCCTCACTGCCAGGCACCACTGATGGGTGGATCCTGACTCAGCCCACAGAAGAAAAGCCCCCAGCATGTCATTCCTCAGCAGGGCCAGGCCAGCATCTCTGGAAGGCAGAGCAAAATGCAGGAAGCAGAGGCAAAACAGCAGGGGATCTTTGCAGCCTCACCCAAAGGGCACTCAAGGCCCAAAGCCCCCCCCCAAAACCCCAGTAACTATCCATCGCCATGTGCACCAGCAAGTCCTAAGTCTGCTGATGGGGTGGTCAGAACCGCCTATTAGGGCCTCAGGGCCATCCAGGGGGAGGCCCCCTCACCTGTTGATGCCCGCAAAGGACCACACACTCTCCTTCAGATCGTTCTCGTTTTCTGGCAGATGAAGCAGGCTCCCTTTGCCATCGCAGCTGGAAGAAACTGGAAGCGAGGACACAAAGAACCAGACTGAAAGCCTTCACCAAGGCCGTCGCCTAATGTGGAAATGTGGCAACGGGCAGCACAGGGTGTTGTGCTGGTGGATACTGGCTCCCATCCAGCACCCATGCCCAGTTGCCATGTTATTTCAACCTGTGATAATGCGTGGAAGATTTTTCCTCGTTGTGAGGAAGAAAAACGAACCCGTCCTTTCCCCTTCGTGACTGTCAAGGCTTTTATCCGTAATGTAGAGCTCCCAAGGGTTATCAGTAAAGCTTTGTGCCTTTTTCCTTCCTGGCTTTCTTCTCTCTCCTCTTTCTATTTCCCAGGCTCCCCAAATACTCACATCCTTCCCAAGCACCCTGCTGAGAGCCCGCCTCAAACGTACAACCTCGGTAGGCCCCAGAACGGAGAATCTTGCTGCGAATCGCCTTCTTGCGCACCAGAATTGGGGAACAATAGGGGTTTCCAGGACGGGCACTGCCCACGGTGCTGCTGGTTTCCTCCAGGTCTAGCCTCTCTCTCTAGGGGCACAAGCAGAGCAAATCCTGAGCAGGGGAGGCAGAGACTCCAGGGGCCTGGTCCAAATCTGGAGACCGCTTTGCATTTGGTCGATGCAAACGACCTCTGGGACACAAAATAATGGTTCAGGCTGTGAACCAAGCCTCAACTCTTGAATCAGGGCTTGCTTGACCTACAGCAGTGGTGGCGAACCTATGGCACGGGTGCCAGAGGTGGCACTCGGAGCCCTCTCTGTGGGCACACACACCGTCTCCCCAGCCCCACTTCCTCCCACACCCCCCTCACCAGCCGCCCCTCCCCTGAGGAGAGTAGCCCCTGGCGTGGCCCACACGAAGCAGCGGAGTAGCTGGGCAGCAGGGACAAGAATCCACCCTTGTGCCCCATTGCACACAGATGATGCTGCGGGGCAAGAGCGGAGGGCCTGGCCGCCATGGCGCTGCTGGGCTACCTGGGTGATCGGTGGCGGGCCGTGGAGGTGGTGGGTGGCCCAGTGGGCAGGGTGGGGCGGGGACAGGAGTGGGGGGCCCAGTGGGCAGGGTGGGGCGGGGACGGGAGTGGGGGAGCAGTTTTTGGGCACTCGGTCTCTAAAAGATTCGCCATCACTGACCTACAGGTAAGACCTTAGGTCCACAGTGTTTCTCAACCTTGACCATTTTAAGGCATGTGGACTTCAACTCCCAGAATTCAACTCCCACAGCAATGCTGGCTGTGGAATTCTGGGAATTGAAGTCCACATGCCTTAAAATGGTCAAGGTTGAGAAACACTGCGCTTAGGAGGCGCCTGAAAACTGGACACGTCTCAGGGAACACCCACACCCCCACACCCCGCCCAAGAGAGCAACCGCCGCTACGGAAGGGGTGAGCTCTGCAGGTCCTCCAGGGGGAGACAGGAGAAGAAGAGGCCACTCACCACGCTGACCGAGGGCCCAAATTCCGTGGGGCAGGGCAGCCTCCGGAAGGAGACCAGGGCATTGACGTTCTGGGAGACCTCCTCCGGGTTGAGGGACTCCCAGACCACCTGGCTGTCCAGGGAGGCGCCCAGGAGCTGGACAGAGGCACCGGAGGAGGAGGACCAGTCCTGTTCCTCCGGGTGCAGGAGAAGGTAGCCCAGCTGGAAGAAGCGGCACAGGAGGTAGTGCAGCACCTGGACCTGGCCGGGGAACGGAGAAGGAGGAGGCTGAGTGCCTGACCCATAGCCTGGGCCGGCCCCTGCAGAGAAGGCCTTCTTTCCGGGCGCCCCCCAGGAGGGCACCCCGCCAGGGGATGGGGAAGAGCCTGGGCGAATCCTGCTTTGCCCCAGGGCCGCGGACGGGCTCGCCGACGCCCACGCACCTCGCCGGGCTGGCTGCCCACGAAGAGGTGGCAGAAGAGGCTGCCGCGGGGGCCGCGCGGGTTGCGCGCCAGGAAGGCGAACTGCCGGTCGGCGGGCCTGCAGGTGCTGTAGGCGAGGCGCTTGAGCGCGTGGGCCATGAGCGGCGCCTGCGGGCGAAGAGAGCAGCGCGGGCGGCTCAAGTTTCCCCCGACGGCCGGCCGAGCCGCCCCTTTGCCCGGTCCGGGGCGCAAAGGACCCCGTGCCTACCTCGCCGTCGCGGCCGAGCATCTTCAAGCCCTGCAGGCAGAAGCGCAGGAGGACGGAGCGGCGGCGCGGACAGTCCTGCGTGGGGGGGGAGAAGGGCGAGAGGGACGGAGCTGGGGAGGGGGCGTCGCTGGCCGGCTCCCTTCCAAGCCGCCTGCCCGCCCGCCCTCCTCCGCCGGAGCCTCCCCGCGCACCTTCAGGAGCTGCAGCCGCTGATGCACGGCTTGGCCCGCCCGGGGCAGATCGGCGTCTTCCACGGCGAAGGAGCCCACGTACTGCGGCAGCAGAGGAAGGCGCGTCAAGGCCAGCCCGGCGACCCTCGCCCAGCCCCGGCTTCGCCCCCGCCTCACCTCGGCCGCCTTGGTCAGGGCCCGCCCGGCCCTCGGCTCCGGAGCCCGCCCGGCCGGCTGCCTCTTCATGCCGCCGCCGCGAGAGGGGACCCGCCGCTCCGCGATCGCCCGTGGCCGGACGGACCCTTCCCCCGGCTCCGCCCCCCCGGCCAATCAGGCGGGAGACAGCCAGACCAGACCCCGCCCCCTCTGCTTCTCCTGACCCCCCCCCCAGCCCCAAAAAACGACGCGCAAGCAGGCGGGGGGGTCTTCGGAGTCTCAAGCTTTTATTTCTGCAAAGAGGTTTTTGCAAAACCTTCGCTCTGCGGTTCTACATTAGCGATCGGGTCGTTCTCCGGGAGGGGGGGGGCGAAAAAGGGGGCGGGGAGGGGGGTTGGGCAAAAGGAGGAGTGAAGCGTCCCCCCCCCTTTTAAGGAAAACAGCTCAAAGGCCCCCTCCGAAGGAACTCCGGGTGGGGCGGGGGGGGGCGACTAAGCTGAACAACAGAACACTGACGGGGGAGAAAAAAGGCAGCCTTTGGTGCCCCCCCCCTCCGGAGAAGGGCTGCTGGCTGGCTGGCTTGGGGGTGGGGGTCTTGGAGAACTGGGGAAGGGGCTGAGAAACGGAGGGCCTGGCAGAGAGCGCGCGTGGGGGTGTGGGAGGGGGGGTCTGTTTCCACTTCTAAAAATATAAAAATCTTTCCAACCGGTTTCAAAAGCCCCGACTCCAAAGCTCAGAGGCACCCTGTACAGATTATATATTTTGTTTTTTTTTTTTGCCCCTTATTTAGAAAAAAAAAAAAAAACCAGTCCTGCGTTATAGGGTGGGTGATGGATTGGAGGAGAAAGGAAGCCAGACTTTGAGGAGGGGGTGTGTACGAGGAGGGGCAGGGGGTCGGTGGGTGGGAAGGGGGCCAAGGCACAGCAGGAAGAGTCTGGATCCACCTGCGATGCTTAAGACCCAGAGGCTGGCTTGGGGGGGAGGGGGGAAGAGGTGCTGCGGTTCTCCACTGCTGGAGGGGGGGAGGGAGGGGGAGACAGAGAGGGGGAAGCCTCAGAACTAAGTTACAAAGGAGGGGAGGGGGCTGTACTTATAAAAGAAGGGGGGGCCCTAAGCAGAGCCCCTGCCTGCCCGCTCGCCGACCGGCTACTTCTTGGCTCTCAGCGACTTCCGCATGGTGGTCTTGGTCTTGCTCCTCTTCCCGGGGGGCTTCTTCCGGTCCCGCTTAGCGCTGGCCGCGGCCGCTGCAGCCGGCTTCTTGGGTGGGGGGGCTGGGCTGGAGAGGCTCTTGACCGCCGGCCGGGCAGGCACGCCCTTCGCTTTCTTGGCCTTGGGGGGCGGGGGCGGGGGCGGCTTGGGTTTCCCGCGGTGCGCCAAGGGAGCCTTCCGGGCGGTGGGCTTGACCTCCCGTCGCTTCACCAGGGGAGGGGCTCTGTTCCGGGCTTTGGGTGGGGGCCGCTTCGGCATCCTGCCCAGGGGAGAACAACATCACCAAAGGGCGGGGCAGCCCCTCAGCCTGGACCGGCTCGCCCCCTTTCCCGTAATGCCCAGGCCGCCCGCGTCCACGGACCCCTGACCCAGCGTCTATGGGACACCATTCAAGTCCCCCTGTACCTCTTCTTTGGAGGAGGCTCCTCTTCCTCCTCCTCCTCCTCTTCCTCCTCGTCGTCATCTGTCTCTTCTTCGTCTTCCTCCTCCTCCTCCTCCTCGTCCTCCTTCTGCTTCTCAGGGAACAGAATGCCGGGGCTGGGAGGGGTGAGGGGGGGAGAAGACAGGTCACCCCCAAGGAAGAGCCCATCCCGGCTGGCAGCCACGCAGGAAAGGCCACCAGCAGCCCCCCAGCCAGGCCCAAGGGATCTGGCGGCTCGGGGAGGGTAAGCGGTCAGGGTGCCCCCCCTGGTGCCCCCCGGTGCCCAAGACTCACCTTGGATAGTAGGGGAAACACAGCTGAAAGGTGCCGCTGAAGCCCTTGCCGGAGATCTGCTCCATCCAGCCGTACTTCTCGCACTTCTGCAGAGTCCTCTTCAGGAGGTGAACTGTGGTGGTGGGGAGGGGGGCAAAGAGAGAGAGAGAGCGGTATTCAGGGCCTGGACCAGCTTGGCCCCCCATCTGGAAAGGCAGAGCTCCAAAAGGGGCCCCGGGGCCGAGTCTCCAAATTTAAGGCTCAAAATGCAAGGCGGGGTTGGGCAAAGTGGCGGGCACCCAGAACGGGGCATCGCAACCCCCCCCCCCCAGGGAATGGGGAGCCGTGCGCTGAACTCTGCCCTCCTGGGATCTCCCTGGCCCAGAGGAGGAGAGACCCAAAGACCCCCATCCTGGGGGACGCACTGCTGGAGGCTGGCGGATATTTCCCAAGGGGGGGGGAGCGGCAGCTGAGCACCTCCCCGCCCGCCGCGGTGCTGCGTTGGTCCTACCCTGGAGGCTGGAGTTTGTGCCAGGGTGCTTCTCCAGGACGTATTTCTTGAGGGCGGTGGTGGAGCAGGTCTTGGGCTCGTTCATGGCTGCGATGGCGGAGAGGATCGCGTCCTCCATCAGGCTTCCGCCCAGCAGCGGCTTCTCCCCCGACTTCTTCAGCTGGTGCACACAAGGAGGAGGAATGGGCATCTCGGGCAAGAGTAGACGGAGGGAGGGAGAGAGAGAGAGAGAGAGAGACACCCAGCCCACCCCCAATTCCCAGGGGAGCCTCCCTTACCCACCTGGAAGGTGCCGGAAGCCCCCTTGCCCGTGATCTGCTCCAGCTGGCCCTTCTCCACCGCCCGCTGCAGGGCGTTC
Source organism: Crotalus tigris (assembly GCF_016545835.1). Lineage (NCBI taxonomy): Eukaryota > Metazoa > Chordata > Lepidosauria > Squamata > Viperidae > Crotalus > Crotalus tigris. The sequence continues at coordinate 488,855 of NW_024098092.1, read as the reverse complement.
TTCAGCAGCTGGGGCCTAAAAGGGAAGCCACAGAGAAGCCGCCTGGCTGGCTAGTCCGCAAAAGGGCAGGGCAAGGGCCCCCGGGGTGCCCCCCGCCCCTCCTTGCCCACGTTCATGCACGCTTCCGGCCGCCTTACCGGATGTCCACCTTCAGCTTGGGATAATATTGGGACACGTATTTTTTGATCAGGCTGTAGGAGGCCTCCTTGGGCTCACAGAGGCGGGTGAAGGCCAGTGGCAGGACGTCCTCCAGCTTCACGTGCTGCTCTGCGCTGGAGGCCGACAAGCTCCTCTGGAGGAGAAAGGGAGGCACAAGGGCTGAGGCTCCACCTTGGGGCCCCTGGAGGCTGAGTCCAGGGTGGGGCTCGAGGCCTCTTCCGTCGGGTCCGGTCAGAGGCTGCGAATGGCCGCAGTGCCCCTCCTGTACCATCCTGCCCCTGTGGAGCTGCTGTCTTCCTCAGGGCCTTTAGAGGAAGACCCCACCCTGAGGGAAGCAGGGCTCAGAGTCTGGAGGTTCCGGGGCACGGCAAACTAAGCACGCCGGGCTTACCTTCCTGTCTCTGGACTTTGAGGCTGCTTTCCCTGAGTTGGGGGCCACCACAAAGCTTCCGGACGCTCCTTTCCCTTTCACCTGTCCCAGAAAAAGTGTGTGGGGAGGGTCAGGATGGAAGCATAAACCTCCTGCAAATGCAAAGGGTGTCGAACATTCCCCCCCCCCCCAGTTGATGAAGCAAAAGGGAGGGGGAAAACTGGGCTTTGCATAGATGCTTATATGACTTGGCTGGGTAGAATATGGAACGGAATGGAATAGAGAACAGAACAATAGAATAATAGAAAAGAGAAAAGAGAAGAGAATAATAGAATAGAATAGATAATAATAGAATAGAATAAAATAGAGAATAGAATAGGAATAGAATAGAAAACAGAACAGAATAGAATAACAGAACAGAGAACACAATAGAACAGAACAGAGAATAGAATAGGAACAAAACAGAATAGGAATAGAATAGAGAACACAATAGAATAAAATAGAGAATACAATAGAATAGAGAATAGGAAGAATAGAATAGAATAGGAATGGAATAGAGAACAGAATAGAATAGGAATGGAATAGACTAGACTAGAGAATAGAATAGGAACAGAACAGAACAGAATAGGAATAGAATAATAGAATAGAGAACAGAATAGAATAGGAATAGAATAGAGAACAGAATAGAATAGAATAATAGAATAGAAAACACAATAGAATAGAGAATAGAATAAGAATAGAATAGGAATAGAATAGAATAGGAATAGAAAATAGAACAGAATAGTAGAATAACTTTGTCACTTTAAATGTACACTAATCAGCATAAATTAATACGAGATTTCATTGCAATGCTATGGCAGGAGGTTTTGGGGCGGGGGGGGGGCAAGCCACAGTCCTACCCCAAACGCCGGAGGGACTTTCCGAATTGCCCCCAGCTATAAAGGCCAGCAGCCTTCCAGGGCAGGCCGAGTCTCCAGCTCAAAGGGCCCCCGGTGGCTGGCGGGCAACCGGTGCTTACCTGCCGTATGACCCCCCGCTCAAGTTCCCTCTTCAAGGCCTGCTTCAGGAGGTACCCCCTCCGCTCCAGGTCCAGCGAGGGGTACCTGCTGATGATGAACTTTCGGATGGCGACCACTGAGGCCCCGCCTTTCTGATAGCACGCCTGGGAGGGCGAGAAGGACGGGTGGGCATCGGTCTTGGCCGCCAAACGGTCAAGAGGTCTTTCTGCCTCCCCCCCCCGCCGCCAATCCTCCCTCCCTCACTTTGATGGCTTCGATCAAAATGGCGTCCATCTTGGGCCGAGAGGAAGCGGCCATCTGCGTCTGCTTCTGCGCTCGGGCTAGCTGGCTGGCCGAAAGAGTCGCCCAGGCGGGAATGGTCTTTTTCACCTTCTTCTCCTTCTCCTTCGCCGGATCCTTCTCCCTGCGCGGATGAGGAAAGAGGTGAGTGGCCCGGAGGAAGGCCAAGGCAGGGAACGAGCTGACAGCTGCCTTTCTCGAAGACCCGTCCCCACCGTACACCCACCCCCTCCTGTCCAAGGGCCACGACTAGGCCAGCAAAGCTAGGCTGGCAGGTGCCCCAGCTGTTGCTCAGCCAATAGGCAAAGTGTGGGTCAGTCCCCTATCCCAACAGGAAGAAATGAGCCCCCCCCCAGTGGACTGAGGCAGCAGGCCACGGTCAAGGGGGCTCTGAACCTCTGAGCCCCCATGCCAGCCAGCTGGATAACGGGGGTGGGTTGCATTACAGGGGCAGCCAGCACATGGTGGACACTGGGTCCTTTTTAGCAAGGACCGTCGCCTTCTTCTCAGCAGCCCACCTCCCTCTTCCCTCCCATCGTCCTTCCTGCTCTCCCCCCCCTTCTTACTCCTTTTTGGCTTCCTCAGCAGGCTTCACCTCTGCCTTCTCCTCCTCCTCCTCTGGCTCCTTCGGCTGCTCGGCCTCACCGGCGGGAGCCAGGGGTGCCCGATTCTCCTGCTCCTCGACGGTGGAGGCGGATTCTTCTGAACTGACATCCGGCTCTGAAGGGGGAAAGGGGGCAAGCAGTGGCAAAGGACGAGAAGCTCCCTGCTGAAGACGGGCCCTTGGGCTCTCCGGCCAGGCGCAGCCGCAGGGAAAGAGCGAAGGGGCCGAGGAATCCTCTGCAGAGGTCCTGCAAAGCCTGGGCTTGGCAACTCCGATCAACGAGATTGGCTGGGGGATGAGAGACCCCCCCCCCTCTCGCTGGAGAGCTGCATTCCTCCCCCCCCCCTCCGGCTCCCCCTACTTTGTCCTACAGCTGCAACTCTACAGCTTCCGTTGTTAAGCCTCAGAGCCCAGACTGGGGGTGCCTCTTAGCTGGAGACAGCGCTGGCAAATTAGCCTGTAATCAGATGTAACAGCCAAGTCCTGCCATAGAAAGAAGCTTAAAGCTGGGAGAATGGGGCTCAGCGCAACCATCTTTGGTGGCAGACCTACCCCGGTCTGATCCCTTAGGCAAGTCAAACTCCAACTGAAGCGAAAAGACACTTTGACGAAGAGATGCTGACTGCAGGAGACTTGAGCAGACTCTATAAAAATCCCGTTTCCCCAAGCCCTCCCGTCCAAATCCAGCACCTCCGCCATATTATCAGAAACTCCCAAGGTGTTTTGGCTGGTGAAATTCCACTCTCCGAGCAAACGGCCTTGAAGATGCCAGCGGGCCAGCAGGAACTGGATTCCAGACTGCTCTGTTCTTCCTCAACTGTCAATCCCCCCCCCTAATTCCCATGATAAAAGCATACAGCTTTTTATTGCCCATTTGTTCCCCCTCCTCGATCAATGGCAGAACTGGCAAGGTACCCGAGCCGAAGCTGGTGGATCTGATGTTTTGGCTCAGGCCAATCAGAGCCTGCTCAATAAACAACAGGCAACGTAATGAAGGTAACTGAGCCACCTTCATGGGTGGCATAAAAATTAATTAAAATGGAGGTATCTTTTGGGCCTCTTTAAGTGCTACAGGCATCCTGAAAGGCACTCACCACCGGAGCCAATGACTCTGCAGGGCCTTAGGAGACCCAGCTTGGTTATCTCTGCTTCCCCGTCCCCCGCAGGGGTCAAGGTGAGACAGAGAAGAAAAAAATCCCTCTTTTACCTGGTTTGGCCTCGCTTTCAGCAGACTTGCTTTTGGGAGGGGTTTCCCGAGAAGAAGCGTTCACCGCCCGGCGGATCGGCATGGCTGCGTCTTCAACTGTCTGGGAAGGGAGCAAAGCATCACGAGAGGCCCGGCAAAGGAGGCCCCTGACCAGCTGAGAACCCCCCCCCCCCACTGCCACCTCTCCTGGGAGTGACTTGCCCATCCTAGAAGAGAGGCGACTGTGCTCGGGGTCCAGCTTTCTGCTTCCACTTAACAAGTGTCGCAAGTGTTTTTTGCTCCAGCTCAGAATGACACAGAGGTGAGGGTGGGGTGGGTGGGGAGGGGGGAGAGGGGGGGAAGCACTGGGGAAGCAGGAAAGGAAGGGGGGGGTCCAACACCTGGAGAGGAGGAAGGACGGATGGAGCCCAGCTGACATATCCTAGAAGCAGGCGGAGAAAGAGTGCAAGGGCCCTTGCCAAGGGCCAGCCCAAGGGCAAGCGTGGAGAGGGGTCAGCCCCTACCTCACTCAATTTGTCCAGGGGAGCTCCTGTTAAGAGTGGAACTGCCTTACGGTGTGCGGGATCGGCTTCAGACAGCTCAGTCGCCATTTAAATTAATGTCTAGCCTCAACGGGAGGGTAACACTTTGAAGCCCCAGGGCTTAACTTCAAGGGGAAGGTGGCCTTCCTAACAGAAGTGCAAAAAAGATTCGGTGTGAAGGAGGTTATCGAGAACAAGGACACACACAAAAAATCTTAAGCCAAATTTAGTTCCCTTTCACATGGCAAGAGTTATAACAATTTAAAAACACACACACACACACACACACACACACAAAACCCTCAGTCAGAGAGAAGGCAGCCATCGGCAGGATCCCTTTGGCTGTTACTTAACTCAGACACTTAGCTAAGCTGAAACCGCCTCCAAGAACCGGCCGCTTTGCTAGCAAGGTAGGGCACGATGCAAGGGCGCTCCCAAGATGCAACACAGCAAGCAAGGGGGGGGGGGACACCGAGAAGAGATGCACCTCCCTACAGAAAGGACCAGTTGGGGACTTTACAGGAAGCAGCTAGACGCAGGCAACTACGAAGCCAGAGGGACGCAGGCTTTCACCCGAAGCTCAAACATGAGCAAAGCAAAAAGCAGCCCAAAACCAGAATTGCTGCCCACCAACTGTACCCGGGGCAAATTTTAAAAATAACCCCAAAGTACTCCACCAGCTGCCACCATCTCCTCTGACACCCAACTGAGACTCCAAAGACATCCCTTTGATAAAACAGTAGGCAGGCTTTGCTTCGAGGGGAGAGTAAAATGGGTAGACCGTCTATTGGCTTATAGGTGAAATATGAAAATTATTCTTTCTGGATCCAAGGGAGGTAATCCCCACCCCCAACGGCGCTGAAAGAAGAATGATTGTTTAGGACAGTGGTTCTCAACCTTTTTAACGCCGCGACCCCCAACCGGTCGTAAGTCGAGGACTACTCAACCGGTCGTAAGTCGAGGACTACTCAACGGGTGCAGCATCGTTTGCAGAAGGGGACTTTTGGCGGGCTCAGCAGGGCAGAGACAGCCTGGACAATTCCTATTGGCTTTGGAAAGCCAATAGAATTAGACTCTATGCAAGAGAGTCGATTCTATTGGCTTTCAAAAGCCAATAGAATAAAAGGGAGTAGCACAGCTAAGGAAAAGGGGGGGGGGAAATGGCGGACTGCGTTGTTTGGCGACCCCCGTGAAATGGTCGTTCGACCCCAAATGGAGTCCCGACCCACAGGTTGAGACCCTGACAATTCTGGGAAAGAGGGTACAGGCTGCGTGCCTCTTCCAATTCTTCTCAAAAGCGGAAGCACTGATGTGAGCAGGATGGACTTCTTTAAATAAGTAAACGAAATGGCCAGGTTTCTAGGATTGGATTCCTTTTAAAAAAAAAATGAGGAAAAAATAACCACTCAACGTAATAATGTATTTGCATTCCCTTTCAACGGGGGAGTCCATTTACTTTACATAATGTAACTTTAAGATTTATAGCCGATTACTCCTTACAATAGCCCTGTTTCTAACGCAGACAGTATTGCCAACACTTAGCATTTTGGCAAAGGCCAGGCAGCTAGTAAAACCGTGTTCCTGCTTCACCGTTTCTGCCCTTCCAAATTTCCTTTGAAGCATCAGCGCAAGACACACTGAACAGAGCAATGCAATTTAGTCTGACCGCACAAGGCCAAGCTGCAAAGGCTTATTTTTCGACAGCGTGCGAAACTCCCCACCGCCTGCTGCATAATGCAGGCAGAATATTTAGGCCTGGAAAGAAAGCAAGAAGCCATCCTCACGCTTCGTCCCGCCTCAAGAAATCCATCTACAGAGACGGGCAGCAACTTCTTTTTCTTCATACACACACACACACACACACAATGCACACAAGTCCCACAACAGCGTCTCCTTTCCAGAAAGGACCCTGGGACCACATCATGTGCAGCACTCAGCTTTGATAAAGCCAAGGGGGATTCTAAAGCTATAGGTATGACGCACCATTCGAATCCGAGTCTCAGAGAAGCCCGAGCGTTATCAGTTTGTTGTATGAAATGGTGAGGGTGCGAGGAAGGTGATGTAAAAATAAATATAAGAGCTCTAAGTCCTGTCTGGAAGCCCCCTGGGAGGCAATTATTTCTGCAAAAGTTGCCTGGGATTTGGCTCATTACTGGCTGGGCAGCCCAAAGCGAGAAAGCAGGGGGAAGAGCTGAATTGTCACTGTCACACACACACACACACAGTCGAAGTGGCATCTACAAGCAGGACACACACACACACACACACACAAACACACACAGTCTAAGCGGATCTACAAGCAGGACACACACACACACACACACAGACAAACACACACAGTCCAAGTGGTATCTACAAGCAGGACACACACACACAGTCCAAGTGGCATCTACAAGCAGGACACACACACAGAGACACAAACACACAACAGTCCAAGTGGCATCTAAAAGCAGGACACACACACACACAGTCCAAGTGGCATCTACAAGCAGGACACACAGACATAAACACACACAGTGCAAGCGACATCTACAAGCAGGACACACACACACAGTCCAAGCGGCATCTACAGGCAGGACACACACACAGAGAGAGACACAAACACACACAGTGCAAGCGACATCTACAAGCAGGACACACACACACAGTCCAAGTGGCATCTACAAGCAGGACACACACACACACACACACACACACAGAGAGACACAAACACACACAGTGCAAGCGACATCTACAAGCAGGACACACACACACAGTCCAAGCGGCATCTACAAGCAGGACACACACACACACACACAGAGACACAAACACACACAGTTCAAGCGGCATCTACAAGTAGGACACACACAGAGAGACACAAACACACACAGTCCAAGCGGCATCTACAAGCAGGACACACACACACAGAGACACAAACACAGAGTCCAAGCGGCATCTACAAGCAGGACACACACACACTCACACACCGTCCAATTGTCATCCACAACCAGGGATCCAGGCCCCTCCGGGGCTGCTGCTCAAGGCGAGGCCGGAGGGACCCTCCCTCCAGCCTCCAGGCAGAAGCCCCGTCGCTTCCCCGAAGCTACCACGGAGAGCGGCCGCCCAGAGCCCGCCCGCCTCCCTCCTTGCCTGCCTGCCTGCCTGCGGGGGGCGATTCTGACCAGGCCCCGGCCCAGCCTGCGATGGGGAGGGAGGGAGGGGGGAGGGGAGCAATTGCCTCCGACGGCGCAACGGGCAAGCCCCCCACCGCCGCCCCACAAAAGGGCCCCGGGGCTCCCCGGCCTCGGAGCCAGGCCCGCTTTCCTCGGCTGCCCCCGGGAGGGAGGCCCGCTTCATGGCGAGGCCCGCCTGAAGGGGTCGCCGACGTCAACGGGACCCGTAGGCCGCGCCGGGGCCGGCCTGGAGGCGGGAGGCCGCCGCCGCGGCCCCGCCCTCCTCCCGCCCTCCCGCTCACTCACCGCGCCTTCGGGGCCCCGGCTGAGCTGAGGCGCACAAAACGGGGCAGCAGCGGCGAAGGCTCCCCTCCCCCACACAACTAGCACGGCGGAAGTCCCGGCGGCGACAGGTAGGAAAAGGCGGGCTCGTCCCGGCGCAGGACCAATAGCCGCCCACGGGGGTGAGCCAGAAGGCGCGCGCGCTTTCTCTCTCTCTCTCTCTCTCTCTCTCTCTCCCCCTCCCCACAACACACTGCGCAGACGCCAGGAACAGTCTCCCCCTTTCCGCATGCGCGCGGCGTCCTTACCGATTGGGCAACTTCTGCGCACGCGCGCGGCTTCCTCTTTTTTTTCCCCCCTTCCTTTTCCCCCCTCTGGCAAACAAAATATTTTCCAGGGAGGGGCGGAGCTAGCGGGAGAGAGCGAATGGGCCCGGAAAGGGAGGGGGGGAAGGAAGAAGGGCGCGCCCGCGCTGAGCTGGCCCCGCCCATGTACGGGCGGAAATGGCTGCCCGGAAGGAGCTGGTGGGCGTGGCGGGTTATTTCGCGCCCCAATTCTTACGCCGTGAACTGCGAAATACAAAAATTGTTTTTTAAAAAAGCATTATACTCGATATGTATATATTTTATGCTCTGCAGCCCCGATCCTTGGGAGGAGCTTCCCCAAGACCAGGGGTCTTCAAATGTGGCCCTTCGACGACTTGTGGACTTCAACTCCCAGAATTCCTCAGCCAGACACCTCCTGCTTGAGCAGGGGGTTGGGCTAGATGACCTCCAAAGGTGTCCCTTATAACTCTCTATGTCCTAGCTCAGGAGTCGTCAAACTCGGCCCTTTGATGACTTGCGGACTTCAACTCCCAGAATTCCTCAGCCAGGCATCCTGGCTGGGGAATTCTGGGAGTTGAAGTCCACAAGTCATCAAAGGGCCACGTTTGAAGCCCCCTGCCCAAGACAAGTGGCGCTCTGCTCCCAGGGAGGCTGGCACCTGCCGGGCGATCATAAGCTGCCAGCTGCATGCTGGGTTAGCTGACTAGGAAGCATCACCTGTTCTCTGTTGCACCTGGGCAAGCAGCCCCCCCCCCAGACCCCACAATCCAACCCCGAGTTGCTTGTCTACACAAACACACACACACACACACCAAAAAAACCCCACAAGAGCTTGTGAAGAGATTCCTCCAGCGATCCTTCCTTCATCCTTGGATGGCACCATGAAATTCATTTCCACAAGATTCCCAATGACCAAAAAATACAGGACACAGAAAAAAGGATGTTAAGCAATGCTTGCCTAGTCAGTGACCACCTACCTCCTCTTTATTCAGGCCTGGGAGTCTAACTCACTCTCTCTCCCCTGCCTGGACAGTGACATTTGCACCCAGAGCCAGTGGGACATGGGTCCCTCGACAGCAGAGGCCTGACCCGGGACAGTGCCTCTGATCACCTGTCCAAAGAGAAGCTACTTCCTGTGCTTTTAAACTTGCAAGATTGCTCTTTTATTTTGTTCTGTATGTTTTGAAAATGAAAAGAATAGCATGGAGTCAATTTCGGTTGGTTTGGGGTTTTTTTTTGTTTTTTTTAAATATTTGTTCTATCTATTTACAAGCCTTAAAAGTTGCTCTAAAGGTTCTGAAAAGTTATCACTAGGCCTTTTTTCCCCCCCTCTCCTTCTTCTGCTTCCAGGGCAGGGCTGTTTCGAACACGTTAATTCTCCAGGCAGTCTGGTCCACAACCATTTTCTGATATGCAAGTCCAAGGTTACATTTTTTTTTTTGGCTTCTTTTCTCTTAAATTTCGGAAGCAACCCGAGAGGCAGGCAGAAAGTTCTGGGGGTTTTCTTTTTTGTGTTGTTTTTTTGTGTGTGTGTGTGTTTCCTGAAAGTTCCTCTCCCTCATCTACTCTCTCATTCCTGACTCCCTTTAGAAGTTATGACTCAGCTCCCGTGCTTTCAAACAAAACTTGAGGTGGATCTGAAAGGGAGGTAAATTTATTTCTCTGCTTTTTTTTTTGTCTATTATACAATTTGTTACAGAAACTGCAAATTTAAAAATTACACTGACATTTGCAGTTCTTAAAATAATAAATTATAGTTCTCAGGGTTTTTTTTGTCTAAACAGGTTTTTTTTTGTTCTTCTTAAAGTATGAGAGTCCTTGTTTAAAAATGAAAAAAAAAAAAAGATTAAAACAGAAAACAGTTTCTATAAATAATAAAGATGTATTTTGGTTTAGTGCTCCTGCCCCTCAGGTTTGCGCGGACTCGAATTCTCAAGTCCTTTTTTTTTTTTTGTCCTCCATGATCGCCTTTGCGTGTGTGAGTATTTTTGTTCCTCTCCCCCACTCGTGCACACGTGGGGGAAAAGGGGGGTTCTGCGCGAGAATTGGCCTTGCTGCACTGTGATTGGCGAAGACATGAAACTTTTGTTTTTTAAAAAAATACTTAAATTGTTTTTGTTTTCTTTTCTCTCTCTTTTTTTTTTGTATTCAGTTTTAATTATCCTCAGACTCTTCTTCAGCTTCTCGTAGCCACGTGAAGAACGCGGTGACGGATTTAAGCGCTACGCCCTTCCCGGTTTGCTCCGCCGGGTCTTTGCTGCTTTCCCATTTGTAGAAGGCGTCCTCCGATATCACCTCCTCGTCGTACAGGCAGTCGAAAAACATCCGTAACAAATCTGCGGAGAGTGGGAAAGGCATGCCTTTGGTGAAGGGGCCGAGGATGGGAAGCAGAACCCTTCCGTCTCGTACTTCAACCCCGGGCAGGAGATGACCCTCTCTGCCTGCTCCATTTCTCACGGCCGAGCGGAAGGGGCAGTTCAGGCAAGCACAGTCTCCAGTCAGGAAACGGGACTTTGAGCAAGAACAGTAAAAAGTCCCAAACGGGGACAAAGATTGTACAAAGCTTGCCTTCCAGGCTGCTCCAGCGGTCTGCTGAAAGCTAAAGGCCTACCTCGCCTCCTCAGCCTGGAACAAAAGCCACACTATCTCTGCCCCGCCACTCCTGGCCGTGCTCCTCCAGGTTTACAACCATCAAGGGAGCCCTGGGGTACCCCTACGCGCCGCTTTACGTATGTCCCAATCAAGCCATTAACGATGTACTAATTTAAATCCCCCAACGCGTGCCGTACACTTACTGGGAGGTTGATCAAGTTTTACTATGGATGCCTGTAGAGCATAAAGTGCTTGTAGTTCCTTCTCTGTGTCCGAGTCTAGGTACTTGAGTAAGATGGGCACTCTCCGCTTGATAACGGCAGTATCCACTCGCAAGCTAGAGCTGTCCACTGGGTGGGAGGAAAAGAGGAAGTCACACCCCCTTTCCCGCACAACTTCAAGACAGCGTCTGACATTGCCGATGGGTCGAGCTAGTCTTGGAAAATGGAATGGCTGCAGAGCGCTGACTGGTCCCCCCTTCGCCCCAACTCCCCCAAAGCTGGCTGGGAATCCAAACTGATCTGGTGGGGAACTGGGGGGGGTATGGGGGGGGGGACACAGGGACCCCTGGCCTAGTGAGCGAGTGCTTGCTCCTTCCTCTCTTTCTCTAACGCAGTGGTTCTCAACCTGTGGGTCGGGACCCCATTTGGGGTCGAACAACCATTTCACGGGGGTCGCCAAACAACGCAGTCCGCCATTTTTCCCCCCCTTTTCCTTAGCTGTGCTACTCCCTTTTATTCTATTGGCTTTTGAAAGCCAATAGAATAGACTCTCTTGAATAGAGTCTAATTCTATTGGCTTTCAAAAGCCAATAGGAATTGTCCAGGCTGTCTCTGCCCTGCTGAGCCCGCCAAAAGTCCCATTCTGCAAACGGTGCTGCACCAGTTGAGTAGTCCTCGACTTACGACCGGTTGAGTAGTCCTCGACTTACGACCGGTTGGGGGGTCGCGGCATTAAAAAGGTTGAGAACCACTGCTCTAACGGAAGCAGCCCCAAGACAAGAGCCCCTGGCTGCGCCGTCTCTCACCGGCCAGCCTAGTTCCGTTACCCTCGGTGGATCAGATCCAACATTAATATACAGAAAGGCTCCCTTTGCTATTTCAGTGGAACGAGAGAAGAACAGTTCTAAAGGTTAAGAAACAAAAATAAAACTAAATGACACTGAGAATCGCAGCTAGTCTTACCTGGGCCACACTACTGTCTTTTGTGGGAGCAACTCAAACCCAGGCAACCCCATTTGGGCTTAATAAGGAACAGGCGCCAACGATTCGAATCCCTTAAAAAAACAGGCATGTGAGTGCCCAAACACGGCATCCCTTCCAATTCTGTTGTGGCCGTGACTCACCTAGGAGAGCAGCTTTGCAAACGGCCGTCATTAAAGCTCTAAGGAATGTAGGTGAACTCATCTGCCTGTCGTCTAGGTTAGCCTGAAACCGAGAGAAAGCGTTTGCCGGAGTTAAGAAGCCGGGGTTGGCTTTGGTTTCTGAAAAACTTTCTGGTTTCTCCCCAATTAGCTCTAGCCACGGAAGAACGCTCATTCCCCCTCTGCCTTTCACAGTCTCCTTATTTGGCCGGAATGAAGCCAGAATTAAATGCAGAAATTAAATAAAAGGGACACGCTGCCATCGGCTAGGCCCGTGCTTCTTCACAGCCAGTTGAATCTCTAGCCGTGCAGCTCCGTTTGCTGGTCCACCTGCACGATCAGACAGCCAAATGCTGTTCGGGTGAAGTAGAGTAACCCCTGGGAGAAGGGAAGGGAGGCAAGCCATGGCCAGCCCCGTCGTTCCGGGGGCGACAGAGGCAGGGCGGAGGGCCCCCTATCCTAAGAGGCGCCCGGTGTGTTCCCGCTGGGTGCAGAGTCAAGTCTTATACCTCTACCCAGTCAAAAATCTGCTCGTCGCCGGCTTCTTCGTCAACAATGAGCTTCTCCAGCTGCTTGTTCAGCTCCTCGGCAGAGAGTTCTCGCGGGGAAAGTGCTTCTGAGGAACTGGGACTGTCTGTTACCGTGAAGTCCAACTTCTGCAAGGTCAGAAGAGCGAGAAATTCAGGCCCAGCCCTTCTGGAAGCAGTGGTAACCAGGGGCTCTTTCTTGGCCAGCGGCCCTCCCAAACTCTGGCCGTAATCGGCGGCCTGCTCGCTTTTCCATCCAAGCCCCCCCTGCCTTCCCCCCCCCCTCGACAGGAGACCCAACAGGCCCCTCACCTGCTCCAGGAGAAAGGTGTGGACGTCGTCCTCTTCAGGTAGAAAGTCCTTCCAGCTGAGGCCAGCCTCCCTCCACAAGGCTGCCACTTTCTTATGGCTCTGCAACGTTTAAGGAGACGGATTGGGCCAGGATTGCTCGTTCTGCATTGCCAGCGGCTATTTGGGCAGGTGGGCTCCAGCCAGGGGCAGCAGAGAGACACCGCGCCCACCTCCCCAGGAGCCCCCCCCCCAAGCCTCCCTCCTTCTGGAACGCCAACAAGGAGCAGCCGAAGCGTGATCCTGTCCCAGGTGTGAATCCCTCCTCTCCGCTAGGCTCTCTCGGCAACCGGCCTTGGGTGCTGCTCGGCTTCTCCCACGAGACTGGAAATCTGTGGGGGATTTGCACAGGCCCACTAGCCCCCCCCGGCGTCCTTACCATTTGTTTGCATAGAAGGTGCAATATTTTGGAAAGCAAAACACCGGCTCTTCTCACAGGAAGTAAGGGTTTACTAAATTCTCTGAAACAGAAAGGGAAACAAGCGCCCGTTGACCCCTCTCGGAAGGGCTGGCCCACGGCCAAGGAGGGCAGGCGCCACTGAATTCGTCTTCCGACGGTATCCCGCCGTTCGGCAGGCTTGGTGTGCAGGAAAAGCCAGCTGGCAACCCAGAGCTGGCCTGGCAGAGACACACACACACACCCATACCCACACATCCCGGGCCACAGTTCTGCTGCCCGGCCTGCTGAGTTCCAGCTACAGGGATCAAGAAAGGAAGAGCCGAGGTGGCGCAACAGTTAGGGTGCAAGTACTGCAGGCCACTTTAGCTGACTGTGTTCAGCAGGTCAGCGGTTCAAATGTCACCGGCTCAAGGTTGACTCAGCCTTCCATCCTTCCGGGGTAGGTAAAATGAGGACCCAGATTGTTGGGGGCAATGTCAATATATATATATATATATATATACATTGCTTACTGGTGTACACCGCTTAGAGAGTGCTTGCACTTAAAGCGGTATATAAGTCTCATAAACAAATAAATAAAATAAATAAAGGCGAGGCAGCCTGGCTTACATCACAAGTTCTCTCATAGAGATGCCTCCTTCTTTTAACATTGGCGTCACCAATTCGGCCAGGTAGAGCCAGATGTGGGGGATGTCGATCGCCATGTCGTCGGCCGTCTCCAAGGTGTCCGCAAACCTGAGCCACAAAGGCGAGCCCTTAAAAGCGCCCTGTTGGCAGGAGGTGGGAGGCCGGCTTCTGCCCTCGGCCGCCTCCGACTGGCACCCGCAGACAAGCCGAGCCCTCTGGCCTGCTACCCACCCCTTGAAGAAGTCCCGCTTGCTCAGCTTCTCCGCCTGCACCAGCTGATAGAGCAGCTGCCCCATGTGGTCTCTGGTGATCTGACTCCTCTCCAGAGTGGACTCCACACCCACTTGCACAAACACCGGCAGGATGCCAGGCACATTCAGCTCCTCCACGCACTGCACGGCTTCCTGCGGGGAGACACAGGGAGGGAGGGGGGCTCAGGGTGGGTGGGGGGCTTCTCTGCTGCCTTTGCAGGCGGAGCTCAAGCCCCTCTGCCCAACCTCCCCCCCTGGCCTTGTGGGGACCTGGTGCCGGAAGATTGGGAGCTGGCTTCTTCGCCCAGGCCAGGTGTGGGTTTTTTTTTTTTTTTATTTCTTGTTTTCCCAGCTTTGCTGACCGCCTGTGAGTCGGCGGGCCACATGCCTCCATGAAAGAAAGCGAGGCGCCCCACAGCCCCCCACTGCGCTCACCTTGTAGTCATTGATGTGCAGGAATTCATCGATGATCGATTTGCACTTCCTTTCAATTTCTTCGTCCGACAAGGCAGGCTTTTCTTGGGGGTGAGGAACGGGGGCTTCAGACTTGACTGGAGATGGAAGGGGAGGGGGAAGAAGGTGAGAGAGCAGACCCAGTGAGTGAGGAAGGGAAGCATCTCATCCTTTTAATGAAAAGCAACGGTTCTTTTCAAGACGGCTGGCTTACTTTTCTCCTTAAAAGCCAAAGGAAGGTGCCTTAATTCAGAATAATCCCACCCAGGACAGGTAACTGCACACACACGGCCCAGCGCCCGCAGGCAGAAGGGCGGTGAAGCTCACCTGCCTCCCTGGCTTTGCTCTTCTCCGCCTCGGTGCTGTTCCGGTCGCTTTCCAGGCCGCCCGTCAGCTGCTTCACGGTCTCCAGCATCTCCCTCCGCTGCTCCTCCTGGGCCTGGTTGTCCAGGAGCTGCTCTTTGCTGCTGCTACTAAGCCGTAAGAAGGCGTTGGGGCGGGAAGCAGCCGAGGGAGGCAGCTTGTCGTTCTTCTCCCGGCCGGTGCTGCCCCGGCTGGAGGGAAGCAAGGCAGGGGCGTGAGCGAACAAACAGGCGGAGGACCCGAGAGGAGAGCTGGCGCTTTCGTCCCGAGGTCAAACGCCTGGCCTGACCACAGGGCCAGACCCGGGCAGCTGCTCAGCTCCACCATCCTGTGGCACTCTTGCCACACATCCACAGGGGATTGCGGGGGCTTTACCTGGTCAAGGCCCTGCGAGGATCCAGCTCCAGGGTGGTGCCAGAGACGGTTGACGCAGGCGCTTGTAGCGGAGAGAAACGGTTCAGGCTAGTGGCACTTGGTCGTAAGCAATCTGCAGAGGAGGCGGAGAGAAGGGGGCCTGTCCTCAGAACAAAGACACACACACACACACACACACACACACACACACACAAAGCCCTGCGGAGGATTTCCAGCAAGTGGCAGCTTCCTACTGCCCGCTCCCTGCTGCCCGGGGGGGACACAGCCAGCTGTGTGGCCCATGCCATGTGCTCTCAGCCCAGGCCCAGCTCCTTACCGATCTCGCTGGCCTTGGCTCCACCGCTGCTGCCCTTTCCCCAGCTGCCCAACTGGGCTTTAGGCACAAGCTGGATCTTCTCATCTATACTGGGCTACAGAAGGGCAGAGCGACAGATTGGCAAGCGCCCAGCGGAGGGGCTCCCCTCCCAGGCTGCCCAGCCCAGCCCAGCCCAGTGGTGCCAGCCAGGAGAGAGAAGATGAGGCAGGGCTCCCATAGGACTTTGCAAGCCTGCCTTGGACCAGAACAGTGGTTCTCAACCTGTGAGTCGGGACCCCATTTGGAGTCGAACAACCATTTCACGGGGGTCGCCAAACAAGGCAGTCCGCCATTTTCCCCCCCTTTTCCTTAGCTGTGCTACTCCCTTTTATTCTCTTGGCTTTTGAAAGCCGATAGAATCGGCTCTCTTGAATAGAGTCTAATTCTATTGGCTTTCAAAAGCCAATAGGAATTGTCCAGGCTGTCTCTGCCCTGCTGAGCCCGCCAAAAGTCCCCTTCTGCAAACGGTGCTGCACCAGTTGAGTAGTCCTCGACTTACGACCGGTTGAGTAGTCCTCGACTTACGACCGGTTGAGTAGTCCTCGACTTACGACCGGTTGGGGGGTCGCGGCATTAAAAAGGTTGAGAACCACTGGACGGTTTAAGAGGGAATCCCTCAAATTTCAAACTCGGCCCCAAGGTATCTTTGGCGGCAATGCGGAACACTTTGCCCACCTACCCAGGTTAGCTTTCTGACAACCATTGGATTCTGCCTCAAGTCCCCCGACAGACTCTCTGCCTGCAGGCCTACCTTGGTGATTTTAAGGAACTTGGTGGGGTCCAGCACACGGTTATTTTTCGCCCCCTGCACCGTGTTCCAGCCACCCTCTTCTGCCCTCTGGACACCTGCACAAGAAAAGAGTCTTGTTAAAAAAAAAAAAAAAAATTCGCTCCGTCCGTTGGCCGGTCAGGCAGCTTTCACTCGCCTGTTTAGGGGCAGCCCTCCACCAATCCACCATGCCCAGAAGCCAGAAGGCTGCTCCCCCCGGGGCGTTCTGGGAACTCTGCGGCACATCCAGGGGCTGCTGAGGCCGGCCCAGCTGGGAAAAAACGCCCTTCCAGATGGGCGGCTTCAAGACACGCTGGGAAAGCTAATATTGAATATTCTTGCTTTGACAAAATATGCAGAACTGTCTGGTACTTTTAGAATGAATTCAGATGATGCTGGGAGGGGAGAGAAAGAACATGTAGACCCCAGAAGTGAACCTTTGCCCCCCCCCCAGGCTGGTTGGAGAATGTGATTTATGACAGCAAAAGAGGGAGCGAAAATGCTAGCAAAATAACTGCTCTGGGGTGGAGATTTCAGATCTTGGCATCCATCCACGCTGTGCCGACACTCCGTTACACAGTAATAAAGGCTTTTTAGGATAAACAATGCCTGGAAGTTCTTTGAAGTGTTTCATTAGTCGGAACCTTGACATCATGCCAAGATCTGAAATCTCCACCCCAGAGCAGTTATTTTGCTAGCATTTTCCCTCCCTCTTTTGCTGTCATAAATCACGTTCTCCAAGGGGGGGGGGGAAGGAGAGAAAGGTTCACTTCTGTTCTGAAGCCCATGTAATTACTCTCTACACCAGTGGTTCTCAACCTGTGGGTCAGGAGCACATTTGGGGTCCAACGACCATTTCACGGGGGTCGCCAAACAACGCAGACCGCCATTTTCACCCCCTTTTCCTTAGCCGTGCTACTCCCTTTTATTCTATTGGCTTTTGAAAGCCAATAGAATAGACTCTCTTGAATAGAGTCTAATTCTATTGGCTTTCAAAAGCCAATGGGAATTGTCCAGGCTGTCTCTGCCCTGCTGAGCCCGCCAAAAGTCCCATTCTGCAAACGGTGCTGCCCCAGTTGAGTAGTCCTCGACTTACGACCGGTTGAGTAGTCCTCGACTTACAACCGGTTGGGGGGGGGGTCGCAGCATTAAAAAGGTTGAGAACCACCGCTCTACACATTTTTTTCTCTTCCCTCCCAGCATCATCTGAATAAACTCTCAAAGTACCAGACAGTTCTGCATATTTTGTCAAAGCAAAAATATTCAATACTAGTGGCGTTGACATTAGGCTTCGCTGCCCACGCTGAGCCTCCTTACCCGGCCGCCTCTTCTCTTTGGTCATCAGCTGTTGGACTTTCCGCTGCTCTTCCTGCTCCTCTATTTTAGCTTCTTTGTGAATCTGCTCGATGGTCTTGGGCCCTTGATCTGCCCTCCGGGACACCCAGTTGCACTAGAGAAGGAAGGCAAGAAGCAGAGGCAACTGAGAGGCGTCTCGTCTCTCTCTCTGGCACGGGCACAGGAGGGGGAGCACGCCCTGGAAAGCTCATCCCCGGGAACAGCCAGGCCAGGAGAGCCAGAGGGCAGAAACTCCTCTGCCTCCGGGCTT
The DNA here is from genome assembly GCF_016545835.1 of Crotalus tigris. NCBI lineage: Eukaryota > Metazoa > Chordata > Lepidosauria > Squamata > Viperidae > Crotalus > Crotalus tigris. The sequence continues at coordinate 470,907 of NW_024098092.1, read as the reverse complement.
GGAGCCACACCGCCCCCCCCCAGCTCCCCGAAGGAGGAGAAGGGAAGAATCTGGAGCCATCTGCGACCTCTTACCTCAGCAGACACATACCTGCCGAAGGTCAATGACATCCTGCAGCATGAACCGAATTCTGGAGGATGTTTTCCTCTCCTTCACAATTTTCTCCATTTGATTGAAATACTGGTCCATTCGAGGCTGGAGAGAACAGAAGGGAGGGCATCAGATGCCAGCCTCCTTTCTTCCCGCTCGCTACACCTACATGTTGCAGGGGGTCGGGTCGGGTGGGACCTCCGGCATCCCGAGGCCCGGCTCCCAGCTGCCCTACCTTGGCCTTCTCAAAGTCCAGGTCTTTGCCGATGGTGTTCAGCAAGCGACAGAGGCACTCCAGGGATTCCTCGTCGTGGTTCTTCAGCAGCTTCACCACGCAGTCGTGCATGATGGCTTCCGTCAACATCTTCAGCTTGAAAAGCTCCCCAATGAACTTGATGTTGCCGATGGACCGCCGCCGGGCCTTGTCCTTGGCCTCCTCCAGTTCGTCGTGAAGCCGAGTCTTCTCCTCTGGCTGGGAGAGCGCAAGGAAAGAGGCCTGAGGAACGGAGCCACTGGCCGGCCAAGCGCAGAGCACAGCTGAGAGCCGTTCTCCGCTCCCAACTGCCCTTTCCTAGACCGGCTGTCGGGAAGGCTGCCCTCCCCCTTGGGGTAAAGGCCACCAAAGCCACCGAAAAGACGGGAGGCCCCCGCTGCACTCACGGTGGTGGCCGCCTCCAGCTCTTTCTGCTTCTTCTCAAAGACATCGTCGTCGGCCTTGTCCTTTTCAAATTCTTTCTGGCAACGGTTCAGCAACAACTTGCGGAAGTTGACCGTGCTGCCGGGCTTGTCGGCCATGGGCACCTTCAGCTGCGGAAGGTAAAGAGCAAACGGATGTTCAACCGAGGATGCCTTCCTGCAGCTGCAGCCAGGGTTTGCCCTCTCTGCCTGACGGACAGCGCCCACCTTGGAATCCCGAAGTTGGAGCTGAGCCCGGATGTCCTCCCCTCCCCCCTTGCCCAGCCTTACCATGACCAGGCCCCTGCACATGTTGGCGTAGGCCACGGAGAAGCTGGGCTCGTCGATGGCCTTTTCGAACACCAGGTCAATGACCCCCTTCAGCCTCTCTTCCGTGTCCACCGTCAGGTCGGTCACTTGCTTCATGAGCTGACTGAACATCTGTGGGGTCAGCTTGTTCAAGATGCTGCGGACTTTGCGGAAGAGCTCCTGAAGGGAAGGAGAGGAAGAGCCTCCGCAACCGTTCCTGAAGACCAGCCAACGAAGGGCTCCCCGGGAGCCCCATTTAAACTAACCCCTCTAGCAGCTGATGGCTGGGCTGCCAGGGGAAGAAAAAACCAGCCATGGGGCAGCAGCAACCGGATCTGCAGCCACGCCAGCCCCTCCAGCTCCACTTTTGCTCCAGGAGGCCCCCCCCCCCCAACAAGGCGGAAGAAAGCAAAGCTGCCCGTACAAAAATGCTGGTGGCAGCCTGACACGGGATTCCTATCCTCCTAATGTGCGCCAGCCAGTGGTGGGATTCAAATACCCGAACAACTGGTTCTCTGCGTGGATGCAAGCCTGGGCCTCCGAGGCCTAGAACGGACTTCCGGAAGTGACATCCACGCACTTCCTATGGGCCGTTCTAGGTCTCGGAGGCCTCCTCCAGGTCTCCCAGGCCTAGAACGAACTTTTGGAAATGACATCCATGCACTTCCTGTGGGCTGTTCTAGGCCTGGGAGGCTTCCTCCAGGTCTCCCAGGCCTAGAATGGACTTCCGGAAGTGACATCCACGCACTTCCTGCGGGCCATTCCAGGCCTGGGAGGCCTCCTCTAGACCTCCGAGGCCTAGAACGGACTTTCAGAAGTGACATCCACACACTTCCTGTGGGCTGTTCTAGGCCTGGGAGACCTCCTCCAGGCCTCCCAGGCCTAGAGCAGACTTCCAGAAGCAGCGGGGGTTCATCCGGTTCTCCAAACTCAACAAAATTTAGCTACCGTTTCTTCCGAATCGGCTGAATCCCACCACTGGCGGCAACCCAACTGCAGGGCCGGCTCCTCATCGTCTCTCTGCGCCTCCCCCCCTCCCCACCTGGGTTTTGATGCTCTCGGGATCCTCCACATGGCTCTCTCTCTTCAGGCTTGGCTTCCAGGCGTTCTCGGCTTTCTTCAGGTGGACGTCCTCTTTGATGCACACCGTGATGATCTTCCTGGGCTCCCTCCTCTGGCTCGGCTGAGATCGCCGTGGCCCAACGTTCAGCAGCTGGGAGAAAAACAAGAGCCGAGGTGGCGCAGCAGGTAGGGTGCAGGACTGCCGGCCACTTTAGCTGACTGTGTTCAGCAGGTCAGCGGTTCAAATCTCACCGGCTGAAGGTTGACTCAGCCTTCCATCCTTCCGGGGTAGGTAAAATGAGGACCCAGATTGTTGGGGGCAGTGTAAATATATATATATATATACATTGCTTATTGGTGTACACTGCTTAGAGAGTGCTTGCACTTAAAGCGGTATATAAGTCTCATAAATAATAATAATAATAATAATAATAATAATAATAATAATAATAATAATAATAATAATAATATTCTATTCATTCCATTCCATCTCTATTCTATTCTATTCTATTCTATTCTTTCTATTCATTCCATCTTTATTCTATTTATTTCTATTTCTATTCTATTCTATTCATTCCATTCCATCTCTATTCTATTCTATTCTATTCTACTCTATTCTATTGTATTCTATACTATGCTATTCTATTTCTATTCTATTCCATTCTATTCTATTCATTCCATTCCATCTCTATTCTATTCTATTCTATTCTATTCTATTCTATTCTATTCTATTCTATGCTATGCTATGCTATGCTATGCTATGCTATGCTATTTCTATTCTATTCCATTCTCTATTCAGCAGGTCAGCGGTTCAAATCTCACCGGCTCAAGGTTGACTCAGCCTTCCATCCTTCCGGGGTAGGTAAAATGAGGACCCAGATTGTTGGGGGCAATGTCAATATATATATATACATTGTTTACTGGTGTACACCGCTTAGAGAGTGCTTGCACTTAAAGCGGTATAGAAGTCTCATAAATAAATAAATAAATAAATCCGGCTATCACATCCGGCTTTGCACAAAGGGAGGAAAGCAACCTGCACTCCAGTCACAAAGAAACGCCCGCTGGTGGTGCCCTCTGAATGAGTTAACTTTTTGTTTTTTTTTTAATGTTCTTGACTGCAAACTGTCACCAAAAGGATTTTGGTCCAGAAAGACGGAATGTTGTTGGAATAAGGATGAAATCTCATCAACAGCCGCATCCCGATCAAACCGGCACCCGGAAGGTCTGCTGGGGACCGGGAATGCAAGACGGACAGCGCCTGGCATACAGAAATGCCACAACTGGGGAATTCAAAGCGGAATCTCTGCAATGCCACGGTGTCCCTGACTGCGTTTGCTGTTTGCGGGACACTCCCGTTTCTTTCTGAAAAGCCCCAAACCCAGCTTTGCAATTCTAACAACCTTGTTCTGGAAACAGCTTCGCCTTTCACTTACCGTATATGCCGGCGTATAAGACGACTTCCAGAAGCGCTAAACTCGGCGCCAAAGACAGGAGTCGTCTTATACGCCGGAAATACTGGTAGTTTCCGGCGTATAAGACAACATTCTAGGAATGCGGCTCGACGATAAAGACAGGGGTCGTCTTATACGCCGGGTCGCCTAATACGCCGGCATATACGGTATGTTGAATGCTTGGCAGGCAGGGAGGGAGGGGGTTATTTGCATTTTAAAAACATCACAGCTAAAACGCAGCAGCCATCATCACGGAAGAGGCAGCCACGGGGAAAGTGCAATGCGCATTTCAAGCCAGCCACAAAAACCAAGCTCGCAGCAACGCCGAAGAAGAACCCCATCGGTTTGGGGAAGCAGGGGCAAAATCTTCCCTGCTTTCTCCTCCTGCTTGCTAAGTCCGCTGCTCTCCAAAATGCACGTGAGCAGCACTGCAGCAGCCAAACGCAGCAAATCCGGATGGACCTGCCCATGCACTGATACAAATGCCGCCAAATAACGGGATTGATCCAGAAGGAATTTCTCCAGCACGCTGCCAAGGAGATTCTCTGTGAATGCTGACCAGACTTGGGAGACCAAGTAACGGACAAGGAACCATCTTATTCACGTGGGCAGGTAGTCAGGGCCTCGGCGAAATGCTTCATTACTCCTCCTCACTAACATGTAACCTTCCCTTGCTGGTGCCCAAATTCTGCAGCTGTGGCTATTTCCTCCCCAACCGGGGCGGGGAGGACGAAGGCCTGCAAAATTGGCCCACTAGACAGGCGCCCTCACCATTTGCTGACTGGAAGCGTACTGGATTGACCAGTAAAGCTTCGTTAATTATGTCGATACTGGTTTCTGTTTATTCGTTCTTTGGAACCCGACCCGGGGCTCCCTCGGTCGGCAAAAACCCAGCCCCGTGGTGGCGAAGCTATGGCGCGCGTGCCACAGGTGGCACTCAGAACCCTCTCTCTGGGCACACCCCAGTCCTAGGCCTTCAGCTGGGTTTTATAAAACCTTTTCGCTTTAGGCCTCCGTGTGCAAAAAAAAAAGGTTCAATCAATCAGTCAATTTCAATTTCTCGCGCGGAGGGGGAGAGATCTCTCAAAGTTGGAATTGATTAATTGAATTTTTTAGTCCCAGCCAGTTTGCCGTTACCACCACAGCCACGCCCAGCCAATGGGCCATGCCCACCCGGCACCCGATGATACGTAAATGGGTTTTGGGTTGCAGTTTGGGCACTCGGCCTCTAAAAGGTTCGCCATCACTGCCCCAGCCAATGGTGGGAAGAGATGCGTGGGGATGCCCCTTCCCCTGGCAACTGTGGTAGCCGAGAGCCACGTCCTGGCCCCAACCTGCCCACCGCCGCCTCCTGCTCCAGAGACAAAGGCTCCTGCTGCTCTAAGGCAGATAGCGATGGCCCGAGCCGCTAGCTGCTGCCTAGGGCAGGGGTAGGCAACCTTGGCTCTTGTACGACTTGTGGACTTCAACTCCCAGAATTCCTGAGCCAGCATGGCTGGTTCAGGAATTCTGCGTATTGAAGTCCACGAGTCATAAAAGAGCCAAGGTTGCCTACCCCTGGCCTAGGGACAGAGCGGGCCTTCCCTAAGCAAAGCGTCTTGCCAGTTGTTCCCTGGATGATCAGCCTGGGCAAGGGGGCAGAGCGGCAGGCCTCCTCCAGTGTGGCTCTCAGGGCTGCAAGCAGACATACCTGGAGAAGCCAATGGACTCAAGAGGGCTCACCTGGTCTCCCCCTTGCCCAGAACTGCGGAGAGCAGCCTCGGGTGAGTCTGGCTGAGGACCAATGTCCAGCATGCCCTCTGCAAGGGAACGCCCCCACCCCCCAGCCCTGATGCAGCGCAAGGCCGGCGCCATGTCAACCACTGCCTGCGCGGAGTCTCGGCTCCTTTGGCAGGGAAAGGAGGGAGGGAGGGGAGAGGAAATGGAGGCTGACGGGGAGGGGGCAGCGGGAAGGCTTACCCCTATCTGCAGATTCCTCAGCTGTGGGTGAGATGAGACCAACAAAGGGCATGCTGGGGTGCCACACCGCGTGCCGGAGGGGAGTCCGGGTGGGGGCTGCACTTTGCAGGCCTGAAGGAACGAAGGAAGGAAGGAAGGAGGGGAGCCACTCAGCCCAGGCAGCCACACCAGGGAAGAAAATTTGGGGGGGGAGGGGAGAAATTCTGTGGCCCCCGGACAGCCAGCTGATCCCTGCGCGGCCACTGCCCTCCCCTCGGCCGCCTTTGGCCCAAACTCCGAGGAGCAAAAAGCAGAGACAGCAGAAGGAGCGGCATTTTGGGAAAGCATCCTGAGCTTCGGAGGGATGGAAGAGCAGAGCAGAGCGCTGGGGAACCATGCCGGGAAAAGCATGGAAAAGCAAGAGAAAGCGCAGAGCCAAACCTCTTCCTGGGTGCCTGCCAGGACCTGGCTGACCATGCGCAGAGCAGGAGACCGGGGGGGGGGGGGAATTCAAAGCAAAGGTGGGGCTCACTTACAGCGCTGGCCCGCCCACCGGGGACTGGTCTTCCAAAATCAGCAAAGGCCGGGGTGAAGTCTGGGCCCCGGGCCAAGATCCGAGAGTCCAACGTTCGAAGAGGCAGCTTGGGCTGGTTGATCTGCATTGGCAGAGAAGAGGGAGAGTCATGCAGGGCAGGACGTGACCCCACCCCTCCCTTCTCGGCTGCTCGGAGGCTCCTGGGCCTTCAGCCCAGCCCCCCCCCAATTTCCTATTCAGGGGCTGACAGGCAACCAAGTGGAGGAAGGGAGGGAGGGAATCCATTCATCTAGCGCCCAACCGACTCACAGGCTCCTGCTCCTGACCTTATCGAGGACGACGTCGCTGATGGGCGGGAGCCCCTCTGGCTTCTGGATGCAGGCAGGCATGAACTGGAAGTCGAGCAGGAAGTCCCGGTCGTACTGCTTCTTCCCTTCGGTGTCCGCAGGCTTCCCCGGTTCTGTGGGGGGGCAGAAAAGTTGCTCTCGCCGCCAAGCTCACCTCTCGGGAGCCGGGCCAAAGCGGGCAACGAGACCCATCCAGGCTGCCCTGAGGTCCTCCCCCCTTCAAAGTGGCTAGGAGAGTGGCAGAGGGCTTCCGTCCCGTGCCCGGCTGACCACGGCTCTCTTTTTGGCCAGTCCCTGATGACAAATTATTGTGATATGGACGGAGATGGTGCACCTAACAGGCCGTTCGGTTCCCCAAAAAAGTGATGTGGCAATGAAGCTGTTTCGGAATCCCCCGGGTCCCTCCGAAAGGGAGAAACAGCCCCCCCCTCAAATTCTGTTCAGAGATGAGGGGTGGAGCAGCAGCTAAAGTCCCTGGGGGCTAGGTGTCTCTGATAGCCCTCCTTCACCCTCTGCAACCACGGCAGGGCTAACAACCCTGGGCACAGCCCACTTCTGGATGCTGGCCCTGCAGGACGTGGGCTGTCAACTGCTCAGACCTTTCCCCGCTTCCCCCCCCCAAGAGGCTCTCTCTTTGGACCACCCTCTCTGTTCCCGTGAGGTTGGGGGCAGAGGCTTCCCTCCCCCCCGGAGAGTTCCCCTCTCTGAGCTCAGAGAACAGGCTGGGGATGAAGGCTACCTGGCTTAAGCTGGCGGATGGGGACTTCGCTCACGCTCTCTGCGCAGCCTTCTTCCCTCTCAGAAACCTCCTCAGCCCCGTTGCGGAGAGGGTCTCCTTCCTGCTCGCCGTTTTCTTCCGCCGTCGTCGTCGCGTTGGCTACCGTCGGGTCAGACGGAGAGGCCCTGCTGACACTCCCGGCCTCTGGCTCGGCTTCTGGGATCCACTCGCCTCCGAGGGCTGCTTCTTCTGCTTGAGGCTGAAGCAGAGGCCACGTTACCCCCCCCTTCTCTTCACCCAGCAGGCTCTCTCCGCCAAGGGGGGATGGCAAGAATTTGCTCCCCGCTGCAGGCAAGTGGGAGCTTGTGGGAGGCCCCCCCCCCCAGGCCCTGCATTCCAGGAAGGAGTGGGGGGAGAAGAGTGAGATGATCTGAGCTCTTCCTCACTAGCCCCCTCCCCAAATCCATCCGTTGGCAGGAGGAAGCCGCTCCGGGGAGGACCATCCAAGCACCACAGGCCTTTGGGAGAAGAGCACCCCCCCCTCTTGGGAATCCTGCCCCGCTCACCTCAGGCTCCGCCTCCAGCCCTTCCTCGGCTGCCTGGCTCTGTTCTTTTGGTTTCTTCCACGTCTTTGGTGCAGCTGCAACTGTCGGGGCTGCAAAGCAGATCGAAAAGGGGTCGTTTCCCACCGCCCCCCCAAAGCAGGTCTGGCCGGGGAAAGGGTCTTGCTGAGCCCTGCCCACCCTCCCCGGCAACCATTCTCCCAGGAGGCAGGAAGGCCGAGCCTCGGATGCTGACCCACCTTCTTCCAGGCCTCTCTCGGCACTCAAGCCCTGGAAGTCCTCCTCCTCCTCCTCTTCCAGCTCTTCTTCCGTCTGGCCATCCACCTCCGGTTCCTCTTTCGCGTTGGGAGCATCTTCGCTACTAAGAGCTGGTTGGGGGGGCTCCTCATTGTCCAAATCCTCCTGGAGGGCGGGGGGAGCACCACCCGGCAGGAGAGGAGGGGAAGGCGAGCGGGGAGGAGACGGAGGAAGATGGGGGCCGAGAGCCACCGGCAGGGCGAGGGGAGAGGGGGGAGGCCTCGGAGGCGGCGAGGGTGAGCTGGGAAGCGCCACGGAAGGAGCAGCAGCAGCAGCAGGGGGCGGGCTTTCCACCTCCGGTTCTTGACTCTCCAGTTCCAGGGCCGGCGGTCCGGCTTCCTTCACATCGCCAAGTTCCGGGACGCCGTCGCCGAGCGTTCCCATTTCGGGAACTCCGTTGAGTTCATTAGCGAGATTAGCACTGGGAGTCTGCTGCAGCTCGTTGGGGACTATCCTAGAGGGCTCCCGACATCTCTCTGGGTCGGCGGCCTCGTCCTCCTCCTCCTCCTCCGCCAGGGGGCAGCTGGGCAATTCCAGGCAGGGCCCAGCCCTGGCCAGCGGTGGAGCCTCCTGCAGCGGGGAAGCCAGTTCGCAGCTTTCCTGCGAGCCGGATGCCAGTGGCGACCTGCTGGGGGGCACGACTGCAAGGGAGGGGGCTCCAGCAGGACCAGGAGGCTCCAAGGAGGTCTCTGGACAGGGGGGGCTCTCCGCAGTCAGGCCCGCTTGCTCTTTCCTCTCTCCACTCGGCTCTGCTCTGAGGGCAGGGGAAGGAGATTTTAATACTGGATCTGTTTTAGGCTTCTCTTCTGGGGAAAAGGAGAAAGGCAGAATTACAAGAGCCCAGCCCTGTCAGAGCCAACGGACGCTGCCCCCCACTCCCCTCCAGGGCCCACCAGCGGCAGCTCTCCTGGGGGCACCTCTTTGCCAAGCCCCACAACGGGGAAACCGGCGGAAAGGCTCCCACGATTCGTTTCAACCCCAGGCGGGCAAAGCTGCAGGCCACCCCTGAAGGGACAGGCCATGAACCAAAGCCCCCAATCTTTTGGCTGCCAGGGGTAAATGTCACAGGTAGGCAGTTCCCCTGGACCAGGGATAGGCAACTTTGGCTCTTTTATGAGTGGTGGACTTCAACTCCCAGAATTCCTGAGCCAGCATGGGGGAACTTCTTCATGACTCGTAGATTTCAACTTCCAGAATTCCTGAGCCAGCCTGGCTCAGCTTGGAAACCTCTCCCTTTCCCCTCAGCATGGCTGGCTGAGGAATTCTGGGAGTTGAAGTCCACGAGTCACAAAAGAGCCTCTTTTATGACTTGCGGATTTCAACTCTTTTATGACTTGCGGACTTCAACTCCCAGAATTCCTGAGCCAGCATGGGGAACTATGGCCCCCTCACGACTCGTGGATTCAACTCCCAGAATTCCTGAGCCAGCATGGGGAACTATGGCCACCTCACGACTCATGGACTTCAACTCCCAGAATTCCTCAGCCAGCATGGGGGAACTATGGCCCGCTCATGACTCTGGACTTCAACTCCCAGAATTCCTGAGCCAGCCTGGCTCAGCTTAGAAACCTCTCCCTTTCCCCTCAGCGTGGCTGGCTCAGGAATTCTGGGAGCTGAAGTCCACCAGTCATAAAAGAGCCGAGGTTGCCTACCCCTGCCCTGGACAGAAGCAGAACACTCCAGAGGAGGAAGCGTCTGCTGCTTTGGGGCCGTGGCTGTTCTGCAGCTAGGGGGCGCCCTTCCAGGTTGGGGCTCATCCCTGGAATGAGGGGCTGGGCTAAGCTCCCATTTCCCTTCAGGCTTTGAAACGTAAGTCAAGCCACAAGTCAATCGTTTCGGGGAACCGGGATTTGCCACCCACATTTGAAAGACAGAACTGGATAGAGAAGCGCTAAACGAGGGAAGGTTGACCCAGCAGTGGGGAGATGGGAGAGAGAGAGAGGGCAGGGTGGTCAAACAGCATGGTGAGGAAATGGTCCTGGTGGGGACAGCAGCACGAAGCAGCGTTCTACGTTACTTGATTTTCTTACGGCACTTAGAATACGTAAACCACCCTTTATCTACCCGGAGAAGACCGCACATAGTATTAGCGACAGAGAGAAATGAATGTACAATTCAAACTACGAAACCAAGAGAACGGAGTCCTACATGCCCCTACACCAAAAGTCCCATCCTCTCCACACTCCCTCCAGGTCAGTGGTTCTCAACCTGTGGGTTGGGACCCCATTTGGGGTTGAACGACCATTTCACGGGGGTCGCCAAACAACGCAGTCCGCCATTTTTCCCCCCCTTTTCCTTAGCTGTGCTACTCCCTTTTATTCTATTGGCTTTCGAAGGCCAATAGAATAGACTCTCTTGAATAGAGTCTAATTCTATTGGCTTTCAAAAGCCAATAGGAATTGTCCAGGCTGTCTCTGCCCTACTGAGACCGCCAAAACTCCCAGTCTGCAAACGGGGCTGCACCAGTGGAGTAGTCCTCGACTTATGATCGGTTGAGTAGTCCTCGACTTACGACCGGTTGGGGGGGGGGGGGTCGCGGCATTAAAAAGGTTGAGAACCACTGCTCCAGGTGGCCAAGGCAGATCTGGCGACCGGGGATCTCTGCTCACCCCAGGAAGGAGTGGCAGCTGTCCTTTCCTCACCGGTGAGTGCCAGGCTGCCAGTCCCGAAGTGCAAAACAAGTCTGGGAGCAGCTCAGCAGGACTGGGGCTGTGTTGCAGCAGGACCCCGGGAGGGTGAGGAAGAGGGGCAAGTTTGGGACCACTTTTCCAAAGAGCAGAGTCCAGCCCCTCCTACAGGTTTGGGTGCTGGAAAAAGGCTGGGACAAAGCATGGGGAATAGGACAGGGGCAGCAGCCTCTCCCGACCGTTGGATTTCGGCTTCCCCGAGTCTTTGCAGAAGCCGCCTGCTCAGATGGGGCTTGAGGCCGCCAATCTCCTCTGGTTCTCTAGTAAGCAGAACGGTGGCTCAGCCTCTCCTCTGCCCCCAAAGATTCCTGGGGGGGACGGGACGAGACCCACCTCTCTCTCCAACCAGGACGAGCCGTCCATCCACCCACCTTGCTTGAGGCCGCCCGTCGCCGCGATGGGGCTGCTGGCCGGGAGGGGAGAGTTCTCCACGGTCCCGCAGGCCACGGGGCTGTGCTCAGGGACCTGGCTGGGCAGCTGCTGCTGAGATTTGAAGTAGAAAAAAGGGTGATAATGAGCCTGCAAACATAAAAACCAGGAAAAGCGGAACGCAGGCAAGCAGAAAAAGGAAGGGAAAGGCCAGGTGAGAAAAGGAAACATATTTTTTTGGGGGGGGGGAGGGAAAAAAAGGAAGAAAACAAAACCATAATATACATGGAGAAAGCACATGGGGAGGGAGGGCCGGAGTAAAGCAGCAGAAGAAAGGTGGGGAGAGAAAGAGCGTTACTATCGGCAACACTGAAGACGACAACAGGGGCACAATTCTCCACGGGTCTCACCCCCCCCCACCCCGGGCAATGAGCCGGGGATCCTGGGTTAGGGGAAAGCTCACCCCCCCCCATCCTTCTACGCGCCCAGAGTTCGACTGACAGGCCAATTCTCTGAAAGGGCCTGGTCAGAAAGAACAAAGATAGAATAATTAAAAAACCCATTGTTCCCAATGGCCTCAGCCCTCCCCCAGCCCTGGGTTCACGGAAGACTTCCCGTGGAGTTTCCCCACCTTTTATCAAAAGATCGGGAAGGTCCTGCCCGCAGTCCTGACCGACCCACTGGATGGGGTAGGAAAGGGGCAGAGAGGGGGCTGCCCACCACAGATGCTGCGGCTGCTGCAGCGACCTCACTGACAAGCCGATCGCCGTAGGATCCCCTGCAGCTGAACCCACTGTGGCTGTCCTGTTTGTTCGGTTCTGGGTTGAGGGCAGGGTTGCTCCGTTTGAAATTCTGAGCTCCCTGTGGAAGGCTTTCCAGGTGGAGAGGGAGGTCGGTCAAATAATTCCTCTCCAGACCCACAATGCCACACTCACAAGGGCCCGGAAGACAGGTGTCAATGCTGCTAACATCGGATGTTCTTGCTTTGACAACAGATGGAGATGCAGCCATTTACTTTCTTACGCTTTACTCTTAGAATTAGATGATGCTGGGGGTGGGGGGGGGAGGAATGTGATGGGAGTTAGTTAGACGTAACAATATTGTAATAGTGTGTGAATTCAGGGCTTTTGAAATAAGAGATGATAAGGAATGGCGGGTTGGAGTAAAGGAGGGAAAGCCTGCATTTCAAACTAATTGGAGAATGTGATTTATGACTACTAATTAAGAGGAGGGAATTGTGCTTTGATACTATGTGCTTAGGGGAGGGGAATTCAGATTTTGGCTTTGCCTATGATGTGGTTCCGGCTAATGAAACATTCCAAAGAACTTCCAGGCATTTATTTTCCTAAAAGTCTTTTATTGTTACAAAATGTCGGCACAGGCACAACAGAGGGATCCTAGCACAGGGGTAGGCAACCTTGGCTCTTTTATGACTCGTGGACTTCAACTCCCAGAATTCCTGAGCCCGCATGACTGGCTCAGGAATTCTGGGAGTTGAAGTCCACGAGTCATAAAAGAGCCAAGGTTGCCTACCCCTGTGCTAGGATCTACGTTCTCTTCCTCTGAGCAGTTAAATTATCAGCATATTCCCTCTCTAAATTAGCCGTCATATCTCACACTATCCAATTAGTGTGAAGGTCAAAGGTTTTCTTCCTCTTTCTTTTCCCGGGCTTTACCCGCAACGTCCCTTCTGCTCTTTATTAAGCCCATATTTACCAGACAACTCTGCATATTGTCAAAAGCAAGAATATACAATATTTGCAGCGTGGACAGCCTACGTACGGTGCCGATGCTATGTTACTCGAATCAAAGATTCTTTAAGGTAAACAAGGCCTGGAAGTTCTTTGAAGAGTTTCACTTGTCGGAACCACGACAACAGGCTGCAAATCTCTAAAGGACAAAGAACTACAGGCAGCCCTCGCTTAGTCACCGTTTCAAGTTACGTCACTGAAAAAAAAAAGGGACTTATGACCGTTTTTCGCACTCACGGCCGTTGCAGCATCCCGGGATCAAAATCCAGACGCTGGGCAACTGGCTCGTATTTACGACGGTGGCGTCGTCCCGGGAGTCACGTGATCCCCTTGTGCGATCTTCTGACAAGCGGAGTCAAATGGGGGAAGCTGGATTCCCTTAAAGGCCGTGTGACTAATTTAACTGCAGTGACTCGCTTAACTGTCTTGCTTAGCAACGGAAGCACTGGGATCAAATGTGGTCGTTAAATCGAGGACAACCCGTACTGGAGACCCCCTCTCCCTTTAGGACAGCAGAGGCCCAGCAGCAGCTACTAAAAAGGCGTTCCGAGCACACGTTTGCAATGCAGATTCCTCTGGAGAAAGGACCGCAGGGGTGGGAGGGAGGGGGGGGGCTGGTTACCTGAGGAGGGGTGGGGGTCGAGGTGGGCCGGATCGCAGGAGGCGGAGTGGGGGTCGAGGTGGGCCGGACCGCAGGAGGCGTGGGGTTCCTGCTCCCTCCGCCAGACATAATTTCTTCCGTTATGTCTTTGCCCCCTTGATTCGGATCCCGGATGCGGATCTGGCACAAAAAAGATAAGGAAGCCGCTGAGCCCTCTCTACTCGGATCTCCCGAACCCGGCTCGGCACTCTTGACTATGCCCAGGCAACAGAGGTCAGACGAAGCCGTCCCCCGGATGCCCTGCTGGGGCCAACCGAAGAGCTAAACGCCCCGCTGGTCCCTGGGCCATCCAAAGTGCTTCCCCAACAGGGTGTGGCCGTGGCATCCAGCCACCGAGATCGGCCTCCTGGTCGGGGAGCCGCTCCAGCCGTGGGAAGCCCCCCACCCTCGGCGGAGAGCGCTTACCGTCTTCTTCTCCCGCTTGGTGGGTGGGAGCGGCTGCTGTTGGGGGGTAGGCACTATGATGGGTGTCGACTGATACACCGGCTGACTCGGATAGAAAGGGGCTCCTGGAACAAGGGAAGGGGAGGAAGAAAAAAAAAAAGGCACGTCTGGCTGGGGCTGAATGCCCCCACTTCAGCCCCCCTTTTTCGGGTCAGCCAATCCTCCCCAAACCAGGAGCCATTTAGACGCCCATCAGGAGCGCTAGGATGAACAGATGTATGGGGGGGGGGAAAGGGACCAGAAAGAGCCTACTTCACTAAGGAGCGTCTTACCGTAGGCATTGGGGAATTCTCCAGGCCCCGGTCCTGGATAAAAGGGGCCAGGCCCCGGCGGCTGAACGGGATACTGTTGCGGAGGCCCCACGTAAGGAGGACCGCTGTGCCGATACTGTGGAAGGAATGGCATCAGGCATGAGGACACAACGGGAGAAATAGCTGGCAAGAGAGGAGAAACACCCACTCTCTCTGGCTGGAAAGCAGTGGCAGCAGCCTAAAGGGAGGGTGGGCATCCCGCCGGCTGAGCCAGAGGGGAAGTTCTGCCTTCCTCCGATCCCCCCTCCGTGTTCTTCCTCCTCCAGAAGCATGAAAAACCAGCCCCCCTCCCTGGCCAGGAGCCCAGAGGGCTTTGCGATGCCCACCGGGTGAAGCCCCCCGCTGCTTTTCCAAGGGTGGCACTCCCACCCAGCCCTCTTCCAGCCAAAGCTCACCAACTGGACAGTACCAAGGACAGGGAGGTGGAGGAAGCCCACGGCAAAGTCGTCCCCACCCACCCACCCACTCGCTTCCCCCCCCCCAGGAGCAGCAGCAGCAGCCCCCTTACCTGTGGAATACAGTACTGGGGCCCCTGAGGCATTGGGTAGGGCATGGGGAGGTGGTTGACCATCATGATGTGCTGATTGGTCTGATAGACCGCCGTGGGGGTTTGTGCGCCTGGGCGGATGGAGGGGCTGCTGTTCTGGATCGTAGCTCGAGGGGGCTGGATTTGAGGCCTCTGGAAAAACTGGGGGGGGGGAGGCAAGCAAGCAAGTAGATCATCGGCACCACAAAGGCTGAAAGCTAGGCAGCCCTTGCTCAAGAAGACCGACATCCCTGGACCAGTGGGACCGAGGCAGGACCCGGAACGGACCCTCTTGGTGCTTGGGAAGTCGTGCTCCCAAAGCCAGAGGGAGTCCACAAACAGGCCCATCCAGATGCAGGAGGCTGTTGGGGCCTTCTCTTGTGGACGTCCTCTTTCAATAAAGGATAAAAGGGGGCAACCTGGCTTTAAATTATCGGCCAGGGAGGTTGGGGAGGGGGGCAAAGAAGCTGTGGCACGGTGGCCTTTTTGACGTGTAGGCTCTCTCTCTCATGTGCAACAAGTGCAGAACGGGGTGTCAGGCATGAACACATCGAACCGTCAAGGGGGGGAGGGGTGACCAAGAGACGAGTCGGACCATGCAGAGCCAGTAATGGAAGTTACCTGGATCGGTCTGAATCCTCCCTTCAACAACGAAGCAGCAGGAAATAAAAAGAAAGCCGGTGGAACAGCTGACAGGTCAGGAGGGAGGGAGGGCCAGCATGCAATGGAGGACCCCGGACCACACTGCCCTGGACGGAGCTATCCACATTATCTGTTCCCAGAGGAGCCAATCAGCAACCTCCTGTGGGAGTGTCTGTGGCCGCCCGAGTCGTCTCACCCTCCCTTCCTCGGCTTTCTCTTCCACTGCCAGGCATTTGAGGACATCCCATCCTACTCAGGGGCTGGCCAGGAGAGAAAGGATTTCCTTTCCGGGCGTGAGCTGCCTTGGGAGACCCCAGGGCGCCCAGCAGAAAGGAGAGCTACACCAGGTCCCCCAAACATGGGATGGGCTTCTGGGTGGAGGCAGAAACCCCTCCCCAGAAGCCCAAAGAGAGGCCAGCCTGGGACACGGGAAGGGCGGTTCCCACTTCTTCATCTCATTTGGAGAAGCAACAGGGTCCATGCCCGGAGGGTGGATAGGACAGGAGCCATAAAATCAGCATTTTGGGGGGGACTCACTCCCCTTCCCCTCACTCACACCTGCACTGCTGGTCAGGACTAATTTGAGACCCTGCTGGGAGACCGCCCAGCGAAACCCCAAAGCAGCCAGTCCTGAGTCGTCTGCCAGAAGAGGGCAGGGGGGGTCTTTTAATCCTGCAAAGTCCGATTTGATCCTTTTGCTTCCTTTCCTTGGGAATGCTGCCCTGCCACCCTGTCCAGGCCAGGAGGGAGCTGGGGCGCCTGGCTGCACCTGGAAAGCTCTGCTCCGGTTCGTGGAAACATAGAAGCAGAAAAGTACACATTTCTGCTCCTTTCTTCCTTCCCTCACCTAGCATCCACCTGTAGGGCCGTCTGATACGTGGGGAAACAACAGGAGGGGAGGACAAGCATCCCCTTGCTATCCCCCACATGACAAGGCCAGGCCAGCATCTCCACATCGGGAGGGTATCCTGGTGGCGTCCACTCAGCAGCTCGCCAATAAAGGGGCTGGCGGACTGGAATGGGCAGAGCACCAGCAGACGGAGAGCTGCGACAAGCCCCCACCCCTCCCCAATGTTGCTTCTTAACAGCTTCGTGTTGCGCCCCGATGTGCAAATGCTCCTGCTAGTTGCCCGTGAGGGATTTGCAGAAGAAGGTGGCTTAGCACACACATCACATCAGACACCACCGGAGCACGGAAAGGCAACGAGCAAAAGGTTCTGGGGAAGAAGACCACAAGACTGGAGGATGGAGGGGGTGTCCCCCACAAACATTCAGCCAGCATCGATCAAACCAACCCAGGGTTTATGGGCATTTGGGGGGCGGGGAGGGAAATGACAAGATGATCACACAAGCGCTGTGCTTGCGTCAGATGTTGGACACGAGCCATTTGCCGGATGACCTCGCTGCCCCAAAAGCCACTGCTTTGGCCTCGCGGGGACCGACTGCAGTCTGGAGATCCTGGCAGCAGCATTGGGCATCTTCCACTATGGCCAGCACATTAATCAGCACTTGGGCAGGCGTGGGCACCTCTGCCCCTCCCAGCAATACCCACCCACCCCAAAATGGGAAGGACATAACAAGGCTCTAAACTTCAACTTATGATCCCTTTTCAGCTAACATCCAGTTCTGGGACCAGGCAACCTTTAATGGCTTCTAGCTACGTTTTTATTTCATCATGTGCGTGAAGATCAAAAGGTGCCTTGTGACATTTTGCACAGTAACCTCTACATATAATTAATCAAGCGCACAAACAGATGTGCGAGACGCCTCCTGTTATGGTCCCAGCAAGGAGCCCTCAGGGGTCAGCCAGCAGCCTTCCTCATTGTTCCAGATCCGTGACACTCCACCCACCCGGGCTCAGCCGATATAGCTTCAACATGCAACAGCCTGGGGGGGGGGTCCTTTCTTAGTCCTCAAAGGCACAGGAGGGGGGGCCCACAGACAGGAGGGGGGAAAGGAGAAGCCCCTGTGGACTTTCTCTCTTCCAAACCAGTTCAGGAATTCAGCAAAACGGCAACCTTGACGCTCCTTGGTGGAACCCCAATATTAAGTGTTAAGTAGAAAGATGCTACCCCGGCCATGCCGGATCTCACAATCTTCACTACTTTTTTTTTTTTTTTGAGTTCTCCCACGAGACTCACAGATGCTCAGTTCAGGCCAGAACACCAGCATCGTGTGATATTTTGGCTATCGAGTTTGGGGGTCCTGGCTGAGAGACCAGGGCAATTCAGCAGCACCAGCTGCAGCTCTTCTCCTGTGCTAGACCCATCCACCACCACCCCCCATCCGCAGGGACACCTCCTGATCTGACACTAAGGGGAAGAATAGAAGAGCAGCTTGCTAGGAAGCGGGTCGTGGGTTGGGGTCAGTCTCCCCCGCGCTCCCCAGGCTGCAGGGAGATCTACAACACCCCCCCCCCATCCTCTCAAAGGGAATTAGTAGCTTTTAGAAAGTGGAGCCACCTGGAGCCAGAGGTCAAGGTGCCAGAATTAGCAGCAGGAGGAGGGCCAGCTAGCCGGCCAGAACACCCCCCCATCCCATCCCGCAACCAGGCTGTAGCAGAGGGAGAAAAGGGGGGGGGGAGCAAGGAGGGTACTATACCTGGTGGTGGGCAGGTCGAGGCCCGGCTGCGAACTAAGAAGCGGGAGAAACAAAAACACAAAAAAAGAAGGGAAGGCACAGAGAGTCAGAAAACACAACGGAAGGCAAAAATGTCACACTCTATGCAAATGAAACCCATGGTGGGGTGGGCGGGGTAGGGGGGGTGCGTAAATGAGAGATGAGGAAATAAAGAGCATGACTACTACGAAGGAAGCACACAGCTGCAGCACACAGAGGGAGGGGGGCACAGCGACCCCAGCTGACCCCACGGGGGGGGGGGACCTGTGGCCAGGACAGGGCCCGGCTCCCAGGAGGCAGCCCTGGGAAAGCCCACCCCACTAACGCATGGGGATGGGGGGGGGGCAATCGGGCTGAGGGTTCCCAAAGGGGAGGGCGGAGGGGCCGCCAGGCCAGAACCGTAGCTGGGAACTGAAAATGGAGGGAGGGCAAGGGGGCAAATGAAGCCCTGTCCTGCCCTTCAGCTTTGATAGCCCAGCCTTTTGGTGAGCTGCTGCCCACCCAACAACGCGGGACCCTTTTCCTTCCAGCCCCTCATCGCGAGCCACAGTCTTCTCCAGCACCACCACCCCTCTTTTTTTTCTTTTTTGCACTCTCGTCTTTCTGACTGCCTCTTTTTATTGTTGGGCCGACCAGCAGGGTACATGTGCTTGAAATAAATTCAGAGAGTAGCTTTTTGCACAGGACGGGGTGGGAGAAAGATAATCTCCTCTCTGGTTTATTTTTTTTTTCCCATCGGCTTTTGTGCAAGTGCAAACAAAAAAACAACTTTGCAAACTGCCCAAATCCTATCCAGGAGACTGAAGGTGAGCGGACAAAAACAGGACGGGCGAATGCCAGCAGACAACAAGGGCACAAAATATCTTTTGGGCCACTGCCTCTTCCTGGAGGGGGGGGGGGACTCTGAAGCCGCCAGCCTCTCCCTCCAGCAAAGGGCACCCCTGCCCCCCCTCTTTCCTCTCCGGAGGAATATTCAGACATGCAGCAAACACACGTCCTCTCCAGCACTCCAGACCCGGCCAAATCCACACAGGGAGGGCCTCCACTGCTCCTCCAGCCAAATGCAGGGCAGACACGCGCACCCCCCTTCTTTGCAAAGCATTTGGGGAGACCTGAGGACGCTAAGCTACGCAAAGAGCATTCCAACAACACACTTTTAGGGAAAGAAACCACCTCCTAGCCTATTTTCCTGCTGGCTGCCATCAGCTACTGGCCAACATCTTCCTCCGGAGCTGTAAGCAACAGAACAAACTGTAGTCACTTGTGGCTCAGAGAGATTTTAGGGGTTCATTTCCTGGGGGGAGGGGCAGGGGAGGAGCCTATCGGGCTCCCAGTGTCGCCCACTGGAGTGGGGTTGGGAAAGGGGCTCCCCTGCTTAAGGGAAGCCCCACAATTGGGAACTGCCCTTCGCACTCCCCAGCTGGGTGGTTGGGCAACTCCAGTCCAGTTGCTATAAAAGCAACCCAAACTGTTAGGCCCGGCCTCCCTTTCGCCTCGTGGGAGTTGGCACACGGGGCGAGGCGAGGGTGTGGATGTGCCTGGGGACGTGGCAAAGCCAGCGGGTGCAGTCAGGAGGCGCTACAGCTGCCCGCGGCTCCGAGGGCCGAAGAAAACGGGGTCCCCCTGGGCGAAGAAGCCCGCGCTGCTGCCCTTCGTTACCCAGCAGGGAAATGGACACAAGGGCCACCAGCTGTGAGCCTGCCCACCCCTCGGCACCCATCCAGGACGGGGCGGGATTGTGGGGGGGGGGGGATGAGAAACCGATGCAAGCAAACCCAGAACAAAATGCAAGAGGGAGAGGGGCCGAAATTGCATTTGTTTTGGATTTGCGCAAGGGAAGGGGCGGGGGGGGGAGAGAATGAAATGTTAAGTGAGCAATTTTTAGTCATGGGGTGGCAATGAGAGGCAAGAGATGGCACCAAAAATTAAATAAATAAACTGCACACAGGGTAATATTTTCAGAAGGGGGAAGAATGGTTCGTGACCACAGAAAAATGACTGACAACTTATAGGCCGCTTCTACCCCGTTGTCTTCTCCGGCATCTCCGTGGAGGGAGCTGCCCAATCCGAGAACAGGTGGCCAATTTGCCTCAAATCGGTCGGGGCAATCAATTCAAAGCCCCGTCCTCAGCCGTGGGCTAGAAAACGCCGCAGGCCTTTCCTTCGGGGCAGGGGGTCTGAGTTGGCAGCCCTGCCTCCGGGTCTCCCTGCCTTGACGGTTGAGCGGGCCTGAGCCTGCCAGTGTCCGGAGACCCATCCTGGGCCCGTGTGAAAACACGCTCCTTTCGCCCGAAAGGAGAAAAAAATACAACAGGGCTTTTCTGTAGATCAGTCAACAATCTGGGAGGGGGGGGGAGAGAAGGAAATTAAAAACCAAAAGGGCGACAGGATGGAAGCAGTGTGCCATGGGCACGACTGTCTGCGAGAAGGGAGTACAGTTTGTCATATTGCTTACAAGGTAGTATTTTATCCAGCCTCTTCCCGCCAAGGACCTGTAAGCCGGACTCTGTTCCAAAACCTTCCTCCGCTTCCAGGGGCCGAGGCAGGGGATGGGCACTGCTCGGCCGGGCTGTCAAGAGAACTGATTTAGAGAGACGCTCCTGAGGCAGGTCATCCTCTAGCCATCCATCCTTACTCTGCCCACAGCTAATAAAGTCTCCAAAACTGGCTCCCCGGAGATCATAACTGGGGTCACTGCGGGGGCTGGCTAAGGAAACCCCAGCCAAAAGGTCCCTCTCTACCTCAAAGCCAAAGCAGGCAGCTGGAACCCAAGTGCTGCCTGTCCCACAGCTGCTCAAGGGACAGGCGCAGGGGGCAGGGGGAGTGATGAGCAAGGGCAGAGGACGGATGGGATCACGACAGCTACCCATCGTTGTTTTTTTAAAAGAAAGCCTTATGGTCCCTTTCCCCCCCCCCAGCCTCATGGTGCAAAATGGCAAGGATCACCAGGACATCCAATCTGGGGCAGTGCGATGGCCACAAGGTCCTCTGGCAGCAGCAGACCACACCATTGGCCAAATCCCACAGGTGCTGAGCAAGAATTCGTAAAGGGGAAAAAGACGGAGGGGTGAGTGTGTGTCGCATTTACACTGCGGTGTTAACAACGGGATTGCACAAGAGGGAGCCCGGAGAAGAGGAGCAGAGCTCCAAGAAGCCCAGTCTTTCCCCGTTTCCCAAATGACAGTGAAGCAGGGAGTCCTCCTGACAGCAGCAGCCATGCCAGAGGGGAGGCGAGGAGAGGCTGGGCCGCCGTTGGACTGAAACGCTGGGAGAGGGGGCGACTTACCGGAGAGCGGGTCTGAGGCTGGGTGCTCATCGCCTGAGGGGCTTGGGGGTACACCAGCGTGGTGGGTGCGGCGTTCTGTCCGGCGGGGTACGGAGCCTGCCGCAGAGAAGAGAAAGCAACGTTGGCAAGGGATGGAGCTGGGATTTCCTTCCACCCCAACCCCACGAGGACCCAGACTGGCACGTAGCCACCTCCTGGACACTGGGCAGGTCTCCCGGGTTCCATCCGACTCCGGGCACGAGAGGACGGAGACTGTTCCATTGGAAGGCAGTAAAAGGAAGAGTTGAGAAGGTCCCCAAGCCTTTCAGCCCCTCAATTCCAGACAACCCACCCAACCCACCCGGGGCAGGCTGAGGTTCCTGAAAGCTGCTCTTCCCGCAGAGTCTTCCAGGCAAGCAGGGATCGCCCGCTGGACCTTGTCGTCCCTGGGCTGCCTTTCCTGCTTACCTCCCCATCTTGAGGGCGCTCTGACACCACATTCCATGTTAAAGAGGGGAGGAATCATAAGTGGGCAAGAGCAGAGCCCCCTCCCAAGCATCTCAGCAGACGAAGAGAACCGGGAGCCAACTCTTTCAAGAGCTGCTAGCTCAGGGGTCTTCCAACTCGGCCCTTTTATGAGACTTGTGGACTTCAACTCCCAGAATTCCTCAGCCGGGCACGCCGGCTGAGGCACTCTGGGAGCTGAAGTCCACAAGGGCCGAGTTGGAAGACCCCTGAGCTGGGTCGACGAGGGCGATAACAAAAATGCCTCCATGTTTTAACGTTGCGGAGACTCAACATCTTTGTCACGTGTGAGGCTGTGATTCAGCAGAGTCTCTGATGCCGGGCCATCCCGCGCGTGAAGCAAATTAACCATCGCTCTCGCGGCATCAGCATTCTTTGGTGACTGCCTGGTAAACCCAAATGCTCATCTAATCCCGCTCTGCCTTGACTATATCAACGCGCCGCAGTGTATCTCTCAGGCAGGAACCAATTTCGCGGTGCTGTCCTCTCCTCCTGGAAGCAGAAGCCAACTAGCTGTGCCACCAGGAGTGGGCAGGAGATCCTCAGCCAGACTAGGATGCCAACCAAAGGAGAGACCTTTGGTTGTTCGTTCCCAGAGCAGCAACCCTCAAATGTTGCGGCCCTTTGCCACGCTCCCCCACTTTTGACCGTCCTCGTTTGCAAAGCGCTCATCAAAACAATCTCAAGGGGAAAGTGTGATTCGGGCCCAGCCGCGTACCCAGTGACGTCTGCCTCTGGAGAGGACAGAAATTCAGGGCTGCATTTAAAAGAAAAATTAAAAAAAAAAAAAAAAGATTGGGGCACCTGAGTGTTAAAAGTCCAAGAAAGGAACCCCCCCCCCCATGTGCTTCAGGTTCCCAGGAATTTTCTCGTCACAAAAGCCCTCCTACGGCTCTCTCTAGTCTACCCTGCTGAAGATAGGGAAGAAAAAAAAAGAACTATTTTTTATCGGCTTCCCAAACTAGTTGATACCTACCCACTAGGCCTGCTGCGCAACAAGATCTGCTCCCCACCCTGCACTCATAGCTGGGCTGGAAATAAACAGCAGACGTGCTCTGTTGCATCACTCTGCATGTTTGTTTGTGTGTGTGTGCGTGCGTGCGTGCGTTTCAAAATGCTGAGTCACAGGCAGCTCTTCCATTTCCAATTCTCAACATCATCAGCGTAATGGAAAGGCCCACTCTGGAGTCCCAGAGGTTCTCTGGGCCTGTCAAGTGCCCCCCCAAGCTCACAATATTTGACTGACTCGCAAGCAGGCCCCCCACTGACTCATCCTCAGCTCAGGCCTGCCTGACCAGGTGCACAACGGGCTGGGCTGGACAGGTAATAATAATAATAATAATAAAGTTGGAAGGGACCTTGAAGATCATCTAGTCCAACCCCCTGCTCAGGCAGGAAACCCTATGCCATTTCAGACAATCTCTTCTTAAAAACTTCCAGCGTTGGAGCATTCACCGCTTCTGGAGGCAGGTTGTTCCACTGGTTAATTGTTCTCACTGTCAGGAAGTTTCTCCTCACTTCTAGGTTGCTTCTCTCCTGGATTAGTTTCCATCCGTTGCTTCTTGTCCTGCCTTCAGGCGCTTTGGAGAAGAGCTTGACTCCCTCTTCTTTGGGGCAGCCCCTGAGATACTGGGAGACTGGTATCCTGTCCCCCCCTCGTCCTTCTCTTCATTAAACTAGACATGCCCAATTCCAGCAACCGTTCCTTGTATGTTTTAGCCTCCGGTCTGTGTGCTTGTGAAGGCCGCATTCACACACCTTGGGATTGAATTCTGCTGTCAATGAGTGCCGGAAGTTCCCGGGGGATCACGGCTTGCTTCTTCCAGGAAGCCGGCTGTGACCCACGCCACTGAAACAGCTCAATTCACAAGGAAAGGTTTTCGCACAGCCGGGCCAAACTTGCTGCCAAAACAGCTCGTTCCAAAAGCATCCATCACCAATCGCTGGGATGATGCCAGGGCACTCAAAGCTCCCCGAAGCCTCTCCTTTCTCCACCAACGGCTATTTATGGGAAGGAAAGCCTTTCTCTCCATCTCTTTGAGGAGAAAAGCTGGAACAAATCTCAGCAAACGTTACTTTTCAGGCAATTCAAAGATTGTAAGAAGACCGCGGCCGATTGCTGGATGTGAACCTTTCACAAAGCCTGGGAAGCACAGAGGACTCGGCCTTCTTTGGAGGAGTCCCCCTTACGGGGAGACGGGGAAAATTGATCCCTTTTCAACTGTGTTATGAATGACACCAGCTTTCTCCTCCAACCCGGGTTTCTAAATTTAAGACGAGCATTTTGAAGAGGGAGAAGAGCACCACAGCTGGATTACGTTACGTAAATTGGCCTTTTGGAGCGGAGGTTCCTAAACTTTGGTCAGGACAGCTCTGAAAAATCTCCAGCCACTTGGGGAGAAGGGAGAGGAAGCAATAATAATAATAATAAATACATCTGGACTGGGCTTGTCTTAAGCCTAGCAGGCCAGCCATCCAAATGCGCGCTGGGCTTTGAGCCCACTTTTACCCATGGAAGCCCGCCGTGAGTCTACAACATTTTAGATTGAAAATGATTACAAGCAAACGATGGACTCCCTAGATCAGTGCTTCTCAACCTTTTTAATGCGGCGACCCCCAACCGGTCGTAAGTCGAGGACTACTCCACCGGTCGTAAGTCGAGGACTACTCAACGGGTGCAGCACCGTTTGCAGAAGGAGACTTTTGGCGGGCTCCGCAGGGCAGAGACAGCCTGGACAATTCCTATTGGCTTTGGAAAGCCAATAGAATTAGACTCTATTCAAGAGAGTCTATTCTATTGGCTTTCAAAAGCCAAGAGAATAAAAGGGAGTAGCACAGCTAAGGAAAAGGGGGGGAAAAATGGCGGACTGCGTTGTTTGGCGACTCCCGTGAAATGGTCGTTCGACCCCAAATGGAGTCGCGACCCACAGGTTGAGAACCACTGCCCTAGACTTATTCGTGGGGGGGGGAAGGCTGTACTTCCCCCCCTAACTCTGACTTAGAGGAATTAGTGATGCTTACAATCTCCTTTGTGAGGTAAACAGCGAGAAGGGCGCAGAGCCTGACACACGGGCAGCTGATGACGTGCCAGGTTTCTGCAAAAAGCTGGGCCACGGAAGATTTAGCAATGCACCTGCTGATCCTGTAAATCGGGGTGGGAGGTGGGCAACTTTTGTCCAGGAGCTGAAAATTCCCACCACGGGCCCCCTTCAGCGTTCCTGCCAGCTCCTGATCGGCAATAAAAAACTGCCAGACCGTCCCTCGCCAAATGACCAAAGCCTTCCTATGACTTTAGGCGAGCCACCGCAGACAGGAGGGAACTTTTTGTCGAAGGCAGCTTTGAAAAGGCAGCTGAAATCCAAACGCTCGAGACAGACCGTCATTTCCCAGGGTTTCTGGCTTTGGAAACTTAAAACTTAAAACAAGTAGGCGTCTTTCCCCCGTTGTTCCTGACCACCAAGAAAGCAGCTTTCCCTCTGCAAAAACAGGTTCGTGCCGCCAACTGGATTGCCAAGTGGGAAACCTGCTGTTATTTTTTGGAATGGCAGAAATGGGACGAAGCAGACCCAAGTTCTAGAGAAGGCAATTTTCCTCCGCCCCTTCTTCGGAGAGCTCCCCAAAAGGAGAGGAAAGCTGCAAAGGATGGGCACCTGGTATCCTCGGTCCTAGACAGCGCACAGAGACGAGGACACGTACCCCTGGAATCTTCCAGGCCATTTCTAAAACCAGGCTCTTTCTCCAGTCTTCCTAAGGGCAGTCTTTTGGGGGGCAGCAAATGACATTTGCGCCCTCAACTCCTCCCCCTGCTGGGAGAGGCCAGCAAAATGCTTCTTCACCTTCCTAACCCTTTGGAGACCTCAGAACTAAGGCTAGCAGGAGCAATGGAGAAGCCACCGGGCCTAACGGAGGCAGCCTGGACGGTTACCAAGGCCAGGAAATGCAACTGGACGCCCCCTTTTGCCGAGAAAGCACCCACCCCGGCTCGGAATTTCATAGGGGACCTCTGGACCTTTAGAGTCCCCGAGGCTGAGCAGCAACACAGCGCGAAATTCCCCGGAGGTGACCAGAGGCCTCCAGCACAAAAGGCAGACTTGTCCTCCAGGTCCAAGACGTTACACAGCCCCGCGTAAACTCTGCGCAGAGTCTCCCCCCCCCCCGCCCCGGCGTGTCTGCAAGGAGGGGCCCTGCGTGTGTCAACACGGCAAGCCGAGCCAGGCTGGTCCAGCGGGCACCGTTGGACTTTTTTCTTTTTTTTTCCTCTTGTGACTCACCATCCCACATCCCAGAATCCTTTGCACCAGTTCCCTTGGATCTTCAAAAAGACTGCTGGCTCTTGGGTGGGGTGGAAAGCTTCTGTCCCTCCTCCCGCCTGGCTGCTGGAGCGAGAGTGAAAGAGAGTGACAGAGTGTGAGAGAGAGAGAGAGGGAGGCAACAGGGGACAGAGAGAGAGAAAGAGAGAGAGAGAAAGAGAGAGAGCGCAAGGAGGAGGGCAGAAGGAAGACGGGCAACAGGGGCAGTGCATCCTCTCCCCTCCAATCGCTTTGCAGGATCTGGGGAGGGGGGGGGGCTGTGTGCCCTGGGGGAGGGGCTCTCCTCCTCCCTCTCACCAACCGCTAAGCACAAAGAGCAAATTCAGCTTTCCAGGAACAGTCATCCTCCTCTTCCTCTTCCTCAGCCTGGGAACGATCCCAGCACAGAGCTGGCGGCTTTCTAGTTAGCATGAACCCACAGCGGGGACTCCCCGTGGCTATTTCTCCGCAGCACTTTCCTTCAGACCCTGGGTGCCAGGCTCAAACCCCCCAATTATTGCCCTCTGGAGGAAGTTTGTCTCTAAACTGCTGGGGTGGGGGGAGGAAAGGGCCCTTTCCTAAAGCCCCCCCCACTGGCAGCCTCCACTTTTCTCCAAGAAGCCATCCGCCCGGATGGTGTGTGTATGTGTGTTTGTGTGTGTAAGGGGCAATTGAAGGTACATCCTTTGGATGGAGCATATAAATCCCCTCCAGAGAAACAGCAAGGGGGAAGAGACCCCCCCCGTCCGCCGACTGAGACAAGGGGTCTCAGAAACCCTTCCTGTCACCAACTCACAAAAGCCTCTGCAAGGCGAACGGGCGCAGCCCGGACTTTCACGCCAATAACAGCGCGTCCATTTCTCCGCTGCCTTTAGGGAAGTGACCCTAGACCAGGGGTTCTCAACCTTTTTAACGCCGCGACGCCCTCCCCAACCGGTCGTAAGTCGAGGACTACTCGACCGGTCGTTAAGTCGAGGACTACTCAACGGGTGCAGCACCATTTGCAGAAGGGGACTTTTGGCGGGCTCAGCAGGGCAGAGACAGCCTGGACAATTCCTATGGGCTTTGGAAAGCCAATAGAATTACTCTATTCAAGAGAGTCTATTCTATTGGCTTTCCAAAGCCAGTAGAATAAAAGGGAGGAGCACAGCTAAGGAAAAGGGGAAAAAAATGGCGGACTGCGTTGTTTGGCGACCCCCGTGAAATGGTCGTTCGACCCCAAATGGGGTCCCGACCCACAGGTTGAGAACCACTGCCCTAGAAGGAAGCAATGGGACCCCCATATCCCACTCTTGAGCCGACCCCACAACTGCAGGGCAAGCAGCGACTCGCAAAGGGCTGCCTGACACAGGGAGGGAAGGAGGGGGGGGGGAAGGAGAGAGAGAAAGGCAAGATTAACCATTATTTGGACCAAGGAACAAGAAGCGCCCCGTACTGACAACCCAGCGACGGACAGTTGTGCAGGCCTGCGTTTAGGGCGAGGGGCTGCCCCTAGTCTCAAATTAAAATCCAACTCAGGCCAGGAGCCAAGCAAATGGACCCCTTTTCCAAAGGTCGGGCCAGCCACTTAGTTATTAGAAATGAGAAGTGAAATTAAGGGGAATGGCCCCCCAGAAAGCAGCTTCGGGCGCTCAAGAGGCTTGTGCAATTCCCCCCCCCAGGAGCTACATGTGGGTAAGATTGGGGGGGGGGCTAGCTTTTCTTCGGGGAGCCCAGAAGCGGCCCCAAGAGCCGGGTGGGCACAAATGCAGCCAGGGAGAAGGACTCTATTGGACCCAGTGGCTTTGCGGTTCGCTTAAGAGCAGTGGTTCTCAACCTTTTTAATGCTCTGACCCCCCAACCGGTCGTAAGTCGAGGACTACTCAACGGGTGCAGCACCGTTTGCAGACTGGGACTTTTGGCGGGCTCAGCAGGGCAGAGGCAGCCTGGGCAATTCCTATGGGCTTTGGAAAGCCAATAGAATTAGACTCTGTTCAAGAGAGTCTATTCTATTGGCTTTCAAAAGCCAATAGAATAAAAGGGAGTAGCACAGCTAAGGAAAAGAGGGGGGGGGGAAATGGCGGACTGCGTTGTTTGGTGACCCCCGTGAAATGGTCGTTCGACCCCAAATGGGGCCCCAATCCACAGGTTGAGAACCGCTGCTTAAGAGGCACGAGGCTAAAAACTGCCTCCTTCTGTCTTTGCATCTGTCAGTCTGTCCTAGTGGCCCGCCAGGCCCACCGCTGCGGGGTTCAGAGGTTAAACACCCCCCCCAGAAAAAGGCACCCCCACGTGAGCAATGGCCACAGTGGGAGCCAAAAGCCTTCTCGGGCCTGTCTGACGTCAATTCAATCTTCCGGTCTCGTCTCCCCAAAAGGGGCAAAAACCCCAGCTGGAGCCGCTAAACCCATCCAAGGGGGGAATGTGTTCGAAACGAGCCATCCTGAACCCGCAGCTACTCCTCCGTGCTGCCTCCAGCTTCGTTTCACCCTAAGCTGCCCGCGTGGCTACTAGCTCCTTTTCAAGGCGCTACCATCTCGAATCGCCCCTGCATCCCTTTCCTCTCTCTTTCAGCACCTTCGCTTGCCTTGGGGGGGGGGGGAGACGGCTTCTGACAGGAGAAGAAAGTTACGGGCGTGCAGAGAGGGGGAATATTCAAACCATCATCTGTTAGCCGAAAGGAGACTTCGAAGAAGCAAGCTTGGGGAGGGCGGTGAGTGTGAAATGCTCCCTAAGCAATCCAGCCGTGCTGGGGGGGGGGCTCCTCTTCTGGAGCCCGACCCTGGCCATTTAAGTGGAGCAGCACGCTGCCAGTGGAGGCATCGCTCTGGTCCCCCCCCCTCCCGTGCCCAGCTTGACATCCCCCTCCCCACACACATTTTGGAGAGGTAATCTCAGATCCCTGAACTTACCTGGGTGAGACCAGGGGAAGAAGCATGCCCGGGGGGCGTGGCGGCAAGGGCGGGATGCCCCTTGCTTATTTCATGAGCAGAGTAAGGGGAGGGGGCAGGAGGGCCTGGCTGCCTTGCCACCTGCGTAACCTGCGAGGAGATAAGCTGTTAGTGGAACCGAAGAGGAGTAAAACAAAAGTAAGCAGTAAGTAGACTCATCAGAGCAGCTATAAACCGCCCACTTGATTTATGTTACTGGATCTGACTCCAAAGAGGCCCTGGGGCTCCCGGGATCCTGTGGAGCCGCATCCTTAATCCACCCCCTAATTTCTCCTGTAGATAGAAAAGAGCTTGGTGGGAAAACTCCCAGCTCCTTTGAATGGCACTGGGTATTTTATTGTATTTTTCCACAAAGGAAGAGAGCCACTGGCCACTGCTGGAGACGGAGGCCAGCCCACTCTCGGAAGCCTGGCTAAACTGAGATGATCCATGATCAAAACCAAGGCTTAAGATAAAAGACTGGGTCATCATCCCGACTGCTGTCTAATTAACATCTCTGCTTCAAAGGAAACGAGCAAAGTGGGCTCTAAAGAGGACAAGAGAGCGCCAGATTGCCATCTACTTTGATCAACCCTTAGGTGGGAGAAAGCGGCTCGGTCGGTGTGTGTGTGTGTGTGTGTGTGTGTGTGTGTGTGTGTGTGTGTGTGTGTGTCCTTCTTTTGGCAGCCTGGGGATTTAGCTCAAAGGAGGGAGCCACACCATAGCCCATCTTCCTCAGCAGCCCTGGTCTCTGGCTCCATCCTTCAAGCTATCCCAGCGGGAGAGGCAAGGCAACCCCCGGCAGTGTCAAGTTTGTACCACGTGTGAACGGGGAAAGATGCTCACCCACATTTTGTGGGTCGTTCTCTTTTCATTTCCATGTGACACCTTCCTCCAACTGAATGCAGCCCGAGGCTGCCTTCCGCTCTCCAATTTTATCAACAACGATCAATTACTTTCTATCTACAAGCCAGGGCTTTTTAACGTTGCTATTATATTTAATTCACTTTTTCCAGTGAAGGACTTCCTCCATTTGGGAAATGCTGGCTATTACCAAAAAACAAAAACAAAAAACCAACCAGTGAGTACTACCTACAAGATAATCCCACCCTTTTCTGCAAATAAATAGGAAAGGGACCCCGAGGTGAGCTTTCAAACAACTACGCTGGTCTCTGGGCGTGAAGTGGTGAGGAAAGCCGTGCTGATTTTTTAAAGATCCAGGATGCCCACTTCCCCATTAGCAGTTTCACTTAATCCGCTCTAAGGAAAGTATTAATTGGGGGGAAAAATGGTTGGCAATTATGCTTACTCCCACCCAGCTAGTTTTCTTGCCTTGATGCTGATATATTTCTTAAAAATGCCGCCGGGTCAGCCACGGCTCATAGCAAAATGGATTGCCCTCCTGACCCACATCTCTCACGGAAAAGGGACCGTGGCTGGAACAGCCTTCCTTCCTAATTCTTTTCCGGGTGGGAATGGACTCTTCCTGCAAGGAGGAACCCCGGGATGACTGGAGGCCTCTCCCCAGCGCTTGGAGATCTGCCCCAATAGGACCCTGGGTTCAAGAGGATGATGGGAATTCTTCCTCCTCTGGCTCTTCCCACCAATCCTCTTCCAAAACTCAAACCTGGACTGAGCTCAAAAGACTGTTATCTTTTGCGCAGCTCATTCCCATTCGATCTAAAGGGATCCAGTTCTGAGGCACATCGCGACAAGAGAGGGATCAGAAAGCAGGTGGTCTGGACCGGGCCCTGCTCTCCAAAGGTTCGAGGGCCAGAGTATTTCAAAGCACATCATCCATCGACAAAGAGTCCAATTATGAATTGCTTTCCTATCTTTTTTATCGTTTATCAACGTCTGCAAACATTGTTCAGATTCTAGAGCTTTACGTCAAGGCAGTGGTTCTCAACCTTTTTCATGCCGCGACCCCCCCCCAACCGGTCGTTAAGTCGAGGACTACTCAACTGGTGCAGCACCGTTTGCAGAAGGGGACTTTTGGTGGGCTCAGCAGGGCAGAGACAGCCTGGACAATTCCTATTGGCTTTTGAAAGCCAATAGAATTAGGCTCTATTCAAGAGAGTCTATTCTATTGGCTTTCAAAAGCCAATAGAATAAAAGGGAGCAGCACAGCTGAGGAAAAGGGGGGAAAAAATGGCGGACTGCGTTGTTTGGCGACCCCCATGAAATGGTTGTTCGACCCCAAATGGGGTCCCGACCCACAGGCTGAGAACCACTGCGTCAGGGGAACCCTGCACGCACCCAGGCCTATTCCTAAACCTGCCAAGTGTCAAGAACTGCAGTGGTTACGCCAAGCATTCCTCATTCTCTGCAAAAGGAAGGTGACACTCCCCTCGGTCATCAGAGCATCCCCCACCCACTCACCCCCCCCCAAAAAAAACTCTTGGCAAAAGCAGCTCATGCCGTTTTCTCCTTACCGTGCTGTACACAGCCGAGACGGTGGGAGTGAAGATCCGATCCTCCAGGGGCTGCTGGACAGGACCCCGGGGGATTCTGCAAGACAACAAGTTAAGGAAAAAAGACAAAGAAGAAGAAAAAAAAAACCCACAAAACTGAAAGAAAAATATGTTTTGTACAAACGACCTTACGTCTGCCTCTTAAATCGGGAGAAGCCGAGGCCACCAACTGTTACACTCACACAGGAGCCAGAAAAAAGGTTAGTGCAGACTGAGTTCTCCTGCTTATGAAGTCGATGGGATATGAGGAAGTCACAACGGACGACGGGGAAGATGAAAACCAACCGTGTATTTTTTTGTGAGGCAACACAGCCAGCCTCCTTTTCAGCGGCCGGAGGACACGTTTGGCCAAGGGCACAGAAACGGGAGTTTCTGGTGCTTTCCACGAACTGTCCCTTTTTGTCTTCCTTAACAGTTCTGGGAACCAGAATTACCTTAATAAGCTGACAAAGGCGCCATTAAATCCGCTGCCCCAGATAAACAATGGAAAGCGCCGTTACAATCCAGAATATGCCCTCTGAACTGCAGGTAAATGCCCCAGAAAAATATCCCTAGTTGTGGTTTCGGGAAGGAATCAACGCGCAGATTCTAGGGAACGTTCTCCGCTGCTTGTAAGATACTGCTCTGCTTTTTAAAAGATGCCGGGGACTCACTAGCCAGGGCTTCAGAGGAGATTCTGCAGGACTTTCCCCACCCACTGAGACCGACACAGGAAACTACAGCAGGGGGTCTTCAAACTTGGCCCTTTTATGACTTGTGGACTTCAGCTCCCAGAATTCCCCCAGCCAGTGGCCGTGCTTGTGGCTACCACTGCTAGGGAGTCTGGGAACTGAAGTCCACACCTCTGGATGGTAGGGAGTTTAAAGACCCTTGGTTTGGGGCAGGGGTCTTCAAATGTGGCCCTTTTATGACTTGTGGACTTCAGCTCCCAGAATTCACGTGCCTGGCTGAGGAATTCTGGGAGCTGAAGTCCACAAGTCATAAAAGGGCCACGTTTGAAGACCCCCTGGGCTACAGCAACAGAGAAGGCTTTGATGGGTCGCTGGCTAAGCAGCACCTGGTCAGCCAGGTGACAACCCTACATGAGGAATAAACACTCATTCTTTTCAAAAGCACCAAGGTTCTCTGTCCTAGTATCAAAGCCCTCCTTTCAGCTAACGGATTTGGGAGAAACTTCAAAGCTAAAAGTATAACCGACACCAAGGGGAAGACAAATGTTCTCCACAGCTAACCCCTGACAGCTCCGTCTCAGGAAAGATGGGCACGGACACCACAAAATTAACACAACAACACACCTTGCAGCATTCTCTGTCCCCACAGCCCCTCAAGTGGTGGGGATTAAAATCCTTCGCTTTCCAAAACTACGGAATACGCACAACGGTCGGCTTAGTGCCCGTTTGAAGTTACGACGGCGTTGGGAGAAAAAAGTGACTTAGGGCCCTTTTTTCACACTTACGACCGTGGCATCATCTCCCACGATCACGTCCTCAAAATTCAAACGCTTGGCAAGGGCAACTGGTTCATATTTACGACCACTGCTGTGTCCCAGGATCGTGGGATTCCCCCTTTGCACCCTTCTGACCAGCAAAGTCCATAGGAAATCTGGATTCCCTTAGCGACAGCGTTACTAATTTAACAATCGCAGTGATTCAGCTGACAAACGTGGCAAGGAAACGTCATAAAATGGAGCAAAACTCTCTCAACAAACTTCTCACTTAGCAGAAGTTGTGAAGCTCAATTGTGGTTGTAAGTTGAGGACTACCCAACAAAAATGCGTATAGGCCATGGTTTTCCCAGTTGCAATGTAGGGCTGTGAAAGTTGGACTGTAAGAAAGGCTGAGCGGCAAAGAATGGAGGCCTTTGAATTCTGGTGCTGGAGAAGACTCCTGCAAATCCCCTGGACTGCAAGGCGATCCAACTGGTCAGTCCTGGAGGAGATCAACCCCGACTGCTCTTTAGAAGGTCAGATCATGAAGCTGAAACTCAAATACTTTGGCCACCTAATGAGAAGGAAGGACTCACTGGAGAAGAGCCTGATGCTGGGAAAGATGGAGGGCAAGAGAAGAAGGGGACGACAGAGAAGGAGGTGGCTGGATGGAGTCCCTGAAGCAGGAGGCGTGAGCTTAAATGGACTCCAGAAGATGGTAGAAGACAGGAAGGCCTGGAGGAACCTTGTCCATGTGGTTGCGATGGGTCGGACATCACTTCGCAACTAACAACAACCCGTATACAAAAGCTTCTTAAAGCTCCATGTCAATCAGGCCTATCTACAAATCTCCCTTGCGGTACCGCCACAGGCCAACTTGGATAAATAAACTAAGTTTCTAAGATCCAGATGGATCTTTCCAAAGAGGGTGATTTCCACCAGGCCACCCCAGAAAGAGTCCAAGCATCAGCCAAGGCAAATTTTCTCGGATTTTGCTAGCACTCGGTTCTTTTATCAGTCTCACAGCCTTCCCAAGAAGATCCTGCGCAGGGACAGCTGCTCTTAACACAACGGAGAGGGCAATGTCGCAATCTGAGGCATGCAATACCTCCCAGCAGGCAGAGAAACGCTCTTTTGCTTCTCCAATTTATAGGCCTTTTAAGTGCTAAGAAAAAAGAACGAACCAGGTTTTCGATGGGCATTATTAATACCCACGTTTGAGATATCAACAGAGGTAGGAGAAAGACGGCAAAAACCTTGACAAACTCACCTCACACACATTGCCTCACAGAGAAGTTGGGCGTCTGTGTCGAAAAAGCACTTCCTGAAGAGCCCACGATCTCAGCCTCAGCTGCCCAGCTTCCCTACGTCAAGCTGAGGTCCGTTTCCTCCAAATAATCCCGCAGGATTTTCAGCCGGTTCAGGAAACCCCATCGTGAGCCTGCAAGTCCTTGACTAAAACCGCAGTTCCGACTTTTGAAGGGAAACCTGAGCTAACAAACAGGCGCAGGTCTTAAAAATAAAAAAAGAGCCCGTCATGTGACATGTCATATCACGGAAAGGGGCCGGTGACACAGCAAAACACGTGTGGCTCTGCAATTTGAAACTCGAGACACACGACACTAATGCGTAAGGTTCATGAGCTCAGAAAACGGAGTAAACAAAAGGGACACTTTTTTTTCTCTGGAACCTCTTTTTATATCCTTCCTCGGCTTCCGGCAACGCACGACAAAACTTCGGCGGCTTAAGTGAGCCATTTGTTAAGGGAGGTCTGCCCCATTTTACCACCTTCCTTGCCAGCTGACTCATATTTACGACGGTCGCAGTGTCCAAGGATCACGTGATCCCATTTGCAACCTCCTGACAAGCGAAGTCGGTTACTGGTTTAAGAACACGGTTGTTAACCAAAACGGGCTTCCCTGGCGAGTTTGCTTGTCCCAAAACGGGGTCACGTGACTCCGGGACGCTGCGACCGTCGTAAATGTGAGTCAGTTGCCAAGCATCCGAATGTAGATCACGTGATCGTGGGGATGCTGGAAAGGCTGTTAAGTGTGAAAAAGGGTCCTAAGTCCCTTTTTTTCAGTGCCGTTGTAACTTCGAAACGGCCGCCGTAAGTGTGAAAAAGGGTCCTAAGTCCCTTTTTTTCACTGCTGTTGTAACTTCAAAGCGGCCACTAAGCGAGGACTATCTGTTTTCCCCGTTTCCTCCTTGAGAAGCAATCCTGCCATTTGTTGTCCGGCTTCCTCATTTGCCACTTAAGAGCGACATCTATTCGGCAAAGCCCTCCTCCCCGGGGATACTAACCAACGTTCGCTAAGGCGACCGTCCAAACACTGGCAGGAAGGGCCAGGATAACATGTGCTGTCACATGCTAACATGTGCTCTGAGGCAAGGGGACAAAGCTCGCACCTTGGGCCGATTTAAAATAAATAAATAAATGAAGTTAAACTCTCAGGATCTATTTCTACAAGCCAGAGGGAGCTGAATTGTGTTTAGCTAATGACATCCTACGAGTGAACGTAGAGAGAGATGGGAGGGAATAAATCCATCCTGCTCTCTCTAAAGTAAAAGAAAGAAAGAAAGAAAGAAAGAAAGAAAGAAAGAAAGAAAGAAAGAAAGAAAGAAAGGAAGGAAGGAAGGAAGGAAGGAAGGAAGGAAGGAAGGAAGGAAGGAAGGAAGGAAGGAAGGACACCAGATTAACACTGCTATCATGTCCCCCCTTGTCCTTCTCTTCATTAAACTAGAATTGGGGATGTCTAGTTTAATGAAGAGAAGGACTAGGGGTGACATGATAGCAGTGTTCCAATATTTCAGGGGCTGCCCCAAAGAAGAGGGAGTCAAGCTATTCTCCAAAGCACCTGAAGGCAGGACAAGAAGCAACGGGTGGAAACTAATCAAGGAGAGAAGCAACCTAGAAATAAGGAGAAATTTCCTGATAGT
Source organism: Crotalus tigris (assembly GCF_016545835.1). NCBI lineage: Eukaryota > Metazoa > Chordata > Lepidosauria > Squamata > Viperidae > Crotalus > Crotalus tigris. Next base: position 435,081 of record NW_024098092.1, on the reverse strand, counting down.
TAGAACAATTAACCAGGGGAACAACCTGCCTCCAGAAGCGGTGGATGCTCCAACACTGGAAGCTTTTAAGAAAAGACTGGCGAGCCATTTGTCTGAAATGGTATAGGGTTTCCTGCCTAAGCAGGGGGTTGGACTAGATGACCTCCAAGGTCCCTTCCAACTATTATTATCATTATTATTATTATTATGCTGTTGATAGTGATTTAGTCCTAGGAAACCGTCCAACAACACATCTCCAATTACAGGTAATCCTCAATTTACAAGAGTTTACTTAGTGACTGTTCGAAGTTACGGGGGCACTGGAGAAAGTGATTTAAGACCCTTTTTCACATGTATGAAAGTGATTTAAGACCCTTTTTCACATGTACGACCATTGAAGCATCCCCACGGTCACGTGATCAGGATTCGGACGCTCGGCAACTGACTCATATTTATGACGGTTGCAGTGTCCGGGATCTTGTAACCCCTTTTTCACAACCTTCTGGCAAGCTTAGCCAGATTCACTTCCCAACCGTATTTACTAACTTAAAACAACCATCGTTTCACTTAACAACTGAGGCAAGAAAGGCAAAATTCACCTAACAAATGTTTCGCTTAGCAACAAAACTTTGGCCTCCATTGTGGGTGGAAGCCGAGGACGACCTGTAACTTTTTGGGAAGGAAAAAAAAAACAGTTTTGGAGAGAAAAAACTGCTGGTCAAACAGCTCTGGTTGAGAAAGGCTTTCGTGATTTCTACCTCCGTTTTCTTGTTTTTTCTCCCCTTTCCTTTGCTACTAAACCTGGACAACTGCTCCTTTCCAAATCCTAAGCCTTCATCTGCATCCGTCACCTGCCAGCACCCTCCACCTCCTCGGAAGCCTTTGCAACCCGTCACAACACCTGGGACACCTGAGCCATCACCCTGCAGGTGGAAAGCAACGATTCAGCTCATCCCACAAGCCGGGAGAGCAGCTCTGCTCAGCCCCTTGGTCCACACCGGAGAATCCACGCTACGCTTACCGTCCAAGTGGCCTACAGACTAGGGGCAGACAGGCATCCCGTGGTCACAGCCAGGAGCCCGCACGGTGGAGGAGTCCCGTCACCTCGCACTCCGAGAGGTGGCTTTGCTTTCATATCCGGAAAAAGCAGCTTCGAAGGTGCCAGGATGAGGGCCACGACCTCAAGAACTGCCCTCTCCAGAATGTCTCCGTCCCTTGTCTATCTTTCCTCGGCCCAGCTCGGCCCCAGACGAGGCACGTAGCCCAGAGTTTGGACAGCAGCAAGCAGCACTTTGGACAGCACTAAATGTCTGGCCAGACTTGAGTTGCATTCAGATTTGCTTATTGATTAGGCATCCGGTCGTTGATTTATTGCTTCAAGGACCGTTGACTTTCTTGGTAATCTACGATTTAAGACTTTTTAAGCATTTTTGGGGTGAAGTGTTCCAGGTCCCTCTAGGAAGAAAGGAGGGAACTGTAACGAGAACAGTTTAACAATAGGAATTCAACAGATGGATGAGGCCATCAGCTTTGTCCTTGCTTGCACTTTATCCTTGCTTGCACACCAGGAGCTCGTCACTCGGAAACCAGGGAGAGAGAATTTAAAAAGAGGGTAAACTGCTCACACCAATACACAGCGAGGGGTCCCTGGTATTCTCTGAGCTTGCTTGTTTTCTTGCAGATGTTCCATTAACGTCCGCAAGGGTTAGGGCGAACGCCTGCAAGGAAACACGCAAGCTCAGAGAGCAGCAAGGACCCCTCATTTCAATTCTGGGAGCTGAAGTCCACAAGTCATAAAAGGGTCAGGTTTGAAGACCCCCTGGCCTACAGCAACACAGAAGGCTTTGATGGGTCGCTGGCTAAGCAGCACCTGGTCAGCCAGGTGACAATCCTGGACTACAAATGTGATATCAATACGCAGCGCAAGTATTCCACGGGAAATTAACCCAGCCGCACCCCAATCCAGGACTGTTTGAAGGCCAGCAGTGGACTGCTTTCCGTCCAGACGCCGTTCCAGGAGAGCTTCTTCAGGAGATGACCCCACCCAAACGACCTGCTTCCTTAAATTCAGAGAGAAACGGCCTCTACGCTACCATGAGCTCCTGGAACACCAGCCCCGCCGAATCCAGCATCTTTGAAGTGTGCTGGAATACAACTATGACAAGTGGGAGATGATGGGAACCATTGACCGGGATAGAAAAGATTGGGTGTTGCCTTGACGTGGCTGCTCCCGAAGGAGAAAGGCCAAACTGCCCGAGATAGATAAAGGAGGCTGCTGGAGCCACTGAACACCCCCTTGGCAGACCTTCTCCAACCGGTCACTTGAAGCCACGGCCTTCCCAATCTCCCTGAGGATTGGGGCAGAACTTTCCCTCCAGCCAGGGAACCTTTCTTCCCAAGAGCCCCTGGGACTGCTTGAGAAGGAACAATCGGGCTAGGAACTGGGAAGAGAATCTGGGACCATTAACAAAAGACCCGGTCTGAAAGAGTTCTTTGTTTCTCCGGCCACTGCCAGCTTTCTGAATGGCGGAGCGGAGCCAAAAGGAACTGAGCAGGAGGAGGAGGAGAAGAAAGGGATCAACTGGTGGCCCTTTAGGGGACGTCTCCTTGGCTGCCAAGCACCAAGGCAGGAAGAGGCCTCTGCAGAAGCCACACACACTGCCCACCCCAGCGCCAGAGACACAGCCATTGTCTATCTGCAAGCCCGGCTGAAAGGAACGTGCCCTGCTCCGGCACCACCGGGGGGAAACGTGCGGAAGGCAGCATCTCAGCCACAAAGCGCCAGATACGGCAAGCAGCTGGCCAGAACCCCAGCACTCCCGGGCGAAGGAATCTTGCCTAACGCCTTGGGCCAGCTTTCATTCCGGCTTTTTCTGACTGACAATGAAAGACGCTGCCTGGGCCACATCGGGCAAGCGGTGCCCTTTTAATGAAGAGTCAGCCTCATTCCGCCACCCGGCTCACGCCGACCCCGGGAGACTCAAACAGCCAGCAAATGTCACTTCGTCCGTCTGCAACTCTCCTTTGCGGCACCAAGGAATTAATTCCAGGGAAATGCAAAAGGTCGCACGGAAGCCCATTCTCACACGCTATCAACATCTGTGCCCCCAGGGAACCCTTTCCTGCAATCGCACGAGGGCACTTAAAAAAATTCTCTACCCAGTGAAAAGTGACTTCACAGAATACCACTCGCTGTTAAGGAACGGCAAAATAAAAAATAAAAAAACCTACTGTAAACAAATATATGTGTTGGATTATACTCCCGAAAAATCTAATTCAGTGGTTCTCAACCTTTTTAATGCCGCGACCCCCCCCCCAACCGGTCGTAAGTCAAGGACTACTCAACGGGTGCAGCACCGTTTGCAGAAGGGGACTTTTGGTGGGCTCAGCAGGGCAGAGACAGCCTGGACAATTCCTACTGGCTTTTGAAAGCCAATAGAATTAGACTCTATTCAAGAGAACCTATTCTATTGGCTTTCAAAAGCCAATAGAATAAAAGGGAGTAGCAAGGAAAAGGGGGAAAAAAATGCATTGTTTGGCAACCCCTGTGAAATGGTCATTCGACCCCAAATGGGGTCCCGACCCACAGGTTGAGAACCGCTGATCTAATTTGATCATCAGCAGGAGCTTTGTAAGAGGTTTTCATTTCTGGCCTGGTTTTGAAACCATTGAAAAATGAAGCCCAGGTAGTTCATTATGCGGCTTGACCTCCAGAAATAAACCTTGACACAAGTTAATTCTGCAAAATTAAGCCAGAGATTTAAAAAGCAAAACCAAGAACGTTCGTCAAAAAAGGAGCATAACCTGAGAATTTAAAAAGAGCAATAATCTTTTTTTTTTTTCCCCTAAATGGGCAAAGCCCAGAAACTTTAGAGCAGCAACGTTAGCACAGCAGCTCCAAAGTATTAATGCCAACAAGTAAAGAACTGCCTTGGGAGACACCAGCTTGAAATTAAAAGAGATGGCGTCTCACTTACAACCGAAGGAAGAAGACATTAAACATACCATACCTATCCATGGAAAACTGTCTCTGTTGTGGATGTGTTGCTATGCAAACACTGGCTGTATGTAGTCTGGCGGTTTAGAACTCTTGCAAAATTTCACGCATCAAATTCATTGTTAAAAAGTGGAGTGAACGGCTCCATTAAGTCTACAATGCTCTGGAAGATTCCCCTTGCCGAGGTTAAGCTTAAGGTGATATGGCATGCAGGATTCTAACCAGAATGTAGTTGGATTGTGGGTAAAGGTCCCTTTAAACCAGTGTTTCTCAACCTTGTCCATTTGAAGATGTATGGACTTCAACTCCCAGGATTCCCCAGCCACTCATGCTGGTTGGGGAATTCTGGGAGTTGAAGGCCACACATCTTCAAGTGAACAAGGTTGAGAAACACGGCTTTAAACAATATGCTGGCTGATGTGCAATGAGAGAATTCTTCCATCAAGGGGGTACGGGCGCACACCTACCGCAGTTTCGCAGAGAAGGAAGCTAGCAGCTAGTCTACTAAGCTAAACCATCCATGCCATTAAACCAGCCACGAAACCAGTTTTCTCCTCCTTCATGAAACCACACAAAGTTATCACAAACAACGTCTTGTGACATGCTTCCCCATCGCTGTCAAAAAAGATCCAGGGAAGAATGAAAGAACGTGGATGGCATCTTGCTTCTGAAGAAACAATATTTACTTTAGCTACCGTGTGTCTGTGTGTGTGGGGGGGGGACTATCAACTCAAAACTTTCCAGCAAGATATGGAAAGATAAAAATCCTTGTAGGATCATAATGGCAAAGGACCCCACGATTAAGATAAACCAGCATTAAGTTCCAAAGGGTGACTCCACAATCCAGGGGCCCAGCATTAATCTGAGAAACTGAAGCCCTTTCATTCATTTCACTCAACTGGGCAGGCTGCGTATTTAAGGATGAATTCAAAAAAAAAAAAGAAAGAAAGAAAAGAAAAGAAAGAAAGAAAAAGAAAAGAAAGAAAATAAAAACAAAATGAGAAAACATCAAAAGTCAAACTGTTCAGTTTTAGTCCAAACTGGAAACTCTTGAGAATTCCTCCAGCAAGAATTGTTTATTTATATAACAAAATGTTGTAGTTTCTTTATTATAGTGGTTCTCAACCTGTGGGTCGGGACCCCATTTGGGGTCGAACGATCATTTCATGGGGGTCACCAAACAACGCAGTCCACCATTTCCCCCCCCCCTTTTCCTTAGCTGTGCTACTCCCTTTTATTCTATTGGCTTTTGAAAGCCAATAGAATAGATTCTCTTGAATAGAGTCTAATTCTATTGGCTTTCCAAAGCCAATAGGAATTGTCCAGGCTGTCTCTGCCCTGCTGAGCCCGCCAAAAGTCCCATTCTGCAAATGGTGCTGCACCAGTTGAGTAGTCCTCAACTTACGACCGGTTGAGTAGTCCTCGACTTATGACCAGTTGGGGGTCGCGGCATTAAAAAGGTTGAGAACCACTGCTTTATTAGGAAACTTTATCAAGTGAATTGGAATTAAAGATGAAAGGTATCTAACAAAATCCCAACAGTCTTATCAATAAAGAGTAAAAGAGTATTTTGCAATGTGGACTTTCTGGGAGAGGCCATTACACAGATGCCACCACCAAGGCCTAGTGCTGGTTTCCCACAATCTCAGGCCTCCTAAGAGCGAAGCGTCAGCAACTCATCTGGGGTCAAACTGTGTTCAGCTATATAAATAACACTAATACTCATATTGGGAACAGAAAGGAACAATCAACTAATAATAATAATAAAGTTGGAAGGAACCTTAGAGGTCATCTAATCCAACCCCCTGCTCAGGCAGGAAACCCTATATCATTTCAGACAAATGGCTGTTCAGTCTCTTCTTAAAAACCTCCAGTGTTGGAGCATTCACAGCTTCTGGAGGCAAGCTGTTCCACTGGTTAATTGTTCTCACTGTCAGGAAGTTTCTCCTTAGTTCTAGGTTGCTTCTCTCCTTGATGAGTTTCCATCCGTTGCTTCTTGTCCTGCCTTCAGGCGCTTTGGAGAATAGCTTGACTCCCTCTTCTTTGGGGCAGCCCTTGAGATATTGGGAGACTGCTGTCATGTCCCCCCTCGTCCTTCTCTTCATTAAACTAGACATACCCAATTCCAGCAACCGTTCCTTGTATGTTTTAGCCTCCAGACCTCTAATGTGGCTGGCTCAGTCACTGCAAGGGGAGCTGGCCTCTGTTTCACACAACCATCCTTGCTGCTGCATCCTGAACTGACAAAAATAGCTGACAGGTATGAAGAAGCCAACAGCCTCTCTTCCCCTTTTATTCCTTGGTGAAAAAGTCACCCATCCAGGCAGCCAGCAAGCGAGTTTCCTTCCTAGGATCAAGTCAAAGGACAGCAGCTCCAGTGTACGACTCGTTCACATAAAGGGTTATAAGCCATGATCCCTGTATTAAGGTGGCATGAAAACGAACCCACAACTTGCATAACTCGATATCGAGACGGACGAAGACCAGTCCTACCATTTGCATTCCCCACTAAGAAATGCACTACTGTTGCTGGAACTGGGTATGTCCAGTTTAATGGAGAGAAGAACGAGGGGGGACATGATAGCAGCCTTCCCACATCTCAGGGGCTGCCCCAAAGAAGAGGCAGTCAAGCTATTCTTCAAAGCACCTGAAGGCAGGACAAGAAGCAACGGATGGAAACTAATCAAGGAGAGAAGCAATCTAGAACTAAGGAGAAACTTCCTGACATTGAGAACAATTAACCGGTGGAACAGCCTGCCTCCAGAAATTGTGACTGCTCCAACACTGGAAGTTTTTAGGAAGAGACTGGACAGCCATTTGTCTGAAATGGTATAGGGTTTACTGCCTGAGCAGGGGGTTGGACTAGATGACCTCCAAGGTATCTTCCAACTCTGTTATTCTATTATCTCCCACATGATAGCAGTGTTCCAGTATCTCAGGAGCTGCTCCAAAGAAGAGGCAGTCAAGCTATTCTCCAAAGCGCCTGAAGGCAGGACAAGAAGCAACGGATGGAAACTGACCAAAGAGAGAAGCAACCTAGAACTAAGGAGGAATTTCCTGGCAGTTAGAACAATTAACCAGTGGAACATCCCGCCTCCAGAAGCGGTGAATGCTCCAACACTGGAAGTGTTTAAGAAGAGACTGGACAGCCATTTGCCCGAAACGGTGTAGGGTTTCCTGCCTGAGCAGGGGGTTGGACTAGATGACCTCCAAGGTCCCTTCTAACCTTATTATCATTATTATACTGTCCTAAAGGAAGCAACGGTGCGATTTCTCAGTACGCTATCTCTTTATACGGAACTTGATACCACTCTCTGCTTGTACAACTCACACCTGCACAGCCAGAGGTCTTCTGGATTTGGACTGCCTCTAAATCCCCAAAGAATCTGTATAGGCCGTTCTCCAAAACTGCGTATTTATCCTGCTGATGTCGGCCATCAGCAAGACAGCCACCAAGCTTACCAACAGCCCCTCAGCCACCCCAAAAGGACGCATCCAGAGCAGCTTTCAGAGTTCACCTGTCTTCTACAGCCTGTTCGCTCCCTCAGTAGCTCACATTATCTCTGCCTGGGAAGTTCTGGGGTCTTGGCTGCGTTCCTTCGTTTTTTTCTGGCTTTCGCATCCTGCATCCGGTACGTCCCTGCATTTTTCTCTCCGCCGCTGTATACATTATCAAAAAAAAAAAAAAGCCAGATCAGCTGTACCCCACCACCGTTGCAGTGGAGAGGAACATCCTCCGATGCTTCTGAAGGACGACGGCCCTGCTGCAGTTCGTGGAAGGAGAGAGGAGTGGCTGCAACGTTATCACCCTCCCAATAGGATGAACAGTACCAAGAAAGCTGAAAGCGTCTGAATTTCAAACCGACTTGACACAGCTTCCTCTTCTGGAAACGCAGAAACGAAACCGGCCGTCGGGATGGCGGGCTAGGCCCCGGGGCTCTGCTAAACACCAACCACTGTGTGCCGGTGCAGCATAGGACTGCACCAGCCAAACAGGGAGCAGACATCTTTGCTGGCCTTCCAGCTGCCCCAAAAGGAAAGTGCCTTTTGTTTCCTAATGTGTGCCACAGCAAACCACAGCGGGGGAAAAGCTCATCCATCCTCCACTTCCTCCCCCCCCACCTTCCGGTCCTTCCTGTCTTCCCTTGGCCACAGAAACCATCTGGAGATGGACTAGAGAACTCAAGAACTCTGCTCCAGAAGCTCTGGAAGAGGGAAATATATCTCAATTGAGTCCAACTCTCTTTCAGTGGCTATAAGGAATCAACTCAGTGCTAGCCCAATATACCCCTCACTGCTAACTGGGTTTAGCTCTTCACACAACGCATTGCCCGCCTGATTCAGTTAAGCCTGTCATGCGAAGAGAAGCTTTGCAAATTAATCCATCGGAAAGTTTAATGCAAAGTGGTCAGTGAAATTCAGAAGCAGGGCACCCAGTCAATTGTCACAACGCAGGTCTCCACGCTGAGGGGTTACTCTCTTAGCTAGTCCTTGCCTTGACTTGGGAGAAGAGTCAACTCGACCAGTCCACTGCAGGCAGGGATGGAGCCCCAGTTGAATTCACTGCAGCAGCGCCTTTAATACAGGTGGGTGCTGCAAAGTTCAAACTCTCTGCTTTTTCTTTCCTGTTGACCGTTGCCGGCTTACCAGATTCAGACCTCATATCCAAAGGCGAATACAGAAAGAAAGAAATGTAGGTTACAGTGCCCTGCTAATGTTTTCAAGCAGCAATTCCAGACTTCTTGTTCTAAACCGGTGGTTCTCAACCTGTGGGTCGGGACCCCATTTGGGGTCAAACGACCATTTCACGGGGGTGGCCAAACAAGGCTGTCCGCCATTCCCCCCCCCTTTTCTTTGGCCACGCCCCTGTCACCCAGTGATGTATAAGTGGTTGGGGGTCACCACAACATGGGGAACTGTATTATGGGGTCGCAGCATTAGAAAGGTTGAGAACCACTGTTCTAAACTGATCTAATGATCTTTTAACAAGGGAGACATCACTGTGCTTCTACAAACTCACTTGCTCCTTCTGATGACATAGGAAAGGAGAGCTCAGTGGAGCTACGAAACCTATGGTAAGCAAGTAATAGTAATAATAATAGTAGTAAAGTTGGAAGGGACCTTGGAGGTCATCTAGTCCAACCCCCTGCTCAGGCAGGAAGCCCTACACCGTTTCGGACAAATGGCTGTCCGGTCTCTTCTTAAAAACTTCCAGTGTTGGAGCATTCACCCCTTCTGGAGGCAGGCTGTTCCACAGGTTAATTGTTCTAAACTGTCAGGAAGTTTCTCCTTAGTTCTAGGTTGCTTCTCTCCTTGATTAGTTTCCACCCGTTGCTTCTTGTCCTGCCTTCAGGTGCTTTGGAGAATAGCTTGACTGCCTCTTCTTTGGGGCAGCCCCTGAGATGTGGGAAGACTGCTATCATGTCCCCCCTGGTCCTTCTCTTCGTTAAACTAGACATACCCAATTCTAGCAACCGTTCCTGATATGTTTTTGAGTGTGAAACTCAAAAGGCGTCTGGAAGCCCCTTTTCCCACAACTCAAGGGCCGCCTAAAGTCGTTTGCTGACATGGGGCACCTATAGAAATTATATAAGTAAAAATGAATAAAATGTGTTTTATTAATAGGAATGTTTTTTTGTCAGTGGTGGTTCATTTGATCAGAGCTTAGGATAGCTAGACTGTTGAAGAATTTAAATTGGGGGGGGAGACAGATTGGTTATGCAGATCATCCATGAGACAGTACCTTATCAATTACAAGCACTTTCATCTGATGAAGCTCCCACGAAGCCTTTTGGTAAAATACATTAATCAGAAAAGGTACTATCAAACTCCTGATTTTCGCCATCATATACTAACATTTCCTACAGTGCCTCTGTGTGGGTATTGGCCATCTTTCCAAGCCACACTATCTTCACATTCACTGCTGCTGGAAAGTATACATTTAATCCTTATTACCAAAACACAATACTGTGAAATCTCCTAGACCAAAAATCCCAGATGCCAACTAAGTCCTGGAGCATAGAAGAAGCATCTTTCTCAACCTTGACAATTTTAAGGCATGTGGACTTCAACTCCCAGAATTCCACAGCCAGCAATGCTGGCTGTGGAATTCTGGGAGTTGAAGTCCACATGCCTTAAAATTGTCAAGGTTGAGAAACACTGGTATAAACCAAGTGAGGATAAAGCATATGGTCCTCAGTTGAATTTCAGCCAAACAGGAAAACAACTCTGCAGATGTTAAGAGGGTCTGTCATACCTACCTTACTCAGAAGTAGATAAGCCACAAAAAACCCTAAAAAGAAACACTGCATTCAAGTAACTGACTGATATTACAGTGGGCCATACAATCAAGAGAAAAGACTAATTTATTATGAATTCTATACTGACCGGGCTGACAAAGCAAAAATCCTCACTCCTCAGGCACGGATCTAAATTCACAGAACATTCCCCAAACTCAAACACAACCTTTTCCCTCCCCTCCCCACTGCACCCCACACCTTCTCCACACAACAGACCACAATGGACTGACCGCATCTACATATAACAGACCACAATGGACTGACCGCCTTTCAAACACGCTGCTCCCCACACTCCCAATTTCATACTTTCCTTTCTCAACACACTTTCATAGCCATCCTAACCTCATAAACTCCCACCCAAGCAGCCAATACATCATCCACAAATGTTTTGTGTTGTTTTTTTTTTTCCTCCTAAGGGTGACCATTTCGGAAGACGCTTTTCGGATAAACCCTGATCACTCCCCCCCCCTTCTCATCAGAAGCAAACCCTCCCCTAAGAAGACCTAGTTCAGGTTAGTTCCGTGAGATCTGGCCATCTCCCACTCCCACTATTAAACGTAGGGCCTCCACAAAGACAATTTCATACCATTTCATAGGTCTAGGCGTGGAAAGCACACCTCTCCATTCAGAAAATAAAAAGAGCATTACACCAGCAAGGCACCTTCAGTAAATAAAAGAGTTGGCAACCTCTGGCCAGATGTCAGCTTCAACTCAAGAGCCCAAAGACAACTGCCCGTCAGAACAAGGCAGGGTCATCGCCAGGGTTAGCTGGAACACAAATCGGATGCAATTTCTCTCCCACCATCACCGGCACCACTTCCGGGTGTGAATGCTGCATGCCCCCGCCACACCACCACCACCGCACCCCGCAGATCCTCCGGTCCCAACCCAGGGTGTGGATACGCCGGCCCTCCAAACATCCTACTCCTCAAGGCGAGGCACCCTAAGAGGTCTCGCTCTCCTTCCGAGAATGCAGGCGCGGAGCTTCATCCCCCCCCCCCACACTCCTCCTCCTCCCTCTGGCTGCAAAGCGAAAGAGAAAGCGGGCGGGGTGTGGGAAGAGGTCCGTCCAGGAAAAAGAAACGGAAAGGCAAAAAAGAGAAGCCGGGCGAAAAGTCACACCCTCCGGCCCGCCGGGGGCTTGCGGAGAGGAGCCCAAGTTTCCATCCCGCTCCTTCGGGGGAGGCCGAGCGGGGCAGCCGGGCAGCCTGCCTTGCAGAGCGCCGGCCGGCCGGCCCGCTGCCTCCCATCCATCCATCCTTCCGTCTTGCAGCCCCGCCATCTCCGCGCGGGCAAGGATACTGTTGGGGCGGCGGGGCCTGCAGCGCCCTGATGCTGGCGGGGTGAGGCGGCGGCGGAGGACCCGCAGCGGCGGCGGCCGCGGGGGCAGCAGGAGGGGTTCCGGCCACGGCAGCCGGCGGCGGAGGGACGGGAGCAGCGGTAGGAGGCGCCCCGCTGGCCGCAGCCGCCGCCGCCGGGGAAGGGGCCGCTCCGGCCGCCGCCACCGGAGGGAGAGGCGGCGGCGGCGGCCCGCCCGGCCCGGCTCCCACGCCGCTCCCGGGGGAGGGCGCCGTTCCCGCCGCCGCCGCTCCCCCCGCCGCTGCCGCCGCCGCCGCCGCCGAGCCGGGCTTGAGGGCCGCCTTCTGCGGTAAACTCATGGCCAAGCGGAGCCACCACCAGGCCGGGGGCGGCGGCGGCGGCGGGGCGGGGGGCGGGGAGCGGCGGGGCGGGGGCAGCCCGGCGGGCCAGCACCCCCGGCCGGTCTCCGTGACAACGCGGCCGGCCTCCTCCTCCTCTCCTCCTCCTCCTCCTCCTCTCCCGCCTCCTCCTCAGGCCGGGGCGAGCGGGGCCGGTCAGGCGGCGCCGCCGCTCATGGGGCCGCCTCCGCCGGCGGCTCTCGGCTCCTGTGGCCGGGCGAAGCGGCTCCGCGGCGTCTAGCGGCCGTCGGCTGAGCGATGCCGGCGGATTCTCCTCACGGACGGAGCGGAATATCCAACATGGCGCTGGCGGCCGCCTCCAGCAGTCCGGCAGGAGGACGACGACGAACGGCGGCGACGTCGGACGATCGGACGCTCGGCAAGCTCCGAAGACGTTCGGCTCCGGCCTCGGAAATGCCGGCGGCGCCTGCGCGCGCCGTTCGGCTCAGGCTGCGTTCGGGCAAGCTCGGAAAACGCTCGGCCGCCGGGCCCGAGCGGCTTCGGGGAACGCTCGCCCGCCCGCCCCGCCCCCCCGCGCCCCTTCGGTGGGATTCCGATACGCTCCGCTAGAGTTTATAATGGAGATCGTGGGAATGTAAAGCAGTAAACACGCATCGCCCAGGCTTCGAGGCGTGGGAACGCCTGCACAAGGGTTCAAATGTGTTTGTGTGTGTGTGTGTGTCTGTGAATGAATGAACGAACGAACGAAGGAGGAAGGAAGGAAGTAAAGGGAAAGGAAAGGAGAAGAAGGAACGAAGGCAGCCTGGCAGGCATTGGAGTGGTTCAGAGGAGCCCCTTCCATGATGTAGGGCAGTGTTTCCCAAACTTGACAATTTTAAGGCATGAGGACTTCAACTCCCAGAATTCCACAGCCAGCGTTGCTGGCTGTGGAATTCTGGGAGTTGAAGTCCTCATGCCTTAAAATTGTCAAGTTTGGGAAATACTGATGTAGGGCAAGGGTAGTCAACCTTGGCTCTTTTATGATTCGTGGACTTCAACTCCCAGAATCCCTGAGCCAGTATGGCTGGCTCAGGAATTCTGGGAGTTGAAGTCCACGAGTCATAAAAGAGCCAAGGTTGACTGCCCCTGATGTAGGGTTTCTCCGTAATTTATTTCCCTTAGAGGAACATCAGAAAATGAGCCCCCTGGGGTCCATTAAGAACATGCCAGACAGCCACCCCCTTGGATCACCCCTAAGCGAGGGGCTTCTCACCCCCAGCACTGCCCAGAGCAAACCCTCGGCTCACGTCCAGAAGGAAGGACTTCTCTCGTGCCCCTTCTCCTCCTCTGCAGAACAGAGAATAGACCTGAAGCTGCTCAGATTCACTCACTGCTTTTTGCCAATCACTCTCTAAATGTCCATTGGACAAATAGCATCTACAATACACACACACACACACACACATTGCTCGTAGAAGCACGAAGCCGAAAACACCAGCCTGAAGATGACGAATGGGACTTCGTCAAAACGTTGCCAAGGCACTTCCAATTTGACATGGGAGAAAACCCGAATAACCAAAGACCTACATATATACATATATGTATATACATATGTATATAGAAAGTTTTTCAGACAGACTGATCTGATTGCACCTTGGCATTTTTGACTGCTATACTGTAGTTCTACTTTTTATAATCACTTTTGCCTTGCAGCCCCCTAACTTTATCAGCAAAAAGAAATCTGAATACATATGTATATATATACATACTATACACACATACACACACACACATATATATACATATATATATATGTATATATTAACTTTTTGTTGGCAATCCAAATTTAACACATACATTGTGTGTGTGTGTGTATATATATATATATACATACGCATACATACACATACATACACATAAAACCCGAATAACCAAAGACCTATATATACACATACGTACATATACATACATATACACACATACACATACGTTTTAAGGAAAAACAAACACTTGGTAGTTTTCTGTCGCCTCCATACCCCCCCCCCCCAGGGCTGTCTTTTCAACAGGATCCTCCACAGGGATTGGACTTCCACTCCCATAATCCCCAGCCATGCCAGTACATTGACCTCAGGGTCCTGCTGGGCCAGATTTGCAGTTGTGCATCTTTCCCAGTTGGCCTCGCCCGTCTTCTGGCTAGGATTCTGCTCCCTGGAGAGCAGGTAGACGCCCCCCCCCTTCCCCATTTGGACCAGCAGGCACTGGCCGCCGCTCTCAGCTGCCCCCCCCCTCCCATTCCAAGGAGGGCAAATTTCTCAGAGCACTTTGTTCACTTCCCCTGCCGAAAGCAGATTGCATGGGAATTTCCTGTCCTGACCCGTGTCCAGAGAACTAAACAAACAGCCGGTCTTTCCGTCTGTTGGGCTGAACAAGACAAGGGCAACCGGGAGCACATTCGAAGAAAACCCACAAATAAAAAGCAAGGGAAACCAATCATTTCAAACCGTGATAAAAAGGCGTTTATTTCAAAATGACAGTGTTTTTTTTTTCCAAAGGCAGGGAAGAGTTTTAAAAAAAAAACAAAAAACAAAGAACAAATTGCCTGAACGGATCCATCCGGAATTGGGCTAGCACAAAATTCCTTGCAGATCTTTTTTCTCCCCCTTTTCTCAGAAGGCTCAACTTACTGAACCCCAGAGAATTAGGGGAAGGGGGACATTCCTTTCCTCCCCCTAGTGTGATGGGGGCAGAAGAGCTCTTTGGCTAACCCCTCCCCCCCCCAATTCCACCCCTTCAAACCACATCTGGAAGCCATTGGCGGCCTTCCCGGGGATCCGGTTACCGAAAGCAGATTGCACATCTGCACACAATTTGCCTTCCTGCAGGAGGGACACGGTGGAAAACCCCACATTTGCAGCACCCTAAAATCATCAGCTTTTCCCGCCTCCAGACCCCCCCCCCCCCCGCAGGGGCAACAGGCTCCCTTAGCAGTCATCCCGAACCACCTTTCCCCATTGTAGTTTGACTTCAGCTCTGAGCTACAGATGGATCCGATCTATCCTGGTTGGTTGGGGAAAGCTGATTTGGGGGGGGGGATATCTGCTTAAGCCCTCGTGGAGCCCCTTCCCAGAGGCGCTATCTGAGAAGGGGGGAGCTGCTTGCTGCCTGACTGCCAGTTTCTGCATAGGAGGTGCCAGCCTGCGCAAAAGGGGCTTAGCACAGGAATGCTTTGCTGGCATTAAAGCAAGCAGAGGACGCTTGTCGGGACTCTGGACCCTTCCAAAGACCAGGAACTGAAAACCTACTCAGAGTAATACCACCCCCCACCTCCCCATCTCCCAGACCCCTTATGGTGCTCCCACGGAGAACCCTGGAGCTGGTTTTGGGTGGGAGGGGGTAGTCTAGCGTGGCCCTTGCTTAACCCTGCAGCTCTGCCCTCATTCCTCTCTTTTCATTCAAAATGCAAAAACTCACGAGAAGTGAACTGAGAGACAGATCAGCCCTGTAGGCTTCTAAAGAGATCGGACGCCTTGCAAGGACCCTGACAGATCCCCCCTTCCCCATTCCCCTTTCAACGGGGCCCACGTACAAAATGCATCCAACGGAGAAAAAAAAAAAGCCTTTCCCCATCTGTTCACTTGGAAGCGCGCGAGAGAGAAAGAGAGACTAAGATAATCATAACGTTTAAAAAATTCCATACGTTTTCCCCCGCCTGCCTTCCCCCCCCCACCCAAAAAAAGTTCCAGTGCTCTGCAAGGTTGTAAAAATAACTTCTCTATTTTACAAAAGGCTGCGTGTCCATTGTGGCCGGGCTGGGGCTGGTTAGCGCGACGGAGCGGTTCTCCTTTTGGAAAAGCGGCCGAAGACTTAAAAGCTGGCTCAGGTCTTCGGAAAGGAAAGATCGGCGTGCCGAGTCCACGGGAGACGCCGTGGGAAGGCTTCCGTGGTGAGTGGACGTCACGCAAATTTGTCTTCCAGAGGCCCTTTGCAGCTAAGGGCGCGAGAGAGGCCGGGGTGGGCTCCCTTTGGTTCTTAACACGGAGGAAGTGGAGAACTGGGGGCTCCTGCATGGGCACCCCATTTTTCATTGGTGGGAAGCCTCACCAAACTTCACATTTCTGCGGGGGATTCATAGGCGCACCGGGCCTGCACTGGAAGTGCTTGGAAAAGTCCCTGGAATTGGAGACAGTCCCGATGACTCGGAAGCGGGAAGGACTGTGGGGGTCCGTGACGAGTCCTTCGTGGGAACTCTCCGGGGTACGGACGGAGCACCAGACCTGGGAAAGCGAGGGGCAAGAGATGGGGGCTCAGTGGGGCAGACTGAGGAGTGGGGGACTGAGAGAACCCTTCCAGGGCAGGGGTAGGCAACCTTGGCTCTTTTATGACTTGTGGACTTCAACTCCCAGAATTCCTGAGCCAGCCATGCCGAGGGAACAGGGACAGATTTCCAAGCTGAGCCATGCTAGCTGAGAAATTCTGGGAGTTGAAGTCCACGAGTCATGAAGGGGCCAAGTTTGAAGACCCCTGCTCTAAATGGACCTTATTGTAGACCTGATGGCTGCACAAACTAGGCCAGGGGTAGGCAACCTTGGCTCTTTTATGATTGGTGGACTTCAACTCCCAGAATTCCTGAGCCAGCCATGCTGAGGGGAAAGGGAGAGGTTTCCAAGCTGAGCCAGGCTGGCTCAGGAATTCTGGCAGTTGAAGTCCATGAGTCGTGAGGAGGCCATAGTTCCCCATGCTGGCTCAAGAATTCTGGGAGTTGAAGTCCATGAGTCGTGAGGGGGCCGTAGTTCCCCCAGGCTGGCTCAGGAATTCTGGGAGTTGAAGTCCACAAATCATGAGGGGGCCATAGTTCCCCCATGCTGGCTCAGGAATTCTGGGAGTTGAAGTCCACGAGTCATAAAAGAGCCCAGGTTGCCTACCCCTGTTCTAGGGAGATATGGGGAGGGGGGGGGAGAGAAGAGCTGAGAGCCGGATGCGGCTGAGTCCCACCTGGGCAAAGGCAACAAAGAAGAGCTGATCGTTGGTGAGGCCAAGCGCGGGCAGAGATGGCTCCTGCCCGTTCTTCTTCACCCAGTTCCGATAGGCCTGTGGGCAAGGAAAGGGCAGAGTGAGCTACGCCTGAGCCCGGCTAGGGCTCCCCACGAGGGCTGCACCCCCTCAGCTCACCCGGTAGGCGGCCTTGAGCCCCCCGTTGTCTGCAATATTCTCCCCCAGAGTGAATTTGCCGTTCACGGCTTCTCCATTGACCGAGTAGTTGCCGTACTGCTCCACCAGGCACTCGGTGTGCTGCTTGAAGGCCTCCACCGAGGAGTTCTTCCACCAGGGCCGGAGATTGCCATCCTTGTCGTACTCACGTCCTGTGTAGACACACCAACAAGGATCAGAGCTGGTCCGGTTTGCCGGAATAGGAGAACCAGGCCTGCCAAGGGGCCCTGGGGGGATTCGCTACCCGGCTCCTATTTCTCGAGAGGAGGAGAAGTGGTGCCTGCTTCCCACCAAGGGAGCCTTGCGTGCTCACCTTGATCGTCAAAGGCGTGTGTCAGCTCGTGGCCCACCACAACTCCAATCCCCCCAAAATTGATAGCCCTGTAAAAGAAGCCACAAGACAGAAGGGTTCAGCTGGACAGTGTCAGGGCTGCCTCTCACCTAACCAAGCTTCATGTGCTGACAATAATAAAAATAAAAATTATGATGAGGAGAAGAAGAAGAAGAAGAAGAAGAAGAAGAAGAAGAAGAAGAAGAAGAAGAAGAAGAAGAAGAAGAAGAAGAAGAAGAAGAAGAAGAAGAAGAAGAAGAAAGGAGAAAAAGGAGAAGAAGAAGAAGAAGAGGAAGAAGAAGAAGAAGAAGAAGAAGAAGAAGAAGAAGAAGAAGAAGAAGAAGAAGAGGAGGAGGAGGAGGAGGAGGAGGAGGAGGAGGAGGAGGAGGAGTTGGAAGGAACCTCAGAGGTCATTAGTCCAACCCTCTGCTCAGGCAGGAGACCCTATACCAGGGATAGACAACCTTGGCTCTTTTATGACTCGTGGACTCCAACTCCCAGAATTCCTGAGCCAGAATGAAGTCCACGAGTCATAAAAGAGCTAAGGTTGCCTACCCCTGCCCTACACCATTTAGGACAAAGGGCTGTCCAGTCTCTTCTTAAAAACTTCCAGTGTTGGAGCATTCACTGCTTCTGGAGGCAGGTGGTTCCATTGTCAGGAAATTTCTCCTTAGTTCTAGGTTGCTTCTCTCTTTGGATTTGGGGGGGGGGGAGAGAAGGAAGGATTGAAATGTGAAAGAGAGCAAGCACCTGATTGGGCATTTGCAGATAACCGGGGGGGGGGGGAGAATGAAGTTTCCTTCATGCTGTTTGCACAGGAAAGCCTCAGATTCAGCTTACGCCACTTCTGTAACCATTTAAGCTTCGGCAAAGTAGATTCTTGGCAAAATCATACGGCCAGGAGTCTCTCTCTTTGCTAAATGACCGAGTGGGGCGGTTGACACCGTCCCCCCAAATGCTGTCTGCCCTCTTTTGCCCCATCACCATCATTTCATCTTGATAGGGTCCGGTCCGTTCTCTCCATCATCCAAGCTTCAGGAGACTTTGACTGAGAGTCAAGGACGTCACCGGATATTCACACACACACACACACACACACACACACACACACACACACGCCTATGGCCATCAAAAGAGGCAGCTGGAGCAGTTCCTGGAGTGAAGAAACTGCGCCTCTGTCTTCCTCTCCGGGACCACCAGCTTCCCGCCCCCCCCCCAATGCCATGAGACAGGAGGGAGGGGCCGTCGTACTTGGGATAATTCCGCGTGTAGAAGGGAGACTGCAGAATTCCAGCCGGGAAGATGACCTCGTTTTTGGTGGGAGAATAATAAGCGTTCACCGTTGGGGGGGTCATGCTCCACCTGGGGAAAAATGCCGAAGCAAGAGAAGCTGTCTGTCACGGTTCCGAAAGAAAGCAGATTTTTCAAAGAATTTTGAGGCTTATATTCCTCTAAAAGAATCTTTTATTATTCTGCATAGCTTCGGCACTAACCAAGTTAAGCCAAAAACTGAATCCTCCCTCCCCCAAAACACCCGTAACAAAGCATAATTCACTCCTTTTTTTTACAGTCATCAATCACATTCTCCAATTAATGTGAAGTGTGAGGTGCCCCTCCCGTTGCAGCGGAGCTGACCTTGGCCACACTGTGCTCAGACATTGTTATGGTTAACTTGCATACTTTCCCATCCCCTAGACCAGTGGTTCTCAACCTGTGGGTCGGGACCCCATTTGGGGTCCAACGACTATTTCACGGGGGTCGCCAAACAACGCAGTCCGCCATTTTTTCTCCCCTCTTCCTTAGCTGTGCTACTCCCTTTTATTCTATTGGCTTTTGAAAGCCAATAGAATAGACTCTCTTGAATAGAGTCTAATTCTATTGGCTTTCAAAAGCCCATAGGAATTGTCCAGGCTGTCTCTGCCCTGCTGAGCCCGCCAAAAGTCCCATTCTGCAAACGGTACTG
Source organism: Crotalus tigris (assembly GCF_016545835.1). Classification (NCBI taxonomy): domain Eukaryota; kingdom Metazoa; phylum Chordata; class Lepidosauria; order Squamata; family Viperidae; genus Crotalus; species Crotalus tigris. The sequence continues at coordinate 415,667 of NW_024098092.1, read as the reverse complement.
CACCAGTTGAGCAGTCCCCGACTTACGACCGGTTGAGTAGTCCTCGACTTACGACCGGTTGGGGGTCACGGCATTAAAAAGGTTGAGAACCACTGCCCTAGACTACTACTATCTGCCTTAACTCTAGAAGCGCTCTACAGGCTAAATAAAACAGGTTTGCTTCTTCAGATACGGCAATCAAGAACATGCGATGTTAGCGGTCTTGACACTGTCAAGACCAAGGTCCAGGAGACACGGCTCAGCTCTCCTCTTCAGCCCCCTCCTCCCCCCTTTCCAGATCTGGCCCCTAGAGGATGGTTCTGGGCCAACTCCTACTCACTGGTCACGGTTCGGAGGCTTGCGAAGCTGGTCAGCGGCCACCCGGGCGGAGAAGTTGGAGAACTGCATAACGTTCTCGTAGTACAGGTCAGGCACTGGATCGTACTGTCAAGACCAAGAGGGAGCCTCATCAGAGCCAAATCCCCACCCAGGAGGGCTGCCTGCAGCCTGTACCCGCCCGCTCCCCCTACACACACACACACACAGCAGATGTGACTCACCTCGTGGAAGACTTTGTCCAGCTCTTTGGGGTCCAGGATGAATTTTGGGTAGCCAATCATGTCATAGATGGCATCGGCCTTCTCTCTGGCTGACCGCTTGGTCTCGTCGTCCATCCACACAAGGCTGGCTAGGCTCTCCTCCAGCGCCCTTTTAATCTCCAGGATCATCTCCTCAGCCTGCAAGGGTGGTGGGGGGGAAGGAGGCTAGCCAGCCTTTCTCTGGCAGTGTGGGGTGCTCCAGGGCAGAAGGGAGAAGGGCTCCCCAAGTCTACACTTCGGAAGCCGGAGGAGGAGGAGGAGCACAGCTGCTCTAGGAAGGAAGGGTCTCCTCTCTCCTGCATGGGGAACCCCCGACTTGCTCTAGGGGAAGCCAGCGAGGCTGAGTGGGACCCTGGGAACCCCCTACGGGTCAAGAGGGGCAGCCCCCACGGCTCCAGGGGAGAAGAGAGGCTTACCACCGCCCGGCTGTCTTCGGCAAAGGTGGCCTTCACAAACATGGCACCCAAGACGAAACCCAGGCTGTTATCGGTGTCGCTGATGCAGTACTTCCAGCGGGGCAGGCAAGTCTGCAGAGGAAGGAGGTCACTTGCACCCAGCTCTGGCCTCTGGGCTGCCCTCTTGAGACGGCCCGGCGCCAAGTCCTTCCCTCGGCCGGAGGTGGTACTTTGGGTTCAGACCAAGGAAGAAGGTGACTGGCTGGTGCCCAAAGGATGCCCGGGGCTGCAGGCCGTTCCGATCCAGCACAGGCTGAGAGCCAGGTGGTCATGGCGCTGCAGTGCTGGCAGTGGGCAGCAGAGGGCGCTCCAGGGCAGCCAATCCCGAGAAGCAGGAGGAAGTCTTTTTCTCACGGGGAGGGGGGGGCAACGGGACTCCCCGCCACCCCTTCCTGCGTCCTTCCCTGCAGCCGAGCCCGGGGAAGCGCCTGGCACCCACCTTCTTCGATCCGTACATGACTTCCAAGAACTTCTCCCCCGCTTCCTGGAACCGCTGGTCCAGGAAACTCGCGCCTTTCCTCACCAGGTGCCAAATCATGTAGTTGCGCAACACCCTGGCACAGAGAGAGAGAGAGAGAGAGAGAGTGTCAGAGAGAGAGAAAAAAGAGAAAAACAGAAACAGAGAGAAAGAAAGAAACAGAGAGAGAGAGAGAGAGAGAGAGGAGAGTCAGAGAGAGAGAGAGAAAGAGAAAAGAGAAAAACAGAGAAACAGAGAGAAAGAAACAGAGAGAGAGAGAGAGAGAGAGAAAAGAGAAAAACAAACAGAGAGAAAGAAAGAAACAGAGAGAGAGAGAGAGGTCAGAGAGAGAGAGAGAGAGAGAGAGAAAAGAGAAAAACAGAGAAACAGAAAGAAACAGAGAGAGGGGGGGAGAGAGTCAGAGAGAGAGAGAAAAGAAAGAAACAGAGAAAGAAAGAAACAGAGAGAGAGAGAGAGAGAGAGAGAGAGAGAGATTGAGGAGAGAGTCAGAGAGAGAGAGAGAGAAAAGAGAAAAACAGAGAAACAGAGAGAAAGAAAGAAACCAAGAGAGAGAGAGAAAGAGAGGAGAAAGAGTCAGAGAGAAAAGAGAAAAACAGAGAAACAGAGAGAAAGAAACTGAGAGAGAGAGAGAGAGAGAGAAAAGAGAAAAACAGAGAAACAGAAAGAAAGAAACCGAGAGAGAGAGAGAGAGAGAGAGAGAGAGAGAGAGAGAGAAACAGAGAAACAGAAACAGAGAGAAAGAAAGAGAGAGAGAGAGAGAGAGGGAGAGAGAAGGGCTGAGGAAAGCCGGGAAAAGGGGGGTGGTGGTGGGCGGGGAACAACAAGGCTTTCTTCTGCCCTGGCCAGGACCACCCGTGGGGTCCTCCAGTTCAACGCCCCCTGCCCCAAAGTTCCTGCCCCTCCCTCACCTCTTGTCCGTGTTCAGGATGAGCAGGGAGACGCGTTGGAGATACTCCCTGGCGTAGACCACCACGGGCTCCGATTCGTTGATCTCCACCGGGTTAAAGACCTCCTTGAGCAAGGGCATCCAGTCGATGGCCGGGGCCAAGTCCTTCCGGGGCAGACAGGAGGAGTGGAGGGTGAGACCTCCTCAAGAGCATCCAGCCCCCTCCTCAAGGGCAAGGAGGCCACTTGCCTGCCTGCCACCCCGTCACCCCACGGGGAACGGACAGCTGCCAGAGAACCAGGCCTGGGTCCCCGAAAGGAGAACTGGATTCAGGGTGGCTGGAGTTGGCTTCCATTTCTTTCTAAGCTTCGCCTCGGATGGGAAGGAACGTCTCCAGGAGAGCCGGAAGCCATCAGCGTCCTCGTCTAAGGGCTGATTGGCGCGTTGTTCCACTCAAAGGGACGATGCTGGGATCGTCCACACACACCCCCTGCCTCACCTTTAGCTCCCCAGCGGGCATTTTGTGGTAGATCACTTCCTCGTCCCGAAGCTTCTCCTGCGGGGTGGTGATGTTGGCCAAGGTGGTCTCGAAGTCCAGAACTTCTTGCATCTGCGGTCGGACAGTGGCCTCCTCCTCCCCGCTGACCAGCACGCCAAGCTGGACCATGAAATTGAGGTACGCCGCCAGCACCTGCAGAAGCAGGAAAAGGAACTTGGCCTTGGTTCAACCTGGAAAGACCCTGCCACTGGCCAGGCCACATCTGGGGTGTGTGCACAAAACAAGGCCGTGCCACCCTCACAGGGCGACGGGCAGAGTCTGGAAAGGAGGGAGGCTGTGCCCGACTCATAGGGGCCCTGCTGCGGGACCACCACTCACTTTCTCGTTCTGGGTTTTGTTGAGGTAGTAATTCCTGGACGGCAGCCCCAGCCCTGACTGGTCGATCTGGAAGAGAAGCAGCAGAGAGAGAGAGAGAGAGAAAGAGAGAGAGAGAGAGAGGAGGGGGTGAGCCTGTGCAGCGGGGTGGAGCAGAGCGGCCGGCAGGCGATTCTGGGGAGGGTGTTCCCCTACCTCAGTGGTTCTCAACCTTTCTAATGCCGCAACCCCATAATACAGTTCCCCAAGTTGTGGTCACCCCCAACCACTTATACATCACCAGGTGCCAGCGGCGTGGCCAAAGAAAAGGGGGAAAAATGGCGGACAGCCTTGTTTGTCGACCCCCGTGAAATGGTCGTTCGACCCCAAATGGGGTCCCGACCCACAGGTGGAGAACCGCTGCCCTACCTGGATGATGTTGCTGCTGGAATTCTTCGAGTCGACGCTGACCGAGATGGAGAAGAAAGGGGTGAGGTGGTAGTGGGCTACCAGGGCCAGCAGCGTCTGGTTGAAACCGTACTCTCCCGAGGGGGCGCTGATATTCCAGCCTCCAAGCTGGGGGGGGAGAGAGTGAGAGAGACCCCCTATGGGTCAAGAGAGTAGGAGAGCTAAAGAAGCCCAAAGCCCCCCCCCCAGAATGGCTTTCTTGTCAGCCCGAATGAGAAGCTTAAGCGCGTCAATTGCAAGGTTATTTTTTTTTTGTTCAGCACTGGCTTTGGACGTTTCCCATCGTTCTGAACCGGGCCAGCCAGAGGGTTGGCCCCAGAGCGATTGGGAGGGGGGGGGCAAAGAGAGCTGAACGCTTCTGCCAAGCGAGGCCTTTGCTCCCGGGACCCCCATCCCGGTTACCTTCTGCACCTGATCCACCAGCGGTTTGGCCTGCAGCTCCTCTATCCGGCTCTCGTTCATGCAGGACTGGTAGTAACGCTGCACTTTGCGTTCGGCCTCGCTCAGCGACAAGGGGGCCGTGGTGTTTTCTGCAGGGAGGAGACCACCAGTCACCCCTTTCCTGCCCCCCCTGCACCCCACGGCCCTTCCCCACGGGATCCCAAGGGACCCCCGGCGCTCCTTCTGCATTCCCCTAGCTCTACGCTCTGACATCTGGGATCTGTTGGGGACTCAGTGGGGGAGAACAGCTCTCGTCCCTTCCTATGGGGCACGGAAGAGACCCCCCCCAAGAGCTTCTCCCACCCCTCAATGGCTCTGCAAGTTTTGCTTTGGTTCTGCTGGAGGATAGGACCAGGCGCTTCCGTGGGAGTAGCTGGGGGAAAGGAAAGCTCTACGGAAGCCCAGACAGATTTGGGCTGGATAAAGGAAGGTAAGGGTCTGTAGCTATGGAAATCCCCCCCCTCCCCTCCAGACAGCTGTGGATTTGGGCTGGAGAAAGGAAGGGTCTGCAGCTATGGAAATCCCCCCCCCGCCCCTCCAGACAGCGTCCCTCTTCACTGCCAAGAGAGGAATATTTAATCGGGTAAATCCCCCCCCCTGCACCCCGCTCTCTGCACATGGATGCATCTTTGGGGAGGGGGGGGAGGGAAGGACCCTCCCTGGGAAATCGCAAGAGGCCCAGTCATGGGAAAACTGAAGTGGGAGGGGGCTGTGGGGAGCGGAAAGCCGCAGGAGAGGGAGAAACCCACAAATGAGCCGAGGTGGCGCAGCAGTTAGGGTGCAGTACTGCAGGCCACTTTAGCTGGCTGTGTTCAGCAGGTCAGCGGTTCAAATCTCACCCGGCTCAAGGTGGACTCAGCCTTCCATCCTTCCGGGGGAGGTAAAATGAGGACCCAGATTGTTGGGGGCAATGTAAATATATATATATATATATACATATACATTGCTTACTGGTGTACACCGCTTAGAGAGTGCTCGCACTTAAAGCGGTATATAAGTCTCATAAATAAATAAATAAATGCAGAGAGAGACGCACGCACAGAGACTGGGGTCTCTGTCCTTCTCTAAGGCAGGGCTGCAAAGCTCGGGCTCTGCAAGGACCCCCCCCCCAAACCAGGGAGAAAGAACCCCCCCCTCCCATCCTCCAAGGAGGAGTGACCTAGCACAGCCTTGCCCCTCTCTTTCTAGCCCAGTGTTTCTCAACCTTGACCATTTTAAGGCATGTGGACTACAACTCCCAGAATTCCACAGCCAGCAACGCTGGCTGTGGAATTCTGGAAGTTGAAGTCCACATGCCTTAAAATGGTCAAGGTTGAGAAACACTGTAATCTAGCCCAAGGGTGGGGGCTCCCTTCCTTCAGCCCCCCAGAGAGCAGGACCCCCTTGGTCCTTTTGCCAGCTGCGCCCCTCCCCAAAACCCACCCAGGAGGGTCTTCAAGGCGGCCTGGTTGTGCTCCCAAAGCTTGTTGAAGGTCCCCCAGCGGGAGTGGCCATCCGGGATGGGGTTACTCTTGACCCAGCCACCGCAAGCGTAGCTGAAGAAGTCCTCGCAGGGGTCCACCGCTTGGTCCAGCGAGCTGAGGATGGAGCTGGTCACCGAGATGCAGGCTTGGCTCAGGCAGGCCTCTGACGGGAGGAAGAGGCTGTCGTCACCTCAGGGAGGGGCTGGGGGAGACCTCCCCCCCCCCGCCGCCGAGAGGAGGCCGCCCAGGTGGACGGCCAGCAAACTCACGCGTCTGGTACTGGAAGAGCAGGACAGGCAGGCAGGCCAACAGAGCCAGGAGCAGGAGGAGCGTCAGGACCAGCAGGCACTTCTCCGGCTGCGTCCGCCGCACCCAGCAGCCCTTCCTGGCTCCTGGCCCGCGGAAGTTCACCTGGGGGAGAAGGAAAGAGGGAGAGTCAGAGAAGCAGGAGCCCCCCCCCGTCTGCCACCGGGCCCAGGGACGTGGGGAGCCCTCCCTGTCTCCCTGCCAGAGCCCAGAGGCTAAAGGGAGGCCTGCAAAGAGACCGAAGGACGGCCAGGCACCCCACACCCGGCAATTGTGTGCCAGGGGCCACTCCCTGCCTTGGGACCCTTCCCTTCCGGGGAGAGAGGGCAAATGGGCCCAGAACCGCCATGGGGAGAGGGCCCAGGGGCACAGGAGCCCAGAGCAGAGACGGCCACACGTGGGAAAGCCCTCAAGCCCTGTGGTGGGAAGAGGGATGTCCCGGCTTTAGCAGGGGGCACCAGACGGTGCTGGGGGTGAGGGCCGAGGCTGCCCCCCCCCCCGGCTGCAGGTTTATTGGCATCGGCTGCACCGTTTCTCGCCTTCTGAGCTGCCCGGGTGGCCGTTCAAATCAATTGAGAGGGAGAAAGGGCAGAATTGGCAGAATAAGTGGGGAAAAGGCCCCGCCAGGCAGAAGCGGGAAGCCCGGAACGAGGAGCAGGCCAGCTGCGTTGTGGGCTTGATCTCAGGAAGGGCACTCCCACAGCAGCAATGGTGGCCTCCCTCCTCCTCCTCCTCCTCCCTCTTCTCCCCTTCCTCTTCCTCCTCCCCTTCTTCTTCCTCCCCTCCTCCCCTCCCCTTCTTTATCTTCCTCCTCCTTCTCTCCTCCTCTTCCCCTTCGTCCTCCCCCTCCTCCCCTCCTCCTCCCCTTCCTCCTCCTCTCCTTCCTCCCCTCCTCCCCTCCCCTTCTTCCTCCTCTTCCCCTTCGTCCTCCTCCTCCTCCCCTTCCTCCTCCTCCTCTCCTTCCTCCCCTTCTTCTTCCTCCTCCTCTTCCCCTTCGTCCTCCTCCTCCTCCCCTCCTCTTCCTCCTCCCCTTCCTCCCCTTCTTCCCTCTTCTTCCTCCTCCGCCTCCCCTCTTCCTCCCCCCCTTCCTCCCCTTCTTCTTCCCTCCCCTTCTTCTCCTCCCCTCCCCTTCTTCTCCCCTTCTCCTTCCTCCTCCTCCTCCTCCCCTTCCTCTTCCTCCTCCTCCTCTTCTCTCCCTCCTCTCTTCTCTCCCTCCTCTCCTCTTCCTCCTCCTCCTCCCCTTCCTCCTCCAGGGCAGGGGAACCAGAGGATTCCCCTGCAGGCAGCCCTCCTTTTCTGATGCAGGGAAGGCAGACAAGAGGGGGGGGCAGGGGGCTTCCATCCACCCCTGCCCTGCCTGGGCCAGAGCTTGTCTGTCAAAGGAGGGGGAGGAGGAGCCCACCGGCTTTCCTCTGGCTTCTCCCGGGGAAGGGAGAAGGCCAGGAAGCTGGGAGGGGAAGGCCAGGGGCCGGGCAGTGAAGGTCCGGGAGGGCTCAGGGACCCCCAAGCGCCCCCCCCGCCCCGTGCAGAGGCAAACGAGGGCTCTCCGTTCAGCTGCTGCTTCTGGGCTATGCGGAGAACTTTCCCGCGAAGGAATTCTCTTTGTTTTGCTCCACCAAAACCACCTGCGGTGCCGTGTTCGACGGGGTGGAAAAGCTAAGGAGCCAAGGAACGCCCTCCCTCCGCAGAGGTGCCCCTCCACCTGTGCCCCCCCCCAAGAGGCAGGGGTCAGCACGGGGCCAAGCAGAAGCTGGTCTGGGGCATGGAACCTCACACCAGGAAAGGACCTCCGAGGTCTAGTCCGGCTCTCTTCCCAGGCAGAATTTGCTACACCAACTCTGTCAGGAAGGGGACCTTCAGAGGCCATCCAGCCCAGCCCCCTTCTCAGAAAGAATCTGCCCCACGAAATCTCACTCTTGAGAGGGACCTCAGAGATCCCCTTAGTCCACCCCTCTTCCCAGGAGGGACCCACTGCACACAAGCCCGGTCTGGAAGGGGCCTCCAGAGGTCATTTAGTCCAGCCCCCCCCTTCCCCGGAGGAACCCGCTTTGCACAATCCTAGAACGAAAGCGTGGGCAAAGGTTCAAGAGCGGGAATTTCAAAAACCAGCAAGGCCACGACCAGGAAAGGCAGAAGCCAACAGATCTTAGAAGGAGCCCCCCTACACACACACACACACACACACACACACACACACACACTCGTGCCCTGGCAGCACCTGCAGCCTCACTGGAGGTTGGCATCTAAAGGAAGCAGAGGGGGCCCGTCCCCTGTCCTCTTGACGTGCCAGCACGTTTCCCCCCCCCAGGCATCGGGGTAAGAAAGCAGGCCCAAGAGAAAGCTGGCGGCATTGCCCACCCCCCCATCTTTGCTTTCCCCACACACAAGGCTCCTGAGATGGGCACGTGGCTGCCCAAGGCTGGAGCAGAACCAGAGGAGAATCTGCCATCCGCCTCCCTCCCTGCCCCCCCCCAGGGATGCCCAGCCTTGAAGCAGCACTGCTCCACCCCGCTTTTCCAGCCCCCCCCCAACCCCCCCACCCAAGGCTCCTGAGATGTGCAGCTTGGTCAGGGGAACAAGGGCAGAGTCCAGCCAGCCCTTCCCAGGGGGTCTCTCCCAGTAGCCCTACAGTGGACTGGACAGGGCTGGGGGGATTTCAAGGGCCTTCGAGGAGGTGAAACACAGGAAACCCTCCGCCGGAAGTGGGGGGGGGCAGTCTCCCTCCTCACCTGGACCCCATTGGGGTAGATCTCTCCCTCCAGGGCGTCCACCAGCTCCTCTTCGTCCAGGGTGGCCCGCTTGTAAGTGGACATCTGAAAGGCAAGGGTAGAAAGAGGCTCTCAGCATTATCTGCGCCCCCCCCCCGCCCGCTCTCCTGCCCCACCTGGCCCCCCATCCCTGGAGGTGCTTACTCAGACCACCAAGCAGCCAGCCCTCCCATACAGGTGTGTCCCAGCATGCAGTTCCCTCCTAGCCTCGGTCTCCCTCCCGCCCCACGCTCATTGCCCCCCTCCCCACAGCCCAGACCTCCCTCCCTCCCTCCCTCCCCCTCCTGCTGGAGAGGGATCGCCCCAAAACAGGAAGCTCAGCCAGCCAGGCGGATACCCGGGGTTTGTGAAGCCACATTCCTGGTGGAGAGAGGCTGCTTCCTGGAAAACCGGCCCCAGAATGCCTGCCCTCCTTCCCCGCCCGCCCACAGGAGATGCCCTCTGGAGATGCCTCGTGGCGCCAATCCGACGGGCACGCGGGCGCCCAAGCCTTAAGCAGAACCGGAGGAGAATCTGCCCCTCCGCCACCCCAAGGATGCCCAGCCTTGAACCAGCACTGCTCCACCCCGCTTTTCCAGTCCCCCCCCCCACAGCTCCAGTTAGAATTTGCCTGAAGGGGCAGCATGAGCCAAACTCCCCTTTTCCCTGGGGGGGGTCTAAGCCCCCCCTCCATCAACCCACCCTGTCAGCTCCTGGCACAGTGTCTGGCAGCTTTATCGGTCCTGTTTGGTTTCCTGTTTCGGTGGCTTGGTTGATACAAGTCTCCAAGGGCCGGAGCTGGGGAGGTGGCATGCGACCCCCCCGCCTGCATGCTTCTCCCCTTGGACCCCCCAGCCTAACCTGGACCCTCCCCAGACCCGTGTTCTGAGGGTGCCCCCCCCTCCCCAAGATGGCCAGCGACATCGACAGCCTTCTAAAAGCCCAGGTGAGTTTCCGAAGCAGACCGGAAGAGCTGAGCCTCCTCGCTCGGGGCAGTGTACCTCCCAGTGCCCAGGAGAGAGGCTACTGACCAGAGGGATCCAGAAGGAACCAAACCAGGCAGAAGACCGTGATCTGCTCAACTAACTAAGTCCCAGCCAGCTCAGGGCGACGGCGTACAAACCAGGCAGGGGAATCCTGAAATTCTCCCGGGAAAGGCTGGCCTGCAGGACAGACCTTCAGATTGAGGCTTCCTTCCGACCAGCTGCAAGCCCTCGGGGGTCTCTCCTCAGCCCCCCAGCTGCTGGGAAGCAGCCTCTCCCCACGGGGGGGGGGCGGTCCTGCTTAGCTCTGCCGGGATGCAAAAACAGCCCCCTCCCCGCTTGGCTGGCTCTTTCCAGGAAGAGCTCCCAACGGCTTGTTTACCGAAAGGCCTTCCCAAATCCCTGCCCTGCCACTTCCGGCCCGGCTGGCTGCCTTCGCTGCCTCTGTCCCAGCTCCTCGGCCAGGCAAGGGCCCCCCCCCCTGCTCTCCCACACACCCCATTCCCTCTACCTGCTCAGCGGCCGGAGGAAAAAAATATAAGCTGGGTCAGCCAACCGGCAAATTCGGCCTGACGGAATCAAGGCGGAAGGAGAGGTCGCTTCCCGTCCCAACTTCGGGAAGCCGAGCGAAGGGGGGGAGCCTGCAGCCCTGGCCAAAGGCTTCCAGGGCTGGCCAAGCCATGCTCCCTTCACTTCAAGGGGGTGGTGCTTTGTGTGGGGGGGGAGGAGGAAGAGGAGATGCCTCTTTGCCCCCTGACCTTATTCCCTGACCTTATTCAGACAGCCGCACACCCCATCAGCGTCCGTCCGGTGTCTCTTCTTACAGGGTAAACAAGCCAGGAATGCTGTCCAGGCCGAGAAGCACAGCTGGTGCACCTGACTGCAGCCCAAGCAACCTTAAGGAAGACCCCCCCTCCCCATGGAGCAGCCGGCCTTCCCATCACACACACACACACACACACACACAGAATACAGAACAAGAGAGCGGGAAGGGACCTTGTAGGTCATCTAGTCCCACCCCCTGCTCAAGCAGGAGACCCTATACCAGGGCTAGGCAACCTTGGCTCTTTTATGACTGGTGGACTTCAACTCCCAGAATCCCTGAGCCAGCCATGCTGAGGGGAAAGGGAGAGGTGTCCAAGCTGAGCCAGGCTGGCTCAGGAATTCTGGGAGTTGAAGTCCACCAGTCATAAAAGAGCCAAGGTTGCCAACCCCTGGCCCTAGACAGTCACTTGTTTGAGATGGTATAGGTCAGGGGTAGGCAACCTTGTCTCTTTTATGACTGGTGGACTTCAACTCCCAGAATTCCTGAGCCAGGCTGGCTCAGCTTGGAAACCTCTCCCTGTCCCCTCAGCATGGCTGGCTCGGGAATTCTGGGAGTTGAACTCCACGAGTCATGAAGGGGCCATAGCTCCTTATGCTGGCTCAGGAATTCTGGGAGTTGAAGTCCACCAGTCCTAAAAGAGCCAAGGTTGCCTACCCCTGCCCTATACCATTTGTACCCCCCCCACACGCACACAGATAATGCAAATAGATTCTGCTGGAATAAAGTCCAAACGAGCAGCCAGGGAAAATCCATGCGCCCCCCCCCTTCTCCTTCCCTTTGGCTGACCCCTTTCTGGAGACCCAGAGTTACTGCAGCCCCCCCCCAGAAGAAAAGGGCTGACCCCTTTGTGGAGACCCAGAGTTCCCGCAGCCCCCCCCCAGAAGAGAGGCTCACCTCGAGGGCTGCCGAAGCTGGGATGTTTCCCCCCCCCAAAGTCTCTTCTTCGGCTGAAGACCAGGCACACATGCTGGAATTTATGTAACTCCGCACCGCCCTCCCCAACCAGCCACGGGAGCCTATGAAGGGAGAGCAAGTCGCAGGCCAGCCTGGAGGAAATCGTCCCACATGAAGGGCTGGAGAGCAAACAAGGCCTTCGGTCACAAACAGCAGGGGAAGGGGTAGTGCTGGCCGGAGGAGAAGGCAAAGGGATCTCCTGCTTCTCAGCATTGGGGGGGGGGACAAAAACCACTCAGACCAGCTGAATATCTGGGCCAGTCTTTCCCATCACCTCCCTGCCCCCCCCCCCTCCAGGCTATGCTGCCCCTTCCAAATTAAAGATAAAGCCTCCGAACCCAGAGGAAGGCAGATTCTGACCCCAGGCCACGAGCAAGGAATCTGGGGGGGTCAGGGGTGACTGCCTCTTCCCCCCCCCCAGAGCACGCTACCCCTTGCCGGAGCCTATGAATCAGCCCTGGCTAGGGACACATTAGCAGAAGCATCCCTTTCCATCTTTAGGAAGGGGACAAATTGCTTTGCAGCAGAAAACCGCACCGTGCCCAAGCACACAATCACAGCAGCAGTGCAAGAAACGAAAATGCGTGGACTGTTCCCAGCCCAGTTCAGAAGCCGCACAAAACCAACGCTGGCAAACCACAGACTTGGCCAATTCGGACTCAACTCTCTCTCCAACGCCTTTGGCACGCAACCGCAGCCTGAAAAGGTGTTCTGCCACACACCTCCTCCTCCCACGGAGCTCCCAAGAACTGGAGCCGACCACACATGCATGTCCCAGGAGGCAGAGGGTCTCCTCAGCCAGCCTTCTTCGCTACGTGCCCTCCCACCTACATTTTCGAGGGTAACTGTGATTCCTCGGCTGCCAGGAAATAAAATCTGATTTTAGGCTTATAAACGCTCAGCCCGGCCTCGTTCGGCGGGGACAAACCATTCGCTCGTCTCTTTAAAAAAATGGGGGGTTCCTGTGCCAAGCTTGGGACTGGGGTCTGGGGGAGACTCCGTTCTTGGGGAACCTAAAAGCCAAGCCCTCCCCGAAGGGTTAGGATTCTGCTGACCAGGAACCCCAGCCCCGATCTTCCCATTTCTCCAGCATTGCCTGCAAATGCCCACCCTTTTCCCTTTCTGCTGCCCCCACCCCCAGCACCATCCAGACCCCAGAGATTCCGCCATTCAGCTGGGAAATGGCAGCTGGATCAGAAGACCACCTCGTTTCCTATCTGACCAAAGCTATAAGCCCCCCCCCCCTAAAACTTGGTTCCCCCTAGGTCAGGAGGCCAGAAAAGGCCTTCCTGTGGAAGACAGGCTGGCTTGTAGACTCCTGGTCAAAGGGCCTTTGCTATCTCTCTGCACATGCCCGGGAAGGATGGGTTGGAACCCCCCCTCCCCCAACCCGCTTCAGCAACCTGAAACAAGGCGAGCTGGACTCGGAGTTCACCCACACGAGAAACTGGGCATTTCTGCTCCTGAATCACTTCCTGTTTGAATTTCTCACTGGGCCTGGAAGAGAACAGGCTGCGCAGTTCCCACTGCAGCCGCCAGCAGGGCTGCCTCCCATCTGGACCGGCTCCCCTTCCCCGTGTTTGAGGGGGAGCCACAGCCTCTCTCCCCCCCTCCCCGCAAGAGGAAACGATCTTGGCAGCCTGGCAGAAAAAGCGGGCGGCCCCAGCAGGACGCTGCTTTCCCAGGAGTGACCCGTGGCCTCAACAATGCAGGGGCCGGGTTGAAAAAGGGCCAGGGCACCAGCTGTGCACCCCACAAGCCCTGAACCCGACCCAGACAGGGGGAAGGAGATCTAGGCGGTACTTCTGCAGACAGCTGTGGGAGAAGGCCTTGGGGTGGTGTGACGAACAGAGAGTCTTAAATCACCAAGAGCTCTTCCTGGCCCCCCAAAAGAAGGGCCAGATCCGCAGTTCCTCAAGGCCCAAACAGGAGGCGCCCTTTACCCACCTCTTTCTAAGCAGCTCTGCCCACTAGGCCACCGGGCCAGTTCTCCTAAGTCCGTTCGGACTGTCCCAGCCTGGGCCTCTCTCCTCCTAGCTAGCAGAAGGGAGACTGGGAAGCAGCTGCATCTGTTTACTGCCTTCCCAGTCCCCATCCCACCCGCCCGCCCCCAACCTTTCCCCCCCCCCATACACCAGGCGAGCAGACGTCAAGCGGCTGCGTCAGTAGGAGGGCTTCCAGCTTTTTCCACATCACTCATACAAAGGCCCCACCGAGGAAGGGAGGCCAGGGCCAGGCCCCGGTGGAGAGACCCTCCCCTCTGTAGAGCAGAGCAAGCCCTGTTTCTGGAGGGGGGGCAAAGGTCACAGAGGCGGCCCACCTCTCTCGGAGAAGAGGGCAACTAGAGGGGGTGGTCTCCTCTCCCCCCCCCTCTTTCCCAGGCCAGGCGTCCCAGGATGGAGGCTGTTGTTTCCAGGCCTCTGAGCCAAGCCAAAGCAGCCTGGCTGGAGGGGAGCCCTTGCAAGGCCTTGGGGTGAGGGGAGAAGGGCAGCTGGTGGGGCAGAGGCACGTCTGGGGGGGCCTCCCCCCTCTCTGCACCCACAAAGTCAGCCGGGGCTGCTGGCGACCCTCCAGAGGGGCAGGGGCTTCTCCTCACCCCACTGAGCCTCAGAGGGCACTGGAAGCAGAACGGGGACAGAGGCTGGACCCCCTTTCCCCTTTCGCCCCATTGGCCGCAGGGCAGCCGGGCAAGGGCCAATGAGGGGCCACGGCGGGGCCTCCAATCAAAGACCAGCGGCGTTTTTTTGGAGGGAAACCTGCCTATAAAAGGGGGCGCCTGAGGGACCCCCGGCCAGAGCTGAAGTGAAGAGCCGAGAGGAGGATGGCAGCCCCGGCGGGACTCTGCGCAGGGAGCCCGGGCGAAGAGAAGCAGCGAACGCTCCCGCCTGCTGGTGGCCGGACCGCATGCTCGGAGGCACCGGCGACCCGCCGCGAGACCCTCGCCGGCTTCGTGCTAGCGGAGCGCCCGTCCCGGAAAGGAGCGTCGCCCAGGAAGAGGAGCCCAGCCGGGCTTGCGGGCTCCGTCACGATCCCGCCGAGAGGCTTCTCCCCGCGCCGGTCCCGGCCCGGGCTGAGGAGGCGGCCGTCGCGCTCCGTCGGCGCCTTAGGCCCGAGAGTCCGCTGGCCGGAGGGACGCCGGGCATGTGCGGCTCCGCCCTGGCCCCTCGGGGTCCCTCGGAGGACGCACCGTGTTGGGCGAAGGAGGGCGGGAGGCCGCTTCCCTCCAAGGAGCGTCTGGGACCGCGGTGGAAGAGGGAGAGCCCCGGGTAGCAGTCCTGCTCCGCGGCTGAGACTCCCTGCCGCCGCCGGACGGAGCGCAGCAGGCGGACTCGCCTCCGTGGGCCATGCTCGCTGAGGACTAGCCGCGTGGGGAGACCCGGAGGGGAAAGGGTCCCGAGCAGCAGGCCCCGACCCCGCTTTTCCTTTCCCAGCTCACCATGGCCGCCGTCTCCGCAGAAGGCCTCCGCGCCCGCCTCGCCGCCCCGGGTCAGCCTGCGGGGTGGCTGCCGAGCGCCTCGCGAGGACGCCGGCGACCGGCAAGGGTACCGCCCAATCGCAGCCGGCCGAGCGGACACACCTGCTTTTGTCCGGCCAATCCGCGGCCGAGGGGCGGGACTCCTCTGGCGGGAGGCGGAATTACTATAGGCGATCGCTCCTGCCCAGGTGCGCTTGAAGTAGCCACGCCGCGGCAACTCACCTGGCCGCGTGGGGGACGCGGGACTCACGGCTTTCCGGATTTGTTTGGTCCCGCGGAAACGGCGCGGAAGTCAGCCCCGATCCAACCCTGTGTGTGTGTGTGTGTACCAAATTGTGATGCCTGGTTGTAACACCAGATCTCTCCCATTCATTAAAACGGAGGCACTCTCTATTTTCATCCTATTTTGCAAAGTTGTGTTTATCAAAAGGGTGAGCCACGAACGCCCAGGTTGCGAAAGTTACACTGCAGGAAGTCTTTGACTTAGGACCGCAAGTGAGCACAACATTTGATGTTGCTAAACGAGACCTTAAGTCACCTTGGCCTCATTTTACGACTTTTCTTGCCACAGTTAAGCAAATCATGGCAGTCGTCAAATTGGTAGCCAGTTAAGCGAATCCAGCTTCCCCATGGACTGCTTGTCAGGAGGGGATGAAAGGACGCCATCGCCATTGTAAATATGAACCAGTTGCCAAGCCTTTGAGTTTTGAACATGTGACCATGGGGCTGCTGCATTGGTCATAAGTGTGGAAAAACTACCATTCAGTGCCATTGTAACTTTGGTCACTAAATGAAAAGGATTCCAGTGACAACCACCATCAGAATGCAAGGATGGTTTAGCAACGGGTTGAAGCCACCAACATGATAGCAGCCTTCCAATATCTCAGGGGCTGCCCCAAAGAAGAGGGAGTCAAGCTATTCTCCACAGTGCCTGAAGGCAGGACGAGAAGCAATGGACTAATCAAGGGGAGAAGCAACCTGGAACTAGGGAGAAACTTCCTGACAGAACAATTAACCGGTGGAACAACCTGCCTCCAGAAGCAGTAAATGCTCCCACACTGGACGTTTTTAAGAAGAGATTGTCTGAAATGGCATAGGGTTTCCTGCATGAGCAGGGGGTTGGACTAGATGACCTTTGAGGTCCTGTCCAACTTTATTATTATTATTAACTCCAGCCCTGCCAGGCAGCTGGGCTTACCTGGGGGGCTCCATGGGTGCCTTCCACCCCCCACAGCAGCTCCTGAGCTGACTGGGTCCCAGGATAAAGCCACAGGGCAGCTTGACATAAAGGCCGCCCAGGAATCCATCTCGTTCCTTCCAGACTGAGTGGCTCTGCCTTCAGGGCTCTTCTGAAATTTGCTTTTCCTGAAACAGTTTGGTATTGTTACCCTCCTGGAAGGAAGTTGTGCAAGGCCACCTCCCATCCTGTGACGGGCCCTGGGGGTGGGAAACAGGCACAGAGGCAGGCAAACCCTGGGAAAAAAAACCCTTTTGCTGTCTGACCTCTTTTTGGGGAAGGAGCTTGCACCACCCCCCACCCTTCTTAAGGGGGACTCTGGGAACAGACCCAGAGCCTTCCTTGGGTAGCTTGGCAAGGGGGTCCTCCTGCCCCCTTGCATGCAGCTAAACTGCCCCTCCTCCACCCAACCCAAGTCTCTTTCTCTTGTTGGGGAAAAAAAACCATTTGGGGGTCTTCTGGGCAGGCAGGAATCTGCTGGGGGTTAAATTGGGCTGAACTGTTTGGCTGCCGAGAAGGCATTGGTGGACCTGAGTCAGGGTCCTCCCCATTTCAGCTACAGAAAAGGATGATGGGAGACGCAGTCTGGTTCGCAAATGCCAGCCGGGCATCTGGACCCTCCAGAACAACAGCCCCCTCCCCCCTCCTGGTGTGGCTGCCCTTCTGGGCACTGGCACGGCTGGAGCCAGTTCAGATCCAGAGGCATTATAATAAAAGTCATCCCAAGCACCCCACTTGTCCCCTTTTTCACATCTGCCCCGTTTCAGGACCCAGATGTTCAAACTCAGAGAAGGGGAGCTGAGCTGGTGAGGAGGGCGCCAGGGCTGCAAAGGGTGAGATGTGGAGCCTGGATCTTACGCTCCGGAGGGAGTGTGTGTGTGTGTTGAAAGGCCTCAGCTGTTGTTTTCTCACCGGGCTAATGTTTAGCTCGCTCTTGTTTTTACAGCTGTGCAGCCGCAGGCTGGCATTTTCTCCTTTCCGGATTGGCAACTTCTGGCCCTTTCCTTGCACGGCTGGGGGCGGGGAGCGTGCGCATGCCCGGAGCTCGGCTTGGCTCCAGGGTCACCGTCCGCCAGCTGTGCTGCAGCAGGCCAGGAGGCTGTGCCCTGCAGCCTTGGGCACAGGAACGCCTGGCACCTTCCCAACTCTTTGCACAAACACTCCACCATCCTGGGAAGGCTCCCACGGGCAGAAGCAGACGCCCAAGCTGGCACTTGCTGCCACGCTTCCTCTCCTGGGGGAGCCCAAAATCCAGGCCAGGGTCTTCAAAGTTGGCCCTTTGATGCCTCGTGGACTTCAACTCCCAGAATTCCTCAGCCAGCATGCACATTGGCTGAGGAATTCTGGGAGTTGAAGTCCACGAGGCATCAAAGGGCCAACTTTGAAGACCCCTGAGCTAGAACATAGAGTTGGAAGAGACAACTTGGGAGTCATCTAGCCCAGTGGTCCTTAACCTTTTTGAACGAATCGCCCCCTTGAGCCAATGAGGAAGTTGTCATCCCCCCCCCCAACATAACCTCTCAATCACAACATAGGAAATAATTCTTCCATTTATGCAAACACTTTTTATGCTTTCTTTAAAATTGTCATCAGGACCTATCGATGCAAATAATTTTATTTCCAGTCTTTTTCCCATATCTCAACTGTGTGAAAAAGTTTGGTGCCACCCGTCACTTTATTCCCAAACTTCGTGATACGTGTATTTCATTATGATCTTATTTATTCAAGACACTTAAATGTAATGACCATTGAAAACAAAATTCAATTGCAAGAAAGTGAAATGCCCCAAAAGAAAAACAGTAACATTTCATGATTGAATTACAAGTGAAATTTAAGACGCAAAAAGAAATATAAAAAGGGTAGAGGCTGCTGCACATGAAGATAAGCGGTGTGTCTTCACATACGTACGGCGTTCTGTACTGAAGCTAGCCGGAGGAACATTTGAAAACACAATTCAATCCGCTAATAGCGATCTGATGTTTTTGTATGACAGATATACAGCCATTCACTGTATGAAAAAGTCTCAAAAGTGTCCCCAAAACTTCTTGCTCCATCGCCCCCATATCGCCCCTTTTGTTCCTTCACCCCCGCGCTGCCCCTTTTTGTTCCATTGCCCCCCCCCGAAAAACAAAATCGCCCCCTGGGGGGCAATATCTAGTCCAACCCCCCTGTTCAAGCAGAAGAGTCTATACCAGGGGTGCCTGGCTGAGGAATTCTGGGAGTTGAAGTCCACAAGACATCAAAAGGCCAAGCTTGAAGACCCCTGAGCTAGAACATAAAGAGTTGGAAGGGACACCTTGGAGGTCATCTAGCCCAACCCCCTGCTCAAGCAGGAGAGTCTATACCAGAGGTGCCTGGCTGAGGAATTCTGGGAGTTGAAGTCCACAAGACATCAAAAGGCCAAGTTTGAAGACCCCTGAGCTAGAACGTAAAGAGTTGGAAGGGACACCTTGGAGGTCATCTAGCATCTAGCCCAACCCCCTGCTCAAGCAGGAGAGTCTATACCCGAGGTGCCTGGCTGAGGAATTCTGGGAGTTGAAGTCCACAAGACATCAAAAGGCCAAGCTTGAAGACCCCTGAACTAGAACATAAAGAGTTGGAAGGGACACCTTGGAGGTCATCTAGCCCAACCCCCTGCTCAAGCAGGAGAGTCTATACCCGAGGTGCCTGGCTGAGGAATTCTGGGAGTTGAAGTCCACAAGTCATCAAAGGGCCAAGTTTGAAGACCCCTGAGCTAGAACATAAAGAGTTGGAAGGGACACCTCGGAGGTCATCTAGCCCAACCCCCTGCTCAAGCAGGAGAGTCTATACCAGGGGTGCCCGGCTGAGGAATTCTGGGAGTTGAAGTCCACAGTCATCAAAGGGGCAAATTTGAAGACCCCTGATTAGCGCCTCCCTCGCCCTCTGCCCCCAGTGAGAATCTTGGCCGGCCAGCGGGCGGGCAGGCGAAGGGCATCCTCCGCTGCTGGAGAACGCAGGAAAGCCCCGCCCCTCCGCAGGCCGGCCCGTTTCTTGGCCGAGACTGCCCTCTGCTGGCAAGAGCGCAGCGCTGCAACCGGTAACTTTTGCGAAGGGGACGCCCGTTATTCTCTCTTCCCCCCCCCGCCATGCTCGGCATCCAAGGCGGTCGAGGGGGGGCGGAGGGGGGGGCAGATTCTTCCTCTTGCTGCATTTTTCAGGGTGCGGGAAAGGATCCCCAGCCAGGGAAGCAGCCACGGGTGGGGGGGTGGGGTGGGGGACACGTCCAGCCTTGCTCCACGAGGTCCTAATCAATCGGGGGGGGGGAGAAAGGGAGGGACCCCCCCAGAAAGGGAGGGACCCCCCCGCCTTTTGTACTCCTCGCGTTAGTCCAGGGAGGAAGAAAAATCTTCCTTAACCACGATACTCGGAACAACCGAAGCGACTTCTTGCCAAGGGTCGCCGATTCCGTCGGAGGGGCGCCCACCGCCCCTGGGTGTCCGGCCAGCGCCCCGCCGGGGAGGGCAGCGGCCGCGATCCCGGCCCAGCTAAAGGGCTGAGCGAGTCCGGCGACCCCCACCGGCCAAGGGCTGCCGTAGGGCCAGTCGTAGCCCTTCCTTCGGCGGGCCGTCGGGGGGGGGGGAAGAGAGGCGACGGTGCAGCGGCCGGCAGAGGGCAGCGTTGCTTCTTTCCCCGGGCTCGGGGAGCCAAAGCGGGGGGGGGGCGCCGGGGAGCCTTCCCTCCCTCCCCTTCCCCGCCTCCCTCCGCTGCTTCTGCCTTAAAAAGCCCCGCCGGGCCCTGCAGCGTGCCCGGGAGACCGACGGGGCCGCGAGAAGACGCGCCGGAGCAAGGTGAGGCGCGGGGACCCCGCTCGCCCCCTCCCGTGACTTGGCTCTCTCCCGCCGCCGCAGGACTCGACTGATGGGCCGGGAGAGCTGGCCACGGGGCCCTTCGAGCATGGGCAGAGGGCGAACCGGGACAGCCAGGCGCTCTCCGGCCGGGAGGAAGGGCGCCCCCCGGGAAGGGAACGGGGGACAATCTGAGCAGGGTCCACCTTTGCCCACGCCGGCCTTGCGAGGAAGGCCACCGTGGCTGCTTTCGTCGCCCCTAGGAGACTGGAAAGCGACGGCTGCCCCCGCAGCCCCCAAGCCGCACAGCCGCCTCGGTCAGATTGGGCCCCCCCTCCCCTGAATCCCCTGCTCCGTTTGGCAGGGGGGTGGGCTCGGGGAAGTGAGGGTCTCGGGACCCCCCCCCCTTTCTCTCTCTTCCCGGCTGAGGAGTCTGCTGTCCCCAGAGAAGCCCTAGCCAAGCGTCCTCTCTCCAGCCCGGGGCGGGGGGGCTGCTTTGGGGGCAGAGCTCCTGCCCATGGCTGGCATCCAGAGTCAGCGCTGGGCAAGAGGCAGCGAGGCTCCCAGGCAACACCAGGCAAGTGAGCGCTTTGTCTTCCACAAGCTGACTGGCTCATCCAGGCCAACCTGGGGGGGGGAGGAGGCGGGGGGGGGGAAACTGAATTGAGTGTCCCGGTGGAGGAGGGGATCTGGAGCCCCCAATTGCAACCCCTGCCAGAGAGAACAGGCAGGTGTGCAACCCTGAAAGTAACGTTGAACCTGGGTGGGAGAGAGAGAGAGAGAGAGCAAGCAGGTCTGTGCTGGCGGGTGGGGGAGGGAGAGACAGAAGAGGCACAGTGGATCCCCCCCCCCCTCAAGAAGAAGCCGAAAGATTCTGCATTCACCGGCTCACCCAAGGCAATTACCCAGCCTTGCTAAATGCCATTCACAAGACAGGCAGGTCCCCAGCCGCACCTGTTGCAGATTCATCCCTACGGCAAAGAAGGGGGTTCCCCGATACACAATCACGGGCCGTCCAGGCCAGCCTGTTGAGCCTCTTTTGTGGGCTGGGGCACGCGCGGAAAACGGCTCTCTGGGCTGAGCCACAGCTGCACGCCCAGAGCAACAAGAACCCCCTCCCTGCCCCCTCCCCAGCGAGAGAAGGAAGCCCAGAAAGTGCCCCGTGAAATCGGCCGTTGGGCTGACTGCATTTTTTCTTCCTACCTGGGGTTCAAGTCCTGGTTCCCCAACCCCAAGAAAAAAAAACCTCCCCGGGCCAGGCCCCACGTCGCCTGGGTCACTGCCTACAATAATGGCCGGGGCGTTCTCCCCTCGCCAAAGCACCAGCCCTGCCCGCGGTGGGCCTCGCACGGCCGCCTTGCCAGGACGTGTGAGGGAACAGGGCGGCCCAGCTCCCAAGGCATGGCTGCTGCTGCTCCAACAGGATGACCTGGTTGGTGCCTGTGGGGTTCGCTGGCTGCCTCCGTTGGGTGGAAAGCAGAGGCCTCTGGGGCAAGGCCAGGGGGTCAGCCTCAGAGTGTCCCTCTGCGTTGCAAGATCCTGGGACGGGGAAGATGTCCTCAAAGTTCTGAGACGCTCTTCCCCGGCCCTTCCCTGTGTCAGGAGAGCCTTCGGCTGGAGCCCCTAAAGGCCAGCTGGGAGAGCCTCTGCTCTGGACAGCAGCGACCAGCTCCTGCCTCTGGGCAACCAGGCAGGATGGTGACGAGAGTCTCTTTCCAAACTCTGCAGTTCCATCTGGCAGAGGAAGCCCCCAAGTCCTGCTTAGGGGGGCTGGCTCAGCCCCCCCTCCCCTATTTTCTGTAGCTGCCAGGGCAGAGGCAGCAGCTGCTCCGGGCGGGCGGCCCAGGTGCCAAGTAAAGTCTTGGGAAATGCCTCTCCATCCGGCTCTTTCTTTGCTGGGAGGAGGGGGAGAGGCGGGGGGGGGGGGGTTGGCTTCAGGCTTGCCTGCCAAAGGCTCCCGGCTTCTCTTAAGCGCATTTGATGGATTCAGCAGGCGCTCAGGAAAATAATCCCAGAGAATTAGCGGCAGCAAAGAGAGGCTTACGGGGAAAGCCGCTTTGCCCCCCCCCCACGCAGGTGGCAGCGGCCTGGGAGAGGATTCTGCAGGGAAGGCCCCGGGACGGGCAAGGAGGCTGCTTCTCCTTGGGGGCATCTGGTGGGAAAAGAGGCGTGGGTGGCCAGCCGGGTGCACGGAAAGGAGATGGGGTGGGGGGATCACAATCGATTGTGAGGGAGGACGTGCGGAGGGAGCTGCATCCTGAACGCTCTCCTTGTCAGGACGCTTTCCTTGGGAGCTTGCAAGCAGCCAAATGAGGTGGGTCCGGCTAGCCGAAATTGTGAATAGCACCAGTTCCTCCAGGAACTGGCCAATGCTTCTCCTTGGCTCTCTGTCCAGTTGTAGGCACCTTCCTCACCTCATCCCATCCACTGGTACTGGTCTTGCCCGGTCCTCGTGAGTTTTAAAGTCCCAACATATTCCAAAGAGGCCAATTGGGAGAAGTTTTGCTATGTCAGAAAGACTCCTGTTAGCTTTTTTAAATCTTGCACCAAGAGGGAATTTCACCCCGTTTTGAGCTGGACAAACCATGCAGCCGTCTTGCGATGAGGATACCGAGGCTTTTTTTGTTTTGTTTTGTTTTCAGAGATTTCTATTCCAGATTACGACTCCAAATTTCCTTGGCGCTCTCCCCACCCAAACACGGGTGGCTCAGCCGGCTTCTCAGCTCATCCAGGTCCACCCTTCGGTGGATAACCTCGAAGTCCCCTCCCTTTCCCTCTCCAGGGTGAGGAGGGGGCAAAGGTTCCCCCCCCCCATCCCTATTCCTCCACCAGTTGCAAGCTTGCATGAGGGAGGGTTAATGGTTGTCCTCCTCCTGGAGGCCAAAACGAGATTGCTCCCCAGGAGGCAGCTGTTGCAGCACCTGACACCCCCCCCCTTTCAGGGAAGTGTTGCCGGTGAGGCAACACACAGGAAGCCAGAGCTGAAACCGCAGGCCCTGTGGCTGTTGATCAGAATAGAGCTGGAAGGGGCCCTGGAGGTCATCTAATCCAACCCCCTGCTCAAGCAGGAGACCCCATACCATTTCAGACAGGGGGCTGTGCAGTCTTTTCTTTAAAACCTCCAGGGATGGAGCACCCACAACTTCTGGTGGCAAGCTGTTCCACTGGTTAATTGTCCTCACTGTCAGGAAGTTTCTCCTTAATTCCAGGTTGCTTCTCTCCTTGATTAAGTTTCCATCCGTTGTTTCTTGGCTTGCTTTCTAGTGCTTTGGGGGGAAAACGTTGACCCCCTCTTCTTTGTGGCAGCCCCTCAAATACTGGAACACTGCTATCCCCCCCCCCAGTCCTTCTTTTCTCTAGACTACCCAAACCCAAATCTTGCAGTCGTTCTTCGTACGTTTTAGTCCTCCGAGTTGCTGTTTCTCTGCCCTTTTTCCAAAGTCTCAACATCTTTTTTGTACTGTGGGTGACCAAAACTGGATGCAGAACCCCAGCGGTGGCCTTCTTAAGGCTTTGTATAAAGCGGCACTAACACTGCACACGATTTTGATTCTGTGCCTCTGTTTATACAAGCCAGGATTGGGTTTTCCTTGTTGGGTTGCTGCCGGCACACGGCTGGCTCAGGTTTAAGTGAGCGTCCGGATGGGGTGGCTGGCTCTGAGGCTGATGGGGATGTCCCTGTCCTTCTTGCAGGATCCAGGCAGTTTTCCCGTGCCGGGGAAATTGGTTCCCTGAGACCTCACCATGAAGCCTCTCGTGCTGCTCCTGCTCGCCTTTGTGGGGCAGGCCTCTCTTTCCTTCGTGGTCCCAGGTGAGGTCCCACGCTTGGCCAGGTCTGGGGAAGGAGGGTGGGTGCCAAGCAGACGTCCACGGTGTATGGGTGTGTGTGCGTGTGGCTTACCAGAAGCACAGGTATTGGGGTGCTATTACCCACTTCCCCCTTGCAGCAAAGGAGAAGGATCCCCATTTTTGGCGGCTTCAGGCCCGGGAGACGCTGCAGAGAGCCTTGAGCCTTCAAAAGCTGAACACCAACGTGGCCAGGAACATCATCCTCTTCCTCGGAGACGGTGGGTGGTGCAAGATGGCGGAGGCTGGCTGTCCCCCAGTCTTCTTGGCCTGAGAAGAAGGGGACTTCAGCAGCCCCTTTTAGGCGGTGTCGTGCCTTTGTTCAGCTCACTGGGGGAGCGAGACACGCTGATTAATCTCCTCGTTGGCAGCTGCCACTGGGTGGGTGTGGGGAGGGGGAAGGGGAAAGCCCCCCCCCAAGAGAGAAGGGGTCCTCCAAGAGAAACTTCCTTCAACATTTTCTATTCTGCCTTTGTTGTTTTGATAAATAACTCGAGGCAAGGAGTGTAGTTCCTCCTCCCCTTTTCCCCACCACCATGGTCCTGTGAGGTGGGCTGGGCTGAGAGAGCTTTCAACACAGTGCCCGTCGGGCGAATGCCACCCTCCCCCCCCCAGCCCAAACATTCTTCCATGGAGGACATTTGGGAGACCCCGATGCTCCTGAGCTGCCGTGTTGCCATGGCTGGATGGGGAAACTGAGGCAGCTCCGGGGGTAACCTAGAGGCTCTCTAACTGGTGGGCACAGCTCACCGAGGCTCTCCTGTGCCAGGGATGGGCATCGCCACCGTCACGGCCGCTCGCATCCTCAAGGGACAGCTACAGCAGAGAACTGGGGAGGAAACCATATTGGAGATGGACCGGTTTCCCTTTGTGGCGCTCTCTAAGGTAAGGAGGTCTTCCGGCTGGTGGCTACTGGGTGGAGGAGGAAGGGAAGCCGAAAGAGGAAGAACTGCAAAGCCCGTGCCTCGCCCGTTCCCGGGAAACCTCCCCCAAGGTTGGCAAAGCTCCAGGTGATGCATACGGACCCTGGCCCAGAGGGAGAGGCAGGCTGGGCAGCGGGAACCCCACGGTTGGCTCATGTCACCTGCCGGGCAGTGAACTTCCTTGAGTGGGAAACAACCCCACGCACGCAGAGAGAGAGAGACGCCTGATTTGTCAAGGTGTGGCTTTTTGGGGAGATGGCAGAAGGAAGGAGCACACGGGCACAAACAAAGGTTGCCGCCCGAAGGAAGCAAGGCTGCTTCCACGAAACACAAAAGCAGCCTTGGTGACAAAAGAGGGAGGGTGCTGACCTGTCCCAGAACGAAAGAGCGTTAAGGTCAGTGCCAAGGGATCTCTTGAGGAACCTGCTGCTTGAGGCTGGCTGGCGAGGATTAAAAGAGCAAACCTCACATCCTGGTTCCGTGGGAGCCTCTCCAAGTCTTTTCCCAGCTATTTCTCCCTGTAGAATGACCCTTGGGCAGACAAAAGGAAAGTCCAGTACTCAGAGGCACGAGAGAGAGAGAGAGAGAGAGAGAGAGAGAGAGAGAGAGAGAGAGAGAGAGAGAGAGAGAGAGAGAGAGAGAGAGAGACTTGAAATTGGGGGAAGGGAGAGAGATGGGGGGAGAGAGGGGGAGAGAGACAGACAGATAGACAGAGAGAAAGGGAAAGAGAGAGAGGGAGAGAGACTTGAAATTGGGGGAGAGGGGGAGAGAAAGGGAGAGGAAAATAGAGAGAGAGGTAGTGAGGGGGAGAGAGACAGACAGATAGACAGAGAGAGAGGGAGGGAGAGAGACTTGAAATTGGGGGAGGGGGAGAGAAAGGGAGAGATAGAGAGAGGTAGGGAGAGGGGGAGAGAGACAGACAGAAAGGGAAAGAGGGAGAAGGAGGGAGGGAGAGGGAAAGAGACTTGAAATTGGGAGGAGGGAGAGAGGGGGAGAGAGGAAGGGAGAGAGAGATGGAGAGAGAGGTAGGGAGAGGGGGAGAGAGACAGAGAAAGGGAAAGAGGGAGAGGAGAGAGAGGGAGAGAGACTTGAAATTGGGGGAGAGGGAGGAGGGAGAGGAAGGGAGAGAGAGATAGAGAGGGGGAGAGAGAGACAGACAGAGAGAAAGGGAAAGAGGGAGAGGGAGGGAGGGAGGGAGACTTGAAATTGGGAGGGGGGGAGAGAGGGAGAAGAAGTGAGAGAGGGGGAGAGAGAGAGACTGACAGACAGAGAGAAAGGGAAAGAGGGAGAGAGGGAGGAAGAGAGACTTGAAATTGGGGGAGGGAGAGAGAGAGGGGGGAGAGAGAGAGATAGGTGGGGAGAGGGGGAGAGAGAGAGACAGACAGAGGGAAAGAGAGAGGGAGAGGGAGAGATGGCCAGGCCTGGGGCTGCATGGCTGATGGCTGGGAAGATTCACACTGCCTTGGTGGGTCAAAATCCCCCCCCCTTTTTTTTTGGACGGGATTATGAAAGCGGCAAATCTTAGCAGGGAGGGAGCCACAAGAGAGCAGAGGTAGAACAATCCTCCTCCTCCTCCTCCTCCTCCTCCTCCTCCTCCTCCTCCTCCGTTTAAATATCCCACCTCTGATTTTTTTCTTTTTGCTCTCCTCCCCTGCAGGCATTTAAAACCTGTGGTTGTCACAATGGACAAGCCACGCATGCTTGCTCAAAGGAGAACATTTTGCAACCGCTGCCTTGCTTTGCCAGCTTCATGCCACGTCCACACAAAGCCCCGCAAAGAGGATTAAGGGGATTGATATCAATCTTGTTGTAAAATCCTGAGACACCTGATTCTGGGCAGAATTCAAACTGGTTTCGGCGCATGTTTGTAGGCCGGGCCTTTTGCTTGCAAGCGTTGGCGGCCGGCTTAAACGGGCAATGAAACGAGCTGCAGTCAATCGGAGACATGACAATTGTTGGCCCGAGGAGGGGAGAGGCTGCAAAGACCCCCTCAGACACCAGTTGGTAGCCATAAGAGCCGGCACCCAGAGCCGTATTTCACCGCAGCAGTTCCCATCGGTGAAATCACCCACCACTTTACCATTCTTTCTTTCTGGCAGACCTACAACACCAATGCCCAGGTGCCCGACAGCGCGGGCACAGCCACCGCTTACTTATGCGGCGTGAAGGCCAACGAGGGCACCGTGGGGGTCAGTGCGGCCGTGACGCGGTCCCAATGCAACACGACGGCCGGCAACGAAGTGACCTCCATCCTCAAGTGGGCAAAAGCCGCAGGTAAGACAGTCTGGGTGGATTTGGGTGGGTGGGTGCGCCCAGGATGGGCTGTCTGGCTTCCACACAAGATCCCTCTTGAGCAGATATGTCAAACACAAGGCCCGGGTGCCAGATGCGGCCCACGAAGTGGTTTCATGCGGCCCACGAAGCCATCCTAGAAACAGTGAGGGAACGGCCCCCGCTGCCTTGGCCCTGGCCCAGGCCAGCCGGGAGCCAATGTACAATTTTGTGGTGGCCATCTATGCTGAAACGCATTCAGTCTTAGCTCCACAAGGCCGTCTGGAAACAGCAAGGAACCAGCCCCTGCCCACCCCCTGGGTGCATGCTGGGGAGGTGTCACCCTTTGTGAGGAATGAAGAAATGCACCATCGCCTGGAAGCGGCCAGCAAATGGCCCTCGCCTACTTCACCTATCCGGCTTGATGGGCTCTGCCCTGGTCCCACCCCTTTCTGCCAGAGACCCTCTGATCTGTCCCACTCCTGCCCAGGCCCCCACAGGCACCCTTGGCGTGAATGTAGAGCTGGCCATGCCCACCCAGTAGGCCACACCCCCCCCCGAGGGCAACCACAATGCTGATGCGGCCCTCAATGAAATTGAGTTTGACACCCCTGGTCTTGAGGAACGAAGGTCTTGCGAAGGACTGAACATAAAGGATCTAGAAGGTCTTGCGAAAGCTTCAGAGTTTGAAGATGGGTATGCTTGGATGGCGCCCGGTTGTCTGATAAACAATTGGCTTTTGAAATTGCTTGCCCTGCCTCAAAGTGAGGTGGCACTGCCAGCTGACCCAGGAAACAAGCTGGGGAAGTCAGCCCTGTGGCATGTTTGTATTCCTGGCCCGAGGCGCTTGTCACGGGTCCGTCGGACGTGTCGGACAGTCCCTGGCGAAAAAGCCTAGCCGTTTAAGCTCTTCCTAAAAGGTTACTGTAAACCGTCTCCAGGCGGTCGTTTGCCGTGCAAAGGAGTGCCTGGGTGTGTTTTGAAATCGCCACGAAGTGGCAAATAAGGCTAAGGCTCGGAGGAGCGTTGTGCAAAGGGCCTCATGTGCACCGCCCGTGTCCTGTAGCTAGAGAGCCAGAGATTACAAAGGCTGCAAGAAAGGGAGTGGATGATGGCTTGGGGAAAAGGGGGTAGCTGAACAACCCCAATGCCTTTGACCAGGGCTTTTCAACCTTTTCACCCATGGTACCACTTTTAGGATATGGCAACATCCACCAGTCGCCTAGCAAGGTGTCAAAAACTTGATAAAGTACAGGTAGTCCTTGACTTACAACAGTTTGCTAAGTGACTGTTCAAAGTTACAATGGCACTGAAAACAGTGCCCCCCCAAGCCACAGCGGAGCAAGACACCGGCCTGCCTGCACGGCGGCGCTCTTCCTCCTATCCGAGGTTTTCATTGTTGTGAGCATTTCTGTTGAGGATTGGCAGCGGAGATGGGGTGGGGGATGTTTGGTTTTTATTCCCCCCGTCTGCTGGGTGGTTGCAGCAGGTTTTGGTCACTTCACATGACCCTGGGACACTGTGACCGTCATAAATATGAATCTGTTGCCAAGCATCTGAATGTAAATCACAAGACCCTGGAGAGGCTGCAACATTCCAGCTGATTGGCGCTTCTTCTGGACTCAGCAGAAGTGTCAGGATCAGTGCTGCTTTCCAGCTGATTGGTACTTCTTCAGAGCTCAGCAGAAGCACCAGGATCAGCGCCGAGCTCCAGCTGGAGCCTGGCACTGATCCTGGCGCTTCCACTGAGCCCTGACAGTCCCGAAGAAGTGCCGATCAGCTGGAAAGCGGCACTGATCCTGGCACTTCCGCTGAGCCCTGACAGCCCTGCAGCTCCAGCCGTCTCTCGCTCAGGCTTGTGCGGTGCTGCCACCGGTTCAGCTCATTCCCCTCCCCCGCTACCACTTTTCTATGAGGGTCGCGTACCACCTGCCAGGGGCCAAAGTACCACAGGTGGTACCCGTACCCCTGGTTGAAAAGCCCTGCCTTTGACAATGTAAGTCCCAAGCTTGTTTGATAAGACATCCGGTATGTGTGTGTGTGTGTGTGTGTGTGTGTGTGTGCGGCAGCCAAGTCAGCACCCACAATTTCAGTGCTACGTCTGCTTCTCTCGGTCAGCTGACTGTAGCGAAGTGTGGTGTATGCAAATCAAAATCCAATACGTTGGAGGGCACCGGGCTGGCGAAAGAAGCCCGCAGAGCAGTCAGACAGCGGAAGAGAAGTTTGCCCAGTCTGCGGCAGCCTTCGCTCTCCTTGGACTTCCCCACCCACCCCCGTGGGAAAGTCCAGGGTATCCGGCTTGCAGCGTTTCTCATCAAGGCCCAGAAGCTGAAAGGAAGGATAGAGAACTTGACCTTTCTCCAAAAGGGTGAGGTTGGCATTGAACGTGGGACAGGAAGGTGGCGACGTGTGGAACGTGGCCTTGCATCCTTGCTCCGTGCCGTCAGAGCAGTGCGATGGATCCATCCCCGGTTGGTGACAACAGCCCTGGAGAGGAAGGGCTGTTGTTCAACCCACAGCCTCGCTGGGGGAAGGTGGGAAAAATCCCTGCGCACAAGGGGAAGGGGGGGGGAAATCAGGTGCTTCTGCCCGCTCGTCTCTTCCCCGCACAACTTCGCTTCCGTCACCCAGCTTCCTGGCCTGCAGCTCGGGCTGTTCCTGTGGTTAACCACCATCTCACTCTGAAGTTAAGAGACCTAGCTTTGAAAGAGGAAAACCAAGCGAGTGTCAGGCTGGAGAGGGTGATAGTGATTGCAGAAGCCGTGGAAATAGCGGGGAAGATGTTCAGGGTATTCCTTTCCTGGCCAGGGGAATTCTAGATTAGCAGCAGGATCCAGGCCAGGAGTTGGCGAGGCTGTTGCTTAATAGCTTCCAGTAAAACAGGGGTCCCCAACCTTTTCTATACCCCGCGCCCCTGGAACGCTCCTGATATATTCTCGCGCCCCTTACAAAAGTAATACCTGGTTATGCACGTACACTATAATTTTGAAACTTTTTTGCACCCCCTGGAACAGTGGTTCTCAACCCGTGGGTCGGGACCCCATTTGGGGTCGAACGACCATTTCACGGGGGTCGCCAAACAACGCAGTCCGCCATTTTTTTCCCCTTTTCCTTAGCTGGGCTACTCCCTTTTTTTCTATTGGCTTTTGAAAGCCAATAGAATAGACTGTCTTGAATAGAGTCTAATTCTATTGGCTTTCCAAAGCCAGTAGGAATTGTCCAGGCTGTCTCTGCCCTGCTGATCCCGCCAAAAGTCCCAGTCTGCAAATGGGGCTGCACCAGTTTAGTAGTCCTCGACTTACGACCGGTTGGGGGGTCGCGGCATTAAAAAGGTTGAGAACCACTGCCCTGGAATATCGTCTCGCACCCCAAAAGGGGTGCAAGCACCCCCAGTTGGGAACCCCTGCAGTAAAGGAAAGAAAGGAAATAATTGGCTTAAGAGAAACAACCAAGGATGAGAAGGAGGGGTATTGGATATGCTGACATGCCCGTGAAATCCACACGGGTAAATGGGTACAATTCAGCTGAGCAGGGAAGGAAATAAAAAGTATTCCTAGCAATTTAGATTTTCAGAGGAATTACTTCATGTCGCTGGTGATAGAGGCTCCTCTCCTGGTAGGCACAGACCCACAGATAACCTTGGAGATGTTTGATAAAATGGAATCAGAAAGAAGGCCCTTCTCCTAGCTAAGATTTGCAGAAAATAGATAAAACACCTGGGAGAAGGTTTAGCACAGGGGTCTTCCAACTTGGCCCTTTGATGACTTGTGGACTTCAACTCCCAGAACTCCTCAGCCAGCCTCCATTTTGTTTGCTAGATTTAAGACAGGGGTCTTCCGACTTGGCCCTTTGATGACTTGTGGACTTCAACTCCCAGAATTCCTCAGCCAGCCTCCATTTTGTTTGTTAGATTTAAGACAGGGGTCTTCCAACTTGGCCCTTTTATGATTTGTGGACTTCAACTCCCAGAATTCCTCAGCCAGCCTCCATTTTGTTTGCTAGATTTAAGACAGGGGTCTTCTGACTTGGCCCTTTGATGACTTGTGGACTTCAACTCCCAGAATTCCTCAGCCAGCGTGCCTGGCTGAAGAATTCTGGGAGTTGAAGTCCACAAGTCATCAAAGGGCCAAGTCGGAAGACCCCTGGTTTAGCACCTCCAACGTTGGAATGAAAAAAGCAAGGCTCACCTGCTGCTAAAGAAATGTTCATAATTGTGGTTGCTGAATAAGCCAGCCCTGGCTGCCTTAACGCATGACATTAAGGCATGACAACCGCGGTCTGTAAACCACGGGGAGGGGTCCACGGGACACTAAGCCACAGCAAACCGCCAAGAACCGTGGCCACCTCACAGACCAACTGGCCTGCCTGA
Source organism: Crotalus tigris (assembly GCF_016545835.1). NCBI lineage: Eukaryota > Metazoa > Chordata > Lepidosauria > Squamata > Viperidae > Crotalus > Crotalus tigris. The sequence continues at coordinate 384,302 of NW_024098092.1, read as the reverse complement.
ACCAAGGAAATTCCTCCAGGCTACAAAAAGCAGACGAGAAATCCGCTCACTTTCTCTGTTGGTAAAAAGCACAGTCAGAATTGTTTCTGTCGTGGCTTCTTCTTCTTCTTTTAAAAAACCTTTTTAAACAGTATTCTGTGCACTCTAAGCAGCCAAATTTCAGAGGTGAGATAAACATTAAATCTCTGGTTAAATGCTCAGCGGGGATTTATTAACTAGCTGGCATTCAAAGGTTAGAGCTTGACATAGCTGTCTTACTTCAGGGTCTCGCTTGACAGAGAGTCAAAATCCGCAAGTACAATAAACGTTGGGATGTTTTTCCCCCCTTCCAGCTTCCCCACGTGGGGGGGCAGGGGAGGGTGGGAAAGCAGAGGGGAGGCTAAGTAGAGACAGATCCCCATTGTTCTTTCCATAAGCGCAGCAAGACCACCCACAGCACAGCGTTTAGCTAAGAGATCAAAAACGGTTCAGCCAAGCTGATAAACTTTTGGGAAAGGCTGAGCCCCTTGCAGAGAAGGAGTTGGTTTAGCCGAGCAGCCAAGAAAAAGGTTGGCACTGCAGCCAGGAGCCCTGCCCGCGCCTGGCATCCTCCCAGCTGGTGGCAGGGGGCCGAGGTGGCTGTCCCCAGGAGACCCCAAATCCCCTGTGGTGGCGGTGATTAATGTGCTTTTTTATTCCTCCGGCCGGTAGGCAAATCTGTGGGCATTGTCACCACCACCCGCGTCAACCACGCCACGCCGAGTGCCGCTTACGCGCACTCGGCCGACCGGGACTGGTACTCGGACAACGAGATGCCCCCGGAAGCGCTTCAGCAGGGCTGCAAAGACATCGCCCACCAGCTGTTTGAAAACATCCCGGACATTGAGGTGAGTCCAGAGGGAGAGGCCAGCAAAGCTGGAGAGGGGAGGGGGCTGCAAGCAGACAGCCGTAGACTTTGGGTAGGTCCAGTGTGCCGTTTCTCCTCCTTTGATGGCTCTCGGGGGATGAAGACCCTCCAGGGGTCTTATCCAGGCAAAGGGGGACGGGCGATGTGACAGGCGCTGCCTTCCGTTTGAGCAACGGGTGGTCGCCGCCTTCTCTGCGTTGGGAGCAGCAGGAGGCGGCTTTGGTGAGCAGACCAAGAAGCCCCATCAGCATCCGGGCCTGGGTCTGCTTTGTTGCATTTTGAACCCAGGAGCTGGGAATGGGATGGAGGCTTCCTGTTGGATCCTCCGCCAGGCGAAAAAACCCAGTGAGTGAAACGCTGGGCCTCAGTTTCACCCGCGGAGCTCTGTTCTTCGTTCTTCTCTGCCTCTCACGCAGGGAAGACCACCCTTCCTTCCTTCGGAGTCATGGTCTTGGTTGGCCTCCGTGTGCCCAGTTTCGGCAGTCAAGCCATCTCCCCCGTTGGGCTGTGGATCATTGTCTTGTGGATCACGGCCAAGAGCGTCTTTCTGGGCCAGGATTTTGACCCTTCCTTCTGCTAAAAATGGTATCTCCAACGAGGCTCGGACCAAGATGGCCATGGGTCACGTTGAGTTCTTCCATGAGACCAGCTGGCTCCTGTGGGGATGGAAGGAAGCTTGGGAAAGAAAGGGATGGAAGAGGCTTGTGGGGAGGGACACCTGCCTCCTGATGACCCACAAGGAGACGCTAGTTGAGCAAAGAGCCCTTCCAGTGCGACCAGCTTGGTTTGCTTTCTTGAGTCCAAGCTGGTTAAATGGTGAGGGAGAAAATGTGCAGAGGCAGGCAGCTGCCCCAGAGCCAGGATGAGGGGGGCTGAATAACCTTGACAGCCACAGATATTTCCTTTGGCCAGACCCCCCCCCCAACTCCTATTGGTCTCTTTTCTTTGCTCTGCTCTGCATCTTCCAGTCTTGACTCTGGGGTTTTCAACACCCCAGCTCTACTATAAACACGAAGTTGATATACGAGCATGAGGAAAACCACCCACATTAAACAAAAGTTCCTGGTTTGTTTTTTTAAAGAAAAAAACACTCTCAATTATAGGTTGCAAAATTGCTTATTAATAGCTTGGATCTGTCTTTCTCGTAATGTAATAAGAGCACGGGTGTTCCTGGAAAAATTTCGCTTCGGATTTACGACATTTCAGAATCTCAGCATGAGTAATTCTTCGCCTTTGATTTCTGCTGCTCATTTAAATCATGAGGCTTTTGATGGCAGCTTGGATCTGGTTCCTCATATTTCAAGCATTCTTCCCGGCCCAGATAGGGGAAGAGGGAAGAGAAAAAAAATGCCAAGTTTACTGAGGAATCACCAAATCGCCTTTGGTCATTCTGGAATGGCAGGATCTTCTAAATGAACACGGCATAAAAAAAACGTTAAGGACCGCAGCCTTAATCCACTGCACAAATTAATTCCAGCTCGTGATGCTCTAGGAACACGCCCTTTGGAACCTGGACGATTACATAAAACCTTTATAAAAAAAAAATAAACTTTCGTGACCGGGCAACTGTTGTAACTTTAATGAGTTTCTAATGTGCCTGAAATGAAATCTTTTTGGTTCGGCCCAAGTAGACAACCGGAACAATATCCCCTTGTTTAATTGCGTTTGTGTGCTAATTCCACTCCGGCGACCTCCTGCCCTCGTCCTGAGGCCCAGAGCAATTTTTTGCAGCGGACTTTGAAGCCTCCGGTTTTTGCCTGTCTCAAAGCTGGCAAAGGCTTCTTTCGGTGACACCTGAAGATAACCTTCCAGAAATGTCCTTCTTCGGAGCTGAGAACACTCCTAGGGCGGGCACCCGCTTCCAAAAAAGTGTGCCAGGGCTGAGTTCAGTAAAAACAGGTGCCTCTTCGTACCAGTTTGAAATGGGGAGCTGTGCCAAGGGGGTGCTGGGTGGTGAAGCGGACCGCAGCGTCAGAACGGCAGCCTGGGAGGCAGGTTGACCTTTGATCCAGGCCATTGACAGCAGAACAGAACAAGGACATCTCAATCCGAGCCCAGCCGCTCGGCTTTCCCAGGAGTGACACCCGGTCCAGAGAGAGGATGCAGCAACCTCTGTTGACAACGCTTCTTCCTCGCTTCACCGGAGCAGACGGCGGCATTGGTGGGTCTCAAAAGGAGCCGTGCACCTTTTCATTTCCAAACGGCTCGTTTGGGTTGCTGGATTTACCTCTCCCCCAGGTAAAGATTTGCTTGGCTGATCCCTGCATCTGGCAGTGTCCGACCAGCATTTGGATTCCGTAAAACGACCAAGCATCAGGAGTAGAAAGCAGGCAGGTCAGCGTGTCAATCCGCATAAGGAAGGAGAGGCCGCTGGGAGGACAGGGAAGAGAATGGGGCAAAAGGCACCCGGAGTGCAGAAGCTCATCGGACACAAAGCAGGAATTCTTAGAAGGAATGATCCTGGATTATCCCAGAGGCCATTCCCAGACTCTGCGGCCTTGCCGGGAACTCAATTTCCCATGAGCAGAAGTCTCACTCCTTCCACTGGTTATGAAACCCTGGACTGGCACGGGGCCAAGAGGCCCTAAAACAGCTACTGTCCCTTCCCAACGCCTGGCTCAACCCTGGCGCACAACTGGCCATCCCAGCTGCTTCCGGGTGCCGGGAGCTGCGACTGTCCTCCACGCAGCCCTTGGCACCAGGTGCCCCTTGAGGCCACAGTGCCACTGCCCTTTGGGTTGAGGCTGGCCGGCCAATGGCCGTGCCTGTTTTGCTGCCAACGTCAGCCCGTGGAATCTGGCAGCTCATTTTTCTGGGGGGTAAATAAATAGGTGTGTCTTTCCGTTTGAAAACAAACCCTCCGAAAAAAGGAGATCTAAATCTGTCGTTTAAGTAGCTTAATAGGGCCATTTTTTTATAATTTTAACTTTGTTCCTAGGCTGGAAATAATTATACCTTAGGCAGCCAATTCTATTTAATATAGATCTCTCGGTGTGTAATTATTATGATTATTTCGCTGGGGCTGCAGTTTTCGTGATTCACCTTCTAAGACTCTAAATCCGAAGAGGAGGCTGGAGCGCCAGCCGAAAGGGACTGTGGTCAAATAAATATGTTTTCCATCCAGGCCGCCTCAGATGCTTGCCCAGCTGAATTAAAATCCTCTTCATTGGGGGAAAGAGACTGAAGGCGCCAACCCAGCCCTTGGACAGTGTTCAGGTTGCCTCAAATTGCTCGTGGGCGCTTTCCCGTAGCTGCAGCCAAATCCCTGGCTGGGTAAAAGCTGCCAGGCCAGCGTCAGAAGGGATGGAGGCCTCGCTGTGCCGTCACGGGGAAGCCTCCCCATCGCAGAGCCCATGTTTCTGGACCCCATCTCTCCCCTCCCTGATGCCCTGCCCTCCTATCCTGCAGGCTTGATGGTGGGAGGGGGCTGCCTTAACTGGCCTGCGCACTTTGGCACCAGCCTCCTTCTGTCTCTCCCACAGGTCATCATGGGGGGAGGCCGGAAGTACATGTTCCCCAAGAACACGAGCGACGTGGAATACCCGGATGAGGAGAAGTACAAGGGGACCCGGCTGGACAACAGGAATCTGGTCCAGGAGTGGGGGGACGCCAAGCCCAAAGACAAGGTGAGGGGGCAGCCGGCCAGCTCGGCAAAACGGTTGCTGATCCCGATGGATGCAGGGCTGGGAAGAGAGGAGGTGGCAAATTCTCGTTCAGGTGCCGCCTCGGCATCAGAGATCCGTCCAGGAGAAAACTCAGGAGCTCCTCTATGTCTCCCTCCTCCTCCTCTGAGTGGTGGGCTGCTCCAGGAGAGATCCACTGAGGATCGCTCGAGTAGTCTCCGGGGATCCTCTCTTCGGCCTGACGCTCCTGAGCCACAAACTCCCTTTGTGGGCCGCCCTAGCCGTACTTAGAGGGCGAGGGGGGCAGGGACGCCGCTGCCAAAACCTTCAGCTAAGCCCCTCCCCTTTTCTCCTCTTTTCCCAGAATGCCCTCTATGTATGGAACCGGGCGGCGCTGATGGAGCTGGACCCAGCCAAAGTCGACTACCTCTTGGGTGAGTTTGGCAGATGGATAAAATTAAGGGGGGAAAACAAAAAAGGCTGAAGGGATCACTTAAGGATTTGGGCATGTCGTTTGCCCTCCAGTGTGCGATGAATTTCCGGGCAATTCAAAGCCCTACGAAGCCATAATAATAATAATAATAATAATAATAATAATAATAATAATAATAATAATAATTGACAGATTCGCTATTAGTCAATTGCAAAAGGCAGCCTTACTAGGAACTGCTTCCATCCTGCGACGATATCTGTAATACCATCAAACATCCACATCTGCCTATCCCAGGTCCTGGGTAAGGACTCGATAGGTAGACAAAATGCCAAATCCAGTCTGAACATCTGGCTGACTGTGCGATGATCCAATAATAATAATAATAATAATAATAATAATAATAATAATAATAATAATAATAATGTTGGAAGGGACCTTGGAGGTCATCTAGTCCAACCCCCTGCTCAGGCAGGAAACCCTATACCCTTTCAGACAAATGGCTGTCCAGTCTCTTCTTAAAAACTTGCTCTCCCATTTTTGCTTAATGGGGAGGGGGGGGAATACTGAGGAGGCAGTCCGTTTTGGCTTGCGGGTAATTAATTGCTGCAAGTTCTACTCTCCGTGTGAGACGTTCCTCTTGAAAAGAGGTGCGTTAACTCAGGGCTTTTCAACCTTTTCACCCATTGTGCCACTTTTAGGATATGGCAACATCCGAGTACCACCAGTCGCCTAGCAAGGGGTCAAAAACTTGATGACCAAAAAAAAAGGGGGGGGAAGGTGATAAAGTACAGGTAGTCCTCGACTTACAACAGTTCGCTTAGTGACTGTTCGGAGTTACAATGGCACTGAAAACAGTGCCCCCCAAGCCACAGCCGAGCAAGACACCTACCTGCCTGCCTGCACGGCGGCGCTCTTCCTCCTGTCCGAGGTTTTCATTGTTGTGAGCATTTCTGTTGGGGATTGGCAGCGGAGATGGGGTGGAGGGTGTTTGGTTTTTATTCCCCCCCATCTGCTGGGTGGTTACAACAGGTTTGGTCACCTCACATGACCCTGGGACACTGTGACCATCATAAATATGAATCAGTTGCCAAGCACCTGAATGTACATCAAAGACCCTGGAGAGGCTGCAACATTCCAGCTGATCGGCGCTTCTCCTGGGCTCAGCAGAAGCGTCAGGATCAGTGCTGCTTTCCAGCTGATTGGTGCTTCTTCAGGGCTCAGCAGAAGCACCAGGATCAGCGCCGAGCTCCAGCTGGAGCCCGGCACTGATCCTGGCGCTTCCGCTGAGCCCTGACAGTCCCAAAGAAGCGCCGATCAGTTTGAAAGCAGCACTGATCCTGGCGCTTCCGCTGAGCCCTGACAGCCCCGGAGAAGCGCCGATCAACTGGAAAGGGGCACCAATCCTGGCGCTTCCGCTGAGCCCTGACAGCCCTGCAGCTCCAGCCGTCTCTCGCTCAGGCTTGTGCGGTGCTGCCACCAGTTCAGCTCATTCCCCTCCCCCGCTACCACTTTTCTAGGATGGTTGCGTACCACCTGCCAGGGGCCAATGTACCACAGGTGGTACCCGTACCCCTGGTGGAAAAGCCCTGTGTTAAGGAGCCCAAGAGAGGATGGGCAGCTGAGTGTTGGCATCCTGTCAGGGAGAAAGGAGCAGGGTTAGAGACCCTCACAGGAGTGGCAGCAGCCAGAACATGCAACCGTGCACACAGCAGTTCATCCCCAGGCCAGGAAGACGCTGAAGGGCAGCAGCTGGAGGGAGGGTGGGGGTCCTGTTGGAACCCCACTCCCCTCTCCTCCGCTGCCTGGGCTGGCACGTCCTGGGCAGCTCTTGCCAAATCATCCCCCAATCCTCTGCAGGTCTCTTTGAGCCCATCGACATGATGTACGAACTGAACAGGAACAACCAAACCGACCCTTCCTTGACCGAAATGGTGAGGGTGGCGATCCGAATGCTGCAGAAGAACCCCCGTGGATTCTTCCTCCTGGTCGAGGGTGAGCCACGGGAAGGGGGAACGCCGTGGCTGCTGGGTGGGGAGGGACTGAAGAGGGCTGGGGGAACCGAGGTGGGAATTCACCCTCTCGTTGTCTGAAGGCGGCAGGATTGACCACGGGCACCACGAGGGGAAGGCGAAGCAGGCCCTCCACGAGACGGTGGAAATGGACCGAGCCATCGGCGAGGCTGGCATCCTGACCTCTTCCGAAGACACCTTGACGGTGGTGACCGCGGACCACTCCCACGTCTTCACCTTTGGGGGCTACACAACCCGTGGCAACTCCATTTTCGGTAGGGGATGTCTCCGTGAACTGGCGCCCCTAACCCTGTGTGAATGTTTTGAGTTCTTGGTCGGCAAAATGCCCTTGGATAGCAGAGGACGCAGTTCTCTCGGGGAAAGCGAAACTTTTGGGGTACATTATGGTGCTAGCTGGTGCCACAACACTGGGCCTCCCTCGCCCTGGGCGAAAGGGGCCTGGGAAGTATTTGTTATTGTTAGTTGCGAAGTCGTGTCCGAGCCATCCCATGGACAACGTTCCTCCAGGCCTTCCTGTCCTCTGCCATCTTCTGGAGCCCTTTAAGCTCACGCCTCCTGCTTCAGGGACTCCCTCCAGCCACCTCATTCTCTGTCGTCCCATTCTTCTTCTCTTGCCCTCCATCTTTCCCAGCATTAAGCTCTTCTCCAGTGAGTCCTTCCTTCTCATTAGGTGCCAGCTTAATGCCAGGATCAACCTTTTAATGTCCACGTAGAGACAGGCCCCAAAGAGGTTGTGGGAGAAACATTAGTAAAGATGGCTTCCTCTTTGTCTAGGGCTGGCCCCGATGCAGAGCGACATGGACAAGAAGCCCTTCACTTCCATCCTGTACGGAAACGGACCCGGGTACAAAATTGTAGCCGGAGAGAGAGAGAACGTCTCGGCGGTCAATTTCAGTGAGTATCAGTCCATAGTTCCCCCTCTCCCTTCCAGGGTTCAACGGGACTTGTTTGTTTCCAGAAGGCCATCTAGAGTGGCTGTTTGACCAGTCCAAATCAGATTTCGGAAGGATCAGCCGTGGTGCTCGTCCCACCAAGAGTAGCCAGGCTGTCTTTTCTCCCTTGCCTGCTCCTCAAATGCCAACGGGCATCAGCATATCCTGTCTTCCTTCGTCTTGTTCCCCTCACTCCATGGGGCACTCACCTTCTCTCTCTCTCTCTCTCTCTCTCTCTCTTTCTCTCTCTCTCTCTCTCTCCGCAGCCGATACCAACTACCAGGCGCAGTCAGCCGTCCCGCTGCGCATGGAAACGCACGGAGGGGAGGACGTGGCCATCTTCGCCAAGGGCCCCATGGCTCACCTCCTCCACGGGGTCCACGAGCAGAACTACATACCCCACGTGATGGCCTACGCAGCCTGCATCGGCGAGAACCAGGCGCACTGCCACTCGGGCGCGCCAGGCAGCCACTCTGGGTCCGTCCCTCTGATGTCGGCCATCTTCTCCGTTCTCCTGCTCCGAGTTTTGTTCTAAAGGCTCTGCTCCTCAGACTCTCTGGATTGAGGCTTTTGCCTGCTTTTGAGATTTCCAGCCTCAAATATCCCTCGCAGGGTTTCTGGCTTCGTGGTGGGGAAAAACCACAATGGACAGCTTGACTTAATTCCCAAGGAACTACTCCGCTCTGGAACAGGATGATCTGTGGCGCCAGGATCGGTGCCAATCGGAGCGGCTGGAAACGCTGGGATATATTTTTTTCCCTTATTCCTCTTAAATGAAGAGAAGGGTTTGTCCCACTGGATCAGGACAGACCGTGCGGGCCTGGCTTATCTTGACAGACCTTAGGCATCTACAGGCCTTGCAAGGTTCCTGGTGTCCCTCAAACTCTTCCAAAACCAATTCAGAACAGAAATACGAGCTTGGCTGCCCGTTCTGACCCACTTTGGCTGTTAAGTGGTGGAACTCAGAGGCCATCACATCTGTCCCCATCGGCCACGCCTTAATTGGAGCCCTGAAAAATTTCCAAGCCGCTTCCCAGTAGGGTCCCCCAAGAAAGGAAGTCACTAGAGAGCTCCAGGCAAGGATGATCCAGGGCACAAAGCCCATAAATTACCAAAACCCATAAAAAGAAGAGCTGTGTCTCTGGAGATGTCCTCCACCCCAATCAAGTCAGGTTTTTCTGCTGTCAGTAGCTGGAACGGGACGTCCTGTTCTAGCCATTCTGACGCCTTTAAAACGGGTCGCCCTTTTTTCACCCTCCACCGCCAAGAATTACGACTGAAGCAAATGAAGTTCTGCAAAAGGGAGGGCTCCGCCCCAGGGGAAGGCATAAAATTAAGTGGGAAGATGGCAGAGGGTGCCACCGTAATAAGCCAGGGAAGGCCCTGACGCGAAGGCTGTCTCTGTGGCGCACCGTGGTTTGTAAAGTCTCGGCTTGCAGATTAGCACAAGGTACAAAACCCAGTTACTGTATGCAGCCGCTTCCGCAAAAATCGGGCTTCGCTTGATGGGTGGGCAGAAACAACTGCAAGAGTCCATCCTGGAGGGAAGGTGTGTGTGGGAAAGGGACTGCGAATATGAGGGCCGCGATGTAAATCTCTATGTGGGAGGGACGCCCCTTGCAAACTGGTCCTGCCCGTTCAGAAGGCTGGGAGGGGGAAGGAGAAGACAACTGGCGGGGGCAGCTGCCCTCCACAAAACGGGGGGGGGGACTAAATTGAAGTCAGACAGGTCTTGGCAGTGGACGTCCCACCTGGAGGTCAGACCCTCGCTGGCCCTTCACCTTGAGCAATTCCTTCTCTTTTCTGTTCCTTCTCACGAGTTGTAGATTCAGGGCAACCAAAGGACATCTCTTGTCCCTCAGCTGGTCCTTATCTCCACGGAGGTCATTTCCACAAGACGCCCTGGAAGCCACGATGGATGGGCAAAGAGTTGTCTTTCAAGGCTGTGCATGGAGGAGGAAGAGGTGGGAAGGCTGGTCTTCTCTGACCATCTTTGAATTTCTCCAGAGGTTTCTGGTGGCTGCAGAACACCACGCTGGACTCCGGTCATCGCTGGTTAGGATCCAGCTTGGCTTCTCACAGCTCTTCCAGTCATCCACTTCAGCTTCCTGGCCGTTGGCAGGGAAGGAGTGTAGGAAAAGGAGTCGGTGGCACTCAGCAGCCTCTTGGCCCTCCGCAGGGACAGGACCATCACCTCTCGCTGCCTCTTTGGCAGGGCAAAGTCTTAAAAGCACATGGAGATCTTCGCCTTCAGACAGAGAAAGCCTCAGACGAGGCTTGGAGGAAGGTAACGCTTCTCTGCCAAAGAAAAGCAGCCCAGATTGACTGGCAGGAACACGGGCAGCGTCCACCTTGGGCGAGAGATCTGTGGGAGTCGCTCTCACTTTAAAAAAAAAAAAAATCTCTAAATTGATTTTTCCCCCCTTTTGTTTGCATAACTTTTGAAAAATTGAAATTCAGGGGAAGGAGGAATCTAAAATAAAATTATGTTGGACCGGCTGTTTTGAAGGAAATGGGCACTTTCCCGCGGAACAGCAAGTATCCAGGACCACAGCTCTAATTTGGGGAACAGCTGTAGAGAAAGGGATGGGAAAGCCATCTGCTTTCACAAAGGAGCGTGTCAACACTGCTAATGAAAGAGAGTTCTTCCAAAGCTTGGGAGCGACCTCCTTTCTCTGCTCGGTTGTGCCATCCGTTTCCGGATGTTGAGTCGGAGCCTGTCCTTCTAGCTCCGTTCACATGTTTCCAAGAAAGAACAGGCCAAGAATGGCCCCAGAGATCGGTGCAATCTCCCCAAACCTGCCCAACGAGGAAACGAGTTCCTAAAGAAATCCCACCCTTGGCTGTTCTGTTAGACCAAGGGTGTCAAACTCATCATGTCACGACGTGTCGCGATATGTCGCGACTTTTTCCGCATTGCCGAAGCTGGGTGCAGTTTCGGCATGATGCATCCGGCCTGCGGGCCAGCAGTTTGACACCCCTGCGCTAGACCATCCTCTGGGGGGGGGGCTGATGTGTTGCCAAGGGGCTTGGGGGGCTGTAATTGTGGGTCATGTGCAGAGTAGCATTCTGAGGAGATTCAGAAATTTGCCCTTAGAGGCTGGTGGCTTGCAAGTCACACCTCCCCAGTGGAATCTGGGATGTTTCAACGCCTGGGCTGGCAGGCAGAGGGAGGGAGAGGGGCGCATTGCCTTGCTGGCCCCAGAGCCCCCATTACTGAGGACAAGGGTTGGGAAACACCCCCTCGTCTGGGGTGCTGCAGAGCTGCTGGCCAAGCAGAGTCAACAACGCTGGACGGAACAGAGGAGCGTCTGATTGGGCACCTTAATAAATACATTTATTCCTATATTTATGGTTAGTGGTTTCGCCCTCCCGAGTCCCACAAGGGCAGCCATGCACAGAACACTAGTCAAACGGCGTCAGCAACTGAAAATGACAAATAACAGGGCAGGAGCTGCGCAAATGTAAACCTGCTCATGGGGCAGCGCAGGGCAGGGGGCAGCAACCAACGGACGACAGATTGCAGGCAGCTCGGGGGCCCCTCGGATCAGCAAAGCCCCCTGCCCAACAAGGGGGGCTCCTGGGGCCAGTCGAGGTCCAGAATCGCTCCTTAGGGCCCCGTATCATTTCCCAAGAGAAGCAGAGCTTCAAGTCTTGTTAGCGGAATTGCCTTGAAAACATCTTCCTGCTTTCCTTCCCGGGACACATTGGGCCGGTGGTCAAAGGAGGGGCATCTCAGAGGGGAAGTGCCGGATACTGACCCCCCCCTCCGAGCACAGGCCATTCCCCTCCCTTTTGCGCTGTGTCTAAATTAGCCACAACCAAGCACAATTTTCTCCTTCTGCTAAAGTTTGCTTAGGCTCCTGGCCAGAGGGAACATCGCAACCGCTGCTGGCCGAACGCCTCAGTGGAAAGTTCAGAGTCTCAGGAACAGCAGCTCTGGCACCTGGTGTCTCAGCTGGACAGGAGCCCCCCCCCCGCAGAAGGGATGGCGCTGCTGGCCCTCCCCGGCTCTGGGAACAGGCGGCCTCATCCATCTCACCCGGAGAGGTGCTGCGGACGCTTCCCAAACAGATGTTGACAAGAGGGGAACGCGCGAGGAGCGTGGATTGGTCGTGGAGGGTTATACCTTCTTCTGCTGGAATCTGGTTTGGGGAATTGTGCAGCCCCAGAAGGCCTTTCGCTCTTCTTGGCCACATCCAGACCCCCTTTGCAATTACGGCCCTGAAATGAAAATTCCAGATTGATTTTGTCTACACTCTACAACAGTGGTTCTCAACCTGTGGGTCGGGACCCCATTTGGGGTCGAACGACCATTTCACGGGGGTCACCAAACAACGCAGTCCGCCATTTTTTTCCCCTTTTCCTTAGCTGTGCTACTCCCTTTTATTCTATTGGCTTTGGAAAGCCAACAGAAGAGACTCTCTTGAATAGAACCTAATTCTATTGGCTTTCAAAAGCCAGTAGGAATTGTCCAGACTGTCTCTGCCCTGCTGAGCCCGCCAAAAGTCCCATTCTGCAAACGGTGCTGCATCAGTTGAGTAGTCCTCGATTTGCGACCGGTTGAGTAGTCCTCGACTTACGACCGGTTGGGGGTCACGGCATTAAAAAGGTTGAGAATTACTGCTCTACATGATGCCGTCAGCCAGTCAGATTCTGGGAAGCAGCGGCCTGCGCCTGCCTTAATTCCAGGCACGGACATTGGGACAAACCCCAAGCCATACTAGAGCCACCTCTGTGTCCTCAGATGCCACTTGGGCCCTTCTGTTCAGGCGGCTCTGGGGTGGAGGGGCTCAAGAGAAGCCCCTGCTTGCACATCCCCTCCTGGGGGGGCACAAAGGGGCAGGGGGGCAAGGAAGAACGGGCCCTTTTCTTGGTCCACTCTGGCTGGGCAGATGTCCTTCAAGACAGCCGAGGCCACAAGGGCTGCTGCTGGCTCCGCCCCACAAGCAGGCCACCGGGGACGATGGGTCCTCCCCACCCGGCCTCAAATGCCTTGTGGTTATCGGTCCGTTTCCGCCAGGTCTCCTGACCCAGAGCCAGCCATCCCTGCGGGCAAAGGGGACAGGCCAGGACTGACCAGCTTCACCGTCTCCCATCTGTCCGCCGAAAGTCAGGTCTCCAAAGCAGCCTGGCCACCAATGAGGTTTGCTTCTGAGACTTTGCCCTCTGCAGAAACCCCTCTCTTTTTTTTTGGCCTTTTCCAACCTCTTCTTGTCAGAAGTGGGGTTAAACCGAGTCTTTCCCGGCAGACGGTACCCAAGGCAACCATGTGCGGCTTGGAGGGAGAGGCTAGCCGGACCACCGACTGACCACCAGGAGCCCCGGCCAGCTGGATTGGCAGCCTGAGTGGGGACAGATTTGTTCAGTGGGAGCGTTTGGATAAATGTTTATTTCCAAAGGGCAGGTGTCCAGGGAGGTGAAAAGGGGCCAACAGGCTCCGGTGAGAGGAGGAATTGGATGGCCAGATAAGAGAGGGTGGCAGCAAAGTGGTCGTGCCAACGCTGGCGCTTAGCCTGCTGCCCGGAGAAGAGGCCGGTGCCCCTTCCAAAACCAACCAATCAGCTCATTCTGAAGGGCTGGCAAAGCTGGACACAGGAAGCCTCTGTCCTCTCTGAGCCGTCAAGTCAGGCTGCCCGGGCACTAAGAATAGCAACTGGACAGGAGACGGAGAAGTGCCCTAAAAAGCACTTTTGCGGACTTGCTCTTTGCAACGTCAAGCACGAGCTCTCCTCCGACGCCAGCGGCAGCACGTGGCACACGCACAGCGGGATCCTGGTGTTTTGGGAGAGCTGGAGCTACCTTCCCCTAGGCACCTTGGCACCTCACCACGATGTAAAAAAAGATGTTGGGACTCTAGAAAGAGTGCAGAGCAACAAAGATGATTAAGGGACTGGAGGCTAAAACATACAAGGAACGGTTGCTGGAATTGGGGATGTCTAGTTTAGTGAAGAGAAGGACGAGGGGGGACATGAGAGCAGTCTTCCAATCTCTCAGGGGCTGCCCCAAAGAAGAGGGAGTCAAGCTGTTCTCCAAAGCGCCTGAAGGCAGGAGAAGAAGCTTCTTGGATGAGAAACTCATCAAGGAGAGAAGCAACCTGGAACTAAGGAGAAACTTCCTGACAGTTAGAACAATTAACCAGTGGAACGACCTGCCTCCAGAAGTGGTGAATGCTCCAACACTGGAAGTTTTTAAGAAGAGATTGGACAGCCATTTGTCCGAAATGGTGTAGGGTTTCCTGCCTGAGCAGGAGGTTGGACTAGATGACCTCCAAGGTCCCTTCCAACTTTTTATTATTATTATTATTATTGTTGTTGTTGTTGTTAGTTGAATTAGGAGATGCAGAGTTGGGTTCAGAGAGTGCCCAGAAATAAAATAAAATAGAAAGCAGCCACAGGTGGTTTTCTTTCGACACCCAGAAAATGCTCACCAGATTTGTTGACAGGAATAAAACAAAGCCGGTGGGCCGGGAGCTGTAGCAAGGGCAGGGCTGAGAGGGCAGGAGATGAAACCAAAATCAACCCTCCTTTGGGTTGGAACGAATGACCACCATGGGCTCTTTCCTTTTTATCTCTCTCTGATGGCTGAGCTTGGAGAGGCCACAGTGCCTTTATCTTTCCTCGCAGTTTCCTGCAACAATTTACAATACTGGAGTTAACTGCAAGGCTTTTCTCAGAAAAATCAAGTTTCTAAAATAATAATAATAAACCCAAACCACTTGGCAAGGGACCGAATGCAAACCAGTTTCCAGCCAACAGTGGGTGGAGTTCCCCCACAGGACCAGACGAATCCCCCCGACTTTCAAGCCCAGACCGGATCACCTCATATCCACCGGTTCTTTTCTTACAGCGCCTTTGGACCCCAGAAGGAGAAAACGCTGCACTTTAAAACGATTTATCTGGCCCATTGACAAGCCAAGGCAACCACTGGCTTGAATCTGATCCCGCTGGAACTGCTGCCATCCCTGAGACTGACAGAGTGTGCCTTCAAATACTGGTTTATTTCTTCACCCTTCTTCGCACATTATTAACCTGGGGAATTTCCTGCCCCAGTTGTCACACATTTAGGTGGTTTTCAAGGTGGATTACCTGAATCTGGCCTGTTAAGGGGTCCCTCACCTTATAAAAGAGGGGCGGGCAATTGGATCCTGCTTAGGCCCTCTGCAGGGGAGGGAGGAAGGGGCTGAGACAGAAACGTGATCTCCTGGTGGTGCTTTTTTTTGGGGGGGGGGCTGTACTCATCCCAAAGCATCAATGCTGAGATTCACACAAAGGCAGAACAAAGCAAAACTGGTTGTCATTTCTCCTGGGTGGGCTCCTCACCTCCAGGTAAACAGCAATTTGCTCAGCACCAGGTAGATTAAAGGGGAAAGTACTGAATCCCAACCTGCAACCCAGGCAGAGAGGGGGGCTGTCGTGGTGCGGATGTTCACCATTAAAAAGCACAAAGCACAAAATACTATCTTAAACAGAGAGAGGGGGGCTGGTGGGGACTACCGCACAGGGTGGCCTATTGCTGGAAGTCTCCTTGCATCACAAACCACAAACCCCTTTGGCAACACACACACACACACACACAAGGAAAGCAAGGGAAAAAAAGAAGAATAAGAGATAATGGTAGGAACAAATTGTTTACAGCTTTGGATGACTCAAAGGTTCTCCTCGTCCCAGCCGCGGTCAAATCGGACATCTCTGATGATGCCGGATCCATTTTCCCTCCAACGGTTCCCAGGGTGGCCTGGAAGACTCAGGCAGCCCCCCCTCTTCCCCCTCCCCTCTTCGTTTGGGATTTGTTTCCACGAATTTGGCTGAAGAGTGTGGAGAGGCAATCCGCTGGCCCAGCACAATAGCCTTTTGTCCTTCACCCTGTGCGCTCACATCCCTTCTTCCGCCAGCTTTTATCAGCGAGTGAGACTTCCTCAGATAGAGAAATGGCTCTGGAAAGACAGCATCCATGCCAAGGCGGCCTCGTGCGTCCATGATTAGCAAGCGATTCCCACCCTGCCTTCTGCCTATCTCGACTTGCTCCTTCTAAAAGATGTCACTCCTTTTAATTTTTTTTACTAATCAGTGGAGATTAGGTGGGGCGCTGCTTCCTTCCTCAAGACTTGCTGTCCCCAAAGAGGAAGATGTAACGGGAGAGGCCTGCATGCCCCATTTTAAAGATATTCCGAGGACACGGGTCCTTGCCAGCCCCTACCTCTGCCAGATCGTTCCCCCCAAAACAAAAACACAAAGGATCTGTGCTCTCTCCCACGCCCACTATGCTTACTCCAGGAGTTGCTCCTGTCCCAAAAGATACCTCAAAGCTGGCTCGCTTTCTACGCAGACTCCTGGCCAGCCTCCTCGGGCGTTGTTGAATCAGGGAATCAGACTAGCAGAAGTCCCAAAGATCCTTTTTCACCAGGCAAGTGGACTTCCTTCATGTTTTTCTTTGAAGACGTCTCGCCTCTCATCCAAGAAGATCCTCCAGCTTCTGGGATGAGACGCAAAATGTGGTCAAAGGAAAACAAGGAAGTCCAGTTACTTTGTGAAAAAAGCATCTTTGGGATAACGACGACCTGGGTGACGGAGAATCACCGTAGACAACGAGAAGTGTCATCTGCCTGGATGAATTTGGACGGAAATAACGAGTAAACAAGGGCTGGGAATCTGATGGAGGAAGTCCCCCACTAAGGATGGGGATCAAGGCAAGTTCCCAGAGGCAGGGGTGCACCCAGGGCTGGCATTGCTGGCGACGCAAGAGATCTCAAGGAGACCCACCGCTGGGTGAGAAGAGGGCAGGAGAGGCCCAGGTCTGCCCCTCCCAAGGTGGTGTTGAAGGAAAAGTCTTCATCATGGTTCAGTCCAAGCCGGGGATAAACAACATGGCGACTGCTTTAGGAAAAAGTTTGCAGGTTATTGATGAGGAGAGCCAGACAGGAAGATGGCTCTGGAAGAAAAGAGAGTGAGCACATGTAGGGAGTGGGTTTTTATACCTTCTGGAGCCTTTTGTTTGGAGTTGTTCCTGTGCATAAACTTTGACCTGAGTGTGCCCCTTGATATCTGTGGGTTAATTCTATTATGTCCTGTCTTACAGTTTGGTTGGGGTATGTAGATTTTAGGTGTCTTTGTCTTCTTAATCTTCTAGCTTCAACCTTCCTGAATGGATTATCACATCTGCATTTCTACAGCGCTGGTTTCTGCTTGGGGGAGGGAGACTTGGGGCTATTAAGAAAAACTGGGCATGCTTTTCTGCCTCTTTAAGATCCGTTGAGGAAATATATTTTTCTGCACTTTTAATATTTCCTTCTATGGGGGGCTGACTTCCCACAGTGGAATGACCGTGCCAAAGTTCACTGGAAGAATTTTTTGGCCGGCTTGCCAGGCCACACACGGTCCCAGTGGGACCTGCCCACGTATGACCTCTTCTCCCAGGATGACCTGGGATATCACCCCAGATGGACAACGAAGCAGCCAAGAATCCGGAATGAACGCAGCTCGCTCTTTGCAGAAACCAAAAGTCTGGAAAAGTTTTCGACTTCTTCACCCTGGGGAGGATCACAGACTGTCAAAAGGCCTTTCAGCCAGAGCTGACCATCAAACAAACAGGGACCCTCAATAAAGCCGCCTGGCCGGAGCGAGTCTATTTCCAAAGATAGCAAGAATTTTTTTCCCCAAAAATAGCGAGAGGAAACAGGGGAACCCTTTCTTTATAAGGAGCAGCTGTATAAAAGCCACCAAAAATAAATAATAATACAGGTAGTCCTCCATTTACGGCCGCAACTGAGCCCAAAGTTTCTGTTGCTAGGTGAAATATTTGTTGCGTTTGGCCCCATTTTACGACCTTTTTCTGCCACAGTTGTTAAGCAAATCACTGCAATTGTTAGTCACACAGTTGCAAAGTGAATTTGGCTTCCCCCGTTGACTTGGCTTTCTCAGAAGGTCGCAAAACACGATCACATAACCCCGGGACACTGCAACCGTCATAAATACAAGTCAGTTTTGATCATGTCTGCATTTTGATCACGTGACCCTGGGGATGTCTGCAATGGTTGTAAGTGTGAAAAACGGTCATAAGTCACTTTTTCCAGTGCTGTTGTAACTTTAAATGGTCACTAAACAAATTGTTGTAAGTTGAGGACTATATGTAATAGAATAGAGTAGAGCAGAGTAGAGTAGAATGGGAATGGAATAAGAATGGAATGGAATGGAATGGAATGGAATGGAATGGAATGGAATGGAATAGAATAGAATAGAATAGAATAGAATAGAATATGGAATGGAATAGAATATGGAATGGAACGGGAATGGAATAGGAATAGAGTAGAATAGAATAGAATAGAATAGAATAGAATAGAATAGAATAGAATAGAATATGGAATGGAATAGGAATAGGAATAGAGTAGAATGGAATGGAATGGAATGGAATGGAATAAGAATAGAATAGAATAATAGAATAGAATAGAATAGAATAGAATAGAATAGAATAGAATAGAATATGGAATGGAATAGAATATGGAATGGAATAGGAATGGAATAGGAATAGAGTAGAATAGAATGGAATGGAATAAGAATAGAATAGAATAGAATAGAATAGAATAGAATAGAATAGAATAGAATAGAATAGAATAGAATAGAATAGAATAGAAAATATGGAATGGAATGGAATGTGGAATGGAATGGAACGGAACAGAACAGAACAGAACAGAACAGAACAGAATAGAATAGAATAGAATAGAATAGAATAGAATAGAATAGAATAGAATAGAATAGAATAGAATCAGAAAAGGACCTTGGAGGTCTTCTAGTCCAGCCCCCTGCTCGAGCAGAAGAACCTATACCATTTCAGACAAGTGACTGTCCAGTCTCTTCTTAAAAACCTCCAGTGATGGAGCACCCACAATTTCTTGAAGCAAGCTGTTCCGCTGATTAATTGTCCTCACTGTCAGAAAGTTTCTCCTTAATTCCAGCTTGCTTCTCTCTTTGATCAGTTTCCAACCATTGTTTCTCGTCCTGCCCTCTGGTGCTTTGGAGAATAGTTTGACCCCCTCCTCTTCTTTGTGGCAGCCCCTCATATACTAAAACACTGCTATCCTGTCTCCCCTGTTCCTTCTTTTCTTTAGACTAGCCAAACCCAAGTCCCGCAGCCTCGTATTGTTTTAGTCTCCAGGCCTTTGATCATTTTAGCATAATAATTAGGCTGTTTTGCAATTAAATGAAGAGAGTTGGAGAGACAAGCTGGATTAATTTGAGAGCATCGTGAGCACTGAAGGATCATCACGGGATAAAAAGTTAGGAATCCGATGGCGTCAGAAGGCACAGATTCACTTCATAAAGAAGACTAAACAGCAGGAAAAAGACGAAGAATATGGAAAAAAAAAAAACCAACAACCCGGGTACATTCTTGCATGCCAAATCACAGAACCCAAAGTCTACTTTTGCTTTCAAGTCCAGAAAAAAAAAACTTTGAAAAGTCAACATCCAGTAATTTTGCATTACACCATGGCAGCCCTTCCAGAAACCCAAGAACTTGGGAACCAAAAGTTGTGGAGAGGGGTGGGGTGGGATGAGGAAATTGGAAGAGAATAACACACAAAATGACTTAGCCGATGTTCTGAAAAAGCGGACCACCAAAAAACAACACGTTCAGTTTTGACCATTGAAGATGAAGATACACCACAGCCAGGATCAGAGCGATTGGGTTCAGCTTGGGACGGGGATGTAGCTGCAGGGTCCCTGGGGAATAGTCCAGCTTGAGCAAAGGGACCCCCGGGAGGGAGACCCATAAAAGCGACCGGGTGCGAAGAGGTTAATCCTCCGAGAATATCTCTTTTTCGATCTGGTGGAATTTTTGCTTTGGAATATAAACAGTGGTGGCTAGCAGAAAATGCAGTTTCGCATTCCCTGTGGCTTGCGTTACCCCAAATGCGGTTTTCTGCTGTCTGTGTCCCCCGCCTCCTCATTTTGGCTAATGCTGGTGGGAGAATGTCCAAAAGATGTCACTACCCTGAGCAAACATTGAGGGGGGGGGGGAAATGCTGCCAGCCCAGCCCAACCCTGATGAAGAAGGAAGCGGACCTGTGGCCCTGGGGGAGACTGTTGGGGAGACCAGTGTGCACCCCAGATCCCTCTGGGACCCCAAGGAGTGGCTGTGGTGCCAGCAGCCCCAGAAAGCAAAGAGAGACCTTTCAGAGTGTAGACAGCGCTGCCCTCATCAGCCCAGGGGAATTACATGAGGCTCCGTTTAATAAACCCACAGGCCTCAGAATAACATAGAGCAGTGGTTCTCAACCTTTTTAATGCCGCGACCCCCAACCGGTCGTAAGTCGAGGACCACTCAACCGGTCGTAAGTCGAGGACTACTCAACTGGTGCAGCACCGTTTGCAGAATGGGACTTTTGGCGGGCTCAGCAGGGCAGAGACAGCTGGACAATTCCTATTGGCTTTTGAAAGCCAATAGAATTAGACTCTATTCAAGAGAGTCTATTCTATTGGCTTTCAAAAGCCAATAGAATAAAAGGGAGTAGCACAGCTAAGGAAAAGGAGAAAAAAATGGCGGACTGCGTTGTTTGGCGACCACCGTGAAATGGTCGTTTGACCCCAAATGGGGTCCCGACCCACAGGTTGAGAACCACTGACATAGATGGAAGGGACCTATACAGATAGTCCTTGAGTTATGACCCGCTCATTTATGTGAGCGTCATGAATATGAGTCAGTGGCCAAGTGTCCGGATTTTGAGGCGGCAACAGTCGTTAAAGTGTGAAAAATAATCATCAGTCACTCTTTTTCACTGCCGTTGCAACAGTCCCTAAAGGATTCCGTCGTAAGTCGGAACAACAAATTCTAGTTCATTTGGTGAATGCCTGAAAGATGCATTCCTTCATCTAAGGCAAAAACAGATGGAAAAAAAATAAAGGCAATTATGAATTAAACTTGGCTCAAATCGTTAAGATGCAGCATGAAGTCAGAATGCCCCGGGGGTGAAATTACAAACCATCTGTACGCCATTTTCACTTTTGTGGAGTTTTTAACTTCACGAAAAAGATTTCAGAAAGAATCCTCCCATTGACCCAAATGCATTTTATACAAAATTGATCGTCTCCATTGAAAAAAAAGATTGCTTGATAGCAAAGACGATGAGTCAGCATATTGGTCTCGCCTACCTGATCAAAAACATTGGCCTGAAGATGTTAATACTCGACTGACATTTGGAGAAGCGGAAATTAGACACCTGTCAATCAGACTGCAACTAAATGCAAGAGAAATGATTCATGGATTTCCGTGAATACATTCTCGAAAAGACATATCCAGAAAAACTGTTGCATTTGATGCGGACTCTGAATACCACTCCCATTTCTTCAAAGAGCCGAGGTGGCGCAGCAGTTAGAGTGCAGTACTGCAGGCCACTTTAGCTGACTCTGTTCAGCAGGTCAGCGGTTCAAATCTCACCGGCTCAAGGTTGACTCAGCCTTCCATCCTTCCGGGGTAGGTAAAATGAGGACCCAGATTGTTGGGGGCAATGTAAATATATATATACATTGCTTACTGGTGTACACCGCTTAGAGAGTGCTTGCACTTAAAGTGGTATATAAGTCTCATAAATAAATAAATAAATAAATAAATAAGTGAATGTGAATGTGGGTTTTCGCAAAGGAATCTAATTGCTACCCCAACAAGAGCTTCGCTGAAGACTAAGACAATTTCAGCACTTTTGTTCATCAAACATGTCGGACCACCTCTGAGAATTTTTGATCCTGCAAAATACGTTGATCTGTGGTTACTCAGAGAACGACATTCGGCCATAGATACTAACAGCAAGGAAAGGAGGAGAAGATTTGCCGGATGAGAATTGGACAAAACTTTGGAATTTACTATGAACATTTGCCTTAAATGGTCAACACGACGTAAAAAAGATGCTGAGACTCTAGAAAGAGTGCAGAGAAGAGCAACAAAGATGATCAGGGGACTGGAGGCTAAAACATAGAAGGGTTGCTGGAATTGCGTATGTCTAGTTTAATGAAGAGAAGGACGAGGTGGGCACAGGATAGCAGTCTCCCAGTATCTCAGGGGCTGCCCCAAAGAAGAGGGAGTCAAGCTATTCTCCAAAGCGCCTGAAGGCAGGACAAGAAGCAACGGATGGAAAATAATCAAGGAGAGAAGCAACCTGGAACTAAGGAGAAACTTCCTGACAGTTAGAACAATTGACCAGTGGAACAACCTGCCTCCAGAATTGGTGAATGCGCCAACACTGGAAGTTTTTAAGAAGAGACTGGACAGCCATTTGTCTGAAATGGTATAGGGCAGGAGTAGGCAACCTTGGCTCTTTTAATGACTCCTGGACTTCAACTCCCAGAATTCCTGAGCCAGCATGGGGGAACTATGGCCCCTTCATGACTCGTGGACTTCAACTCCCAGAATTCCTGAGCCAGCCTGGCTCAGCTTGGAAACCTCTCCCTTTCCCCTCAGCATGGCTGGCTCAGGAATTCTGGGAGTTGAAGTCCACAAGTCCTAAAAGAGCCAAGGTTGCCTACCCCTGGTACAGGGTTTCCTGCCTGAGCAGGGGGTTGGACTAGATGACCTCCAAGGTCCCTTCCAACATCATCATCATTATTATTATCAAGGGTGTCAAATTGCCGGCCCGTGGGCTGGATGCATCCTAGCGAAACCGCGCCCCCCCCCATTGCTGGCAATGGCAAAAAGGTCGCGCCACGTCACGTGACATGGCGAGTTTGACACCCCGGCCTTAAACCCAATAAATTAAATTTACGTTAAGAACCGAATATATAATTTTTGTAATTATATAAATAAATATATAAATAAAATTATACGAATAAAAGATTAACAAGATGTGAGTTCCGGCACCTTTTTTTTTTTTTTTTTTACAAAAAAAAAGCACTGGATGCAGTTAACACACCTGTGGCGTGAAAGGGTGTAAAAATGGTGTAAAACTGACTGAACGAATGTCTCACTGAACAGCAGAAAAAAAGGGGGCTCAATTGTGATTGTTAAGTCGAGGACTACTTGTATCATAAAACGGCACAAGCTTTGTAACTCTCTGGGGTGGCTCGACCGACACAACATGCACAAAAGGGAAGACTTTCGGCCACTGGTGAGGCCGAGCTGCTGCCTCTTGGCCATCTTGGTCAGTCAGCCGATGGGCTCCTTCTTCCCTCAGAGGGGCCCGACAAAGCCTGCCGCTCAGGGGGAAAACACGCCTGGCCCTTTGGCCTTGCAGGAGCCCAGGAGGACTGAGAAGGCGGCTCGGGAAGGGGGGATTAAGGACACCCCTGACCCGCCATCCCCGACCCTCAGCGGCCGAGGTGCTGCTGCCCTCAGGCCCCAACCGACCCTCCACCCGCCAACGGGGAGCGAGCAGCGCCCGAGGGAAACTTCCCTGAGGGGGAAAAGGCCTTCGCAGGCCGCCAGGAGGGAGCCCGTCTCGCCTTGCGCGCCTGAGGCTGAGGGAAGGACCAGCCGGTCCTGCGACCCTCGGGGCACTGGGAGCCCTGTTTGCCCCCTCTCCGCGCCTTGGAGGGACGGCGACCCTGCAAGAACCCTGACCCCCACCCCAGGTCCAAAACGCCGCAAGGACCCAGTGGGCGCTTCCTATGCCGGCCGCCCCAGGAGGCTCCCCTCGCCACACCCTCCCGGCGTTGCGCACCGGCCGCTTGTTCGCTCTCCCCACGCCAGGTGAAGGCGAGGGCGCTGGGTCTGGCCGGCGGGATGGAGTGGGGGAGAGAGAAAGGGGAGAGAGAAGCATGGGATTCAGCCGGTTCGCACCACTTCGGCAGAAACCGGTAGCTAATTTTTTGTTGCCCAGGCCCAGAGTGGACTTCCGGAAGCGGCATCCATGCAGAGAACTGGTTGTTCGCCTATTTGAATCCCATCCCTGGAGAGAAGGAATCGGCCATCCATCCACCCCGCAGCCAAAGGAGCGCCGGGAACAGCTGGAGGGGACCGGCCCGCGTCCGGCTTCCCCGCGGCATTGGATCCACCTGCGCTGTTTTCTGCCCGCGGCCTTCCTTCCTTCACCGGCCACGTTTCTTGGCTATTTCCCCCCCCCCCCCGCAAAGGCTGCTTTGATCTGTTGCCTGAAGGATTCCCGTTCTGAAAACCCCAAACCTCCCGCCTGGGAGATTTACGGGCTTTGGCCGCTTCTGCAGCAATTGAGGTTTTCCCTGTTTTTTTTCCCTTCCTTCCTTCCTAATACTCCCTAATTAGCCTCCCTAATTAGCCTGGGAGGAGGTTTCCAAGTACTTCCAGCAGGCCTACCAGATTCTATAAGTAACAGCTTTGTTCCCTAGAATGCCTTCTGTCTGGTAAACTCGCAAGATTCGGTTTTTCTCACCATGTACATGTATACATCCGAATTACAGATAGATAGATAGATAGATAGATTGTGAGAGAGATGATAGATAAGAGATATAGATATATAGGGCTGCAAGATTATTGGTGGGGCAATATTGGAAGAAAAACTTATTGCCTACTTTGGAAGAATGGATACTTAAAGTGTCTAATTTAGCAGAAATGGCGAAAATCTCCGCTTATTTGAAGGATCATTCACAAGAAAGATATATTATGGTTTGGAGAAGATGGATTGATTATATTCAGAAGAAGTATGAAACTGAAAAGTATTATCTTGCTTTTGAATAGATTTTAGATAATTATTAATAGTATTAATGGTATTATTATTTTTGTCTTAATTTGTTAATATTTGTTTTGAGAAGGAGTTAAAGTGTGTTATGGTTTTGATTGATAGTTTAGTTGGTTTATGTTAGCTAGAATATGTTTGTTTATTTGTTACCGTGTAATCAGCTCTGGGAAGTGGGGGAGAGGGGGAGGTGATGGGTGGGTTTATATTGTAATTTGTAAAACTTTTAATAATAATAATAAAAAAGAGATATAGATATATATAGATAGATGGATGATAGATAGACACAGATATAGATAGATAGATTAGATAGATGTGTGAGAGATGATAGACAGACAGATATAGATAGATGCAGTTCTATTCTATTCTGCATTCAGTTCTATTCTATTCTATTCTATTCTATTCCATTCCATTCTGCATTCTATTCTATTCCATTCTATTCTATTCTGCATTCACTTCTATTCTATTCTATTCTATTCTGCATTCAGTTCTATTTTATTCTGCATCCAATTCTATCCTATCCTATCCTATTTCTATATTCCATTCCATTCTAATCTACTCCTACTGTATTCTCTTCTTCTCTTCTCTAAGCACAGTGGAGCACAGGAACAAGGGAATAAAGGCAATTCATTTGCAAAAGGCAGAAAGCCTGCTTTCCCTCCTGCTTCCTTGGGGGCTGGGGAACCCCTTCTGGCCCCCCACGCCACACTCCAGCATGTACTGAAAGTCACAGAACGGCTAAGCAATCGAGATGTCACTCATCGCAGTAGCCAACTGCCCTGTTAACCGTGGCTTAGCAAATAAACCACGATTGGGTGAGAGAGAGGTGGACTTCCAACTCCCAGAATCCTGTAAGCTGGAATTCTGGGAGTTGAAGACCATCTTTTTGACGTTACCAAAGTTGAGAAACATCCCACTGAAAACTTTGCTGGTCTCCCCCAACCCCACCAGCGTCCTAAAAGGTTTTTTTCCGGAGGGACAGAAAGACCCTTGGTGGTTTTGTGGGCTGCATCCTTCCAAACCTCTAAAAGGCGATCAAGTTTCTTCCTTCCCATCCGCCTTGCCTTCCCTTCTCCAGGTGGACGAACATTAGAATTGGACATGGACCGACTGGAGCGTTAAAAGTCGATCAGGCCAGGCCATCTTCCTGCTGTTCGGGGCCTCCCGCATCAAAAGCCTTCCTCCAGACGGAACAAGGAAACAAGAAAAGCTAGGTGGAGGTTTCCCATTTTATTTTCCAGCCTGTCTATTTTAAAAAGCATTTTACAAATAGATTCTTCTTACAATAGCGATAAATAGACTTTTTTTTTTATTTTTTATACACAGGTCACTGGAAACACCAATACGAGTCTTGGAGTTTAAATTAAACACAATGTTGAAACATTGTTAAGTTCATGGATTTTGTGCATCTTTTTTTTTTAAATAAAATTAAATAAAATTAAGCAACCAAAACGACCCAAAAAGAAAGGACGGATTTACCCAACAGACATGAGAGAGAGAGAGAGAGAAAGAGAGAAAGAAAGAAAAAGAGAAAGAAAAAGAGATAGAAAGAGAAAGAGAGAAAGAAAAAGAGAAAGAAAAAGAGACAGAAAGAGAGAGAAAAAAAAGAGAAAGAGACAGAGAAAGAAAGAAAAAGAGAGAAAGAGAGACAGAGACCCAGACATCACAGAATTAATATTTTCACATCACCAGAAGGATGTTTAAAATTAAATGTGGATGCCTGGGAATTGGAGGAACCCCTTTCCCTGATCCAGACACCTGTGGAGCCAGCCGGGTGTGTTGCCCACAAAGGTGTGGTGCCCCCCCCAAATCCTGCACAGCACGGGGGGGGGGCAGGCCAAGCACAGCACAGAGGGGGAGGCCTCTGCAGTTTAGAGCCCAGCCAGAGCCCGGCTGTGGGGTGAAGGGGGGCTGGTGGCCCACCTGCCCTGGACCAGCCTGAAAGTCACCCCAGGGCACCCACAGACCCAGCCGAACCCCGCCATTCCCTAACTGACCTGGGGCAAGATTGTCAAAGTTTCTTTGGGATGAACATCGGGGGAGAGACGGGGAACATCTCGGTCCCTCCCTCCTGCCAAAATTCCTTAGGATAGGAGGGACAATGGCTGCTGTGTGTGTGTCTGTGTGTGTGTGGTGGGGGGCAAAGTGGACAGGGAATGTGTGACAGGGAATGTGTGACAAGAGCGGAGGGCAGGAAAGAGTGCGCCAGCCGGGCAGGAGAGAGAGAGAGAGAGAAGGAGAAAGAGAAAGAGAGAGAGAGAAAGAGAAAGAAAGAGAGAGGAGGGAGGGAGAGAGAAAGAGAGAGAGAGAAAGAGAGAGGGAGGGAGGGAGGGAGGGAGGGAGAGAGAGAGAGAGAGAAAGAGAGATGCAGAAGGAGCCCTGGTGACAAGGCCAGTGGGAGACCCAAGACGGAGGGAGCTGATCCAGGCGTAATCCAGATGTTGCCCCATAAACGCCTCCATCCGTGGCCTCCACCGTGTGCTGAAACCCGGGTCCAGAAAACACGCAGCCGATGGAGATGCTCGACTTTCCGGGGGGGGGGGGAAGAAAACACAACTTGCAGGAGAGAGCTGCTCCTAGCCCAGCTATCCTCTTCCAAGGTGGCCCCTGGAAACAGGGGGGGCTACCGGCTTCTGCAATAGGGAAGCCAGGAAGAGGCCGATGGCTCTCTGCCCACCCCACCCCACCCGGAGGTGACGGCCCCCACAAAGGGACCTGGGGAGGGGAAACAGTTGGGAAACACACAGGCCATCTCCGTCTCCTTGTGATTGTCCAGCGTTTGACTCCACAGGCTGGAGGGATTGGGGGGGGGGCAATGGAATTGGGGAGGGGGCATCGTTGAGCACAGCTCATGGAAAAGGGGGTGGGAAATCAAGGCCCAGAGAGTCCTGGGTGGGCCCAGAGCAATGCCACTCCCGGCGTGCCGGGAAGCCACTGGATGTGGCCGGAGAGGAGAAGCAGCTGCATAAAATGGAGAGTTGAAGAAGCAGGTGTTGCTGGTCGGAGCGTCGTCTCGGAGAGAAAAATGGGGGCTGCTCCCGCGTTGCCTCAGCTTGTGCTTCTTTGTCGTGAGCTGTCAGAAGTGGGGGGGGGGGCAAAGGAAGGGTCACTCCCCAGGATGGCACCACGGAGGAGAAGGGAACCAGAAGGGATAGGGAGGAATGGATGTGTTGGGGCAGGGCCCCCGAACTGGGTCTTTTGAGGACTTGCCGGGGGCTCATGGGTGGGGGCCCCCCAGGGAAGATATCGGGGGGACACCAGGCCTGACCTGCTCAAGAGGCACATCCACGAGACCGGTGGGAGAGTTAGCAGCTCTGGAGGGGAGGGGGAAAAAAAGGAGAATTAAAACCGGTTCCTGGAGAGACCGATTCCCCTTCCCAGAACAGGACACTTCCTCCCCCAGTCCTTGTGGAGCCCTCACCAGGTGTGGGGGCTGTGGGTCCGAATGTTCCAGCTGGATCTGGATCTCGGGGCAAGGGGGGTCCGCGCGCTTCCTGGGGTCCGGCTGGGGGGAGTGCGAGGGGCCTGGAGGGGGAAGCACCAAAGCAACTGGGATTAAAACCAGCCCTCCCTCCCTTGTGAGCAAAGGGATCCCACACTGGGCAGAGTGTGTGTGTCTGTGTGTGTGTGTGTGAAGGCCAGCTCCTCCGGAGCACCCTTATGGGGGGCGCTGCAAGGAGGGGGCAGGGGGGGTACCTGGAGAGCTGCCCCCACTGGGGGTGCTGGTGCTGTCGTCCAGCCACGTGCTGTAGATGAAGGAATTGCGTTTGTGGGAAGGCGTGGGAGGGAAGTGGCTCTCCTGGGACAGAGAAAGCAGAGGGCGGCTTAGGAGTCACCCAGGCAAGAGAGAAAGGCTTTTCCCCTGCCAAGCTCCTAGTCCACAATGTTTAGAGCAGGGCCAGCCTTCGAGTGGGGAAGCCCTTCCACGTGGGCTGCAAGACCCCCTAAGAATCAGTGTCAAGGGCTGAAATAGTTGAGCCGTTTCCGGCCACGGAGCCCCCTTCTATGGCTGCCCAATGCTTACGATAGGAGACTTTCATTCACTGAACAAGCCAGGATTTCCAAACTGTGGCCTGTTGCTTGCTGTCTACCTTCAAAGGCACCTGGAGCCACCGGGAAACACTCTAAAAGCCAGTTTCATGCCTCTTTCTGAATTCCTTCCTGGCATCTGTGTACCAGCCCATCTCCCTTCATCCCCCCCCGCCCCCCACCCACCCTGGGTACCACCTCACCCCGCTGGTGTCATCCCGGCTGGCTTCGGCGTCCTCCACCATGCTGCCAAAGCTACTGGCGCTGGAGGAGGAGCGGGAGGATTCGTGTCCGGCTTCTGGCTTCGGCATCACCGGATCTGGCCTACAAGACGGTGGAGAAAGGTATTATTGTAGATCGTGATGCTAAAGAAACTATTTTAATGTTGAACCTTTTTACAGTGGCAAGGTTATTGGTTGGACAATATTGGAAGAAAGATTCTTTGCCTACTATAGAAGAATGGTTGCTTAAAGTTTCTAATTTAGCAGAAATGGCTAAAATTTCTGCTTATTTGAAGGATCATTCACAAGAAAGATACATCTCGGTGTGGAGAAGATGGATAAATTTTGTACAGAATAAATATGGGATTCGAAAGTATTATTTAGCTTTTGAATAACTTAAAAGTTTAAAATGGGAATTATTTATATTGTTAATTATGCTTTTGTTTGAAATTTTTCTTTTGTATTTGAGTTAAAGTATTTTAGGGATTTTATTATTTGTATAGTTGGATAAGTTTAGTTAGAATTTGTTTATTTTTTTTTAACCCTGTAATCAGCTCTGAACAAAAGTGCGTATAGTCCAAGCCATGGTTTTCCCAGTTGCAATGTATGGCTGTGAAAGTTGGACCATAAGAAAGGCTGAGCGCCAAAGAATTGAGGCCTTTGAACTATGGTGCTGGAGAAGACTCCTGCGAGTCCCTTGGACTGCAAGGCGTTCAAACCGGTCAGTCCTAGAAGAGATCAACCCCGACTGCTCTTTAGAAGGTCAGATCCTGAAGTTGAAACTCAAATACTTTGGCCACCTAATGAGAAGGAAGGACTCACTGGAGAAGGGCCTAATGCTGGGAAAGATGGAGGGCAAGAGAAGAAAGGGACGACAGAGAACGAGGTGGTTGGATGGAATCACTGAAGCAGGAGGTGTGAACTTAAATGGACTCCAGAAGATGGTAGAGGACAGGAAGACTTGGAGCAACGTGGTCCATGGGGTCGCGATGGGTCGGACACGACTTCGCAATCAACAACAACAAATCAGCTCTGGGAAGTAAGGGGGGGGAGGGTAAGGGCGGGGGGAGGATACTGTTTTGTATAAAAAAATTGTATAAAACTTTTCAATTAAAAAAAAAAAAAGATGGTGGAGAAAGAGGGCTAAGGGGCGGCCTGGAGTCAGAACCAAGGCCGGACTCAGCCAGCAGATGCCCGGGTGGTGATGGTGGGCCCCACTACCCACCTGTTCTTCGTGGTGGGCATCTCTGGGGAGCTCTGATTGGAGGAGTTTTCGGAGTGAGGCTCCTGGCCGGTGTGGTTGTCATCGGGCGTCTGCGCAGTGCCCGTCGGGCTCTCCCTGTGGGGCACACAGGTGGGGTTTCAGGATCAAGGCTGGGGCAGAGGGAGGCTGGGTGGGCGTAGGCACGGGCCCTTCCTCCAAAACCAGCTTCCTTCGAATTGCAATGGGCTCCAAGCCTGGGATGTCTCTGTTGTGGTTTTGGTGCACAATTGCGGCCTCTGGCCTCTGGCGCAAGAAATCCCAGGTGAGCCCGGGAAGCCAGCCAGGGGGAAAGCTGCCTGCAGCCTCCCCCCACCCCACCTTTTCTCCTGCACTTCCTGGATGTTCTCGATGCCGATGGCGCTGCTTCGCCGGGACCCAACTGGCCCGGATTTCTTCCGTGTCGGACTCTTCCCGGGAACAATGAGGGACTGCAAGAGAAGGGGAGAGGGAGGGGGTGTCATTAAGCAGAAAGGTGAAGCAGGGACAGGAGAGGCACTCCAAAGAATTGGGGAGTGGTCTCTAATTTGGGAAACCCTGCTCCAGAGCTGACCAGCAGGCACAAGCAAGCCGAGGGCGGGGGTTACGCGAGAAAGGCCCTCCCCATCTCAAGCTGCACTAACCACCATCGTTTATTCCAGACGTTGCCAATAATCTTTCCTAGCCAACCCCCCCCTTGGGAACTGCACCTGCTCGGGGTCCCTGAACAGCTACGGCATAGCCGTGGGTAGCCCCACGGCATCCAGGGCCAGACCCCGTTGGGGCAACCCAAATCTTTTGGGCAAAAAGTGCCTAGGATGCTCCAGAACAGAGTCTGCAAAACAGGCCGCCGAAGGGGTGCAAAGTCATACCTCCGCCCCCTCCTCAAAATACACCCCCCCCCGTGCAGCATGCCAAGGATTTAAAATGCTTCTCTGGAGAAGATGCCCCAGTGGTGGGGCAGAGGTAGAAGGGGAAGCAAGCGGACGGGGAGGGGCAGTTTAGAAAAATGGAGGCGTTGAGCCAGAGAAGACACCCCCTCCCCAGTGGGAAATGGGTCTGTCTTCCTCGCAAGCCTCCATCTTTCTTCTTTTTTTAAAAAAAAATCCTGCAGAAGGACAAGGACAAGGCTTGTTGGTTTCCCGCCCAAAGAAGCCGCATGCTATTGAACTCTGAACTTTGCGCGTTCCTCCGTGAATAGTCTCCAACACTGGAAGTTTTTAAGGAGAGACTGGACAGCCATTTGTCTGAAATGGTATAGGGTTTCCTGTCTGAGCAGGGGGTTGGACTAGATGATCTCCAAGGTCCCTTCCAACTTTACTATTGTATTATTATGGATCATCGCACAGTCAGCCAGATGTTCAGACTGGATTTGGCACTTTTGTCTACCTATCGAGGCCTTACCCAGGACCTGGGATAGGCAGATGTGGATGTTTTATGGTATTACAGATATCGTCGCAGGATGGAAGCAGTTCCTAGTAAGGCCGCCTTTTGCAATTGACTAATGGCGAATTTGTCAATGCCAATGGTGTTATTATTATTATTATTACTACTATTATGTCTATTGGCTCCCAACCCACCAGGAGAGACCACTCCTCAATCTTACGGGGAGCACCAGGCTGCCAGCGAGAATGAGAGACTTTGGAAGTACCCAATGGGATGGGAGGCCCAGCTTGGCTGGCTGGGGGAGGGGGGCGCTTCAAGGGCTCAGAAATAATAACCCCCCCTTTAACAGATCCCACCCCCGTTCATGCATGCATCCGAGGTCCGCCTGAAAAGGGGTCTGTGGCAAAGGTCACGTCTGCCCCCTTTGCATGGAACGTCTAACCGCCTTCCAGGCCAGCTTCCTTGGGATCCCGGCTTAACTGCAGATGCTGAGGGCTAGGGAGGAAGGAAGGCTTCCCGCCAGAGGGAGGGTCCAGGACCCCCCCCCCAGGACTCAAATAGAAAGGCCAAAAACACAAAGGAGCCCAGGGGGGCCTCTTCCAGTCAAATGCAAAGGAAACGCATTCCCAGCAATTTCCCAGGTTTAGTAAGGATGCCCCAGGGTGGAGGTGGGGGTGGGGTAGGAGGCTGTGTGGGGCATGCATGCAATGGGGTGGGAAAAGGGCAGTGGGGGGGGGGCTGGGGAAAAAAGAAAGAAAAAAAGAAAGAAAGAAAGAGCGGGAGAGAGAGAGAGAGAGAGAGAGAGAGAGGGAAAGAGAGAAAGAGAGGGAAAGAGAGGAAGAGAAAGAGATAGAAAGAGAGAAAGGGAAAGAGAGAGAGAAAGAGAGAGAGAGAAAGAGAGAGAGAGAAAGAGAGAGCTAGAAAGAGGGAAAGAGAGCGAGAGAGAGAAAGAGAGCGAGAGAAAGAGAGAAAGAGAGAGAGAGGGAAAGAGAGAGCTAGAGAGAGAGAGAGAGAGAGAGAAAGCAAGAGAAAGAGAGAGCGAGAGCAAGAGAGATGGAAAGAGAGAGAGAGAGAGAGAGGGAGAATATGAAGAAAAAGTCCAGCCACCTCTTCAATGGTTCCTATGCCTATCGCGCTGCCTCGGCGTCCGTACCTACTTGACGTTTTTCCGGGCACAAGCAATGACTGGCAAGCGGGCAGAGCGTGAAAAGGAGAGAAGGCAGAGGGAGAGAAGGGGGGGAACAAAGGAGGATGAGAAAGGGAGACAGAGAGAGAGAGAGAGAAAGAAGTCATGCGAACAAAATGGCGCTCAATTATCCACCAAGGGGCCAGCCTCCCGGAAGGGCCAAGGCAGCCAGCGGGCATGGAGGGGGCATGAGAAGGCAGAGGAAGCTGTTGGGGCTGTGCCTGGGATGGGATGGTGGGGGGGGGAGGGAAGCTGGGAGATGTTTGCCTGGGGTTAGGCAGCAGAAGCAATGCCCAAGATGGGGAGGGGGTCTGGATGCTGGGGCCTCTGCCACGCTCACTGCCTGCCCCCTCTTGTTACAGCAGCCCAGATGCTCTCTGGCATCCACCAGGCGCCCCCCCACCCCACCCCACCCCAGCAATCCTGGGGGAGGAGGCAGGAGAGGGTGGGAGACGGTCCCCTCTTTTAAGCTGGTTCCTGCCAACCACTTGGGGATGCTCAATGCTCCTCGCCATGAGGAAGGGGAGGTGGGGACGGGCAGCAGGGTGGGTGGGCTTCAGCCTACAAGACCACCCCTCCCTTCCAAGCCCTGCCCAATGAAGGGTCCCGCCCGCCCCTCTAGGCAGCCAACTCTCTCCCCTCCAGTCAAGGCTCCTATGTTGGGGCAAGGCTGCCACCCAATGGCCACACTGGGGCACTGCACCACCAAGGAGGTACCACTGGCCTCCTTGCCAGCGCCCAACGCCACCTCTGTTGTGGTGGGGGCCAAGCAAAGACGAAGGTCAATGCAGAAGGTGCTGGAAGGACTGGGGGGGGGCTCTGGAGGTGGGCAAGCGGGCACTGCAGGGGGAGGCCGGGAGCGGGGAGGGGCACTCACTAGGCCGCTGGCTTTGGTGATGTCAGGGCTGTGGTGCCCAAAGCTGCCACTTTGGCTGATGGTGACGGTGTTCTGCTTCTTGCTGCTGAGACCCACGGCGTCCATCGATTGGCTGCGGCTACGGATCACCCGCTGGAAGGGAAGGCCGGCCTGCCCTAAGCAACCCTTGCCCTCCCGGGGCCAAAGCGGGCAGCAGGACTCGGGGAGGGGGGGATGGCCACTCGCGGTCCAAGGAGCACAAACTCTGGGACGTCCACTGCCTACCCAGGGGAGGGGTCCCGCAAACACTCAAGAGAGGCTGCAGCCCCCCAGACCTGGGAGCGCGGGCTGGGGAGGACGGAGAAGGGTGCCAAGGGCTGGAGAGGCAGGAACCCACAAGATGACCCCAGGATCCCCGGCCGCGCTGCCCTCGCTCACCTTGAACGACTCGAAGAAGCTGCTGCTGCCCCCTCCGCCGTTCTCCATCTTCTCCTCCTCGCCCCCCAGGCCCATCATGGACTGGCTGTTCAGGTGCAGCTCTTCGTACAGGGTCTCCAGCAGGGCCGCCCGCGTGCGCTCCTGTCACGACATGAGACGGCGGCAGAGACTATGGGAGGGTCAGCCAGGCGGGGAGCGGGGCATGGAGGGAGGACTGGGGCGCCCCCGCTTGCAGCAGAGTCAGCCAGAGAGGCTCTGTGGCTAACACACGCACACACACACACACACCCCACACACACACGCCCATCCCGGAAACTCACTTCCAGTTTGGCAAACTTTTCTGCTTTGTAGCAGGCGTATTCGGCGTTGATCAGCTTGGTCAAAAGGAACACTTGGAAGTCTGGCCCCTGCAGGGAGAAATGGGGGGGGGGGATTTGCAAGGTTTGGTTTGGCTGGGTGACACCCCCACCCCACCCCAAGATTTAGCCCAGGATTCTGACCAGCAACAGGACTGCCTGACTGTCCTGTGACAGCCCCCAGACCCAGCTGAGCATGGCCTGCCCACCCAGGGTCTCTCGCCCCTTGGGGAAGCAGAGTGGGTGGGTGGGGTGGAGGGGGGTTGTGCATGGTGCTGCAGCCTCCCCACCCTGAATGCCCTGAAGGGGGGGGGCCCGCAGGGAAGGAGACGCGCTCACCTTCTGGAAAATGGCTGGGTTGGGCAGCGGAGGCCCAAAGAAAGGGACGTCGTCCCGGGCAGTGACTGAGACCTGCAAGACACAGGGCGAGCCGTTGGCATTGGCACTAGGGGGCTGCCCCGTCTCGGCCGGACCCAGGACCCCATGGAGCGGCTCCCACCCACCCCTGCCAGCCCCCCACCCCCACCCCAGGGTCACCTTGTAGAGGGTGTTTTCCGAACAGGCGTTCTCGACCTGCACCACCACGTAGGCGTGCAAGAAGTTGGAGGCGATCATGTCCGGCACAAAGGGGGTGTTCTCGTCCTGGAAGACGATGGCCACGATATCGTTGCCGATGTGGCGCTTCCGCTGCAGCTGGGGGAGGGAGGGGAGAGAGAAGAGGGTCAGTGGAGACGAGGAAAATTGTGTGTGTGTGTATGTGTGTCCCTGGCCGTCTTACCTGCTGCGCGTCCCCTTCGGTGTACGGCAGCTTGGTGGAGACGTGGAACATGATCTCCTTGTTCCGGAAGTTGCAGTAGACGGACTCGGTCCCCGTCTGGCCGTGCGTCACGTCCAGGCCCCCCCGGAACCTGCGCAGGCCCCAGAGAAAGAGGCCTCAGGCCAAGGCCTGGGGAGGGGGTTGCTGGGGAGGAGCAGCTACACACACACACACAGGCACATTTTGCCCCCCCTCTCGGCTGCACTCACCCCTTAAAGTCCTGCAGCTGTACCTTCTGGCCCAGGAACTCTAGGAATTCGCTAAAGGCCGCGCTCTCCTCCGTGGTGCTAAACAGCTCCTCTTCCGACGTCTGCGGGGAAAGGAGGGGGGGGTGCCCGGCAGCGGAGGGTGGGGGCACAGAGGGAGGTCTGGCTCAGGCTCAAAGGCGGCTGCTGAGCACAGCATGCATCCTGCCAGATCCCTCCCCAACAGTAGTGGCAGGCAGGGCACCCCGTCTGGTCCACGGCAGCTGCATGGGATGGGGGGGACAGGCACCCTCCCTGCCCGTGGCTGCAGGTGGCACTGCCTCCCTGGCATCTGAAGCAAAGAGGGGTGGGGGGAGGAGGATGTTGGGAGGGTCCCTTGGCGAGCTTTTCCCTCCAAGGGCCCAGCCCCGGGGTCTTCAAACGTGGCCCTTTGAGGACAGGTAGACTTCAATTCCCAGAATTCCTCAGCCAGCGTGGACTTCAACTCCCAGAATTCCTCAGCCAGCATGCCTTTTAGGACGGGTGGACTTCAACTCCCAGAATTCCTCAGCCAGCATGCCTTTTAGGACGGGTGGACTTCAACTCCCAGAATTCCTCAGCCAGCATGCCTGGCTGAGGAATTCTGGGAGTTGAAGTTCACCCGTCCTAAAAGGGCCGAGTCTGAAGACCCCTGGCCCAACCGGAAGGGCAGATGGAGCCGTGCTTCAAGAGAAACAACAGAAGAGGACGGGGTCTCTGCACAGTGCCCGGAAGCCCACCTCTATGTCCTCCCCCAGCCTGGCCAAAGGCTCCTGGCCCCCTCTCCCCACCCAAGGCTTCCCGCAGCCTCACCTGCTCCCTCTGGGGGGGGGGGACACGAGGCACAGACCCACCTGACCAAGTTGCTGGTATATCACCCCAAATTTGAAGTTATTGCTGATGACGTGTTCGTCGAAGGTGACGATCAGGCGGGAGGCCTGTGGTGGGGAGCAAAGCGGGGGGGGGGGGGGGGAGAGTTGGAGAGACTGGAAGGGGGCGGTGGGGAAGGGGCTTTTCCATCAGGGTTTCCTCCCTCCCCCCCTCCCCTCAATTCACACTCCTACCTTGGGATACAGCACAGGGTAGAAGCGGTCAACGTTCACGTCTTCACAGACCAGCTGCGGTCAAGGAGGGGAGAGGCCTAGTCAATTGACCTGCCCCCTTCTGCACGGTGGGGAGACCCTCTCCACGCCCCCCCCCCGCTTTGAGTTTTTGTGACTGAGACACCTCCCTCTGCCCTCACACCCTCCCTGCGGTCATCTCACACGGGCTCCAGCCAACGGGGTTGGGGCCAAACCGCCAGGAGGAGACACCAAAACCCATGGCTGATCCGGTTCCCTTGCGGGAAGAGAGAAAGTGGGGGACCCCCCAGCGCCCCAACTTGCCTTGGCCATCTGGACCACGTTGGGGAACTCGGTCAGGCAGGAGATGGGGATGACGTCGTGATAGGACCGGCTCTTGGTGCTGCAGGGGGAGGAGAGTCAGGGCCAAGCCGGGGGTGGGGGGGACAGAGAAAGGGGGCCCCAGCCCCACTGCAGGAGGCGCCCCACTCTCACCGCAGGAGCAGGCGCAGATGTTCCTGGTCCCCGATCACGTCGTACTTGAGCGAGAACACCAGGTGTCCCAGCGCGCCGTCCACCGAGTAGTAATTGAAATGCTCCTGAGCAGACACAAGCCAGGAGAGGAGATGACCGAGGCCTACTGCTCCTGACCTTGGAGGCTCTACAACAGTGGTTCTCAACCTGTGGGTCGGGACCCCCATTTGGGGTCGAACGACCATTTCACGGGGGTCGCCAAACAACGCAGTCCGCCATTTTTTCCCCCTTTTCCTTAGCTGTGCTACTCCCTTTTATTCTATTGGCTTTTGAAAGCCAATAGAATAGACTCTCTTGAATAGAGTCTAATTCTATTGGCTTTCAAAAGCCAATAGGAATTGTCCAGGCTGTCTCTGCCCTGCTGAGCCCACCAAAAGTCCCATTCTGCAAACGGTGCTGCACCAGTGGAGTAGTCCTCGACTTACGACCGGTTGGGGGTCGCGGCATTAAAAAGGTTGAGAACTACTGGTCCAGAGAGACCCCCACCTCCCCCCCCAATTCGCCTTCATCCCTCTGCGAGGCCTCCTCCCGCTGCCTTTCTGAGGAAGGGGCTTGAGTTGGGGGGTCCTTCTGCCCCCCCCATGCTGCTTTCCTTCGAAGGCCAGGGCAGGAGCAGGTCACCCAGACCTGACCCACCCAGCTGGGGCAAAGTGCAGCCCCTCCCTGCCTAGGGTGGCTGCCCCACCCAGAAGGCACACAGCTGGCTCAGGGCCTTGAAAGCAGTAGGCGAGTCCTGCAGATGGGGGGAAGGTCTTGAGTGACTCCACGCTGGGGGCCCCCCAAAACTGCAGCACCCCTCTTTTTTTTCTGTGCCCTACTCAGAAATCCGCCCCCTCTTCCATCTTGTGCCCTCAGAACAGCACCTGGGGCCAACACAGAAAAGGAAGGGGAGAGAAGGAGGCTGCCCTGCAATTCCGGGGTGGGGGGGGATCCCCGTGGAGCCCTCCGCCCCGGAGAAAAGACAGGAACGGCTCATCCTCCAGGTTAGCTCTGACTTGTCGCATTCCTTACATTCCTCCCAAAATCGGCAGGCCCAGGCAGAGCGGGAGGCCCAAGGCTGGCCTGGGCAGAAGCAGCCCCGGGGGGGCCTCCGTGCACCCCGACTTTGGGAGGCAGCTCCAAAGAGTCGGAAGGCCCTTGGGGTCCACCCAAACATCCCTTCCAGATGGAAGGGAAAGAGGGGGGAAGCATCAGGAGGGCAGAGCAGCCTCCAGGTGGGGGTCCCAGTGGGGTTAAGAGGGGGTGCTCTTCCCCTTCCCAAGCCCCCTCCCTCCCTCCCTCCCTCCACGGGGGCTGACCTTGCCCAAAAAGTGCTTCCGGTAGACCCTGGCCAGGTGGTTGCATTCCAGCTTGACCTTACAGCCGGGAGACTGGATTTCGGCCAGATCCAGCAGGTCGTGGTTGGTCCCCTCGATCCAGTAGCCCCCAAACTGGGGGAGCAAGATGAGCGGGAAGGGCGCCTCCCTGCCCAAAACCTGCAGAAGGGAAAAACGTGGGTGGGGGGAGGGCTATTCGAACCCTAGACAGGCGGGTAGGTAGGGAGGAAGGGTCCCCCCCCGCCTCGCCCCTCCCTGCCTGGACACCAGGGGAGGCCACCCCAACAGCCCTCTTCCTAAAAAGGGAGCACAAAGAGGACAAGAATTCTCCCCCGACACTCTTGAGGTAGACTGCTCCTAAACGGAGAGTCTCCCTTCCATCGGATGGCTTGGCTCTTCCTTACCTCGTGGACGCTGGGATAAGGGA
Organism: Crotalus tigris; assembly: GCF_016545835.1. Lineage (NCBI taxonomy): Eukaryota > Metazoa > Chordata > Lepidosauria > Squamata > Viperidae > Crotalus > Crotalus tigris. The sequence continues at coordinate 345,674 of NW_024098092.1, read as the reverse complement.
TATAATCCTCTTCCGTCTGCCAAAACACAAAAAGGCCCTTGTGGGTCAACGCACAAACACACACACACAAACCTGCGCTTCGCCCCCCCACCTGCCCACCCACCCACCATCGGTCTTGGAGCAGTGGGGAAAGTCTGGAAGAGCTTCTGTGGGGCTGCAGGGCCCCCCCCCATCCCTGCACTGGACAGGAGGGGCAGAGCCCCCAGCCCATAATGGGCGAGGGAGAGGCTGAGAAGACACACACACACAAACACAAAGGGAGTTTCACAGGGTGTAATAGGGGCAGAGAGAGGAAAAAATTCACTTTCAGGCTGGCCAGAATTCTGCCTCAAGACAGTAGAAGGAGCTCAACCGGTGGGCTTTCTGCCTGGGGTGGGGTGGGCTGGGCTGGGGGGCCGACGGAGCACCGGCCCTGCGGAGAGGCAGAGCACCTACCTTGAGGGGAGGGGGGAAGGCACAGCGCTGCTCGTCCATCCGGTTTCCCTGGGGGGGGGGGAGAGAGAGACCAGCCCCAGAGTCAACAGCCTTTCCTGGGCCGCCCGCCAGCTGTGCCAGGGCTGGGGCAGGCGGGAGGGCGGCACGGAGATCCTGCTTGGCACACGTTGGCCTGGCCTGGGCTCCGGCACAGTGGGGGGAGGGGGGGTAAAGCCTGGGTCCAGCTGCAAAGGCACAGCCCGGCACCAGGCGGCTCCCAGATGTGGCCGTGGACCCCAACCGGGTTGGCACCCTGGCTCTTTCAAAGCCCCTTCTCCACCCCTAGGGACAGCTGTGCCGGCCAAGGGTGATGGATACTGCAATCCCCCCCCCCCAGAGCCCTGGGGAAGAAAGGCAGCGGTGGATGATGAGCTCCAGGGAAGGGCGCCTCTGAGCATGCAAAGAGCACGTTTCTCACCTCCAATGCCCGGAAGGGGGGGGGGAGTGTCGCTCCCTTCCTTGCCTGAGAGTCCCCCCACTCTCAGAAAGGATTGATCCACCCTTTATTCTCCAAGGGGTCTCTGTCGGATGGACCCCTCCCCATGGCTCCTGAGTCCCCCCCCCCACAGGCTCAGGCTTGGGAGTGGCTGGACTCACCTGCATCTTTTCAATCATCGCAAACAATTCGGTGTTCTGCAGAGAGACAGAAAGGACGGGCTGGGGCGGGGAGGGTCCGGGGGGGGGCGCCCGGAGGAGACCCTGAAGGGGAAGGGGGACCCCCTTTGCCGGCCAAAGGCTCTTCCTGCACCCCAGAAGAGGCACAAAGGCCCAGGCGACCCCTTAGGCCAAGGGAAAGGCCGAGCAGGAGGTCAGCGATGGAGGGGGGGGGAAGCCCAGGAGGGCGAGAGACCCCCCACGGCCCAGGATTCTCCATGACAGGCTGGCGAGCCCTCCCTGCCTGCCCCTCTTCTCCCCACCGCCCTCCTTCTCTCCATCTTCCCCCCAGGACCCCAGGCTGGAGAGCCCTCAAAGCTTGCAAGCGCCCTGCAGCAGCGGCTACTCACGCTCCAGCCCGCGTCCTCGCCAGCCCCCCTCCATTGGGGGGGCTTGGGAGGGGGATCCGCCATTGGCTTTCCTCTCCTACCGGGGTGGGTCGGATCACATCCTTCTCCCCACGCGCTGCAGCGGAGGGGGGGCAGGAGGGAGGAGGGAGCAGCCCCACCTAGCCCCACCTCTGGCAGGTCGGTCCTTGAGTGGAGCCGAGGGAGGGGCGAGGTGCCCGGCAGCAGCACACGCCTGGCATCTGCCCCTGCCGCTATTGGGTGCCGGCCAGGTGGCCGGGCTGGGAGGAGGCAGGTCTTCCTGGTGGGGGGGTGGGGGGAGGAGGGGGGCCAAGAGGGTCACCATGGCAACTGGGGAGGAATGGAGGAAGGGGGCCGCCCAGCGGAGGGGGGAGCAAATCCTTGCAGGAAGCAGAAATGCTGGTGAAAATGAGGATGTTTCTTCCCCCCCCCCTCCCCATGGAAGGGAGTCCACAGGTGGAGCGGCCCCCTCCCCACAGGAAACTGGCCAAGGCGAAACAACATTGAGGGGTCACAGGAGAGCCCCCCCCCTAATGCAAGTACTGAACTAAAAAGAAAAAAGTTCCTTTAATTGGCCCTCCATCGCTTCTCTGGGGGGGCTGCAGGTTGGGGGGGAGCTCTCTGCCCACTGTTTCTTCCCCCCTCCCCATGGAAGGGAGCCCACAGGAGGAGCAGCCCCCTCCCCACAGGAAACTGGCCAAGGCGAAACAACATTGAGGGGCCACAGGAGAGGCTCCCCCCCTAATGCTAGTACTGAATTAAAAAGAAAAAAGTTCCTTTAATTGGCCCTCCATCGCTTCTCTGGGGGGGCTGCAGGTTGAGGGGGGGGCTCTCTGCCCCACTGTTCTGTCTCCCTTCCTAAACTCCAACTGCCCAACTTTATGGGGTAGGGGGGCAGCAGACCTGTCGGGAAGCATCCGACGGGGGCGCTTGGGGGGGAGGACGGCGTCCATGTGAAAAGTCAGATGAAGGGCTGGCTTCCGTCCTGCCGGCCTGGCTAGGCCACCCCAGTAGATGAGCTGATCTGCAGGGATCTGCAGGGATCCACTGGCAGGCGGGCCCGTTGCCCTGCCAACCCGCTCTCCCTCCCTCCCTCTCGCAGTGGGCATCCATCCTGCAGGAGCAGTTGCCCAGCACGGCCCCCAAACCTTCCCCGCTTGCAAGCACAGCGGCTTCGCCAAATGCCCAGCGGGGTCCCCCCCCCAAACGTCTGCCCAGGCACTGGGATGCCAGTCCCAGATCCTGCAAGAGGAAGGGGAGGGGAGGGAAGCAGGGAAGGGTCCCCCCCTCCCGCCAAAGCCTTTTAATCTGGAGAAGATTGGCTGGCCAGCCCCTTCATGAGGCAGGCTGTTCCGTTGGCTCTTGCCATCAGAAAGTGCCTCCAGGCAGCCCTCCCCGGTTCTGGTTGTGCCCTCTGGCCCGATTGGGGACCCTCCCAACCTCAGAGGCAGAAGGCCTGCCCTGCAGGGGTGGTAGAAAGCTATGAGTGGTTGTCGCACTCAGCTCAGCTGCAGAAAGCCTGCCCCATGAAGCTGCCTTCGCCTGGGAGGGGGGGGATCACGGAGGGGACTTCCCACAGCCCCCCGCCCCTCCAGCTATGGGCGACTCTAGGACACAGACTTTTGGGAATGTGGGCGGGAAGCCACAGCGGCACCCAGTGGCCCCCCAGTGCCCCCCCCCCAATGCAGCCATGTTCACCCTTACCTTGGGATGGAGAACCGTGGGGTGCAAAGGGGAAGAGATTCTTCTAGGCAGCTCTAGGGGTCCGCTGGAGGAGGAGTGGGACAGCCCATTATTTTTCCTGGGGGGGGGAGAAAAGACAAGGTTGTAGGAAAAAGATCCATGCAGCTAAAACTCCCTAACCCAGAGAGCCTTTATTTGGGGGGGGAATCTGGGTCTGTTGATATCCCGAGACCCTTCTCTTGGTCTGCAGGGGAAATTTAATGCAGGGCAGGGAAGGTGGGTTGGGGGCCAGAAAGAGCCCCTCACCACTCAGCCGGGACACACCGGGGGTCCCTGCGCAGTTAGCTACCTGGGGAGGGTCTTTCTTTGGGCAACAAGACCCCTTCATGGGCAGAGAGCTGCTTACTCTCCCCTTGTGCCTCTGGCCGCCATGCCCTCAGCTCCCAGTGGCTGGCAGGGACCCCTCCCCAGCATGTCACCCTGGCAACGGGATGCAGATGCTAATCGACAACAGGCGGGCGGGGGGGGGGGCAGGGAGACACTCGGCGTATGCACAGAGGCTCCACAGAGGCTCCACGCAGCCGAAAGGAACGCCTGGAGCAGGCAGCCCAGCCTGTCTATAAAGTTTCCATAGCAACCAGATAACCGGTAATTGATTGGCAATTATTCTTTGGGAATCACGCCACGCTGGTGACAAATTGTGTGCCATCTCAAGGCGCCTGCCCAGAAATGGGGGGGGGGTAATATGGCTGTCACGGCAGCTGATGCCTCCCACCCCGGAGCCACCTGGCGCTTCGAACGCACCAAGCACAGGGATGCTCCTGGATGCTCTGGGCACCGGACCCTCCCTCCCGGCCCCCCAAAAGCTTTGAATGTGGCCCCTGGCAGGAAACCCCCCCCATGAGGATGGGGGTCCGAGCGCTGCAGCTTTGCTCTCCCCTCTCCCCACCCAGGGCACCCCTGCAAAAACAGGGGCAGGTTTAGGAAAAAAAAAGCCCCCCAGCCCCAATTGTCTGTCTTGCTAAAGGGGGTCAGGCATTCCCACAGGTGGCCACCAGAGGGCGCTGCCTACTCACCCTCCCCTCTCCAAAGAAGTGGGCGGGGCCCGACCCTAACAGCTTGGATTTGGACACCTCCTCCTTTTAAAGGGGTCTTCTAAGCCCTGACCCCCACTCCAGTCTAGGGGAGGGGGGGCTGAGAGAATGAAGGAGGTGTGATACCACCAATGGGCAGCGATAGAACAACATTAACTGGAAACTTCCCAACAGTGAGGACAATTAGCCAGTGGAACAGCTTGCCTCCAGAAATCACTGAAGATTTTAAAGAAGAGGCTGGACAGTCACTTGTCTGAGATGGTATATAGGTCCTCCTGCTTGAGGAGGGGGCTGGACTAGAAGACCTCCAAGGTCCCTTCCAGATTCTATTCTATTCTATTCTATTCTATTCTATTCTATTCTATTCTATTCTATTCTATTCTATTCTATTCTATATTCTATATTTATATTCTATATTCTATATTCTGTTCTACTCTATTATTCTGTTCCATTCTATTCTATTCTCTATTCTACTCTATTCTATTCTCTATTCTATTCTATTCTATATTCTACTCTACTCTACTCTACTCTATTTTCTATTCTATTCTATTCTATTTTATTCTATTCTATTCTTCTTTCCATATTCCATTCCATTCCATTCTACATTCTATTCTATTCTATTCTATTCTATTCTATTCTATTCTATTCTATTCTATTCTATTCTATTCTATTCTATTCTATTCTCAGCGTTTTTCAACCTTGGCTACTTTGAGAGGGGTGGGCCTCAACTCCCAGAATTCCCCAGTCTAGGGGAAGACGAGCATTGCTGGTTATGGGGGGAGCCTTCCAGGCCCCTCCCTGGCCAAGCAACGGAGGCTTCCTTCACGCGAGGCTGGCGAGGGCATCCTGTCAGCAGTCTGGGGTGGGCGCTGTGCCAGAGAGGACCCTGAGAGGCTTTGATTGTCCCCTCAGGAGTCGGGGTGGGGGCAGAGGGTCCCGGCACCCTCCCTCCATTATTCAGAGAGGGAATGGGCTCATTCTCCTTCCCCCCAAATGCAAAATAGAGGTGGGGGAGGCCAGGAGATACTTGAAATTGGGGGGGAGGGAGAGAGAGAGAGAGAGAGAGAGAGGAAGAGAGAGAGAGAGGAAGAGAGGGACAGAGAGAGAGAGAAAGGGAAAGAGAGGAGAGACAGGGAGAGAGAGAGAAAGGGAAAGAGAGGCAGGGAGAGAGAGATAGAGAGGGAGAGAGAGAGAGAGAACGACAGAGAAAGAGGGAGAGGGAGGGAGAGAGAGGGAGAAAGAAGAAGGGAGGGAGAGAGAGAAAGGGGAAGAGAGAGAGAGGGAGGTAGGGAGAGAGAAAGAGAGAGAGAGGGAGAGAGAGGAGATGAGAGGGAGAGGGAGAAAGAGGGAGGGAGAGAGAGAAAGAGAGAGAGAAAGAGAGAGAGGGAGAGAGAGAGGGAGAGAGAGAAAGGGAAAGAGAGAGGGAGATAGAGAGGTAGGGAGAGAGAGGGGGAGAGAGACATAGAAAGGGAAAGAGAGAGAGGGGGGAGAGGGAGGAAGAGGGAGGGAGAGAGAGGGAGGGAGAGAGATGCACCTCCAGCAGAAGATAACAAAAGCATCCTGTAATTTGGAAAAGGTGCCTCTCCACAAGAGGGGGGGGGAGCCTTGGGGTCCAAAGGTGGATGTACCAAGCCAGCCGTGTCTCCTGGGCACCAGAGGCCAGAGGCACCCCATGCCCTGGCACTGCCCTCCTAAGCCTGGCCAAGGGCAAAAAAAATCCCCATGCCAGCTTGTGCCAGCTTTCCGACTGAAAGCCCGGGGCGATGCTGCTCCCTCCCCCCCCCCAGAGCCAAGCTGGGCTCCCAGCATGCCCCGTGCCGGCATTCGGTACTCACCGCAGGCTCCAGGGGTAGACAGTCGTCTTGTCCACCCTGAGGGGAGAGACAGAAAAAAGGCCGCAGCTTCAGCATCCGGAGCCAGGCACGGCCGGAAGCCTCTCCTGAATAAAGCCGCCCTTTGGCTCCATGGTGCCCACCATTCCTCTTTGCCAGACAAGCCTTGCCCCCCCACCCCCCACCCTTTGGTACAAAGGCACACCCCCCCACACACCAAATGTAGACCAAAGGCTGGAAAACAAACAAGGGCTGTTTGGGGTTTCTCGGCCGAGTAGCAAACCAGTTCAGCCGGCCCGAGAACCGGTCCTCGTGTTTGGGGTAGAACCATCTGGGAAAGCGGGCATTGCAGAGCGATTAAACCTGCAGCGCCCGCAGCTTTGCAGCACTCTGCCAGGAAGCCCCCCCTCCCTCCCTCCCTCCCTCCCTCCCTGGGATGCAGCAAAAGGGGGTGTTTGGTGGAGCCTCCCCTCTCAGGGGCAGTCCACCCCCCCCCTCCTGGGGTAGGGAGGAATGAGCAGGAGCGATTCCTGCACAGCTACAGGAATTCACGGGAAGGCAAGGGGGGATGGGACCACCTCCCCAGCAGGTGGAGAGCCCGAGGGGTGAAGACGTGGGGGGGGCACCATTCTGGGCACAAAGCCCCTTCCCCTGCTGGCATCAAACGCATCACCCTGCCCAGCTGGGAGCAAAAGCACAGTCGAACTGGGGGCCACAAGGTGATGTAGCTGGATGAACAGCATCCCTTGGGAGGGGGAGACGAATCAACCTCCACCACCAGCCCCCCCCTTCCCACAGCAGCCCCCTACCAATTCTTTTACTAATGTACAGATAAGTCCATAAAGGGGGGTCTTCACATCAGAAGCCGCCCATGGCCAGAGTAAATGGACTCTCCCCCCCCCCACTAGCAGCTCTGCCCCCCGCCCACGGAGGAAACGAAGAACAGGAGCTGCCTTGTCCCAGCAGACGAGGTGGCTTTGCGGGGGGGGGGGACACACACAGAGCAAGGACCTGCTCAAACCCAAGCAGGACAAACCCCCCCCATTTCAAAGCAGAAAGACACAAAGGATTTTTCTAGCAGCTGGCTGGGAGGGTGGGAGGAACAGAAGAGTTACAGAGCCACCCTCATTCATGGGGGGGACACGGGGGGGTTTCCTTTCAGCCCTTAAAAGGCCAGTTTTGGCAACCGCTTTGTTTTTCATGCACGGGACCCGAGTTCAGGATGCTACAAGACACGGCTGGCGAATAGGAAAGGGGGGGGGAATAGCCTCTTTTAAAAAGGCTTATTAATTGTCTTAACTGAGGTTAATTGGCGCAGCACCCCGAGGGAGAGCGAGAACAAGGCCATTTTTAAAGGCAAAGGACTGAGGCTGGGCACGCCAGCCTGGCTGGGAGGGGGGGGGGAGACATGCAGAATCGGAATACAGGTCTGGGAAACAGCCGAGGGAGGAGGCAGAGGGGATTGGACTGGCCCCCGCGGATGCAGTCCTCCCTCCAGCCCCCCCACCACTCACCCTCCATAGGCCCCGAAGGTAAAGCTCCGCTTGCGGGACCCCATCCCGGCTCCTGGGAGTGCTCGGTGGGGCTGCCCGCCCTGGCGCTGCCCGCAGCAAAGCTCTAGAGCCCAGCGGAGAAAGGGGGAGGGCCGGGCTGGCCCCTCCCGCCCGCCCAAAGGGGTTGGGCGGCTGCAGAGGGCCTCAGGGCAGCCGGCGGCCAGCCGGCATGCCCGGCGGTGGTGGGCAGAGGGGCCGCTCAGCCTCCCAGCCGGTGCCAGTCTCTGCCAGGGCCATCCCAGACCGCCTCCCTCGCTCTCGCCCCCCTGGGCAGCTGTGGGAGGGCCCGGAGAACCCTTTGCTGTCCTGCAGCCCCAGAGACAGCCTGGCCCTCCTTTCTCTCTCTCTCTCTCTCTCTCTCTCTCTGTATGTGTGTGTGAGAGAGAGAGAGAGAGAGAGAGAAAGAGAGAGAAAAGAGAGAGAAGAGAGAGAGAGAAAAGAGAGAGAGTGTGAGGAGAGAGAGAGAGAGAAAGAAGAAAGAGAGTGTAAGGAGAGAGAGAGAAGAGAGAGAGAGTGTGAGGAGAGAGAGAGAAAGAAGAGAGAGTGTGTGTGTGAGGAGAGAGAGAGAAAAGAGAGAGAGAGAGGAGAGAGAGAGAAAAAAAAGAGAGAGAGTGAGAAGAGAGAGAGAGAGAAAAGAGAGAGAGGAGAGAGAGAGAGAGAAAAGAGAGAGAGTGAGAAGAGAGAGAGAGGGAGAGAAGAGAGAGAGAGTGTGAGGAGAGAGAGAGAGAGAGAATAGAGAGAGAGAGAAGAGAGAATGTGTGTGAGAAGAGAGAGAGAATGTGAGAAGAGAGAGAGAGGAGAGAGAGAGAGAAAAAAGAGAGAGTGTGTGAGAAAAGAGAGAGAGAGAGAGAGAGAGAGAGAGAGAGAGAGAGAGAGATTTTCACACAAGGCTTCCTTCGGTGGGTCAAAATCCCCAAGATCCTCTCTGTCTCTGCAGGAGATTCTAACCCCACCCCACCCCAAGGAGGGAGGGCATAAATAAGAGAAAGGTGGTGGGCGGACCCCAGACTCAGCCAGGGAGGGTGGCCCAGGAGCAGGGCAAGAGCAGCCCACCGTACCCCTCGGCTTACAGCACAAAGTAGGCTCTCAAGCATGTACAGAGTGCCTTTCTTTGGCTCCTGAATCACATCTGTGACAGACGCGTGCATACAATGCAGGAAAAAAAAAACAACCCACAAATGATTGGGACCCCCTTCCCCAGCACAGCTTGATTCTAGTCCAGGGGTCTTCCAAGTTGGCCCTTTGAGGACTTGTGGACTTCAACTCCCAGAATTCCTCAGCCAGGCTGAGGAATTCTGGGAGTTGAAGTCCACAAGTCCTCAAAGGGCCAAGTTGGAAGACCCCCTGCCATAGGAAGTGGATTACAAGTCCTGGCATCCGATAGGCAGCATGGATGGCTCACAGTCAGGAAACGCCCCCTACTGGAGAGTGCCTGGCGGTGCTCCCGCCGGGCACAACAGAGGCAGCCTGCGTGCATGTGTGCGAGTAGCAGCACCGTGGACAGCGTCTCCCAACTGCTTCCTTCCCACCAGTTGTGCTACACACACAGCCACACGCTTCGCACGCTTCTGCCTCTCCTGCCCCCCCCCCAGGACCTGTGACGACCCCCCCCCTCCACTCAGCCAAGCAACAGGTTTTGTTTTGCAAACGACGCACTCGAGAACACCCAGCGGGGTCCGTGCACACTGCACACCCACCCGCCCACCTTAAACACGCACACAAAGGCGCCCAAAAGTTCCTCTTTCCAAAGCAGAAAAACACAACCTCCATTCCGCTAACACAACAACGCAGGCCACAGCTCCCCGGGGCCAGAAAAGAGCTCTGGAAGGGCATGGATTACAGTGGGCAGAGAGAGAGAGGGGGGGCTCTGGGTTCAAGTCCCAGCAGGCCTGCCTGGAGCCAGGGTAGAACCGAGCGTTCCCTTCTCTTTAGGTGAAAAACATAAACAATTCCTGGTTGTGAGGCTTAAGCTCACAACCTTTAACACTTTTACAGTGGCCCTCAACAGAGCTGCCCCCCCCAGTTTCCTCCGGGGTGTCTCCAAGCTGGATGCCCGTAATAGGCGGCACAGCGAGGGGGCTTTTCCCCTACACAATTCAGGCATCTCCTGGCAGCCTAGGACACGGGTCCCCAACCCCCGGTCTGTGGACCGGTAGCGGGCCACAGCACGCCAGCAACCGGTCCGCACAAACAAGCAAAGCCCCATCCGTGGGATGCAGGCAGCACACAAAACCACACACTCTCTGGTCCGTGGAAAAACCTCTCTCCACGGAACCGGTCCCTGGTGCCCCGAAGGTTGGAGGCCTCTGGCCTCTCCTTCTTCTCACGTCATATCCGTTATCGGACGTTGGCGATCCTGTTTTTAATCAGCAGCCGCACGAAAAAGTGCTGCTGAGTTTTGTCCGAAGCAGATTTTGAAGCCACGATGTTCTTCTTCTGCCTGGATCACGTTTGCCTTCAGTCTTTCCCTGAGATTCTTAGCACCCCTGCCCCATTTAAGGGGCTCCCCCTGCCCCATTTAAGGGGTGCCCGTAGGTTTTGCCGCCCTTAAGGTGATTTTCCTGGGAAATATAGAGTGTAGTAGTCGTCCCTTTGCTTTCTACACGGCTGTGCACACGCTGTTCAAGTGGCTGCCACCACCCCGTGTGCTGTTCTTCTGAAGCCGGTCCAACCAATATGGTCTCTGCCTTTAGTTGATACTGGGGACGCAGCTGTCACTCACCAGGCCTGTTGGTCCAAGGAGAAGGACCAACCCACCATTATAGCATAAAAGCCCTAATGGGGAGGGCCCCCCCCAATCCACCACCCAGGGATGCGCTCTGTGGGGGATCCAGGCTCCCCTAAGACATCTTTGGCCTAGGCCAGGGGTAGGCAACCTTGGCTCTTTTATGACTCGTGGACTTCAATTCCCAGAATTCCTGAGCCAGCATGAGGGAAACTTTGGCCCCTTCATGACTCGTGGACTTCAACTCCCAGAATTCCTGAGCCAGCCATGCTGAGGGGAAAGAAAGAGGTTTCTAAGTTCCCCCATGCCGGCTCGGAAATTCTGGGAGTTGAAGTCCACCAGTCATCAAAGAGCCAAGGTGGCCTACCCCTGGCCTAGGGGACGTCAACCTGAATCGTGCCTCCCCTGCTACAGATGGGAAGACTGAGGCTCAGAACAGACTGCCTGGCTAATGAGCTCGTGACGGATCTGGATGAGGCACGCACGCAGGCAGAGCTGGCACCCCTCCCTGTTTCTGGGAGACAAAGCCTGGCACGGAAACTTTGCCAGGCGAGGGGTAGCGGGTGGCGGGTAGGAGGTGTGAAGCCGCTGAGGAGTGGGCCCCGTTTTCAAATCTGGCAGAAGGCAGCCGGAGCTGAATAACAAGCAAGCGGGGAGGAGAAACGGAATGAGCGAACACGGGCAGGAGCAAACGCCCGGGGCGGGTGGGGAAGCGGGCAAGGCAACTGGGGGGGGCAGGGTGGAAGAGCGGGCATGGCATCCTGTGGGGAAACTAACCCTCCAGGACCCCCTGCATGCATTGGTGAACTCAGAAAGCACGGGGGGGGGACTTTGTCCATCTCTGCCACCTCCTGCAGGGCCGCCTGGGCAATTGAGGCCACCTGTGGGCGAGGGAGGGCACAGACCCTCCCCCTCGTGGAAGTGCCGCATGCAGGAGGGCTGGAGTGGGAGGGAGGGCACACGAGCCTAGAGGTGCACGTGGCAAGCCAGACAGAGGCCGGGCACGTTTTCCCGCAGGGCACCTGCCAGACCCCGAGTGCCCTCTCTTCCTTCTAGATCTCTCACCCACACAAACACACAAACACCCACACACACAACAGAATCAGCCCTCCAGGATGGCCTGCCTCCCCTGGCTGATGATGTAGCTATACTGACGCCCTCTTACCTGGCGCAACCTTCCTACCCTGCCAGGAGGGTGGGGGGCGGCAGAAGACGCCCCCCCCACCAGACTCCAGGAAACTCCTCTCCTACCTCGCAGCCCCCCCCCACCGGCCCTTGGCTGCCCACCTGGCGGCCTCCTCCGCCGCAGCCCCCTCCCCATGCCCGCTTCCCCCGCCAGTCCAGGTGCAGGGAGAATTTGAGGGGGGGGCTTCCAGTTCAAGGAGAGGAGCCGGGACCCCCGCCCAGGATTCCGAGGGGCCCCGCCTGGCGGACGGGCAGCAGCCGGGGGCGCGCCTTCGCAGACAGGCGCAGGGAGGAGACCCCCCACTTCCCAGGAAGGGAGCCCCCCCATCCCAGCCCGGTCTCTTCCAGCGCGTGGGAGAGGCCGGCAGGAGCCCCCCCGTCCCCGACTGCCAGCCTGGCCCTCGCCCTGCGCGGCAGCAGCCTGGGGCGCGCATTCGCAGGTGCAGCCGGAACGGGAGCCCGGAGACCCCCATTTCCCACCCCGTTCTCTTCCAGCGGAAGGGAGAGTCCGGGAGGAGGCCCCCCCTCCCCGACTGCCAGCCTGGCCCTCGCCCTGCGAGGCTCTCCACGACCCGGGAGGCGAGGGGGGGGGACGAAGCGGGGAAGGGCCGGGAAGGAGGGAAGCTGGAAGGCTGGAGGGGGGGGAGGATCTCCTCCCTCTCCTGCCCCGGGAAGGGCCGGGGTCTCCGCGCGCCCCTCCCGCCTCCAACGGCCTTGGTCCGGGTAGAAGCGGTGGGAAGAGGGGGGAACCTACCGGAGCCGCCGGGAGACGCGTCCGCCGCCGCCGTCTGCCCTCCGCGGCGAGCCGAGCCGGGCAAGGAGCCGCTCTCGCCTCGCGCGTGCCCATTGGACGCCCGCCGCAGGAGGGGGAGGGGCCCCGGCCGGGGGGGGGAGGCGCGCGCGCCCCCCGACCAGGCTCGTCCCCGTCTCTCGGGGAGGGCGGGGGCGCGCCCGGAGAGAAGGAGGTGGGGGGGGTGTGCGGTTCTCGGCCCTGCGGAACGCGCTGCTACGCGGTGCGCCCTTTGGGGAGCCTAGCAGCACCTGGGCTTCGGGGTGTGTGGGGGGGGGGAAGCAGGGAGTTTGGGATGGGGTGGGGTGGGGCGAGGGGCTAAAGACGGGGATGGGAGGACCGGCCCCTACACAGCCCCGGGAGGACTTTCCGCAGGGTGCTTCTGAACCATGAATCGCTTTTTTTAAAAACAAAGGTTCTAGTCCTCATCGTTCCAAATCCAGGCTAGAAGAAAGCAAAATGCCTGCCGGCCTCCAGATAATTCTCCCAGCCTCTCTGCTATTATTGGCTGGTGGATTTTCCTTCCCCCACCCACCCACCCCCTTGATTTTTCCAGAGATTTCCTTGACTTGAGCCTGCAGGAAAGGAAAAATCCAAAGGGTTGCAAAATTCTCTTGGACACACACACACACTCCATCTTCCTCGGGCACCCACTTTCGCACTGGGGACCCAACCGTGGCTGGAGAGAGGCTGCAGCACCACCCTGGCACCATTCAGACCTGGGACAGCACCCTCCATCCTCCTGGGCTGGAGAGAAAAGGCCCACAGCCAGCGGCTCCGGGCAACGCGGGGGGGGAAGGGAGGAGGATGGACGCCCACGCTGTGGCTGATGGACTTTGAACCCGGCCAGGCTGTTGGTCCTTGGCAGGCGGAGGGAGGGGGGGTAGAAGTGTGCCAATGGGGGAAAGGCCAGCAACATCATGGGAACGGGCCTGGTCTTAACAGGCAAGGGGGTTTATTTATTTATTTATGAGACTTATATACCGCTTTAAGTGCGAGCACTCTCTAAGCGGTGTACACCAGTAAGCAATGTATATATATATATATTTACATTGCCCCCAACAATCTGGGTCCTCATTTTACCTACCCCAGAAGGATGGAAGGCTGAGTCCACCTTGAGCCGGTGAGATTTGAACCGCTGACCTGCTGAACACAGTCAGCTAAAGTGGCCTGCAGTACTGCACCCTAACTGCTGTGCCACCTCAGCTCTTCAATAGGTGGGTGGGCAAATCAGAAGATGGGCATCTGCGGCCCTTTGCTGGCAAAACCAATTTTTGGCCAAGACAAAACACCGGCAACGGCTATTCTTAGGGGGGGCTACAAATAAGAAGGCAGTTCCAACACTTCTTGTTGTTCTGAGTCCTAGAATACTTTTTCTCAAAGGGCCTTGCTTTTAGGCCAAACCGTTAGCGGCAGGAGAGAAATTATATTATTAATATTAACAATAATAATAATAAGAGTTGGAAGGGACCTTGGAGGTCATCTAGTCCAACCCCCTGCTCAGGCAGGAAACCCTATGCCATTTCAGACAATCTCTTCTTAAAAACTTCCAGTGTTGGAGCATTCACCGCTTCTGGAGGCAAGTTGTTCCACTGGTTAATTGTTCTCACTGTCAGGAAGTTTCTCCTTAGTTCCAGGTTGCTTTTCTCCTTGATGAGTTTCCCTCCGTTGCTTCTTGTCCTGCCTTCAGCACTTTGGAGAATAGCTTGACTCCCTCTTCTTTGGGGCAGCCCTGCAATACTGGAAGACGGCTATCATGTCACCCCTCGTCCTTCTCTTCATTAGACTAGACATTCCCAATTACTGGGTGATTTCCAGCCAGATCGGAAAGCTGACTTTCTCAAGAGCCAGCGTGGCTACGTGCAAACACACAAAGTCTGGAGGGGCTCTCTCTCTTCCCCCCCCCCCCAGCCCAACCTATCCCCTCTGCTCGCCACCTTGAGCCACTGGCCAAAGTGGCCGGCCACAAACCAGTAGCTTTTAACATGAATTCGAATCCATCGCCCTAAACGACCCTGGCGGGAAGGGAGCGAGGGAATGGGGGAGAGAGCGGTCACTCTGACCCCAATCCTGATCCCGGGGAGATTTAGAAGATTTTTTTTTTATGCCTGAAGCGCTCAGTGGGGAAAAAATAAAAACACAATTTTATGCAAGGCAACACAAAATACAAAGGCGACCGATCACGTATACATACTTTAATAAGGCTCTCAAAACTAGTCCCAAAACGTTTGCAGCCCAGGCAGACAGGGCGACGGGGGCGGGTGGGTGGGGGGCTTGACCCAGCCCCCCCCCCAGACCTGGCCAGACTTGAACAGTCTGATTCTCCGTACTCACCCGTGGCAGCGGATCGGCTCTCCCAGGCCTTAAGAAGACTTTTTCCATCCAGAGGGCTCGCCGAGAGAGGCGGCCAGGATGGGGAGGGGGAGATGCCAGGCAGCCCCTACCTTATTTTGGTGGGGGGGGGAGAGGAGAGGGCTGGGGGAGAGCAGGGCCAGAGAAAACCACCAGCCCGCCCTCTTCGCTTCCAGGAAGAGCTGCAAAATCAGCAGCGTCCATTTCGTGCCCCCCCCCCGGAGAAGAAATGGTCCCCACTGGAAGGAGCCCAGCATCCCTGCCCTATACGTTGTCTTGCTGGGCTGCCCCCTCCCCCCAACCCAACCCCCCCCCATTCATGGCAAACAGTCCTGGAGTGACAGCCGAGACCTCGAGCAGGTTTCCCGCCACGCCCCCTCCCCAAAACCTCACACTTTTGGTTCTCCCCCCCCCTTCAGGAATGCTGAGGGCTCGATCACCTGCTGGCCCAGCGTGGCCCTTGGGGAAGGGGCTTCAGGAGAGTCGATGCGCAGCCCTCCCACCCACCCAGCCTGTGGTAAAAAGCCCCCCCCCCAGGAACCCGGACCTCTGTTGCTTTGGGGCTGAAAGGAACTGGGGAAGCGGCTGCAAAGTTCTGGAGCCCATCAGCCCCTCCTCAGTCAGAGGCCCCAGCTGTCCTACGGGAACGCCCCAGGTTTGGGGTCGGGGGGCTGCCTGGGCAGCCCCCAAAGGGAGAAGCGATGCTCAAGAAAAGGGTCCAAAAAGAGGGTCCGCTGCTCTGCCCTCCTGCCGGCTGTAAGTCTCTCTCTCAAGGACCCCCGTGCTTCCTCCCATCGTCCCAGGAAGTCCTGGCCCGCCAGCGTTGGTTTTTGCACCTCCTCCGCTCGTAAAAGTGAATAATCTGTTCCGAGAGGGACCCCAAAGTGGGGGGCTCCCCTCTAGGAGTCCTCTCTCTCTCTCTCTCTTTCCCCCCAGGTGTGCACCGAGATGAGGCCTCTGGGGCGGCCGGGCTGAACGGGGGTCCCTCCGAGGGGCTGAAGCTCTTTCAGTTCGCTGTTCCCGGAGGGCCCAAAAGCTTTCTCATCCAGGCTATTGGAGGGGTGGGTGGCCGTCTGGCCAAAGAGCGAACGTTAGTGGCCGAGGAGACCCGTCCCTGGAAAAAGAGGGGGGGGAGAGGTCAGTAAACGAGGAGGCGTCTGTGGGGGGGGGAGAGAGAGAAAGAGAAAGAGAGAGAAAGAGAGAAAGAGAAAGAGAAAGAGAAAGAGAAAGAGAGAAAGAGAAAGAGAAAGAGAGAAAGAAAGAAAGAGAAAGAGAGAGAGAGAAAGAGAAAGAGAGAGAGAAAGAGGGAGAGAGAGAGAAATAGAGAGAGAAAGAGAAATAGAGAAAGAGAAAGAAAGAGAGAAAGAGGGAGAGAGAAATAGAGAAAGAGAGAGAAAGAGAAAGAGAGAAAGAAAAGAGAAAGAGAAAGAGAGAGAAAGAGAAATAGAGAGAGAAAGAAAGAGAGAAAGAGAAAGAGAGAGAAAGAGAGAAAGAGAGAAAGAAAGAGAGAGATGGGGCAGGGAGGGCAAGGCCTACCTTTAAAGCCTTCCTCCGGAATGCAGACTGGAAAAGAAGACAAAAGCAGTCAGAGAAGCCTCCAGAGGCCAACACGGTCTACCTTGCTGGGAGGAGAATTGAGGGCTGCCACCGCCATCCCCCCCAGCGCTTGGCAACAGACCGAAGTGACGGAAAAGCGGGTGGGGGGGAAACCAGGAACGCTGGAGGAGGTTACCTTGCATAACGTCATCTATGGCCGCGTAGTCCACAATGGGCTCGTCGGCCTGTTTTGGGGGAGGAAGGAAAACTGGGCGTTAGATGGGGGCAAAAGTTGCCCCCTCCCACACATGCATACACCCCACCGGAAGAGGGACAGACGGCCCGCGGGATCACCGGCTGACCGTCCCAAGCCGAACTGGCCTGGCAGCCGAGGGCAAAGGCTTGGGGCGTGCACGGCGGGAGCCACCGAAAGGCGGAAGGCCAGGCCTCGCTCACCTTCAGCAAGACCACGGACTCGGGCGTGACCCCCAGGCTGCCCAGCGTGGCCACGTCGTCGGACAGCACCGTCCCGTCGATGGAGAGGTTCTGGTCGAAGGGAGCCACGGAGAAAGCGTGCATGATCTGTGCCGGAAACACACGGCGGGACACTGAACAGGGGAGCTTCTCTGCGGAGGCAGGGCCACCCCCTTTGCATTCTCCGAGGTCTCCTAAACCAGGGGTCCCCAACCCCTGGTCCGTGGACCGGTACCGAGCCACAGCACGCCAGCAACTGGTCCGCACAAATAAGCAAAGCCCCATCCGTGGGATGCAGGCAACACACAAAACCACGCACTCTCCGGTCCGCGGAAAAACGTCTCTCCACGGAACCGGTCCCTGGTACCTTGAAGGTTGGGGGCCTGTGTCCTGAATGGAGGATGGAAGACCAGGGAGAAAAACAGCCCTCCTTCTGCGCTGAGCAAGGGGGTCCTCTGCGCACGGGCAGGAGGGCGGGGGGCTCACCTGGATCTTCAGATCCTTCAGGGTCTGGTTAGCGGAGACGAGGAGGGCCTTCTCCCCCCGGATTCTCCTGTGCCGAGTGCTGCGCCGGATGCCCTGCTTCTGGCAGACCACAGAGTTGGGGTGGGAGACCTTCTGCCGCTTGGCGTTGCTGTTCGCCTGGGAGGCAGAAGAGATTCCAGCCAGGGGGGGAAACCGAGGCCCACCCCCTCTTCCCCCGCCTGCCGGGCCCTTCGCTTTGCACTCAGGCCCTGCCGGGGGTCCCGAGTCCCCTCCCCAAAGCCACCTTCTGGATCTTCCCCAAACGCCATGTTTCCACAAGTCTTCCCGCTCGCCCCGACCAGGACAAAGTCCCGTGGAGACTTCTTATCATCAAGACCGGAATTTACCTGGTTGAAATCCGGATCGTGCTCCCCTTCCGCCCTGGCCTCCTCCCGCTCTTCTTCGGCCTCCGAACTGCTCACGTTCAGCTCCGGAGCAGCCTCCTTCATGACCTGGAAGGGGGGGGGAGGACAGAGAGGAGAGAGGGTGGAGCTGCTCTTAGCCTCCTTTGGGAATTGGATCTTCACACCGAGTGGGACGGAGCTCAAGTCACTAGTAACACACACACACACACACACACACACACACACACACGGGAGAGACTCAGACCCCGGGTCTGGGCCCAAGGAGTAAAGACCACTGAGGGCTGTGCAAAAGAGAGACATCAAGGTTGTCTAGAAAGTGCATGGTGGGAAAGAGCCAGGAGGGTCCGTGGCCCCCCCCTAAACTGAAAGCCCTTGGTTTAAACCAGCCTTGCACTTTTTTTATCAAAATATATACCCCTGCAATACACACACACACACACACACATTCCTGGGGGTTAATTTCTACATAGACCACCTAAGACGTGTGTTTCATCTTCTTGATGGCCGTGAATCTCAAGAGCTGGTTCCTCTAAGCTCAGAGAGAGAGAGAGCAAGGGAGGGAGGGGGGAAGAGGGGGGAGGGAGAAAGAGGTTGAGAGAGAGGGTGGGAGGGGGAGAGGGAGGTAGAGAGGGAGGAGGGAGGGAGAGAGAGAGGAAGGGAGGAGAGAAGGGGGAGGGAGGGGAAGGAAAGAGAGGAAGGGAGGGAGGGAGGAGGAAGAGAGAAAAAGAAAGAGGGAGGGATGTGGAGGGAGAGAGAAGAGGGAGGGAGGAAGGGTGGGAGGTGGGAGGAGAGAAAGGGAGAAAGGGAGGAAGGAAGGGAGGGAAGAAGGGAGAGGGGAAGGGAGGGAGGGAGGAAGGAGAGAAAGGGAGGGAGAGAGAGGGAGAGGGGAGAGAGAGGAAGAAAGAGAGAGAGAGAGAGAGAGAGAGAGAGAGAGAGAGACAAAGCCAAGGCCTGGTGGACAAAACCAAGGCCTGGGGCTGCCCAGTCTCTCAACTCAGCTGCCATTTGGATGAGCATCTTAAGAAAGGGAGGTTTCCCCCCCCCCTTCCCTCTTGCTTTTAAGATAAGTGCGGAAGGGCCAGGGCAGACCCCAGCCTTTAATGGATTGCCCCCCCCCTCCCCAAGGAATGGCTCACCCAACCACTAAAGAGGAGCAGAAGAGGGTCTGCTTCAGGCCCTGAATTCATCGGCCGCCTAATAGCGCAAGGAACCCCCCACCCGGGGCTCTGCTGAGACTCTGGCCCAGAACGGGGGTTGGGGGGGGGCCTGAACCCCAAGAGCAGGAACACCCGGGCCCCTTCCCAGCTTTTCTGTGATCCTTCTGGGCAGAGGAGGGGGGGGGAGACCAACCTTCTTGTCATCCACCACTTTGCGCACGTAGATGGTGGCCTGGGTGTATTCCCGCAGGTCTCTCTGCTGCTGGTACAACAGCCCTTCTCGGCAGTCCAGGCACAGCTCTGGGGGAGAGGGAGCAGGAAGGGGGGGGTCTGTCTCCGCAAAGACCCCGGGCTCTGCAGGGCCTCGGCCGGAGAACCGGTGGCCGCGACGGGGCAAGGGCGTCGCGAAACCCTCAGAGGCCCTTGGAGTGAAAACTCTCGGCAGGGGGGGCTTTCATTTTGAGGGCACCGGAGGGGTTTCTGGCTCTCTTGGACCCTCATATGCCATGGAGGGAAACTTCTCAAGGGGAGAAGCAGCCTGGAACTAAGGAGGAATTTCCCAACAGGGAGAACAGTGAACCAGTGGAACTGCTTGCCTCCAGAGGTTGTGGGTGCTCCAAGGAGGTTTTTAAGAGGAGATTGGACAACCATTTGTCTGGAATACGGTCTCCTGCTTGAGCAAGGAGATGGACTAGAAGACCTCCAAGGTCCCTTATTCTATTCTATTCCATTCCATTCCATCTCTTCATTCTATTCTATTCTATTCTATTCTATTCTATTCTATTCTATTCTATTCTATTCTATTCTATTCTATTCTATTCTGTTCTATTCATCTCTTCTATTCTCTTCTTTATTCCATTCCATTCCATTCTATATTCTATTCTATTCTATTCTATTCTATTCCATTTTCATTCTATTTTTCATTCCATTATTCTATTCTATTCTATTCTATTCTTCTCTTCTCTTCTTTATTCCATTCCATTCTATATTCTATTCTATTCCATTCCATTGCAGTCCAGTCTAATTTCTATTCTATTCTGCATTGTATTGTATTTTATTCTAGTTTCTATTCTATTCTGCACTGTACTGTATTCTACTCTAGTCTATCCTGATCTGGTCTAATTTCTTTTTTGTTTTGTTTTGTATTACACTGTATTCTGGTCTAATTTCTATTCTGTACTGTACTGTACTGTACTGTACTGTATATTCTATTCTATTCTATTCTGGTCTAATTTCTATTCTATTCTGGTCTAATTTCTATTATTCTATTCTATTCTATTCTATTCTATTCTATTCTATTCTATTCTATTCTATTCTTCTATTCTATTCTATTCTGCATTGTATTGTATTGTATTGTATTATCTATTCCTATTCCATTCCATTCTATTCCTATTCTATAATCCAGAGGCCCCCAACCTTTCGGGCACCAGGGACCAGTTCCGTGGAGAGAGATTTTTCCGTGGACCAGAGAGTGCGTGGTTTTGTGTGCTGCCTGCATCCCATGGAGGGGGCTTTGCTTGTTTGTGCGGACCGGTTGCTGGCAGGCCGCGGCCCAGTACTGGTCCACAGACCGGGGCTTGGGGACCCCTGCTATAATCTATCCCTATTCCTACCCTATCAAAGAGAGGAGCCACAGGGACAGCGCGACCCAGCTGAGATGGGTAGAAGAATGAGGCCCTTGGCTCATCACGGAAAAGGAGACGTGACCCGCAACCAATACCTCCCCCTGCGCAGGTGTCTCTGCTCTGAATGTCCTTGCGGAGAGGCCCCTCCCTCCCTGCCCGCCGAGGATGCTTGAGAAGCGGGATACCCGGGCTTGCCGCCTGCCAAGAAGCGCCCGGAGCCCACGGGAGCAGGGCATGTGGTGCCAACGTGTCTCTTTCCCTCGCGGCCTCCCCTCCTGCCGGCTCGCTCACTCACCAGGCTCGGTCATGTACAGCAGGCGCTCGGCGCTCTCCTCGGGGGCCTCCCTCCGGATCACCCGGATGGCGTGATCCACCACGAAAAGCTTTCGGATCTTCTCCCATTCGTCGGGCCATATCAGAGCTACACTGTGCCAAGAAGCAGTGCCTGCTGTCTCTCTCAAAGGCCAACCGCGGCCCCTCGGCCTCCGGACACCCCGGGAGGGCCGCACCCCAAAGAGACGGGTCGCCAGGGAGGGATCGAGGAGGCCTGGTGCAAAGGCCCTCTGGGCTGAGTGAGTGTGTGTATCCTATTCTGCTGGAGCCAGAGAGAGAGACACACACACACAGACACCCCTGCACCGGAAGAAGGAAGACACTCACAGTTTAGAGTCTTCTTTGGTCATGGACGCAACGGTGAACATCAGCCCTCCGTGGGGGCAGAGCAGTTCCCGGTTTCCAACGGAAGAGACGGGGCTGCATCGGGTGGGCCTCCTGGTGGAGGGCAAGAAAAGGGGGGGGGCATGATGTTGCGGACTACGTTTGGCCAGTGGAAATTGCAGGGGGTGGGGTGGGAAGCGTGCGAGTCCAAGGGAACGGCCGGGGAGAGAGGAGACGGAGAAAGGAGCGGGCGCCCGCCAGAGAACTGGAGAACCGAGGGTGTGGAAGGGATGGAGAAGCCCGAGCTTGGTGGTTCTCTTTGAGACGTTTCATAACCCAACTAGGAAACATCTTCAATGGCAGGAGGGACTGGGAGAGGAGGAGGAGGATGACTGTGGGGTCTTTGGTGCTCTCTGAGCTGGGTTGTTTTCTTTTTCTTTTTCATATGTAAGATACTTTTAATAAAATGAAATAAATATACACACGACTTTTGGTGTTGCTCGCCCATTTTCCCTATCACTGTATCCACACTCCTTCTTCTCTCCCTTCTTTCTCCCTTTCTTCTCTTCCCTACTTCCCTCTTCTTCCTCCCCTCTTCTCTTTCCTTCCTTCTCCTCTTCTCCTCCAACCTTCCTACTTCCTTCTCCCCTCCTTTACTCTTTTCTCTCTCCTCTCCTTTCTTCCCTCTCATCCCTCTTCAGATACAATTCAGGGGTAACGTCCGAACAACTCCTCTCTCCAAATTTCCCTATCTGTATTATATACGATAAGGTTAATTTTCTCTTACATTAATGCTTCTATTTATCTAACCTTCTCGGTATATACTTCTATAAATTTATTTATTTATGAGACTTATATACCGCTTTAAGTGCAAGCACTCTCTAAGCGGTGTACACCAGTAAGCAATGTATATATATATATATATATATATATATATTTACATTGCCCCCAACAACCTGGGTCCTCATTTTACCTACCCCGCAAGGATGGAAGGCTGAGTCCACCTTGAGCCGGTGAGATTTGAACTGCTGACCTGCTGAACACAGTCAGCTAAAGTGGCCTGCAGTAGTGCACTCTAACTGCTGCGCCACCTCGGCTCCTCCAAGTTATACAACCTCCAAGTTATTCAATACTGTGTCGCCTGGGTCTCAGCTGGGTTGTTTTCTTGCAGACATTTCATGAGCCAACTGGGTAACATCATCAGGGCTAGAGGAGGAGAAGGAAGGCAGCTCACCTCACAAACTTCCGCCATTCCTCCACAAAGAACCTGGAGACCACGTAGAGCTCTCCCACCTCCTGGGGAAAGAGAGTCATCATTCAGGGCCCCAAGGATCCCAAGAGGAGGCCTGGGACTCAAGGAGGCTGCAGCAGAGCTTAAGCCTGGATGGGGATGGGGAGGGGAGCAAAGCCAGGGGGACTCCAGCTTGGCCAAAGCTTGCCTGCCTCCTCCCAAAGGACCACACAGGCCTCTAGGCTGCACAAGGTGTGTGTGTGTGTCTCTGTGTGTGCACACTCAGACCGACGGAACTTCAGCAGGTTCTGTTGCTTGCACAGCCCAGCTAAATCTTCTGCTCCGGCTGCTGCTCTACAGGGCTGAAGGGGGGAGACCCTTGCCCGGCGGTACTTGAGTCACTGCCCCCCCCCGCATATCCTGGTCTCCTCACCTCAGGCCAGGTGCTGAGGCAGGGCCGGCTCTTGTCCTGGAAGAGGTGGGGCAGGCTGGCCTTCTGCTCGTTGGCCATCATCTTGTGGAGGGCTTCGTTCTCTTCCCCTTCCCGCTCCAGGATCTGCGGAAAGACAAGCCCTGGGGTCACGGGCCTCCTCCTGGAGGGGCGAGGGTCTGCTTTTAGGGGGGGGGGCTCAGCCTTCCAGGAGTGCCCTACTGCTGGAGTTGCAATCTTGCGACCTCCAAAGGCCGGGAGGCAACTGAGACTAAGCAATTTTGGGGGGAGGGGGGGTATATCCCCCCTCTAGGCCTCAAGCCCCCTCCCCCAGGAAGAAACACACACCCCCCCCCCAATGCCTTCCTGGAGCAAGGCTTCGGCCCCGACTCCAGAGCCGGTCTCCATCTTGGGTGCAAGGCAGAGGCCTCCGCAGCTCCTCACTGTGCTGACTTGGGGAGGGGGGGCTTTCCTCTCCCTCCCTCCCTCCCCGATGCATCTCCCCCCCGCACCTTGCACTGCAAGCAGGAGTCTCTGCCGCTGGGGAACTCCGGGGCGTTGCGGAAGTAGCGCTGCAGCTTCTCCCAGGCTTCCCTGCAGACCACGCGCCTCTCGTTCTCCAAGATGCAAAGGTTGCCTGCGGGTGGAAGGGGGCAGAGGAGCTGACCGGCTGTCCGAGGGGAAGCAGCGGGGCAGAGCCTGACCCCAGTCACCCTTTGGTCACCCCCCCCCCAACGGCGTGGGGACCCCCCCCAGAGCAGGAGACCCTCCCCGCCAGGGAAGTGTGGCCGCACTCCTAGGACACCCCCCCTTCACGTTGGAACTGACCACAAAATGGGTCGCTGGAAGGAGAGAAGGTCAGGGGGGGAGGCAAGGAAAGCGTGGCCATGCCCAAGACCCTCAGGACCACCATCCTCCCCATCCCACCCCCCAAAGCATCCTTTCTGGATCTCCCCATTCAGATGCCCAAATGCCAGCCGGCTGGGGAGAAACCAGGCCCCTGTCCTGTGCCCCTCCCTCCTGCAGCAGCAGCAGCTGACCCCCCCCCCCGGCTGGCTCCACCAGCACCCCCAAAATTAGGAGCCCCTCCCAGCTTCCCCCTCCGAGCGGAGCGTGCACGGGGTAAAAAAACAAGGGAACATCGGGAGGAGCCCGCTGCCACCCAGCTCCTTCCGGAGCAGTCGCTAAGGTTACAGGCCAATTACGAAGGAGGCAGCCGGCAATTAAGCCGAGGGGAACCTACTTTGGTTTCTGCCGGCACAAAGGAGTCCTTAGAGTCAGAGAGAAACACCTACCCGGGCTCCCTGAGGATGTGCCGGCAGGGGCGGCAGAGGTGTGCGTGCAGGCGGCACGACACACCTGGCTGTGCCCCACATGGAATAACCCTCCTGGCGCATCACAGGCTAGTTGAGACCAGGTCAAGGGAAAGTCTAGAAGGGTGTGTGTGTGTGTGTGTCCTGCTTCAGGACCTCACTTGTTTCCTCCCAAACGTTTTTTTGGGGAAAAATAATAATAATTAGCCTCTAAAGCAGAGCCCTCCCCCAATCTTTTGGGCACCAGGGACCGGTTCCGTGGAAGAGAGGAAGGTGCGTGGTTTTGTGTGTTGCCTGCACCTCGCGGATGGGGCTTTGCTTGTTTGTGTGGACCGGTTGCTGGCATGCCGCGGCCCGGTACTGGTGCACGGACCGGGAGTTGGGGACCCCCTACTCTTCTCCCTCCAGGTGCTGCACTAATCCTGCTGGCTTAGAGGAGGCTGAGGCCCCTGTAACAATGGGGGGTGTCCCTCCTCCTCACTGGGGTCCACCATCCTCTATATTGTTCTGTTTTGTTCTATCTCTCTCTGTTCTGTTCTTATTCTATTCTTATTCTATTCCATTCCACTCTACTCCATTTTCTCTTTCTATTCTATTTTCTTATTCTATTCTATTCTATATTTTATTCTTCCCATATTCTATTCTATTCTTTCCATATTCTATTCTTTCCATATTCTATTATATTCTATTCCATTCATTTTTTTCTTTTCTATTCTATTCTACTCCATTCCATTCATTTTCTATTCTATTTCTATTCTACTTCTATTCTGTTCTATTCTATTCTTATTCTATTCCATTCCACTCTACTCCATTTTCTATTTCTATTCTATTCTCTTATTCTGTTCTATTCTATTCTATTCCATTCCATTCCACTCCACTCCATTTTCTATTTCTATTTCTATTCTATTCTATTCTCTTATTCTATTCTATTCTATTCTATTCTATTCTATTCTATTCTATTCTATTCTATTCTATTCTATTCTATTCTATTCCACTCCATTTTCTATTTCTATTTCTATTCTATTCTATTCTATTCTCTTATTCTATTCTATTCTATTCTATTCTATTCCATTCCACTCCATTTTCTATTTCTATTCTATTCTATTCTATTCCATTCCATTCCATTCCATTCCACTCCACTCCATTTTCTATTTCTATTCCTATTCTATTTTCTTATTCTTGTCTAATTTCTATTCTATTCTGCATTGTATTGTATTCTATTCTATTTTATTATCCCTCCTCCTCACTGTGATCCACCATCCTAGGGGCCGCAGTCTGGGGGGAGGCAGGGGCAAGGCAAAGGAACCTGGACGAGCAGCAGAAGAAATAGCATTTTCAAGTGGGGGGGGGGGGAATGCCTTGGGTGGGATCTGGGGCATGATCACAGCGGGGGGGGGCATCTCTGGTTCAGCTAAAGAGTGGAATTAGGAGGGCCTGGCAAGAGGTGTGTTCCACACACACACACACACACACACACATACCCCAGCCACAAAGATGCGAGAGTGTTTCCAGCCAAGATAGACAGATGTTGGCAGGGAGGTGAGCGCGTGCCCTGGGGATGCCTGGGTCAGTCTGACCAGGAGAAACGGCGCTTCCCGGATTTGGATGACACAACGGCTGGATTCACACCCGAGGGAGGGAATCCCTTCTGCTGCTAGAGTCCCCCCCCCCTCCCGCTCACCGTGGGGGCACACAATGTCTTCGTTGAACTTCAGCTCCTCTTCCTCTCGTTTCTCCACACTGGGCTCTTCTGCGGAGGAAAAAAAGCAGGGGGGGGGGAACCAAGTCAGAAGACACCCCCCCTTACAACACGACAAGGCGGGGACTCCATGGCCCTCCCTCCCCAGAACAGGCAGGCCGACTGCACTCTGGAGCCAGCCTGCCTTCCATCTCTTTTCTTCTTCCTTCTTTCTTCTTTCCTTCCTTCCTTCCATCTCTTTTCTTCTTTCTTTCCTTCCTCCCATCTCTTTTCTCCTTCCTTCCTTCTTTCTATCTTTTCTTTCTTCTTTCCTTCCTTCCTTCCATCTCTTTTCTCCTTCCTTCCATCTCTTTTCTTCTTTCCTTTCCTTCCATCTTTCTCCTTCCTTCCTTCTATCTCTTTTCTTCTTTCTTCCTTCCTTCCTTCTATCTCTTTTCTCCTTCCTTCCTTCCTTCTTTCTATCTTTTCTTCTTTCTCCTTTCCTTCCTTCCATCTCTTTTCTTCTTTCTTTTCTTCCATCTTTCTCCTTCCTTCCTTCTATCTCTTTTCTCCTTCCTTCCTTCTTTCTATCTCTTTTCTTCTTCCTTCCTTCCATCTCTTTTCTCCTTCCTTCCTCTCCTTCTTTTTCCAACTTTTTTCTTCTTCCTTCCTTCTTTCCATCTTTTCTTCTTTCCTTCCTTCCATCTCTTTTGTTCCCTCCCTCCCTCCCCTTCCCTCTCTCCCCTTTTTCATCTCCTTCTTCTGCCTTCCTTTGCCTCTTTACCCCTCCTTCCTCCCTTCCCTTCTTTCTTGTTCTCTCCTTTCCTCCCTTCCTCAAACTCTCCCTTCCTCTGAAAGCGGAGGTCTGCAGGCCCAGGGGGGCTGTCACCCACAGCCTTCCGTGGAGCCTTGACAAGGGACGCCCAGTTTGCTCCGCATTTCTCCCCAGCTCGAAGCGGGAGGACCAGGGGATGAAGCCGAATCCTTGACCCACCCAGAAAGCCTTTGGGCCTGAAACAAGCGCTGGCCTGGAGCAACTAAGCCAGCAGTCGTCCCTCTGGAGGGGGCCAGGCCTGCCTCGACTAAGAGGGGTGTGTGTGTGTGTGTGTGTGTGTGAGAGAGAGAGAGAGAGAGAAAGAGAAAGAGAGAGAGAGAGAAGAGAAGGGGGGGGGAGAGAGTTACCTCTCTCCTTGGCGTCGCCGTTCATCTTGCCGTTGCTCGGCTCGGCTTCTTCATCCGAGTCGTCCAGCTGCTCCAGGGCCAGCTGGCGCCAGCTCCGCAGGGAGGACTTCCCTACCCAAAACCCATCACTCCTGCGGGGCGAGAGGGGCGGCTCACAGCCCAGGAGGCGAGGAGGGGGCAGGGGAGCATGTGGAATGGGTTTTCCCGCCTCTTGCTGCCCCAGGGTGGGGGGGAGCCCCTACTCACCCCTTGACCACGGCTTTGAGGAGATTGCAGACGGCCTTGTAGTCCTCGCTCAGCCGGTTCTTCAGCCGCAGCACCCGGCACCTCTCCACCACGCAGTCCTTGCAGAGGGCTTTCCCTGCAGGAAGAGGCCAGAAGACGGAGGTTGAGGGCAGCGGCGGGTGTGTGTGTGTGTGTGTGTCTTCCCTCCTCGGCCCTCCAGCCAGGGGAGCCTCTGCCTTCCCACCGCCCACCCTGTGGAGCAGACCCAAGCGGGCAGGAAGGCCGAGGCAGCCTCCCGGAGCGTTTGCGGGCGGGTGCGAACAAGCGAGGATTCCTCGGGCCGCACCTCGCCTCTCCGGAGGCAGCCCCTCAAACGCGCTGGGGAAGGTGCGAGGAAACCCGACAAGCGTGGCAACACACCACGGAGGTGCAACGCCAACTTGGCGAGAGTGTGAGCAATCGCACCTCCTGCAGAGCTGAAGGTTCCCCCTGTGCCCCCCCCCGCTTTGCAAGAGCATAAGCAGCTCCATCTGCCTGGCGCTCCTTTCTCCCCCCCCTTCCTCGCTCCCCCCCCCAAACAGACAGAAGGAGGATGAGGAAGAGGAGGCTGGCCTCGTCCAGGAAACCCTCCCCCCCCACCTTCCAGGAACTCCCCCTCCCCACCTGTCAGCCGGGGTCCTCCCCCGTATCGCTTGTAGAAGTAGTCGGCCACGTCCTCCGAGACCCGCTTGACGGTGGGGATCTTATCGGGGTGCAGCTTGCCGTGGGAGCACAAGCAGGCCGTGTTGTCGATGGCTTTGGGGGGCGTGGATTCGTCCAGCCACTGCTGCAGCCATTCCAGGGAGACAAAGTCGTAGGGGCAGCCTGGGACGGAGGGAGGGAGGGGCAGAGAGCCAGAGCGTCAGCACCCCCGTCTCCTCCTCCTCCATCGCGCCTCCGAACCGGCCACGTCTCCGTGCAAGTTAAGATCACACATCTGCCCTCCCCTTCAAACGACTGATCAAAGCAACCCGCCCACCCAACTTTCCCTGCTAGGCGACAATGTCCCCAGAGTCAAGTCGTGTTCGATTACACTCCTGCCCCCTGCCATGTGGTGGTTGGGGTAAGGGGGGAGCAACTCAGACCGAGGGATCCGACCCTCCTTCCCCACCAGCCGTGCCCACGGCCACAGCACAGCCTCTGCCCGGGGGCCCCCCTCTTGCGCCAGTGCACCCGCCCTGCTGGCCGAGCTGACGCCCGCCAAAGCGAGGGGCCTTTAAGAGACACCCTAATATGGACCCACACAGACGCACACACACACACTCTGCCCCCAGGGAGCAGGCCATGTTAGGTGGTTTGGCTCTCTCGGGAGAGGAGGAAGCTTTCAAACCCCGGCACACCCCACTTCTGCCATCGGGACAGAGGCCAGAGCTGCCCCCCCTCGCCCTCCCCCCCTCCCCCCTGCCCCAGAGAGGCCCTAAAGAAAGAGAGGTGTAATTGGAAGGTCTTACAGACCAGCTTCGGCAGGCAACTTCTGGTAGAGCTCCTTCACCTCTTCGTGCTTGACCAGGCCCCGCGCCACGCTTTGCTTCCGCATCTCGGCCATTTCCTGGCACCACTCCTCAAACCTGCTGTTGTCGTGTTCCACCAGCTCCTGTAGGAAAGCTAGAAGGGGAGAAAGCCCAGGAGAGGGATGGCAAGAGGCACCGGCCAAGCCCGAAAGACCAGGAGGCCTGGCTAAAGGTGCCTTCACACAGACACACACACAGACACACACACACACACAGCTAAGGGAGGAAGCCCCCCCCCTCCTCTAAACCCTTCCTTCAACTCAGGGGGAGGGCAGAAAAAGGCTTCTTCCCCAAACCGGCATGTGCCGGTTCCAAATTGTGAACCAGGCAGCCGAAGGGCTGCTTCCACCCTCGTGGGCTTCCGGAGGAGCGACGTGTTCGACGTGCTCGTGCCCGCGTGGTCGAGGCGTGGGGGTGGGAGAACCAGCCAAGAGGGGCCCGGGGATTGGGGGCAAAACGCAGGGGCCTCACCTGGGATCTCAACAGCCAGGGACTTCTCCCGCGACTGCAACCTGTACACCAACATGTAGGCGTTTCGGGAGCGGTAAATCCCCTTCCCGCACTTGGGCCTTCGAGACTGAGATTTAGAGGGTTCTGCAGGGGGGCGGAAGGCAGAGGGGGCAAGTGCTGGGGACCCCCGTTTTCCCCCTGCCTCGCTCCTCTCCCCAGAGACGCTCTCGGCCAGGCAGGCGGTAGCGAGCTGAGGAGAGGGGGTCTGGTGCCGGCCCCACAGGCCGAGCCGGGCCCACCCGGGTTCGGCTCAAGGAGAGGCTCATTTACCCAGTTCCTCTTCCGCCCCCAGCTGCAGCTTCCTGCCTTCCATCTTCTCAATCTCTTCGTCGTTAAATCTGTACCACTCCCCCGTCTGGGGGTCCTTCACGTGGGCGATGTAGTGGCCCGAGTAGGCGCTCACCCCTCGGTGGATGAGGATCGCACTCAGCTCGTAGACGAAGACACTGGCTGGAAACACAGCAGGCCGTGCTCGAGGCTTGGAGAATGGCGGGACTTCCCCCCCCCAATCCTCATTTTTCCCCCAGCCACGGGCAGCAGCAGTAAGTCCCCCCCTCTTCCCCATAACACCCCAGGCGACAGCCACACAGTCACCCTCCAGGTGCACACAGAAGGCGGGAGAAGGTCCCTGACCCACAATTCGGGGAATGGGACCCCAAAGAGAAGGAAACGCACAGCTCTGCCCACCTTTGTCTTCCATGAAGGGTTCCAGGTCCAGCAGCTCGGAGAACTCGATGTAAGCGTTCAGCTTCTTCTTGTGCCCCGTTTGCCTAATGTGGGAAAGAGGATGGCTTTGATTCACCCCTTTCCCACCTGGCGGTGCCCACACAAGGGAACGGCGGCAAGAGCAGAGCACACCGTCCCTTTCCACATCAAGAAGGCCAGCTGCTGAACTGGGAACCAGGAGATTCCCTGGTGCCAGGTGCCCCTCAGGCACCGAAGCCATCTGGGCGACTTTGGGCCTGCCTCTTTCTCTCAACCCAACCCAGGGGGGGTGAGATGGATCGCCTTGAGTTGCCCAAAGAAAGGCCAGGACACAATAAGTAAGATAAACATCTGTTGAGCTGCTGCCTGGGGGCCTTATTCTGAAGCTACTATCAAAGAGAGAAGCAACATGGGATTAAGGAGAAAGATCCTGGCTGTGAGGACAATGAACCAGAAATCATGGTTTTTAAGAAGAGACTGGACAGTCACTTGTCTGAGATGGTATAGATTCTCCTGCTTGAGTGGGGGGCTGGGCTAGAAGACCTCCAAGATCTGCTTTTGCTTCTTCTATCTCAATTCTAATTATAATTAATTCTAATTTTAATTCTATTCTATTCTGCATTCTGTTCTATTCTTTCCATATCCTATCCTATTCTATTCTCATTCCATCTATTCTATTCTCCCTTCCAACATCATCATCATTAGTCTATTCTAATCTTATTCTATTCTATTCTATTCCATTCCTATTCCATATTTTCTATTCTATTCTATTCTATTTCCATTCCATATTCTATTCTATATTCTATTCTATTCCTATTCCGTATTTTCTATTCTATTCTATTCTATTCTATTCTATTCTATTCTATTCTATTCTATTCTATTCTATTCCCATTTCATATTCTATTCTAATTCTACTACTCTACTCTACATTCCCTTATTCTGTTCTGTTCTATTCTATTCTATTCTATTCTATTCTATTCTATTCTATTCTATTCTATTCTATTCATTATTACTTCAGGCCTAGCCTGTTCAATTCAAGCCTTTTGGACAGGGATCGGATTCCATTTTAAAAAGGGCCTTTTCAACCAGTGGTGCGTGTTATCACTGGTGGTACTTTGGCACCTGGCAGGTGGTACGCGACCTAGACAAGTGTAGTTGGGGGGGGGGGAAATGAGCTGAAGTGGCAGCAGGGCCAGAGGTGTGGGGGGAAGAGTCAGCTGGAGCTGCGATGTTGCTGGGGCTCTGCTGAGCGCCCAGGATCAGCCCGCACGGCTCCAGCTGATCGGAGCTGTGTGCAGTGGCCAGCCGGGGAGTGGATGACTGCATGAGGGGAGTGAGGCTGGGGTAGTGACCCACGCTGGAGCTCTCTGTGGGGCACACCAGGAAGGGTTAAAGGAGGAGGAGGGGGGAGAGAGGAGAAGATATAAAAGGAGCTTTTGACAAGATAGGGAAAGGGGGAAAAAAAAAGAGTACGGGACAGAGAAGGAGATGGAGAAAGGGAGAGGGAGAGAGGGAAAAAGGGAGGGGGCTCTGAGAGAGAGAAAGGAGAAGGAGACAGGAAGAAGGGCCGACCAGCCACTTGACCACCAAGCTAGTGGTGCACATTAATAAACATGGAGAAATTCATCATACGTCTGTGAGCGCAAAACGAAAGCGATTCCGCAAAGGAACCACCAACCGAAGAAATTACAATCGATGTTTTTTTTTTCTTCCCTTTTTTGTTCAGCATGTTTGTGACACCTAGCTAAGCACGGCGGACACTCGGATATTGTCGTGTGCTCAAAGTACCACAAAAGGTGGGAAAGCCCTGCGTCTACAACGAAGGCTTTGGGGGCGGGGGCGAGAGGCGGCTGACCTATCGAACACGAAGCGCATGAGCTGGAGGTTGAGGGTGCAAGGCAGGCTGAGCAGGCGGATCCTCCTGGTGGCGTTCTGCTTGCTCTGACAGGTTTCGCAGAAGTAGCGGTTGTCCCCTTCCAGCTTCTCTTCCTGGCCAGGGAAAAACAGAGCAAGACCGGCCGCCGGCTTGAGGAGGCACCCCGACCTGCCTCGCAGCAGGCCCCAAGGCCATCAAGTCCCACCAACCAGCCCGGGGGGGGGGCGTGACCCTCCAGGTCCCGAGGCTGCCCCCAACCCGGAGCAGCAGTGTTTGGCCCTTCCCCTTCGTGGACAGGTACCTTTAGGAACTCGGTGATGCAGTCCGACAGCTGCTTGTGGCCCTGGATGTTTAACTCGAGCTCGTAAAACTTGGAGATGAGTTTGGACTCTCGGCCACACTGGTTGCACCTGGAGAGCAAAGCAGAGACGGACGTGAGCATCCGAAGCCCCGTCCTCTCGAGGCAGGACGAGGCGGCGAGAAGCCGCTGCGCGGGGATAGCCTTACACGGTGACGTAGGCGTACTCTCCGCAGAACTGCTTCTGGACGATGTCGCACACGTCCGGGTTTTTCTGAGAAGACAGGGTGTCCTCCAGCAGGGACATGAACAGCTTGGAAAACTCCTGAGCGTCCTAGAAGAACAGCAGCAGGATGTAAATCCGAGGAAACAGGACAGGGGTACACCGCCATCTCCTTTGAATCCCGTTAAGGGAGGTATTGTCCAAAAAATCTCCTCCCAATGGAAAGGCCGCAATTTCTCGCTGGGACTTTGTGGCCAAAGAGCTCAAGCAAATGGAGCAGGGCCTTATTTTTTCCGCAGTCAAAGGGCTCCTGGTTTTCCTCAGGGCGGGAACAGCTTTGTTAAAACGTGCAATTCTGAGAAACAAGAAAGGCAAAAGAGAGGCGTTGAGCCAGGTGCCTCGAACCTTACCTGTTGCTGGCCTGTGTCCAAGCCCAGTGCTTTCACAAACCCCGATGGGTCAATATATCGCCTTTTGCTGTTCTGGAGCAAGGCAAACAAGTACTGGAGGTGCTCGCAAATAGTCTGAGGTTCGTAATCTGCCAAGGGACAAAAAAGGCTTGATTAAAAAGCACGAGGTAGACCAGTGGTTCTCAACCTTTTTAATGCCGCGACCCCCCAACCGGTCGTAATTCGAGGACTACTCAACCGGGTGTCAAATGGGTGTCATGTGGGGTGTGTGTGGCCAGGGTGGGTTTGGCCTACTGGCTGGTCGTGGCCAGCTCTACATCGTTCGCGTCAAGGGTGCCTGTGAGGGCCTGGGCAGGAGTGGGATAGATCTGAGGGTCTTTGGCAGAAGGGGGTGGGATCAGGGCAAGTGCCAAGGCATGGTCCACTGGAGGAGCCTCACTGTTCCTCTCAGGCCATGCAGGGGGAGGGGGCTTATGGAGCTGAATGCGTTTCAGCACAGATGGCCACCACAAAATTGCACATTGGCTCCCAGCTGGCCTGGGCCAGGGCCAAGGCAGAGAGGGCCGTTCCCTCACTGTTTCCAGGATGGCTTCGTGGGCCACATGAAACCACTTCGTGGGCTGCATCTGGCCGATGGGCCTTGTGTTTGACCTGTCTGCTCTATACGGTACAAAGCAGGGGGACAGCAAGGATACTGAGGCCGGGTGAACCATTTGGGGTTCAAAGCAGGTGAATCTTAGCCCCCCCAAATACCTTTGCTCTCCGCCGTGACATATTCAGGGCGGGCCACTGGACACAGATACAGGGCCTGCCGGAGCTCCAGATTCAGGAACCACATCTGTAGGAAAGTGTTGACGTAGCAAGTGGCCCCCAGGTTGGTGAGGCCTACGAAGGCATTCTGGAGGGGAAGGAGAAGGGAGAGAGGTCATCAGGGGTGAGGCAGCCAAAAAAAGCAGAGTGCTCCAGGATGGCCATTTTAGCGAGCTCTCCTCTGGAGAACATTCTTCTCCTTCGACAATGGCGGAATTAGTTCCTGCAGAAAGCAGACGCCCCAAGCATTTTAAGAGAACGTCAGTGCATCCTTTACTTTTCATTTCTGCAGCCGCGACTTCAATGGGTCTGTTCTTCCGTTATCTAAGCGCACGGGACACGCTCCGCTTTGAAATGCTTTTCTATCTCGCTGTCCTTAAAATGCTCAGCTATTTTTTTTAAAAAACAACAACCCCGAAACAAACAGAAAAATATACCCAAATCAAATACGTTTGAGGAAAAAAAAAATCCAAAAATGACCGCTTAACTTGTACCAACTCAGAAGTGGCTTCCTGTCGCGGGAGAAACTAGACTCACAATTTCACAGCTTTGAGGATACATAAAAGATCCGGTTGAATGAAACTTTGTGTCCCCCCCCACCGCCCCCAATCACCACCAAAGCTCCCTCCCTGTGATACCCAATTGATTCCCAGGCCCAAATTGGATACTTTGCAGCCAACCTCTGTAGATCTTGGGAACCAAGGCAATTTCAGCCTTGGCAACTCTGGGCAACAGACTTAAGCACCAATTGCAAAGCGAGGAGGTGCATTGGAGGCAGGCGACCCTTCTCGGTCACGCCGGAAGACCGTCGGCGTACCTTTTTTCTCCTCTCAAAGTTGGGATCGTCGATGTTGTGAAAGGTGTTCTCATCGATCTCTCCCAGCCAAACGTGCTCTCCGATCCCCACCAGGCAATTGGGGTTCCCTCTGCAATTTCTCCTGCAGAAGCAAAGGCACACAGGTTGAGTCGTGTTCCCGCCCGACGCCATGTCCAGGAACGATTCAGGTTGCCCGTTTGCTAGCATATCCCCCACCTGGTTCTAAGATCTCTTTATTTCTGGGAGGAAATAAGAGATGGAGATGGTGGATTCTGAAGAGAGCTTTGAGTGGTGCCTTTAGAGCAGTGTTTCTCAACCTTGACAATTTTAAGGCATGTGGACTTCAACTCCCAGAATTCCACAGCCAGCAATGCTTTAGAGACAGCAATAGCAATAGCACTTAGACCTATATACTGCTTCACAGTGCTTTATACTCTCTGAGCCACGGGTGTCAAACTCACCGCGTCATGTGACGTATTGTGACATATCGCAACTGTTTTCTCATTGACGTATTCTGACATATCGCAACTGTTTTCGCATTGCTGGAGATGGGGTGGGCACAGCCTCCGCATGATGCAACCAGCCTGCAGGCCGGCAGTTTGACACCCCTACTCTAAGCGGTTTACAGAGCTGGCCTCTTGCCACCCAACAATATGGGTCCTCATTTTACCGACTTCGGAAGGAGGGAAGGCTGAGTCAACCTTGAGCTGGTCAGGATCCAACTGCTGGCAGTGGGCAGAGTTAGTCTGCAATGCTCCATTCTAACCACTGTGTCACCACAGCTCTTAATGCAACATCCAATCAGCTACAGCAATAGCACTTAGACCTATATACTACTTCACAGGGCTTTACGGCCCTCTCTAAGCGGTTTACAGAGTCAGCCCACAGCCTCCAACAATCTGGCTACTCATTTTATTGACCTCAGAAGGACAGAAGGCTGAGTCGACCTTGAGCCGGTGAGCATTGAACTGTCAAACTGCAGGCAGCCAGCAGTCCACAGAAGTAGCCTGCAATACTGCATTTTAACCACTGTGTCACCAGGTTCATTATGTGTTACACACCCCAAACCACATCCTACAAAGGAAGCTTTTTCAAAAGCTGGATGTTTCAGCTTCACTTAAATCAGGACAAATCTGCAATGAAGACAGCTCTTGCTAGTCCCTGACAACATAGTATTTTGATATTGTTCCTAATCCTCTGAAAAACAGAGTCTCCATCCTCAGCGTCCGTAGCTAAAGGATACAAATCCAAGGAGGCAGGAGTAAAAATTGGGAAAAAGTGAGGTGGAGACTGGCTTTGAAAATGATCATCATTTATTAATATAGATACCCACTCTAGTAGGCTGGGGGGAGATTTATACAATTTTAGGAAGAACTTCTAAACTAAAATTTTAAATCTTCAGGAATAGAGGCCATCTTGTAATTAGTGTCCTCCTTAATTCAACAGTATTATTTTGCAAGATCCTTATTGTGGCTATCTTTGTTAACAAGGCACAAATAATAAAAAATAAAACAAAGCACTGATAAAAATATAATAACTAGTGTTTGAATAGAGACAAAAATAGCCCTACTCCCACATACCCTGAAATTAGCAAAATACAAAAGTGGAAAGGCAGAGATGTAGCCCAGGCTTCCTTTTATGTAGCTGTTTTTTTTGTTTGTTTTTTGACAGCAAAAACAATAGTTCAGGGAGAGGATAACAGAAGCAAGCAAAGCTTGTCATTAGCTCCTACAGCTAGCAAAAGCAGGTGTCCTTGTAAACAATAACTGTGCTATTTTATCATTTATTAAAGACATTTTATTATGCTTCCCCTGCAGCTGCTAATCAATTGTGCGAAATAATTAATTAGTACAGTAAAAGCAATAATGGTCTTTTCCACCCAATGGGCAAATAATCATAAAATGTGTGTATTACAGCTATGCTAACCCACAAGGGTTGTCAAAACTTAATTAGCATGAAACAATATGCCACCCTGGCTTCTAACTGGGTGAATAAATAACTTAGGAGCTTGAACACACTTGGGAAGATTTTGTAGGATGCCGATTAAGGTGCAATACAGTTGCAGATTTGGGATTATTTGAAGGAAGGAAGGAAGGAAGGAAGAGAGAGAGAGAAGGAAGGAAGGAAGGGAGAGAGAGAGAGAGAGAGAGAGAGAGAGAAGTTGCCCCATTGGGCTGCTGTAGCACTGCCCTGCCTAGCAGGTGGTTCTAGATCGCAAGGGATCCCTACCCCTGAAGGGAATTTCTGCAGAAAGCCTTCAGACTTCAGATCCACTGATCTCTTTTTGGGGGCACCCAACCTCAGAGCTGTGAGCAGCAGCAGAAAGAAAGGAAAGGGCACCACGTGGTGCTCCCGAGGGAGGACAAACCTCACAGATTTGCCACTATCAAACGAAAAGGGATGGAACCAAAGGCCCCAATGGGCAGGGGGGGGGGACGTCTGCCATGATACCCATGGGGCACCGCCACCCCTCTGGCAGGATTTTGACACCTGCTGTTAGGCTCCGCCCCACCCACAGCCCCGCCCCCAGGATGGCACCTGTGGTGACCCTTGCCCCGCCCCCCCCGCCGTTCCACGAGACTCCAAGCTTTTGCACGGGAGGCAGGCCGGCCGGCAGGAGGCCGCGCTCTCCCGGCCGCCTCCCCGCAGGGCCGTGGCCTCACCGGCAGGCGCCCCGCTGGCAGGGCTCCAGCCCGATCCGGTAGGCCGCCTCGATGTGCTCCTGCGTGACGGCTTCGGGCGGCACCGTCTCCGTCCAGCGCCAGGCCGCCTTCTCCAGCTGCAGCCGCGGAGCCATCCCAGGACCGGCCCGAGCAGGAACAGGGCCGCTGCAGGGCGAGGCCGGAAGTGGAAGAGGGACCGGGCGACCCCGGAAGCGGAACCGGCCCCAAGCCCTGGCGGCCTCAGGCCACGCCTCTCGGGGCGCGCGCGGGGCGACTCGCGCCACCTGGCCCCCCCTCGGGCTCTCGGCTCTGACGTCACGCCAACGGCTGCTGGGGGGGCGGGAAGGGCTTGGAGGGGCGTGGCCCGCGCGCTCCAATAGGGCGACGCTATCTCGGAAAAGGCTCCGCCTCCTTCCCGTGTCTTTCACCCCTCGCGGCGAAGATTTGAGCGGGCGAGGGAGACAAAAAAAAAAAAAAGCCGTGGACGAGCGGAGCATGCGCACAGCAAGCTCGCCTTTCTGAGGCGAAGCTACCCACAATCCCTTGCGCCTCCCCTCAGTTTTGTGTTTTTTTTGTGATGTAAATTAAAAGAAAAATGTACAATCACCAAGTTGAAAAAAAAAAAAGACAACAAAACGCCCTATATTTAATTGTGGGGATTCGGGAGGGAAAATACGAGGCACTTTTGCCCCTCCTAAGATGGCTACCCACTTGCTCTCGGGCGCGGCCCGTGCTGCCCCGACGTCCCCCCTCCCCGGGACCCTGTTTCCCCGCGGGCCCTTATTTCACGTGTTTATTTCTCATGCTAACGCGCGTCCACAAGTGGGCAAAGAGCCTCTGACCCCGATCTGGGCTGGGGATTGACGTTAGATTAGAAGAACCTCCGCGCCCGGGCAAGACTACAACTCCCAATAGGCTCCGGGGCTCGCACAGGAAGTGCCCCTCTCTGGTCCGGAAGCTGGCGGTGCAGAGGCGGGCACTCACTGCGGCCGGAGAAAACTACAACTCCCAGTAGCCCGCAGGCTCCAACCGGAAGCGCCTCCATCTGGTCCGGAAGCTGGCAGTGAACGGGCGCCAGACGCCTCTGGACAGACAGGCGCGTTCTCGTAGCTACGGACGAGCGAAGCGCCCGTTATTTATTGCCCATAAAAAAGAAAAACTGGCGAAGCCCCGAGCGAGCTGCGTCCTTCCCTTCTTATCACTTGTCTGAAAGGGTATATAGCAGGGGTAGTCAACCTTGGCTCTTTTATGACTCGTGGACTTCAACTCCCAGAATTCCTGAGCTGGCTCAGGAATTCTGGGAATTGAAGTCCACGAGTCATAAAAGAGCCAAGGTTGACTACCCCTGCTATATAGGTTCTGCTTGAGCAGGGGCTGGACTAGAAGACCTCCAAGGTCCCTTCCAGATTTCTATTCCATTCCATTCTATTCTCATTGTTCCGTTCCATTCCATTCTAATTCCTTTCTATTCTATTCTTCATTCCTCCTGTTAATATTAATGTGACCAACCGTCCTCCTTTAGGGAGGACAGTCCTTCTTTTGTACGTTCTGTCCTCTCTGGAAAAGTGTCCTCCTACATGTCTTCCTTTTCAATATTTGAAGACTAATCTGTAAATCTCCGTATTCAATCGATGCCAATCCGATCCGTTGCGTGTGATGTGTGACATATTTATATTTGACATGACGATTCATCAAGGCTTGGTACAGTGCAGAGAGACGCGATTATGAGACACATGCGCTCTGCACAGGAGAATTGTTTTGAAACAGTGCGTCATGTACAAGTGGCTTTGTTTACTTCTTACCGAAACACGACATGGCACACATGCACGCGTTAGGCTCACTTCCTTCTCAGTGAATATTCAATCATATGCAGGTGAGCACAATAATTGACATTTTATTAATTCATTATTTAATAATTTCCAAATATGTATAATTTTATTTACAAGTTTATTCGCTTATGTTATTGTTTCAGTTTTAATTTTATTTATTCATATATATTTTCCTTCAATTTATTTGTGTCCTTCTCATTGTAAAAAAGTTGGTCACCTTACTATTATTCTATTCTTATTCCCTTTATTCTATTCTATTCTGTTCTATTCCTATTCTTCATTCTTATTATTCTATTCTATTCTATTTCTATTCTAGTCATTCCTATTCTATTCTATTCTATTCTATATTCAATTCCATTCCAATCTTCCTTTATTCTATTCTATTCCATTTCTATTCTATTCAATATTCCATTCCGTTCCATTTCTCTATTCTATTCTATTCTATTCTATTCTATTCTATTCTATTCTATTCTATTCTATTCTATTCTATTGATAAGAGCAGGACACCCCCTCCTCACCCCAAAGAGGAAATATCTTGGCAAACACAGGAAGAACCCAATACAAACTAGTCTGATTCAGTGGCAGCCTGAGGCTAAATTAAACAAACACTAAACACACACTGGCTACAAGGAATGCAGAACCGGCTAACATCAATTAGGATTGACAGGATTAGAATAGAAAAACCAAAAGGTACACAACAATAAAATAATTAACACGGGAGCAAAAATTAACACCTTTTAGACAGAATTGAGAAGGAAATTAACCCAACAGTAGACACTGACCAACAAATCAGAAAAGACAAATTTAAACTCACCAATCAGAAATGACAATTTTGGAAACCATGAAAGGGTACAAGAACTCATGTTTAAGGACCATTCTGTCTAGCCAGCCGGGGATTCATGCTGAATTGTCACTCAACTTTAATCTCCGTGATTAAACATTTCTTTCCAGTAGCTGGCTTCACGTTCTATTTGTTCTCCTCTGCGCTACTTGGGAGAATCCCGGCTGGAACAGCCTGAATGGGGGAATTCCTCCCAACACTATTCTATTCTATTCTATTCTATTCTGTATTTCTATTCTATTCTATTCTATTCCATTCTAATTCTTCTACTCTACTCTACTCTACTCTTTATTCCCCTATTCTATTCTATTCCTCCTATTATTCTGTTCTTATTCTATTCCCTTTATTCTATTCTATTCTTCATTCCTATTATTGTATTCTTATTCTATTCTATTCCCTCTTTATTCTATTTCTATTCTTCATTCCTATTATTCTATTATTCTTATTCTATTCTATTCCATTCCATGCTATTCCATTCAATTCCATATTCTATTCTATTTCTATTCTTCTTTCCATATTCCATTCCATTCTACATTCTACTCTATTCTATTCATATTCTATTCTTTTCTATTCTATTCTGTTCTCTTCTGTTCTCTATTCTATTCTATTCTATTCTATTCTATTCTATTCTATATTCTATATTCTATTTTCTTTCTATTCCTTGGCCCGGGAGAGGTGCTGTAGCAGGGGGGGTCCCCGAAGGGGCCACATTTACAATAAAAGCATTGGATGAACCCTTTTTGTTTGACTCTGAAAAGGTTAAATCAAGGCAACTGGACCCGAGTTTTTTCCAAACTGAGATATTTCGTTACTTATCCAAGTAACTTCTGTAGTCAAAATGAGAATTTTGGGCAGTCAGGTAGCCACTGAAATGAACCAGCTCTTGGCATACAGACAGCAAGGCAGTTTCTCCACCAAAATTAAAAAAAAAAAAAAAAAAAGGCACGTGAAAATGAAGATTCAACCATCCAGGCCAAAAGGGTGAAATCGGGGCAACTGAATCGAAGTTGATTATAACTGAGACGTTTCGTTACTCAGCCAAGTGACTTCTTCTGTCAAAATGAGAATTTGGGTAGCCAGCTGGCCATTGGCACGAACCTGCTCTTGCCATTTCCTCCACCCAAATGAAAAAGCAACGTGAAAAATGAAGGTTCAATTAACCAGGCCCAAAAGTTATCTTGAGAAGGTTTCAATTGCAGCAACGGGACCAAAATGTATTAAAAGGTTTATTAATTTGACCTTGGAAGATGCTTTTGGCCTGGATGGTGGAATCTTCTTTTACGTGCTACTTTTTCGTTTTGATTTCCAAGCTGCGGGGGCCCCTGGGTGGGCTTTCCGCTCTCCGTCCGCAGAGCCCCTGGCCTCCTCCGCAGCTATCCTGCTCCCCACTGCAGGCAGGGCGAGGGGCTTGCTCGGGACAGCCAGCTCCTGGTCCCTGGCACCAAGCAGCTGGCATCTCGGGAGCCTGGCAGAGCCTGCTTCACTTGGAGAATTGAGTGGCCTGCCCCCCTCCAGAACGAGGCCCCATTCCTGACCTTGAAGATGGGGCACACACGCTCCCCACCCACCCAGTAGCCATGTCCCTGGATGCCCCAAACTGAGGGCACGGCGATTTCTTACAGAAGAGGCCCAAACTGGATTGCTGGACCTGGGGACGTCTTTCCTCCCTGATTCTGGGACCATTTTTCATCCCTCTGATCGGAATACACCACAATTGCAATGCCACTCAACAGGAAAAAAAAAAAAAAAAGCAAGTCAGTCTCTACAATTGTGGGGTTCAGCACCATTTATTAAGAAAAAGAAGTACAAGGGCAGGCGGGTGAGGGAAGCAGAGAGAGGAGCAAAGAGGGTCTCCAGGCTAAGCCCCCCCAATCCTGGACACGGGGGTTTGCCCAAACAGGCCCAGGACAGCCAGGCCTACACGAGAAGGGTGGGGCCCCGGCCGAAGTACAACCAGGCACCCCCAAAAGCCTGAGATGTTTGCTGGCCTCGGTGCGTGGAGGCCAGCTGGCAGGAGAAGAGAAGGAGGCCAGCTATCAGCAATCCTGTTCTGAGCAATGGAAGTTTGTTTGGACTTGGCTAGTTAAGCAAAGCTATAAAAGAACCCCTTCTTTTTGGCTCTGACCCACAGCAGGGGCAGGAAGGCAGCACCCCTCTGTTCTCCCCCCCCCCCAAAACAACCAGCCTCATTACCAGAGATTTTGCTGTGAGAAATAACAGCAGGCCAGAGGATGGGTGAGGGGATTGGCCTGGGAGATAGCGCGTGAATCCTTTAAGAGACACCCCTCATCCCTCAAAAATAAGGCACCGAAGCAACCCAAAGGCGATGGGACAGACCCCTCCCAGGGTGCAGCAGAGACCCCGAGAATCCCAGCCAGAGCCGGGCACGATCCAGGGGTTAAGGCAGCTGGCCTTGAGGACCCGCAGGTATAGGGCGAAGTGGGGTCCCGGGGGGGGCACCTGTCAGAAGCAATACAGCCGTGCAGGGCAACGAGGCAGAGACGGGGCTTCAGAAGGATCTGTCTCCTACTTGGCATTTGCTGGGCATGGGGCGTGTGCCGAGATGCCATCTTCCTGGGATCCTCTCATTGCCCCAGAGAGGGCAAGTGCATTGGTCAGTCACCGCCTGCCGGCCTGGCAGAGCCGGTCAAGCACAGAAGGCGTCTGGCTCACTCTTTCAGGGCCCGGTCTGTTTCTGGCATCCTTCTGCAGCTTCTGGCGCCCCGTGGAGGGTTGCCTGTTCCTCCGCCGTGCGGCTCCCTTTCTGCCCGCCAAGGACGCCGTACCCCTCCCCTTCCCCTTTTTGGCAGCAGCAAAGCACCGTTTTTCTCTTTCTTCCTTTTAAAAAATTTGTAATAATAATAATAAAAATAATAAAATAAGGATAATCAGCATAGATGTCTCTTCCTTGGCCCGATGACGGCAACGAAGAGCAAGTAGGGGGCGGTCCTCCCCTATGAGGGGCACTCTTGAATGTTCAGGGCCATTTCTGCCTGATGCTGCAGGTCGATCGGCTGCCGGGGCTCCTGGCCCGGCCGGGAGTTGGCCAGCACCACGTGTTTGATGCAGCCGGTGATTCCCGAGGTGTATTTCCCATCCGTGAGGGTCTCGGTGTCAGGGGCGCCTCCTGCGTGCAGAAAGGCTAACGCTGTGAGCCAAGGGAGCGATCCTCCAGTCCCAAGGAAGTGGGGAGGGGGCTGACCCGGAAGACCCACTCTTTCGCGCCATCCTAGTAGCCTGGGACACTGAGCCTCTGGGCAGCTCTCCGGAGATCGGGAAAGTAAGCAAGGGGGTTGGTGCCCCTTTCAGAGGGGTCTGCTAAGACCCCTGAAGAGGCGTGGCGGAGAAGGATCTCCAAGCGACCGTCCTGGAAGAACGGGGCGGCGGGCGTGAGAAGCCGACCTCTGCGTCAAATCGCAGGCGGCCTCTTTTTCCAATCAGAGGCCGATGGACACGAGGCCAACGCTGGACAAAGCGCAACCACCGGGGCCGAAAAAGCTCTTTTGGAATGGCGCCATCCCGAAGACCCCCCCCCCGGGGCTGCCTTCCAAGGCCCAAACCCCTCACCTATATAGATCCGGCCTTTGGTGTTGACCATGATATTCCGGCCGGACGATTCTCCGGTCACCACCTCCTCTCCGTCCACCTGAAGGAAGCCTCTTTTCCCTTCCCTACAGGAAAGCGGGGTCTGCCGTCAGAAGGGCAGGGGGTCCGTGCTGACAGAAACCCACTCCCCCCCAGCCCCAGCCATCTCCTCTCACCGGACAGCGGTCACCCGGTGCCACTCGCCATCGTCCACGGGGTCTTCGGAGCGGAGGTTGGCCTCTCCGCTTCCCAGCTGGTAACTGCGGAAGACATGCTGGTCAGCTAGGAAAGGCAGCCCGCCAGCCGGAGGACCTAGCGCAGGGGTCTCCAACCCCCTGGTCCGTGGACCGGCATGCCAGCAACCGGTCCGCACAAACAAGCAAAGTCCCATCCGTGGGATGCAGGCAGCACACAAAACCACACACCCTCCGGTCCGCGGAAAAACCTCTCTCCACGGAACCGGTCCCTGGTGCCCCAAAGGTTGGGGGCCTCTGCCCTAGCAGAACCCAGTTCTGACTCACCTGAACAGCAGGTGCCCCTCCTTCAGCCCGAGGCTAATGAAATCCTTTCCTTTGCTTGGTTCCCCTTCCTCCTGCGAGACAAGAGAGAGAGAGGGGAGTGTGATGCCACCGTCTCCTTCGGGGAGGCAACCCCCACGACCGCCTCCTGGCCACCCTGGGGCGCCACTCCATGCGCTGCTCCTCCGGCATGCTTTGAGCCCCCGTCCAAGCCCAGTCCGAGCGGGTCAATACCTGGCTAGCAACATGCTGCTGAGGGCCCGGCTCTCCCGTGGCCTGGAAAGACAAAGGGACAAGCAGAAGCCGTGCGCGTCAACAAGACCAGCCAGCCGTGCAACGGGCTCAGAGAGAGGACCAACCGGCGCAGCGTCTGCAGCCGCCACCATGCACTCATGCAAGAGACAGCCCAGCGCTCGGGTGCGTTTCTCGGCTCAGCAGGTGGAGGCGGAGGCCCTTCCCTCCCATCCAAACGCCTCCCTCCGGGGCAGCTGTCCTCGGTCCGGATGCTCTGGACAGCCCCGAAGGGTTGAGACCTCGCCCAGTTGCCCAGGTGAGGGCCTGTCACCACTGGGGCTGCTTTTAAGCAAGAAGCCCGCACGAACCCACCTGGCGTCGCTCGAGCTGCCTTTCCAGGGGGCCGCCGGACTGCCCTCTGCCCCCAGCCCCTCCCATCCCCGCCGTCTCTTGGCCACTCACCACCCCCTGCCAGAAAAGCAGCCCCTCGGCAGAGTTGGTCCGCACTTCCAGCTCAATGGTCTCCGGCGACTCAGGAAGACTGCAAGAAAGGAGGCCCTGATCAGAAACACTCCAGACATGTCAAACACAAGGCCCAGGGGCCGAATGCGGCCCGTGAAGTGCCCGCAAAGCCATCCTGGAAACAGTGAGGGAACGGCCCCACTGCCTTGGCCCTGGCCCAGGCCAGCTGGGAACCAATGTGCAATTTTGTGCTGGCCATCTGTGCTGAAACGCATTCAGTCCATAAGCCACCCCCCCGCATGGCCTGAGAGGA
The DNA here is from genome assembly GCF_016545835.1 of Crotalus tigris. Taxonomy (NCBI): domain Eukaryota; kingdom Metazoa; phylum Chordata; class Lepidosauria; order Squamata; family Viperidae; genus Crotalus; species Crotalus tigris. Next base: position 300,922 of record NW_024098092.1, on the reverse strand, counting down.
ACAGTGAGGCTTCTCCAGTGAACCATGCCTTGGCACTTGCCCTGGTCCGTCCCCCCCCTTCTGCCAGAGACCCTCAGATCTGTCCCACTCCTGCCCAGGCCCCCACACGCACCCTTGACGCGAACAATGTAGAGCTGGCCACGCCCACCCAGTAGGCCGCACCCACTCCATCCACGCCCACCCAGTAGGCCGCACCCACTCCATCCACGCCCACCCAGTAGGCTGCACCCACTCCATATACGCCCACTCAGTAGGCCGCACCCACTCCATCCACGCCCACCCAGTAGGCCGCACCCACTCCATCCACGCCCACCCAGTAGGCCGCACCCACTCCATCCACACCCACCCAGTAGGCCGCACCCACTCCATCCACACCCACCCAGTAGGCCACACCCACTCCATCCACACCCACCCAGTAGGCCGCACCCACTCCATCCATGCCCATAGCCGCACCCACTCCATCCACGCCCACCCAGGGCCGCACCCACTCCATCCACGCCCACCCAGTAGGCCGCACCCACTCCATCCACGCCCACCCAGTAGGCCGCACCCACTCCATCCACGCCCACCCAGGCCGCACCCACTCTATCCACACCCACCCAGTAGGCCGCACCCACTCCATCCACACCCACCCAGTAGGCCGCACCCACCCGGCCCCCTGAGGGCAACCGCAATGCTGATGCAGCCCTCCATGAAATGGAGTTTGACACCCCTGGTATAGGGGGAAGTGCCCCCTTTCCTTCCCTGTTGCTCCCTGGTCCCCAAAATTGCCCGGCAGAGTGCCCAAAGGCAGGGCTGATTTCCTGCAACGGCTTAACCTCCCCACCCCATCAAAGTCTGCCCTCCTCCTTTGAACCCTCCCTTTGTCTCCCCCAATCACCTACGGGCCGCTTGTGCCCGTAGAATGAGGGCCCGGCTCTTTCCCAGCGCCAACCGCAGTGCCCCTCAAGACTGGGAGGGTGTGGGCAGCACCCTAACCCTCCCCCCGTTCAGCCCCCCCTTCTCACCTCCTGGGGAAAGCGTGTTTGGGCAGGGCCACGTAGCCCCCGTTGCAGAAATAGGCCCCGTACTGTCCAGGAGCGTCTGGCAGAGGGGGAAAAAAGAGCATCTGAGTCAGCTGAAGCAGCAACAGGTAAGAAAACCTGCCAGGCCAACTGGTTCCCCCCCAAAGGGCCAGGCTTACCATTTCCTCCGCTGCCTTCTGGCCATTCGGCCTTCAGGTGGTGCTGCCCTGCATCTGCAGGGCAAAGGGAGAGGCTGGGGTCAAGCAGGGCCCTGGGGAAGAGCCTCCCCCTCCCGGAGCAAAGCCGGGTTAGCAGAGCCCCTCACAGCCAGGCTGTTTAAAGCAGCCGCTTCACACCCTCGGGAATCTCCCGGCCCCGAGGCTCACCGTGTTCGCAGTACAGCCCCGAGAAGCCCCTGAGGCAGAGACAGGCGGTGCCCTGGCAGGTGCCCCCGTTGAGGCAGGGATGGTGGAGCTGGCAATGGACCTCGGGCACCTGGCAGCGTTCTCCTGCGGGCAGAGAGAGGCTCCGGTCAACCCCCTGGCAGAGCCGAAGCGGGAGGGATACCCCGCCCAGGGCTTCCGTCGGCCCTCCGCCTCACCCGTGAAGCCGTCCGGACACAGGCACTGGAATTCGTATTCCCCCGTGAGCAAGCACTGGCCGCCGTGTTGGCAGGGCCTGCGGTCGCAAGGGGAGCTGTCGGTGCACTGCGAGATGCCGCGACTCTCCAGGAAGCTGTAGGAAATGTCCACCTTTTTCCCATTGACCGAAACCTGGCAGGAAGGAAGGAACCGGAATTTGCACCCGAGGCTCCTCACCAGAGGAGCGGGCCAGGCAGGTGCAAATCTCCACCTCCCTGTTTTTCTAGGAGGACGGGAAGGGAAGGACGCGGCTGCCTTGACCTCTTGGGCTGAGCAGAGGCGGGCGCTTCCCCGCCTGCTACCGGCTCACCTCTCCGATGCACCCATGGAAGTGGCTGGAGATGTTGGCAGCTGCCGGGAGCTTGACCGAGCCCTCCACCCCTCCCAGGTAGAGAGAGGTGCGCAGGTTGAGGCCCTGACTCTTCCCGGGGGACGACCTCTTGACGGGCCGCTCCTCGTCCACCTGCAGGGTGCCGTCTTTGTTCAGGCGCTCGGCCGCCACCTTGTGCCACTGCCCCAGGGCCAGGGGCTTGTGGCTCCGGAGCACGGCGGTACCTGTGAGGGAAAACCGGCTTGGTGAATCTGGAGGGGACGAAAGCGGACAAGGAGGGAGGGGGCAGACGGTACCGGAGACCCTACCTGAGCCCAGTTCGTAGCGGAACTCCAGGTGCCCGTTGGCCATGTTGAGTGCGACGAAGTCAGCAACGGGGCTCCCGTCGCCCCCGTTGAACAGGAGGAGGCCATTGGGGGAGAGCGGCTTGACCTCGACCTCCAGGCGCAGCTCGTAAGGGTTTCGGGTGAGGGTCGGGTAGGAGATGAAAGCGTCCCCACCCAGGAAGTGGGGGGTGGTCACCGTGAGGCCTGTGGGCGGAGAAGGGCAGGGGGTTACCTGGGCCTCAGCCGGATTCCTGGTGAGCAGGGCTGAGCCTGTGCGTCACTCACCCGCCGTGCACTTCCTCCCGTGTCGGCCCAAGAGGCAACGGCAGGTGTAGCCCTCTCCGGAGGCTTGGTTCACGCAAGTGGCTTCGGGCCCACAGGCCTCTGTGGGGAGAAAGGCAGGTGGGGGGTCTACTTGGCAATGTCGGCAAGGTCCACGCCAGCCCCGGCTCTGCTCTGGGCAATCACCCTAGTTCCCGGCATGTGAGACGGAGGAGAGAATTGAAGGGGGGAGGTCTTACCTGGATGGCAGCGCAGGGCCTGGGGGTGCTCGCAGTTGCTGCCGGCGAACCCCTGGGGACACTCACATACGTAGCTGCTGCTGTCCGAGTCTCTGCAGACCCCTCCATTCTGACCAGAGAGAAGAGGGAGGGAGGGAGTGATGCAATAGCAATAGTTATAGCTATAGTGCCTAGACTTATATACCGCTTCACCGTGCTTTGCACCCTCTCTAAATGGTTGAGAGTCGGCCTGTTGCCCCTCCAACAATCTGGGTCCTCATTTGACCGACCTTGGAAGGATGAAAGGCCGAGTCAACCTTGAGATGGTCGGGATTGAACTCCCAGCAGTGGGCAGAGTCCGCCTGCAATACTGCGTTCTAACCACTGCGCCACCACAGCTCTTAATGTAACCTCCGATCAGCTACAGCAATAGTAATAGCATTCAGACTTATGTACCGCTTCACAGTGTTTTGCAGCCCCCTTTAAGCAGTTTACAGAGTCAGCAACTTGCCCCCAACAATCTGGGTCCTCATTTTACCCACCTCGGAAGGATGGAAGGCTGAGGCAACCTTGAGACGGTTAGGATCGAACTCCTGGCTGTAGGCAGAGTTTGCCTGCAATACTGCATTGTAACACTGCACCACCACAGCTTCCTTTCTTCCTTCTCCTTATTTCCCTTCCTTCTTATTGTCCCTTCCTTCCTCCCTTCCTTCCTTCCTTCCTTCCTTCCTTCCTTCCTTCCTTCCTTCCTTCCTTCCTTCCCTCTCTAAGCGGTTTATAGTCAGCATTTATGCCCCCAACAATCTGGGTCCTCATTTTACCGATCTCGGAAGGACGGAAGGCTGAGTCAACCTTGAACCGGTCGGGATCGAACTCCCAGCAGCGGGCAGAGTCAGCCTGCAGTGCTGCATGCTAATCACTGTGCCACCACAGCTCAGTGGTTCCTGGCCCACCAATGTGCCACCACAGCTGTGGGCACCATCTTTGGGGTGACCAGGATATCTGCTCCCCCAATTACGAGCAGAGGGCTACCTGGCACGGTCGGTCCTGGCAGGTGGGGCAGTGGGAGACTCCGTGGGCTTGCAGGTCAAAATCCTTGAAGATCACTTCCTTCCCTTGGATGATCAGCTGGCGCACGCATCCTGCAGGGGAAGCCGAGGGGGGCACGCTTAGAGGGCCTCTGTGCTTGGCACAATCAGACCCACACGCCTGCCCAACCGGCACAGCCACGTGCGACCCAGCACCAGGAGAGGGAGGGAGAGCGCAGTCTCAGATCCCTGGGCCAAGCGCCCGCTCTTGGCCTGTCCTCCCTCACTAGACTGTCGTTAGGGATAAGAGGTAAAGGAGGAACCCAGAACACCTGGGTCAACTTTCTCCAGATTAGCAAGTCTGGTTTAAACTCCACCCTTCCGCCCCCTTTCCCCACCTGCTGCACCCATCCCTAGACAGACACGGGACCCCCCTGCATCTCACCTACAAATCCACTGCCGAGGCCGGTTTTGGCGATGGCCGCGTAATTGGGGTACCCGCCCAGGTAGAGCTCCTCGTTGAGATCCAGGCCTTGAAACCTGCCCTGGAATGACGCAGGAGAGGCAAGCTTGGTCTGAAAGGGCCGGAAGGCAGGCCCATAGTTGAGGGGGGCTCCCTCCCTCCCCCTGGGGTTTTCTGGGGGCTTCCCCCCACCGGGCCCGGCCAGGTTAGTTGGCGTGAAGGAAGCCAGCTCCTGCCTGCCTCAGTTTCCCAGAGAGGGGGGAGACAAGCGCCTCCTGTTCTTCTGGGGGGAGTGACGCTCCGTAGGGGGGGGCTGCTACAGAGGGTTGCAGCGCAAAGGGGGGTCTTCCTTCGGAGGCCCGGCCCCTCGACTGCCCCGTCTCGGAGAAAGGAAGACCGGGCCCCTCTTCCTTCAGCCGGGGCCCACCTGGGAGCTGCCGTTCACGGGGGGCTGGCCCTCCACCGCCAGGGCGCCCTGCGTCAGGTTGCGATAGAGACGGACGGTGTGGAATTCGCCCAGTTTGAGAAGCGAAGGGTGACGGATGGTGGCCATGCCGGATCCGGCATCGAACCTGGCATTGCAAAAGAGGGGGCCGCTTCAGAGGCCCATCCTGGCTGGCTCTTTCAAAGCACAACCACCCCCCCCAACAAAAAAAAATCATTAACCAGCTCCGCAAATCTTTGGCGAAGGCTGCACAAAGGGAGCTGCAGAAAGGAGGCCACCTGGCGGACTCTTGAGCCGGGGGCACAAGTGTGGCTTGTGGGGCATCTGGCCAGCAGCTGGACCGCCCCTCCCCTGCTCCAAGGCAGCTCTATTTCTCCCCTGCCCCCCCCCCACAGGGACCCCGGCCTGACCTGAGTTCTGGGCGGCCCCCCACCAGCCCAAAGGAGAAGAAGTCGCTGCCCGTGTCCTTCTTCTGACCGTTGTACACCAGCATCCCTGTGGAGAGCAGAGGGGGGAAACTCAGGGGCGATGGGTCCAGAGATACCCCCCCTTGTAGCCCTTTGCAGCATCATGCAGGTTGCTAAGCTCAGATCCGCCATGCTCTGCCTCCTGTCCTTCCCCGGGCCCTGGGAGCCTGAGGGAGGGGGGCAACAGGTGTCTTCGGACCCCCCCTCACAGCCCCACAGGCAGGCAGAGGGGCAGCGTGGGTCAAGAGCGGGATCTGCCTGCGGGCACGCCCTCGCACCCACACACTCGCTTTCCTGGGGAAGCAACGGCTTCTCTCCTGCAGGAGTTAGCAAAGGAAGATTAGGTCCCAAGAGTGCAGCCCAGCTAACGGGAGTAAGGTAGACTGCAGCTGGATGAGGAGGCTCGGGAGCTCCCGGTAAATTAGTCGGCTTGCCAGTAGCTCAGGTGGCACACTCCTTCCCCCCCCTTCCCCCTTGCTCCCCCCCTCCCACATACACACACACACACTCCAGAGGCAGAAAGGGTTAGAAAGGTGCCTGGTGCCGGGCAGGAAGCCCGCAGTGCCCAGTAGGGGCACAACTCACCTGAGTAAAGCATGAGAGCTGGAAGGGCAGAGAGGGGGGAAAAGGGGAGGAGGAGAGGAGGAGGAGGAGGAGGAGGAGACGAGGAAAAGAGAGCTTGAGTGAGAGATGTTCAAAAGAGAGCACTCAGGACTTCCATCCGCAACAAAATGGCCACCCTCGCCCGCCCGCCCACCCTGTACCCTCTCTTACCATCCGGGGTATCGGGGCGGAAGGTGATCTCCAGGGCAAACACCCGGTAGGCGTCCTTCATGGTGGGCAGGACCAGGTAAGACCGAGGATTCTGGGTAAAATAGGGCACCACCCGCTCTGCAAGGGGAGGGCAAAAGGTCTGAGGACGGCTGAGCCCGCCGCCTCTTCTGCAGCTGTGCCAAGACCCAGGCAGGGGCGAGAGCGTCTGGTTTAGGCAAAACTGGCAGAGACTATAGCTGGCACGTGCGGAGTCTCTGCCCGGGCCCTCCTCCCTGGCTCCTCTCATGCCCCACAAGGAAAAGGGGGAGAGGAGAAGGACTGTAGGGGTCTTTGGTGCCCTCTGAGCTTGGCTGTTTTCTTGCAGACGTCTCATTACCCAGCTAGATAACATCACCAGTGTCGAAGGGAGTGAGGTTTGAAGAGAGGAGGACAGTGGGGAAACGTCCAATGTCTATTCCGGAGGACGTTGGCAACATCTTCCCGCCCACAGGGTGTGTGTCAGCCCCCGCCCCTTTGCCCCGTCCTCCGTCTCCTGGGGGCCAGAGTGGGAGAGAGAGAGAGAGAGAAGGAGGCGGGGGCCACGCTGACCTCGCACTTTGAGCATGGAGAAGGCCGTCCCCTTCCCCTGCCGGTTGGACGCCGTGCACACGTAGACGCCTGTGTCCTCCGGGCGAGCCGAGGGGATGGTCAGGCTGTGGCCTTCCAGTTGGGCATGCCGGGGCAGCTCCCCTTCCAGCTGAAAGACAGAGAGCCACAGAAACCCCTAGCAGGCCTGCCCCCCCCCCAACCAGGCCCCTCTGCTCCAGAACCAGAGGGCAGCACCCCCAGCAGCGCCTTCCCCTCCCTGCCCCCTGCCTGGGGAGAGAGGCTGGAGGGTCACTCTCGGCCAAGACCTACCTTGGTCCACTTGATTTCCGGGACGGGGAACCCGGAGGCCGAGCACGGGAAAACCACGGTGGAGCCCGCAGAAACCTCCCTCACTTCCGGCTGGGCGGCCACGTGGGGGGAAGCTGTGGGGAGATAGGGGACCCACTGTGAGCCGTGGAGAGCAAAGCAGGCAGGCCGTTCCCCGTCCCCCCCCCCCGCCGCCTAGGAAAAGGCCGGGCTTACACTGGACGTGCAGGATGACGTGGGACTGGACGGTGCCGACGTTGTTGGTGGCTGTGCAGCGGTACTTTCCCGCGTCGGCCTGCTCCACCCGTTCGATCTTCACCAGGCCTCCGCTGGCCAGCACGCCCGGGCGCAGCTGCCCGCCCACTTTGCTCCAGGTGATGTCCGGCTTGGGGTCCCCGAAGGCCAAGCACTCAAACTCCACGGCACTGCCCACTAGGACGGTCTGCACCGACGTCCGGATGTTGATCATCACTTTGGGGAGGGCTGAGAAGAACAAGAACAAAAGAATAAGAGTAGAGTAGAGTAGAGTAGAGTAGAGTAGAGTAGAGTAGAGTAGAGTAGAGTAGAGTAGAGTAGAGTAAAATAGAATACAGAATAGAATAGAATAGAATAGAGTAGAGTAGAATACAATAGAACAGAACGCAGAATAGAATAGAATAGAAAGAGAATAGAATAGAATGTAGAATAGAATAGAACAGAATATAGAATAGAATATAGAATAGAATGCAGAATAGAATAGAACAGAATGCAGAATAGAATAGAATAGAATAGAATAGAATAGGAATAGAATAGAATGCAGAATAGAATAAATACCGTATATTCCGGCGTATAAGGCGACCCGGTGTATAAGACGACCCCCGTCTTCGGCACAGAGTCGCATGCCTAGAAAGTTGTCTTATATGCCGGAAACTACCGTAATTTCCGGCGTATAAGACTCGGCGTATAAGACGACCCCCGACTTCGGCGCCGATTTTACTGTTTGCGAAAGTCGTCTTATACGCTGGAAAGTACGGTAGAACAGAATAGAAAAGAAAATAAAGAATAGAATAGAATGTAGAATAGAATAGAATATAGAATAGAATACAGAATAGAATGCAGAATAGAATAGAATAGAATAGAAAATAGAGAATAGAATAGAATGTAAAATAGAATAGAATATAGAATAGAATAGAATATAGAATAGAATGCAGAATAGAATAGAATAGAATAGACTAGAATAGAAAATAGAGAATAGAATAGAATGTAGAATAGAATAGAACAGAATATAGAATAGAATGGAATATAGAATAGAATAGAATAGAACAGAACAGAACAGAATGCAGAGTAGAGTGGAGTGGAGTGGAGTGGAATGGAATAGAATAGAATAGAGAATGGATGAGAATAGACTAGAACAGAATACAATAGAATGCAGAATAGAATAGAACAGAATGTATAATAGAATAGAATATATAGAATGCAGAACAGAATGCAGAATAGACTAGAATAGACTAGAATAGACTAGACTAGACTAGACTAGACTAGAAGGAATGAAGAATAGAATAGAATAGACTAGACTAGACTAGAATAGACAGAGTTGGAAGGGATCTGGTAGGTCATCTAGTCCAACACCCCCACCCAAGCAGGAGACCCACCCTTTCCGATAGAGGGCAGACCAGAGAAGCGGGGGGGGGGGCTCCAGAGAGGAAAGAGGAGATCCCAGCTTCCTATCTCCCACAGACAGAGCTTCTCTAGGGCCACCCACCTGGTCCACCAGCTGGCATGGCGCTTACTTACCCTGGACGGTCAGGCTGACCCTCTCCTGGGCCTGGCCGGAGGGACCCCTGACCCGACAGACATACACCCCCTGGCACTCTCGGTCCAGCTTCTCAATCCTGGAAAGAAGCAGCCACTCTGTGAATGCCTAGGAACTCTTTGCCCCAGTCTGCAGATGTCCAGTGCCATCTCCTCCTCCTCCCCACCTCATCTGCCCCACTCACCGCAGCACTCCGTTGTGGATGGTGTGAGTGGGAGGCAGCTCCCCGCCCTCTTTGAACCACTCGATCTGCCTCCTGGCATCCCCGGAAACGGAGCAGACAAACTCTGCTGTGGCACCCACGGCTTTGGTGTCGCTCTGAGGGGTGACCTGAACGGAGAGAGGCCCACCAGCACGGCCTGTATTGGGGACAATGAGAAGAAGAAGAAGAAGAAGAAGAAGAAGAAGAAGAAGAAGAAGAAGAAGAAGAAGAAGAAGAAGAAGAAGGAGAAGGAGAAGACGACACAGGTCAACGCAAATGCAACAGAGTTTACTTTATTATTTATTATTAAATTTATCTGCAGATCTGGACACGCAATAATACGGTTCTCAACCTGTGGGTCAGGACCCCATTTGGGGTCGAACAACCATTTCACGGGGGTCGCCAAACAATGCACTTTTCCCCCCCTTTTCCTTAGCTGTGCTACTCCCTTTTATTCTCTTGGCTTTTGAAAGCCAATAGAATAGACTCTCTTGAATAGAGTCTAATTCTATTGGCTTTCAAAAGCCAATCGGAATTGTCCAGGCTGTCTCTGCCCTGCTGAGCCCGCCAAAAGCCCCAGTCTGCAAACGGTGCTGCACCACTTGAGTAGTCCTCGACTTACGACTGGTTGGGTAGTCCTCGACTTATGACCGGTTGGGGGACGCGGCATTAAAAAGGTTGAGAACCACTGACCTAGATGCATCGGGCCCAAAGGCAGCTTTGCAGAGTCTTTGTAATCCTAAGATTGACCCACACAACCCTTGGGGTTTCTTTCACCAGCAGCCTACTTTTTAATCTCCCAATTCGACAGAGTTCGAGGCTAGGATTGGGCCCTTGGCAGAAACCCCCCCCCCACCGGATGCCCACTCACCTTGCACATAGACCTGGGCCAAAGCCTCAGCGGAGCCCACCCGGTTGCTGACGTGGCAGCGGTAGGTGCCTGAATCCCGGTGTCCGGCCTGGCTGAAGTGCAGGACCCCTTCTCGTACCGTAGCCCCTCCAGGGAGGCTGCCGTTCACCTTGGTCCACTGGTAGCGCAGGGGGGGCGTGCCGTGGGCCAGGCACTGCAGCTGCACCGCCTCGCCCTCCTGCACCACTGCCCGGTTGGGAAGACTGGTGGCGTAGGGTGGTACTGGGCAGAGAGAGAGGGGGTGGAGAAAGAGCTTGGAAGCCTGGACCCCAAAGCCCCCCCCCCCAAGGAAGGCACTTGGATATTATTGCTTTGACAGCACTGAGCTCTGCTCCATGGGGTTGGCCAGTCCTGGGTGCAAGGGGTCTATGTGGGGTGCCTGGCATTCTTTCTGCTTTTGCTTCCTTCCTCTCAGCCTAAGGCCGTCCAGCGAGCAGCACACTCCTCTGCCTGAGCCCCTTCCCCCCCCTCCTCCTGCTGGCACACTCACTCTCCACGTCCAGCACCACAAAGGCTTCGGTGAACCCCGCAGAGTTGCTGGCGTTGCAGATGTACTGGCCCGAGTCCTGCTGGGCCACCCGGGGGATGATGAGGGTGTCGTTCACCACTTGATGCTGCCAGGGCAACGGAGCCCGCAGCTTGGACCACTGGATGGTGGGTGTCGGGTCACCTGCCAATCCCAGCAAAGGAAGCAGCGGTCAGCCTGGGCCAGCCAGCAACCCAGATTGGCTTGGCCCGGGGTCCCGTTCCCCCCCCCCGAGAGGCTTGTCATCTTGAGGGACCAGTAAGGACCAAATACCCCTCGCGCACACACACATACACACACATCCTCGCACGCACCTGTGGCAGAGCAATGGAGCCGAGCCGTCTGTCCGGCCTGCACTGTCTGGGTCGGAGTCACGTGGATTTCGGGGACTCCTCTCCTGCCGTGCACTGCCTCCACGCTCACGTCCACCTGGGCCTCCGTGGTGCCCACGGCGTTCTGGGCCACGCACACGTAGGTGCCGGCATCCCCCAGCTTTGCGGAGGAGATCTGTGGAGGGAGAGGAGCCCACACAGTAACCTCAGCCTGATTCCCATTCAGACTGAGGAATTAAGACAACTTTGGGATGTCCATCAGCTGCCGTTTTCTCTTGAGCGTGGAATAAGGACTGGCAGTGGGGGCTCCCTACAGCAGGGGGGTCCGTGGACCGATACGGCCGTGGCATGCCAGCAACCGGTCCGCAGAAACGAGCAAAGCCCCATCCGTGGGATGCAGGCAGCACGCAAAACCACGCACTCTCCGGTCCGTGGAAAAACCTCTCTCACGGCACCGGTCCCTGGTGCCCCAAAGGTTGGGGGCCTCTGCCCTAGAGGATTGGGGTCTAAAAGTGAGAGGTAGGTAATTTAACTGCGGCCACACCAGCTCTCAATTCCTTCCGTTCCCTTCCCAGCAACTGTTACTCTAGGATACCATGCTCCTGCTGCTGGAGGCTTTATATACCCACCAGGCAGCCAGACATTATGGCTAGGTCTGGCGCCCAGGGCAACTCCCACAGACTTCCACCAGCCCCAGCCAGCGAGGGAAGGTATGGCTGCCCTTAGACTCCTCCCTCACCCACCTGCAGCACGGCTCGGCTCTCCAACGGTCGCAGCCTCTGGTTCTCCAGCTTCCTCCAGGCTCCCAGCTTGGTCCAGCGCACTACAGCCCGGGGCTCCCCGGTCGCCAGGCAATCCACGCTGATGGACTTTCCCACCTTGAGCTGCAGGGGGCCCTTCGGCACCACTGAGATGGTAGGCAGCCCTAGGAGGAGAGCGAGAGAGCAACGCCCAGGTTCACCCGGGGCCTTCGGCAGACCCTCCGCCCTGGCGTTCCGTCAGAGTCCGACTTTAGCATCGGTTGGGAGAGAACAGAAAGAGTCCTGGCCCTCGTTGTCCTAGAGCAGACATGTCAAACACAAGGCCCGGGGGCTGGATGCCGCCCACAAAATGGTTTCATGTGGCCTGCGAAGCCGTCTTGGAAACAGTGAGGGAACGGCCCCCTCCGCTTTGGCCCTGGCCCAGGCCGGCCGGGAGCCAATGTACAATTTTGTGGCCGTTTATGCCGAAAGGCATTCAGCTCCATAAGCCCCCTCCCCCTGCATGGCCTGAGAGGAACAGTGAGGCTCCTCCAGTGGACCATGCCTTGGCACTTGCCCTGGTCCCACCCCCTTCTGCCAGAGACCCTCAGATCTGTCCCACTCCTGCCCAGGCCCCCCCAGGCCCCCTTGACGCAAACGATGTAGAGCTGGCCATGCCCACCCAGTAGGCCGCACCCACTCCATCCACGCACCCAGTAGGCCACCCCCACTCCATCCACGCCTACCCAGTAGGCCACACCCACTTCATCTACGCCCACCCAGTAGGCCGCACCCACTCCATCCACGCCCACCCAGTAGGCTGCACCCACTCCATCCACGCCCACCCAGTAGGCAGCACCCACTCCATCCACACCCACCCAGTAGGCCACACCTAGTCCATCCACGCCCACCCAGTAGGCTGCACCCACACCATCCACGCCCACCCAGTAGGCCACACCCACTCCATCCATACCCACCCAGTAGGCCGTACCCACCCGGCCTGCTGAGGGCAACCGCAATGCTGACGCGGCCCTCCATGAAAATGAGCTTGACACCCCTGTCCTAGAGAGACCCTCGGCATTGTCCCTTACCTTGGACCATGACGTTGACCAGGCTGTTGGCAATCCCAAACCGGTTGGAGACCACGCAGCGGTAGGCCCCGTGGTTTTCCGGACGGGCGTTGGAGATGGTGACGGCAGAGCCGTTAGGGCTGATCCTCACGTTATCTGCGGAGGAGACCGAAGGAATTACCGGGGGGGGCAGGGCGCTCCCCAGAACCAGCACCCCCAAACTACCTGACCCATCTGCTCATCCGGCAGGGCCCCCCCCCCAAACTCACCTAGCAGCTGGTCGTTGGGCAGCTTCCAGGTGATCTCAAGGGGCGGGGTGCCTTTGTGGATGCGGCAGCTGAAGGTGACTTCTTCCCCTCCGCGCACCAGCACGCTGTGAGGCTCGATGGAGATGATGGGGCTGTGAAGACCTGCCGGGAGGGAGTGACGGTGAGCCCCGGAGTCCGGCACACCCTCCCCCCCGCCCACTTGGACCCCTGCCGGAATGCCAGACGTACGGGACGTAGGACTGGTGTTCGCCATGACAGAGACCGCGAAAGAGGCTTCCTGCGTGACGCCGCCTGCACTCACACGGCAGACGTATTCGCCGGAGTCGGCGGGGGTGAGTTGGACCAGCCGCAAGTGGGCGTTGGAGACCTGTGGGAGGAGGAAAGCGCTGCAGAACTGGGATTCCCTGATTTCGGCGTTCCCCACCTGCCCGAGCCCCCTCCTCTGTCAACGGGACCGCCTTCTTCCCCCCCATGGGGGACAGAGCCACCCTCACCTGGTGGCCCGCGGGCAACTGGCCCTCTCGCCGATACCAGGTGAACGTGGCCTGGGGCTGGCTTGGAGCAACGCATGACAGGTCCAGGGTCCCGCCTTCCACGGCGGAGGGGGAGGACGCCTCAATCCTTAGAGCTGTTGCAGGAAGGGAGGAGAGAAGGCCTACGATGAGCTAGGCCTGTCCTGCAGCAGGTCTGGGTGGCCAAAGCGGGGTGGAGAGAGGGGAGCAGAGTAGACTTACGGGGGGAGGGGGCCTCGCTATCCTGGATGGTGACCAACAACACCGCCTCCTGGACGGCGGTGGGGCTGCTGACGCGGCAGACGTACTCGCCCGAGTGGGCAGAGGAGACCTGCGGGATGCGGAGGCGAGTGCCCGAGACCTGCCCAGGAGAGGTAAGTTAGCCATCCACCCCAGTGGTGCCCCTTCCTTAGCCCTTGGCTCTCCTGCTGGCCCTCCATCCCCAGAGAGGAACTGGGCAGGCTGAAGGTCGAGGATCGCCACCCTCGCCCGAGTGAAGCAGCAAAATAGGAGCGCCTTTCTCCTCTACCTGGTGGTTGGGGGGGAGGGGTCCCCCTCTCTTGAACCAGGTGATTTTGGGATGTGTCTGGCCAGTCACGACGCAGTTCAGCTCCAAGGTCTGCCCCTCGGCGAGGGAGGAAGAGGAGGATTCGATCCGCACCGGCGGAATCACTACGGAAGCTGCAGAGGAAGAGGAAGGGGAAGGTGGTACCCCGTTGCCGGGCTCCCCAATTTCCTCTCTGGCCAGGAAGAGGCCTGCCACAAACTTCCCGGGCACCTACTGTGTGAGCTGCTGGGAATGGACACGATGATGGACGTCTCCAGTCGGCTGGTGCCGTCGTTCACGTAGCAGACGTATTCGCCCGAATCGGCCGCCGAAACCTGTGAGATCCGGAGGCGGGTTCCGAAAATCTGTTTGCCAGGGGAAAAAAAAGAGGAGACAACCAAGCGCTGATTTTTTTTAATTTTTTTTGTAACCAACTGGAGCCATTTCCCCACCACCATCACCATCCTTGGATTTCTCAAAGCCTCGGCTTCCATTTCTTAAGGCCCCAAAGGTTACGCCAAGGCATCCCAGGGGAGCCTTCATCACAATTAAGACCAAAAATGCATAACACGCGTCCTAGAAAATAATCTCCAGTTAATCTTCTAGAAAGAGCGCAGAGAAGAGGGACAAAGACAATCAGGGGACTGGAGGCTAAAACATATAAGGAACAGTTGCTGGAATTGGGTAGGTCTAGTTTAATGAAGAGAAGGACTAGGGTGACATGATAGCCGTCTTCCAGTATTGCAGGGCTGCCCCAAAGAAGAGGGAGTCAAGCTATTCTCCAAAGCACCTGAAGGCAGGACAAGAAGCAATGGATGGAAACTAATCCAGGAGAGAAGCAACCTGGAACTAAGGAGAAACTTCCTGACATTTAGAACAATTAACCAGTGGAACAACCTGCCTCCAGAAGCGGTTAATGCTCCAACACTGGAGGTTTTTAAGAAGAGACTGGACAACCACTTGTCTGAAATGGTGTAGGGTTTCCTGCCTGAGCAGGAGGTTGGACTAGATGACCCTCCAAGGTCCCTTCCAACTCTGTTATTCTATTCTATTCTATTCTATTCTATTCTATTCTATTCTATTCCTACTATTCTATTCTTTCCATATTCTATTCTATTCTATACTATTCTATTATATTCTATTCTACATTTTCTAATTCTATTCTATTCTATTCTCTATTCTATTCTGTTCTGTTCTATTCTATTCTCTATTATATTCTTCATTCCCCTATTCTATTCTATTCTATTCTATTCTATTCTATTCTATTCTATTCTATTCTATTCTATTCTATTCTATTCTATTCTATTCTATTCTATTCTTATTCTTATTCTTATTCTTATTCTATTCTGCATTCTACTCTACTTACTTACTTACTACTTACTTACTATTCCCGTTTGCCCACAATCACAATCCCCACTTCCTTTCTATCTGGATCTCCAAAAGCCCTTACCTGACTGTGGACGGGCAGAGCGCCCTCGCGCTTGTACCACATGACCCTGGCTTGGGACTGGCCGGCCACCAGGCAGTTCAGGTCCAAGGTCTGCCCCTCCGAGATGGCCGTGGAGGAGGTCTCAATCCTGATCGGAGGAGTGACGCCCACAACTGGAAGAACCAGGGGCAAGGAGAAAAGAGGGATCCATTTCAATGGGAGGAGACACCCTCCCACCCCATGGAAAAGGCAATCACACCCTCCAGCCCAGCGCCCGCGGGACGGGGAGGGGGGGAACTTACAGTAGGAGCCCGTTTCGCCCTTGATGGTCACCAGCAGCGAGGCCTCGTGAACGGCCGAGCCGTGGCTGACGCGGCAGACGTACTCCCCAGAGTCAGCTGGTGAAGCCTGGGGGATGCGCAGGACGAAGCCGGAGACCTGGGGAGAGGGCAGCCGAGGGTGAGCGGAGATGGGAAGCGGCTTCCGGGCCACCGGCCTCCTTCTTGTAGCCCCTCCTGGCGAGCCCCCCGTGAGCAGGGCCATACCTGGTGGCCGACAGGAAGAGCTGCCCCTCGCTTATACCAGGTGACTTTCGCCTGCGGCACGGAGGCGGCCACGATGCATTTGAGGTCCAAGATGTGGCCCTCGGAGGGCGAGGTGAAGGAGGACTCGATCCGGACGGGGGGGATCACCCCGGAGGCTGCATCGGTCACAAGGAGAATAAAGGTCACCAAATGCCCCCTCCCCAGCCAGCCAGCCAGCCAGGGAGAAGCCAAGCCTTGCAGAAGCCCCCCACCGTTCCAGCCTGCTCTCCTCTCCCGAGCTGAACCAGGTGAGGCAGATCCTTTAAAGCAGGCCCTTGGAGGGCTTGTGGACTTCAATTCCCAGAATTCCTCAAATGGTCCTAAGCCACTTTTTTTCAGGGCTGTTGTAACTTTGAACGGTCACTAAATGAACTGTTGTATAAGTTGAGGACCACTGGTATTTCCTCCGTTCACTTTTTCACGCTGCCAATCTTTGCAGCAGCCATCCTGGTTCAACCATGTACAGGTGTACATCCAAAGCTATTTCTCTGTGTCATAGAATATATGTGGGTATGTGGGTGTACGGGTTTTTTTTGTTATATTTATGTAATGTATATTGGAGGTAGTGCCCCTTTGAGAGCTGTATGCAATGAATTTTCATTTTGATGTATGCTGATTGGTGTACATTTAAAGGGACAATAAAGTTATTTCTATTCTATTCCTATTTCTATTTATTTCTATTCTATTCATTCCATTCCATCTTTATTCTATTCTATTCATTCCATCTTTATTCTATTCTATTCTATTCTATTCTATTCTATTCTACTCTATTCTGTTCTATTCTACTCTATTCTATTTCTATTCTATTCCACTCCATTCCATTCCATTCTCTATTCTATTCATTCCATTCCATTCCATTCCATCTCTATTCTATTCTATTCTATTCTATTCTATTCTATTCTATTCTATTCTATTCTACTCTGTTCTATTCTATTCTATTCTATTTCTATTCTATTCCATTCCATTCCATTCTCTATTCTATTCATTCCATTCCATTTCTTTTCTATTCTATTCTATTCTATTTCTATTCTATTCTTTCTATTCATTCCATCTTTATTCTATTTATTTCTATTTCTATTCTATTCATTCCATTCCATCTCTATTCTATTCTATTCTATTCTATTCTGTTCTGTTCTGTTCTACTCTGTTCTGTTCTATTCTTTCATTCCTTCTATATTCTACTCTACTCTACTCCACCCCACCCCATTCCATTCCACTCCATTTATTCTATGCTATGCTATGCTATGCTATGCTATGCTATTGTCAGAATCCAATTATATTTCATCTTTAAATTATCAAATATAGAAACTCCCAATTCTGCCTTCTCTGGATTCTGCCATAAGAGGGAGAGAAGGGGGAGAACAAAGGGGCTTTATGGCCCTCACTTCCTTCTTTACACTTCAAAGAGCTAAATGCTGAATGTGTGTTTATTGTAACCTCGAAGTGTTAGCATACCAAAGGAGAGTAATTGCCTTTCATGTAGTTATCTGAAGTCTCCATCCAGACGGAAGAAAGAAGAAAGGGAGTGGAATTGTGATACTTGAAACTATCACTGGAAGGGGGGTTGATTGGGTGGGACTACTGGGGAACCCCTTAAAACCTTGAATGGGAGAGCTTGGACCCCAAGTCCTGTCTAGCATGCCTGCAACCATTTTCTCTTAATAAAGGATTCCTGTTGGAAGAATTATTCCAAGAGTTCTGTCTTCTTAAGATGCAAAGTGGGGTGGGTCCTTACAGCTATGCTATGCTATGCTATGCTATCCTATTCCATTCTACTCTACTCTAGCCTACATTCTCTTCCATCCCATCCCATCCCATCCAATTCTAATTCTAATTCCCTGACTCCTTCCCTCCCCGTATGAGCAGCTTCAAGAGAAGGAAGTTCTTACGGAAAGTGGGGCTGCCCTCCTGCTGCTGGACAGTGACCAAGACGGAGACTTCATGGCTGGCAGCATCGGAGCTGACCCGGCAAACATACTCTCCGGAGTCGGCGGGAGAGACCTTGATCAGCCGCAGGCGAGTTCCCAAGGCCTAAAAGAGGGTGGCATCCTTGTCAGCATCCCTTTAAACCATCCTAGCTCTGCTGGCTATGAACTTCATCCCGTATGGATTTATAGATTTTACACGGAGGAGGGAAAAAAACAACGATTCTAAATAAAATAAATAAAATAATGAAAACAAGGGCCTTCTTTTGTATTGGGAGCGAGGTTTCCAAATCCTTTGTTGGGGAAAAAAAAAACCATTATTATTTAAACAGCAACCTTCCCAACTCCACTTTGCAGAATTGCCCACCGTTAGAATAGAATAACAGAGTTGGAGGGGACCTTGGAGGTCATCTAGTCCAACCCCCTGCTCAGGCAGGAAACCCTACACTATTCCAGACAAATGGCTGTCCAGTCTCTTCTTAAAAACTTCCAGTGTTGGAGCATTCACAACTTCTGGTGGCAAGCTGTTCCACTACTTAATTGTTCTAACTGTCAGGAAGTTTCTCAATAATAATAATAATAATAATAATAATAATAATAATAATAATAATAGTAATAATAATAAAGTTGGAAGGGACCTTGGAGGTCATCTAGTCCAACCCCCTGCTCAGGCAGGAAACCCTACACCAGTGCAGACAAATGGCAGTCCAATCTCTTCTTAAAAACTTCCAGTGTTGGAGCAGTCACAATTTCTGGAGGCAGGTAGTTCCATTGGTTAATTGTTGTAACTGTCAGGAAGTTTCTCCTTAGTTCTAGGTTGCTTCTCTCCTTGAGGAGTTTCCATCTGTTGCTTCTTGTCCTGTCTTCAGGCGCTTTGGAGAATCGCTTGACTCCCTCTTCTTTGGGGCAGCCCCTGAGATACCGGAAGACTGCCATCCTGTCCCCCCTCGTCCTTCTCTTCATTAGACTTTAGAGCC
Organism: Crotalus tigris; assembly: GCF_016545835.1. Lineage (NCBI taxonomy): Eukaryota > Metazoa > Chordata > Lepidosauria > Squamata > Viperidae > Crotalus > Crotalus tigris. Next base: position 282,234 of record NW_024098092.1, on the reverse strand, counting down.
ATATCCTCCCTGCTTCTCCAGCTCCTATCTCGGAGGCAGACACAGCTCAGTTGATCCACAGTCTGAGGCCAGGCCTAGTGAGTCAGACTTTGGAGCCACTGATTCCATTTCCCTAGCGGCAGCTCTGGGCTTCAAAGTCCAAAGAGCGTTTTCCCAGCTAGGCTAAAGTGCTTTGAAACTGGAATTGTGCCCGAGAGCCAATTTGGGGCGCTCTGCGGGCAAGGGGGTGCCTCCGAGACTGTGGCCCTAGTGGCCCCAAAGTTGTTATCCAGTTGCACTCCTTAGGGCCGTCATGCCTGTACCTGGTGATGGGCTGGCAGGGCTTCACCCCGCCTGTACCAGGTAACCATGGCTTGCTCCGGGCGGGAAACCACGCAGTCCAGCTCCAGCGTTTGTCCTTCAGCGATGACGGCCGATGAGGCCTCGATCCTCACGGGGGGAGCCACGCCAAAGGCTGGGGAGAGCAGAAGGGTGGTGAGGATCCCGCCAGCCCCCAGAGAACCCTGTTCCCCCCCCCGGACTTCCTGCGAGGATCCCCACACCTACTGGAGGAGCGGGTGCGGGAGACGAGGACGGAAGCTTCTCGGGTGAGGGAACCCACTCTGACGCGGCAGACGTATTCCCCAAGGTCGGCCGGGGAGAGCCGCGCGATGCGCAGGTGGGAACCGGAGACCTGCGCGTTGAGGGAGCAGAAAGAGGCAGTCAGCGCACAGGTGAAAGGAATGTCGTAAACCCCCTCCCAGGGTCTCTGGACCAAGCTGCCCCCGGCCCCGAGGGGCAATCATACCTGGTGGCCGGCTGGCAAGGATCCACCTCGTTTGTACCAGGTAATGGTGGCGCTGGTTTGGCTGGCCACAATGCAGTTCAAGTCCAAAGCTTCTCCTTGGATAATGGAGGGTGATGAAGGCTCAATCCATAGCGGGGGCCCGACTCCTCCCGAGGCTAAAAGGATAGGAGGAAGGGGTTGCCCATCAGCTGGCAGACATCTCCCCTCCTGCCAGCCCTCCCATGCCATAACGAAAGCGTGCCAACCAAGTTGTAAACCATGTCCCTCCAAATGTAACAGTCTTTTGTTTCTAAGAGTTATCCATTCTTTGACCCATCTTAGTACAGATGCTTGATGGTATAAAACCCCCTCTGGCAAGCCCAAACCTCCATTTTCCTTGGCTTCTGGTAGCATTTTTCAATTTAATTCTAGCTTTCTTTCCTTGCCAAACAAATTTCAAAATTGGTGAATTTAAATCTTCAACAAAAATTTTCTCTAGTTTTATAGGTATCATTTGAAATAGAAACGGTATTTTTGGTAGTATGTTAATTTTCATCCTGGCAATTCTTCCCAACATCGAAAAATTGCAAGTTTTCCCATTTTTCCAGGTCCAGTCTTATTTGGTTCGATAATTTTATATAGTTATCTTCTTTTATCGTTGAACATCTTGCTGTTAAATACATTCCCATGTATTTAACTATTTGTAGTTCCATTTTTTTCTGACCTTTTTTTTTTTGCTCATCTGTGAGATTTTAAACTGTCACTTTAGCTTTTTTCTCTGTTTATCTTCAGACCTGCTACCTCTCCATAGTGTTCTATCTTTTCCAACAATTTAGGAATCCTCTCTAAACTTTCTTCCAAAATAAATGCCAAGTCACCTGCAAGGGCTTGCAATTTGTTTCACCTGCTATTTCTAGCCCTTTGATTTCTGTATCTTGTCCAATGTTTCTGTTTAAAACTTCCAACGTCAAGATAAATAAATAAATAACAAGGGAGACAGTGGACATCCTTGTCTTGTCCCCTTGTCCATGAAACCTGGCTCAAAGGGGAGAGCTGGAAATGCCCCCTTGGGTTCCCCTTGGCCTTGGCCTGCCTCCTTTGGCCCTTCCCATCCAATGAAACGTGCAGGTTCCGGATCCTAAGCTGGGATCTGAGCCTCTCAACTCACTTTGGGAGCTGCTGTGCACAGTGATCACTTTGGAGGCCTCTTGAACCACGCCGCTGTCACCGTCCGTCACCCGACACACGTATTCGCCCGAGTCTGCTGCCGTGGCCTTCAGAATCCTCAAATGGAGCCCAGAAATCTGAAGGGAAAAAGGGGGGGTCCAGAGATGGGGTGAGGACCCGGCCCGCAAAGAGAGGAAGAGGGGTACGCTCTAGTCATTCCCGTACCTTGCGATTAGCCGGGAGGGCTCCTTCCCGCTTGTACCAAGTGACCCTGGGCTGCGAGAGGCCGGTGACCTGGCAG